>NC_092334.1:461451250-462172500 GCF_046630445.1 Rutidosis leptorrhynchoides
TTCCTCCGTTCGGTACTTGTCATGTCATGCTAAGTGTCAAGATACACTTTCGTAATAATGGTGATCAGTCACTATTATAAATGCGTACCTTACCATTTTCACATGGTCACGCAAAGTACTTTACCCGGACTGACTCAACATTCACACAAAATAACACGCGATAACTCCTAGTACTCGAATGACCAAAGTCCTTATCGTGAACTTGATCACTCAAAACCGCCAAACATACGAATCTCTCCAATAGATTCATCCCTAGGATACCGCACAAAAGATACCTGTATATATACAGCTATATACAATATAATAATAAATGTACACAAGTACACCACAACCACAAGTCAACCTACATCCTAGGTGACATTCACTAAAACAATGTCCAAGTTCGCCTACTTACATTAGGCACTAGCAATCTAAGGCACTAGTTTACTCACGAAATAAGGCCCCACATAATCCCGCATTGGATAAACACAAGTCCTAGTTAGTCACCTACTCTAAGGCACTAACAAATCTCAATCCGACCCGTATTCCTACAAGTCTCGCAAATAACGCACATTCGCCAATAAGTCTAAGACTAGGCACCTATTCCAAGGTCACCTAATTCCCTTAGACTATGCTCTGATACCACTTGTAACGACCCGACTTCGTTTTACCAAAAACACGACTTAATTTTTTTTTTTTTACAACAGACCATCTGGACGGCGTCCAGACCTCTGGACGGCGTCCAGTAACAAAGGATAGGACGGCGTCCAAATCCTTGGACGGCGTCCAATTACACTGAAGTGTTCTGAGACAGAAAACACCCAACCCACGTTATACTGGACGGCGTCCATCCCATCTGGACGGCGTCAAGCAGACCTGATCAGCTCTAATTCATTTCAAAACACATTTAACACTTTAAATTAACAACCAAACGCTTTGTAACAACCCAATCGAGTTTTACATCAACAAAACATTAAATAAAAGTGTTTACACCACAAATACGGGTAAAGACTCAGTAACCCAACCCAATACCAAGAGCATAATCCCGGGGACTATCAAATCCCCAATCCGCGTCCAAATATCCAAAAGCTACCCAAATGAGCCCAAGCGCTCCTAAGCCTCTAGTCTAACAACTAGCTAGATTCATAATCACAATACCTGTAAAAAGGTAAACAACGAGAGGGGTAAGCATAAAGCTTAGTGAATGCAATAATTATACACATACATATATAATATACCTATTTGCAAACACTTACTCACATACCGCATATATGCTAGCAACACAATTAGCTTATCATCACAAGTACAAAGCTATTAACCTCCGATACCACAAGCTAGCGCAACAATAGCATATATATATATATATATATATATATCCCGAACAATATAAAATGCTCACGCTACAACACAATAACCATGGTTAACCAATTGTACAAGGGAATGGCGCTCGCGAAAATGCCATCGGTGTTCATAACATCCGTTAGTGTACTTAACACCTCGTATCACTAAACCCTAGGGTGGCACCTTAACACCTCGGTACTTCACCACGAGTGGCATCTTAACACCTCGATGCTTCACTCTTTACTTTACGGAGTGGCGTCTTAACACCTCGACACTTCACTCCTAGGTGGCATCTTAACGCCTCGATGCTTTACCCCGAGTGGCATCTTAACACCTCGATGCTTCACCCGTCAATTACTTAGAGTGGCATCTTAACACCTCGATGCTTCACTCCGAGTGGCGTCTTAACACCTCGACACTTCACTCATCACGTGAAACGTGGTGTCTTAGCACCTCGACACTTCACATTTCACGCTACCACAAATAGATACATTATATACCTACGCATATAATTATTCCACTCACCTTGGAATGCCCGCACAAGTCATGTACAACATGATCTCCGTCCTCAAATCCGAGCAAGTAATCACCTATATTACACATAGGTACAATATACACATAAATAGCCATTCTCTAAAAGAGAACCCGACACAAACATCCCTTAGCCGAGGGATCACACCTTGCTCGCCAAAACCCGCCCATTTAACACCTAATGGACATAAACCAATTACCACCTCGGGTGGTAATTTAAACCCACCCAACAAAGTACAATTTACCCCAAATTATACTTGACACCAATTAGACAAACCTCGGTCTTAACACTAAATTACTACTTAAGGAGTAGTCATTTCAAACGTTAATTACACCAAAACCCCAACACGTGCAATATTGACCCATATTGCTTTTGCCCACATTTGACTTTTGTTAAAATGTCGTTTTAACCCAAAATCACTTCCCACGATACTTTCATTCAAAAACACCATTTAACACTTAACAAAAGTGCTTATCACCTAATTAATCCAAAATTAGTGTCATGACCAAATTTGACCCATCAAAGTCATCCCATTTTGACATAAGCCCCAAAAACATCTTTAATCACTAACGGCTAGTGATTTACTTCCCAAAACACCATTTAACACTTTAATCAAACATTTGTATACTCGATTCATCACATCTTGACCCAAAACATAATTCGACACAAATCAAGGTCAATACCCATTTTGAGTAGTACACAAGTTCTTATGAACATCTATACACTAACACATTTATGATTTAGTGATTATACCCAAAACCATGACCAAATTCGTCATTAAACCCTAACCCATCAATAACGGATCAAAACCCATCTACTAACCACAACAAACCCATATCACAACTATTCAAGGGTTTCTAACAAAATCACACTCAAACCCTAATTTGAATATCAAAATCAAATAAATAAAAAAATCGGAGTTAGGACTTACCACCACTACCAAAACGTAGCTAAGAATGCAAGGAACAACTTTAGCACTCGAACCTTCACCCGATTCAAGCTTCTTCTTCTCCAAAAGAAGCTTTCTCTCTCAAAAACTCACGCTCTCTCTCTAAATAAGATGGGAGTGTTTGTGTGGGTGAAAATGAGGCTTGAAAGGGCCGTGGATCAGTTTTGATGCTCCCAAACCGACCCCAAAGTGAAAAGACCAAAACACCCCAACATATACCCTTTAAAAACATTAAAATATCACAGCTGGCCCGTCAGGCCTTTTGGACGGCGTCCAAAAAGGTTGGACGGCGTTCAGATTAACTGAATCAGTTTTCAGAACTTGTTTTGGTCGTAACTTTCAAACCGTAACTCCATTTTCGATGAATAAAATATCGTTGAAAACGTAATGAGATTTCCTTTCTAATGGTATGGTTTTGAAACATCAACTCGAACTTTATTTGGGATCCAAATATTCGCTTACATGCCTCGTATTTCGAATGACGTTCGAAATAATGCGAAACTGAGAAACGGGGTGTTACACTAACCCACTTGGATGACATCATAAATCAATTTAATTTACAATTAAAATTTAATATTTTCAATTAATTATGATTAAGATATAAATTAATAAAAGATGCAGCCTTTATTCCTTTTGTAATTTACGGAATATTTGTTTTTTTATATGGTAAATAAAATTACCCCTATGCTCCGCAATATAATCGCCAAATCAAAAAGCATATACGGATACAAATCGCCTTCCTTAAAATATCTCTCTTTTTCCAATGAACAAATGTACAAATTTTAAAGTATATTGTACAACTTTCATATAATAATTGTATTTTAATTTTTAAAAAAATTTCGAAAGGCATTTGTTATTAGTAATAATTATTACTAAAAATATAGATACTCAATTTTTAAATAAACTTTATCATTATTGTTATTATTAATGATTTTTATTATTATTGTAATTATAATAATTATAATTATTATTAGAATATTACTATTCAAATATGGATTCTCTTTAAGAGATTAATAACGTTACATATGTATCCGAAAATACATGTCTCTATTTGTTTGTAAAAACAACGACAAGTTTGTTAGTCAGAATCTGTGATTTTACGGGTCATTAAACTAAATGACTTTAGCATTTACATTCACTTAATTCCTAAAGCATATCATTAAACTGTTTCGTTTAACTAAACTCGTGGTTCTACGGGTCATTTCACTAGTATATATATAAATTAAAATGTATTTGTTGACGTGTCGCTACTTAATTAAAAGTGATTTAAAGATATTATATTATACGTACATACATAAATACATATATATATATATATATATATATATATATATATATATATATATATATATATATATATATATCGACATTTTTTCTTTTTTTTTGTCTTTTTCGTCAAATTTACAATTTATATCCCTCACACTTGAGTACTAATTGTAATTTATTAGGGGTATAAAAGATAATTTCAGGAGTATAAAAGTTAAATTCACTATTTAATATAAACCTACGAAACAAAACCCACCAACATTTTGTAATGGATTTACCTATCTATTCACCGCGATTTAGGTTCCACCGTCATCACCGTTCGACTCGAAATAATTTTACGAACAAAACACAATAAATGTTATTCGAAATGGAGCTTTGATGCACTACCAACGGATCATTTCTTTTTAGCAATAAATATATAAGTGATTTGAATTTATAGTTTAAGCCCTTAAAATATTTATGAACACGCAAATATAACTATTATAATATTAATTATACATGACGTCTTCCCCGAGTACCATTATTTTGCTGAAATAATTAACAACTTTTCTAAAATTAAACTCGCGGATTACACTTTTATTCAAAAAATAATTTTATATAATAATTCTAAAATAATATAACTTATACTTTTATAATGTTACGTTTCATGACAAATTTTCAATATACTCTAAATATTACGCAGTATATAATTTATATATTAAAAAGATATTAATGATGAGAAAAAAAATTGTAGACATTAAGTTACTAACACCACCCAAAACTACTTTTAAAATTTGTCAACTTCACTGGCTCTTAAACTCAAAAGAACTTTTAAAATTCGTCAACACTACGTGTTCTTAAACTCAAAAGGAATTTTTAAAATTTATCAACACCACAGGCTCATAAATTCAAAAGAATTTTTAAAATTTGTCAATACCACGAGCTCTTAAATAATTATTATGCTTTTTCTATTTTTTTAGTATCGCTATTTACATATCAATATGAACTGCAAATTACATTTTTTGCACGGTTTTTTACACACACGTGCAATGCACGGGATCAAAAACCTAGTATATATATATATATATATATATTAATTTGAATTAATTGATTATATATATATATATATATATATATATATATATATATATATATATATATATATATATATATATATATATATATATATATATATATATATATATATATATATATATATAGGGGCAGGATCAATAGGGAAGTAACCAATCGGGGGAAAGCGGGGGAAGTAATTTTTTTTTCGTTTTTTTGGAATTTCTTTTTTCAGGCCTCAAGATCACATAAAAATATGAACATTTAAAAAAGACACTTTGTGATGAATGTTATTATTTAGGCGGAAAAACAATCGACAAAAATAACATTCAAGATAATATTGATCGTGAAGAATGTTAACGTTTTTTTCTTCATGTTTTGCGAATTAAAATTTAGCCCAATATAGAGTTTAGGGTTTGGTGTTTTGGGTTTAGTCCCTAAACCCAAAACACCAAACCCTAAACCCTAAACTCTAAACCGTTCGTGTTAAAAACTCAATCTAAATCCTATCTAAACCCTAAATCTAAACCCAAAACCCTAAATTTCTAAACCCTAATATCTAAACCCTTATATCTAAATTTTAATATCTAAAACCTCAACATACGCTCGAAAATAGGATAATTGTTATATATTACTTCTTCGAGCGTTTTCCTGCCAAAATAAAAACATTTATCACAAAGTGTCTTTATTAAATGGTCATATTTTCATCCAATCTATAATGTTCGTGAACAAAGTTATTCCAAAAAATGAAAAAAAAATTGTGCTTCACCCCGCTTCCCCCGATTGGTTACTTCCCCCTTGATCCTACCACTATATATACATATATATATATATATATATATACATATATATATATATATATATATATACACATATATATATATACACACATATATATATATATACATATATATATATATATATATATATATATATATATATATATATATATATATATATATATATATATATATATATATATATGAGACGACCCGACCCAATCCATAGGGACGAATACAATAACATATGATTACATCGCGAGGTACTTGACCTCTAAATGATACATTTTACAAACATTGCATTCATTTTTAAAAGACAATCTTTCATTACATCGAAAGTTGACATGTATGCATACCATTTCATAATATCCAAACTATAAATGACCTAATCTGTCATTTACTTAATAATAATCTTTAATGAACTTCAACGACTCGAATGCAACGTCTTTTGAAATATGTCATGAATGACTCCAAGTAATATCTTTAAAATGAGCTAATGCACAGCGGAAGATCTCTTTCAAACCTGAGAATAAACATGCTTTCAAGTGTCAACCAAAAGGTTGGTGAGTTCATCAGTTTATAGTAATCATTTCATTTTCATCATTTTAATAGACCACAAGATTTCATATTTCCAATTCTCATAAATAAACGTCCCATGCATAGAGACAAAAATATCATTCATATGGATTGAACACCTGGTAACCGACATTAACAATATGCATATAGAATATCCCCATCATTCCGGGATCCTCCTTCGGACATGATATAAATTTCGAAGTACTAAAGCATCCGGTACTTTGGATGGGGCTTGTTGGGCCCGATAGATCTATCTTTAGGATTCGCGTCAATTAGGGTGTCTGTTCCCTAATTCTTAGATTACCAGACTAAATAAAAAGGGGCATATTCGATTTCGATAATTCAACCATAGAATGTAGTTTCACGTACTTGTGTCTATTTTGTAAATCATTTATAAAAATTGCGCATGTATTCTCAGCCCAAAAATATAAAGGGTAAAAAGGCAATTGAAACTCACCATACTGTATTTTGTAGTAAAAATACATATAACATCATTGAACAAGTGTAGGGTTGGCCTCGGATTCACGAACCTATATTAATTATATATATTTATATGACGGTCAATATTTGTCTAACAATTTAGGCCAAGTCATAGTGTACCACAATCCTAATGCTCGAGTCTGACTCAACAGTATAGTAACATGTTATATTACCCATGCTCAGTTAGGTCAAAAGTCAAAGGTTAAAGTAAAAACGAGGTCGCATGCATAAATACAATAACTTATACAAAAAAAAGATTTTTCGGTCAAACATGACTAAACGACCACTTCAACGATTTTTAGAAAAATTATCGGAACTCCGATTGATAAACGGTCCAAGGATAAAAGTTACACATTACCAAAAAGATTAAGCATAAATTTTACAGAAGTAAACTAAAACTAGACAACTCGTAGTTGCCAACGCGGTTTCGGCGTTTCAAAGTTAATTTTTCAGCTTTAATAAAATTTACAAAAGTGACCGAGTAGCCTACTTTGGAGATTTTTAGAAAATTCCTCGAAACTCGGATTGACAAACGGTCAAAGCCTTCAAATTCTCGTTACCACAAAGATATAACATGATTTTTGGTAAAAGTAAACATACATCAGGCCGACCCTGACAACTGATACAAAACTGACATTTTTAATAAAAAGTTTCAGCTCTTTTCAGAATTTTAAAATGTGACCAAACTGTCAACTTTGACGATTTTTAGAAAAATCGTCGAGACTCAAATTGACAAATGGCCCGAGTCGTTTGCTAGACCTTACAGCAAAGAATTCAGTGGTATTTTTTCTTAAATCTGAAACAACGCAGATCAGCGAGAATTTCAGTTCTCTTTTCGACATTTTTTCAAAATTTGCAAAACTTCTTTTGTCCATAACTTGACAACCGTTCAACGAAACGAGACGTGCTTTATATGAAAATTCATCTACTCGACGAGTAGAATCCAAATAACCACTTTTTATTACCCAGAAAATTAGTTCACTAATTATTATCAGCAATTTTAATTACGAAATTAATTATACAATTCATAACTTTCTATCCGTTCATCGAATTCATTCGATATCTAAATGAAAAGTTCTTAATTTTTCGCTAGCTTTCCAATGACATGCATATCTTATACCTTATTTCATCCCTAGTATAACAACCTTTAAGATTCAACATAACCTATCTAAGGGCAATATCAAATGTACAAGCATGCATAATCCTATATTCTCGAGCACTAGTCAGGGATACACTATTAGTAAATAAAAGTTAAGTTATGAGTGCTCACGTATCAATATTGAGATTCAATACTGTAGGAAAGGTACGTAGACGCGACGGAGACGATAACTACCAATTTGACCTCAAGGGCATACCCATGAACCATACCCATCACCTCCATAGCCATAACCCATAATTTCCTTAGCCCTATCTTACTCATAAAACTTGTCTTGAAATGACCCTCTCATGACCTCGTCGTAATATTTTATGTATAATAATACTAATAATAATACTACTAAATAATACTAATAATAATAATAAAATTAATATTAATAATCTTAATATTAATAATTTATCTATATGTATATTTATGCGAGTACTGAAATGAAAGTGAATCAATTGAACCAAAGTTCGTCCAATTTATAAGATGTAAACTCTACCTACCCCACATGCAATTTACAGCTCACAATATGATCAAAGTTCCACCGACACTAATATGATACATAAGTTTAAATATTATTTAATATATAATATATTTAATCTTTAGAATTAATTAAATATTATATTATATTTACGTGCGTAGTAAAAATGTAATTTTTACAAAAACGACACGGTCGCGGTCTCACGACTCATGTACCACTTTCCGTTTTTCGGGCGCACTTTCGTACGTTTAGAAAACTAGCCTTTTATATTACGTGGCGTGTACCTTTTACAAAAATTAGACTTACATAACAATAAATTACCTTTATAAAAATATAACTTATAAAGTTGAGCGTTGTGGTCATTTCCTTCTATAAATCCAAGTCTCGTTGTTTGTCAAAATATTTTATTTTAAATTAAACGTTTTGTGACATGCACCTTTATTAATAACTACACTTAAATTAATTAAAAACTAACCCACTCAGAGTGTAACTTAATCTTTTGAGTGTTTTGGTCATTTACTTTTATAATTCATACCCTCGTTAGTTATCGAAGTATATTTAATAACATTAACTTAAACCAAAACGTCTTTTGACTAAATTAAAATATATTTATAATTTATAGGTTTGAAATACTTTAATAAAATATTTAGATTTTAATTATATTTCAAAGTATATTTGAAGATCGTTTATAATATTATATCCTATAACGTTTATACTTAAAAAAAAAATATAATTTCCTTATGCGTCAACGTTTAGTTTGTTTTCCTTAAACTTTCTAAATAATATAACTATATACCCAAAGTTTCACTTTCACTCTAAATAATAGGAAGGTTAACTAGTTAACATTTTTATAGAAAGTCGAACAGAAAACTCCACTAACATTTGGCTAGTTCCCGTTAATTGACACATTTGTCTTTACTTATAACTCACTTTACCATTTTCCGAATACGGTTAATAATAAGGGTTACCTAATTCAAAGTGGACCTCCCAACAGATACTCTTAATCATAATTCAATGTATCCAATAATTCAATCATTTGATATTATCTTTTAATCTCGTCGATAAACTTACACCGAACAAATATGTTTATGTAACATATTATTCATTCAAAACCTTGATAGCATTTCCAAGTTCAAAAAAAAAAAAAAATAGATCTCATAGCTTATATTCATATTAACTAATCCGTTCAATGTTTTATTAATATATCTCAATTTAATAAGCTCACATGTATATGCATATATATTTATTTACACATAATTGTTCGTGAATCGTTAGGCATGGTCAAAGGGTATTTGATTAAATGAATATAGTTTCAAAACTTTTGGGACTCAACATTACAGATTTTGCTTATCGTGTCGGATATATATAAAGATTAAAGTTTAAATTTGTTCGGAAATTTCCGGGTCATCACATTACCTACCTGTTAAAAGAAATTTCGTCCCGAAATTTGATAGAGATTGTCATGGCTAACAGTAAGAATGTTATTATGACGAATGTAAACTGGTACATAAAGTTTTATCATCATCGAGTAATATAGATAACCCAATTTGATTATGCGAAGAGTATAAGTGAAGCTATCGCAAAGGAGTGAAAATGAATAAATGCAGGTTTGACTTAACCCAGCGGCGTAGTCAAGATTGATTTCCGAAATTTAAGGAATTTAGAAGAAATCTTCATATTAAGATTTGATTCTTCGGTAATTAAGGAGATTCAGATCTTCTTTGATTAAACGCAATAATCTGCTTCGATTGCTCTGCCGAAAATTTTCCTATAAATCCACCCTCTCCATTTCCTTACAACTCACACCTTCTATTCTTTTTTTCTCAATTCCTACTTTAAAGTATTCGTTAATATGCTCCATCCCATCCTGATCCTTGATATCCTCTTAACTTGCATATCTGTCATTCTTATTTTTAATCTGCCACCAGAAGAATCTATTTACTTCTACTATACTCTTGGGTTTATAGTGTTTCTAGTTCTCCCATGTCTTTACATTGCTATATGCATCGATATATACGGGTTGTAATTTCCGAGTTGTTGTTAAATTTTACACCTTCCCTTATATTTTGATGTCCCTGCTTCTGTCTTCTATAGTCATCGTCATCCATAGTTAATGCTCTCTTCTATTTGCTGCGGTTTATACCCCGAATTTCTATTTCGGAGCTTTGTCCTTTTTTCTTCTTCTTGCGATTTAACATCTCTTGTAATGGTCCGAAATTCGTAGGTATAGATTTCAGAATGAACATAGTAATTGTTCTAAGAAGGTAAGTGTAATGGTAAATCCTGATTTGTTAAATTACCAGAATACCCCGAAAAAGACCGAATCATCAAGAAATAGTTCCTTGATATGTTTAGAGATTAAGTAGAATGTAAGAGTCGTGTAAATGGTACATGATGACGGTATATTCTGTGAATCATCACGTCCATTAGAAACTTAGCATGAATTACCGTAATATAATGACGTTGATCAAGTGTCATTATATTATACTAGCCCATGCATCAGTTCCCAACACCACTTCAAAAACATTCATATTCAAATTTTTCAGAATTTAGGAACTAACACAGTTTCTTTTATGTTGCAGATATTACGGAGAGATAAATGATACTTGATAAGAATAGTTGTGAAAATATCTCCAAAGATATGGAGAATATGTATAATGGAAGATACGAAGATATCTCATAATATTTAAGATATGATGATGATGAAGAATATCTGTCTGTGAAGGTTTAGAATAAGAAGTAAGGTGTTTGCTAACGAGTTCAGCGGGCACTGATTTATTTGGATTCTTTGAAGGCAGATTTAGTCCTTGTGATTTGTCCACTGCTTCCTTCATACTTTGCTCAATCCGTTTTTCAGTACCAAATCCTTTCTTTTTCTGAGCTTTACCAACTCACTATCTTTTATCATCAAACTTTTGACCGTTCAAACCATCTACCATTTTTATGTTTCCTCTGCATTTAGTGCTAATATCTGAATCTCTGGTTAGCAATCTGAGGTGGGTTCAGAAGAATCGTGTTTTAGATGATTAAACGCTGGTGGTAATATGGTGGAATATGAAAGGTTCCCCAGTAATAATGACGAAAGGCAACGTATCTAACAGGGTTATAATAAGACTGGTCCGACTGAAAAATCGAAGTTGACTTGCTGGAGCTGTGACAAAATTGGCTACTTTGAAAAGGAATCGAAATGTTGTTCTTGCTAGAAGAATTCGACGCAGGCACATGTTAGATTATGACTTTGGTTTCGAGAGTTTTTCAGGTACAAAACTTCAGGTAATGTGTGGTTGGATCATCATCTCGATTGTTCATTATTTGAAGTGTCTTCAGGAATTTCGAAGGGTTTTAAATGCAGATTGTCATAGTCAATATCCAAATGATGAATTCGTCCTGACTCCCGAATGATTTTCATATTCATCTGAGTGTTACGATTAAAAGTGATGTTCTATCACAGTTTTGAAGTCAAAGTATAACTTTGAAAAAAAAAATGAGGATCTAAGAATAATGATTTCGGTTGTATCTCGAGTTGAATTCTGAAATTCCCAAAATCAGAATATGTAATTAGATTCGAATGAGTATGGTTGTTTTGATTTCTATAGAAGAATTTATATTGGTTTAGTTGATGATTATTGAATCAGAATTGAAGAATGTAACATATTAATTGTGATTTTATATATCTCTCGGGTATTACCTACCCGTTAAAAAAAAACTTCACAAATAATATTTTGAACAAGAATTCTCATTACAATCTTTATGAAAATATATATGGGTATATTTTCTTCAGATGTAGTACAAATTCAATGAGTTAATATCATACTAAGCTCATTTGATTTTCGGATTGAATTAGAAATGAATTTTCTCTAAAACATTAGAGATTACATAATCTTTGCGAAGTATTTCACTAATGTAATCAATGCTTCAATATTTATATGTATTTCCTTAGTGAATCATGCTGATGCTCATAGAACTCTTGCTAACTTCGCAAGATACGAATATTGTTTTCCCGTAAATTTCGGGTATATCGAAGATGAAAGTGTATAATCAAACATGTTATTTAATGATACACTTGATTTATTATGAACCGGAGTTCATTAGATTGAAACAGAGATTGTGGTTAACGATGATTAAGTTGTTAATGAAGGATGTACATCATAGGATATTAGTAATATGAATTTAAACGAGTAGTATCTACTCTTTTTCAATTCATACTTAATAGCTTAATACAAAAAGATTTATTATAATTCCAGAATTCATATATATAAAATATATAATAATTCTTCAGAAGGAATGAGTTAATACTATATAACTCGTTGATACAACATATTCGTTGTTGATTGGTAACGATTTCCACATTGATTCTTGAACTGATGGGATTTGTGATGTCATAGGTGTTGCTGATTCTGACGATGCTGACGTTACTGACTATACTGGTGATGCTAACGGTACTGTTGCTGCTGATGATACTTCCGGTAATTGCTAGTGATGCTTGTATAACAAGTAAATCGCGCACCATCCTTGTTAGGGTTTCGATTCTTCCTTGACTCATTTTGGTTCACTCATCTGATTTAGGGTTAGGGTGGAAATAGATAATCTCTAAGACTTTAGAGATTACATAATCGCCGTAGAATATTCCTCCGATGAAGTTATGAATCAATACTTCATCGTTTGTTGTTGTTGGTACTCCGTGGTATCTATGATGCGTGTGATGTTGATATCCGAGGTATAGATTATGATGTTGAGGCGTGTGATGCGAATGTGATTGTTGATGATGGTAATGGTACTGTTGGTGTTAATGATGATGATACCGTTGATGCCGGTGATGCTGCTGATGTCTAGAGTATTGAGGTTTGCGATGTTGATGTTACTGGCGGTACTGATTATGCTGCTGGTGCTGCTGATGGTGTTTGTAATCCTTGCACCATAAGCTCCAAAGCCGTCACGCGTGCGCGAAGTTCGTTAACTTCTGCTAGTACACCGGGATGATTGTCGATTGGGATGAGCGGATAAATAAAATCTAGGATTTGATGTAGGATATAATCGTGACGAGATACTCTGGAAATGAGAGAGAAAATGGTTTCACGAACAGGTTCGCCGGTAAGTGCTTCAGGTTCATCGCCAATAGGGCAATTTGGTGGATGGAAAGGATCACTTTCTTCTTGTCTCCAATAATTGAGGAGGCTACGAACCCATCCCCATTTCATCCAGAATAGATGATGGCTGATTGGTTGATCCATTCCGGTCACACTGTTGTCAGAGCTCGAATGATACTCCATATCGGAAAAGCTATCGTACTCTGAGGAATTTGAACTGGTTGAGGGATCCATCTCGTATGATCAAGGGAATGAATTTTTAATATGAGATAGATTATAGGGGTTAGATTTGGTATCCTTCAATACATAATTTACATATGTATATATATTACCAAAATCCCATAAATTACAGAAGAATCTTTGAAAAATGTCATTCAAAGTTCACAGTAACAGATATGCCAGGATAAGATTTCGTCTATACACTATTATGCAATAAATGCAAGAAAACGCGTTTAGACTAAAGAGTAATAATCAGGTAATTTCTTAAGGATGGTAAGTAGATGATTTTCGACACAAAATGATAAGCAAAACTTTTGACATGCAGACACGGTCGAAGTCCAGACTCACTAATGCATCCTAACGACTTATCAGTTAGACACACTAATGCAGACCTGGTTCGCTAAGACCACCGCTCTGATACCACATGAGACGACCCGACCCAATCCATAGGGACGAATACAATAACATATGATTACATCGCGAGGTACTTGACCTCTAAATGATACATTTTACAAACATTGCATTCATTTTTAAAAGACAATCTTTCATTACATCGAAAGTTGACATGTATGCATACCATTTCATAATATCCAAACTATAAATGACCTAATCTGTCATTTACTTAATAATAATCTTTAATGAACTTCAACGACTCGAATGCAACGTCTTTTGAAATATGTCATGAATGACTCCAAGTAATATCTTTAAAATGAGCTAATGCACAGCGGAAGATCTCTTTCAAACCTGAGAATAAACATGCTTTCAAGTGTCAACCAAAAGGTTGGTGAGTTCATCAGTTTATAGTAATCATTTCATTTTCATCATTTTAATAGACCACAAGATTTCATATTTCCAATTCTCATAAATAAACGTCCCATGCATAGAGACAAAAATATCATTCATATGGATTGAACACCTGGTAACCAACATTAACAATATGCATATAGAATATCCCCATCATTCCGGGATCCTCCTTCGGACATGATATAAATTTCGAAATACTAAAGCATCCGGTACTTTGGATGGGGCTTGTTGGGCCCGATATATCTATCTTTAGGATTCGCGTCAATTAGGGTGTCTGTTCCCTAATTCTTAGATTACCAGACTAAATAAAAAGGGGCATATTCGATTTCGATAATTCAACCATAGAATGTAGTTTCACGTACTTGTGTCTATTTTGTAAATCATTTATAAAAATTGCGCATGTATTCTCAGCCCAAAAATATAAAGGGTAAAAAGGCAATTGAAACTCACCATACTGTATTTTGTAGTAAAAATACATATAACATCATTGAACAAGTGTAGGGTTGGCCTCGGATTCACGAACCTATATTAATTATATATATTTATATGACGGTCAATATTTGTCTAACAATTTAGGCCAAGTCATAGTGTACCACAATCCTAATGCTCGAGTCTGACTCAACAGTATAGTAACATGTTATATTACCCATGCTCAGTTAGGTCAAAAGTCAAAGGTTAAAGTAAAAACGAGGTCGCATGCATAAATACAATAACTTATACAAAAAAAATATTTTTCGGTCAAACATGACTAAACGACCACTTCAGCGATTTTTAGAAAAATTATCGGAACTCCGATTGATAAACGGTCCAAGGATAAAAGTTACACATTACCAAAAAGATTAAGCATAAATTTTACAGAAGTAAACTAAAACTAGACAACTCGTAGTTGCCAACGCGGTTTCGGCGTTTCAAAGTTAATTTTTCAGCTTTAATAAAATTTACAAAAGTGACCGAGTAGCCTACTTTGGAGATTTTTAGAAAATTCCTCGAAACTCGGATTGACAAACGGTCAAAGCCTTCAAATTCTCGTTACCACAAAGATATAACATGATTTTTGGTAAAAGTAAACATACATCAGGCCGACCCTGACAACTGATACAAAACTGACATTTTTAATAAAAAGTTTCAGCTCTTTTCAGAATTTTAAAATGTGACCAAACTGTCAACTTTGACGATTTTTAGAAAAATCGTCGAGACTCAAATTGACAAATGGCCCGAGTCGTTTGCTAGACCTTACAGCAAAGAATTCAGTGGTATTTTTTCTTAAATCTGAAACAACGCAGATCAGCGAGAATTTCAGTTCTCTTTTCGACATTTTTTCAAAATTTGCAAAACTTCTTTTGTCCATAACTTGACAACCGTTCAACGAAACGAGACGTGCTTTATATGAAAATTCATCTACTCGACGAGTAGAATCCAAATAACCACTTTTTATTACCCAGAAAATCAGTTCACTAATTATTATCAGCAATTTTAATTACGAAATTAATTATACAATTCATAACTTTCTATCCGTTCATCGAATTCATTCGATATCTAAATGAAAAGTTCTTAATTTTTCGCTAGCTTTCCAATGACATGCATATCTTATACCTTATTTCATCCCTAGTATAACAACCTTTAAGATTCAACATAACCTATCTAAGGGCAATATCAAATGTACAAGCATGCATAATCCTATATTCTCGAGCACTAGTCAGGGATACACTATTAGTAAATAAAAGTTAATTTATGAGTGCTCACGTATCAATATTGAGATTCAATACTGTAGGAAAGGTACGTAGACGCGACGGAGACGATAACTACCAATTTGACCTCAAGGGCATACCCATGAACCATACCCATCACCTCCATAGCCATAACCCATAATTTCCTTAGCCCTATCTTACTCATAAAACTTGTCTTGAAATGACCCTCTCATGACCTCGTCGTAATATTTTATGTATAATAATACTAATAATAATACTACTAAATAATACTAATAATAATAATAAAATTAATATTAATAATCTTAATATTAATAATTTATCTATATGTATATTTATGCGAGTACTGAAATGAAAGTGAATCAATTGAACCAAAGTTCGTCCAATTTATAAGATGTAAACTCTACCTACCCCACATGCAATTTACAGCTCACAATATGATCAAAGTTCCACCGACACTAATATGATACATAAGTTTAAATATTATTTAATATATAATATATTTAATCTTTAGAATTAATTAAATATTATATTATATTTACGTGCGTAGTAAAAATGTAATTTTTACAAAAACGACACGGTCGCGGTCTCACGACTCATGTACCACTTTCCGTTTTTCGGGCGCACTTTCGTACGTTTAGAAAACTAGCTTTTTATATTACGTGACGTGTACCTTTTACAAAAATTAGACTTACATAACAATAAATTACCTTTATAAAAATATAACTTATAAAGTTGAGCGTTGTGGTCATTTCCTTCTATAAATCCAAGTCTCGTTGTTTGTCAAAATATTTTATTTTAAATTAAACGTTTTGTGACATGCACCTTTATTAATAACTACACTTAAATTAATTAAAAACTAACCCACTCAGAGTGTAACTTAATCTTTTGAGTGTTTTGGTCATTTACTTTTATAATTCATACCCTCGTTAGTTATCGAAGTATATTTAATAACATTAACTTAAACCAAAACGTCTTTTGACTAAATTAAAATATATTTATAATTTATAGGTTTGAAATACTTTAATAAAATATTTAGATTTTAATTATATTTCAAAGTATATTTGAAGATCATTTATAATATTATATCCTATAACGTTTATACTTAAAAAAAAATATAATTTCCTTATGCGTCAACGTTTAGTTTGTTTTCCTTAAACTTTCTAAATAATATAACTATATACCCAAAGTTTCACTTTCACTCTAAATAATAGGAAGGTTAACTAGTTAACATTTTTATAGAAAGTCGAACAGAAAACTCCACTAACATTTGGCTAGTTCCCGTTAATTGACACATTTGTCTTTACTTATAACTCACTTTACCATTTTCCGAATACGGTTAATAATAAGGGTTACCTAATTCAAAGTGGACCTCCCAACAGATACTCTTAATCATAATTCAATGTATCCAATAATTCAATCATTTGATATTATCTTTTAATCTCGTCGATAAACTTACACCGAACAAATATGTTTATGTAACATATTATTCATTCAAAACCTTGATAGCATTTCCAAGTTCAAAAAAAAAAAAAATTAGATCTCATAGGTTATATTCATATTAACTAATCCGTTCAATGTTTTATTAATATATCTCAATTTAATAAGCTCACATGTATATGCATATATATTTATTTACACATAATTGTTCGTGAATCGTTAGGCATGGTCAAAGGGTATTTGATTAAATGAATATAGTTTCAAAACTTTTGGGACTCAACATTACAGATTTTGCTTATCGTGTCGGATATATATAAAGATTAAAGTTTAAATTTGTTCGGAAATTTCCGGGTCATCACAATATATATATATATATATATATATATATATATATATATATATATATATATATATATTGTCGACGTTTCTTTTTATTTTTATTTCTTTTTCTTCAAATTTACAATTACTCACTCACACTTGGGTACTAATTGTAATTTATCAGGGGTATAAAAGATAACTTCAGGGGTATAAAATGTAAATTCACTATTTAATATTAACCCACCAAACAAAACCCACCAAATTTTTTAACGGATTTATCTTTCTGTTCGCCGCGAGGTAGGTTCCAACGCCATCACCGTCCAACTCGAAATAATTTTACGAATTAAACTCAATAAATTGTATTCGACACGGAGCTTCGATACACTACCAACAGAGCATTTCTTTTTAGCAATAAATATGGAAGTGATTTGAATTTACAGTTTAAGTCCTTAAAATATTTATGAACACGCAAATATAACCATTATAATATTAATTATACATGATGACACCCCCGAGTACCATTATTTTGCTAAAATAATTAACAATTTTTCTAAAATTAAACTCGCGGGTTACAATTTTATTCAAAAAATAAATGTATATAATAATTTTAAAATAATATAACTTACTCAGGGGCGGAGCCAGGATTTGATAATAAGGGTGGCTTACTTGAAAATTAGATGATAACCACAATAATAAAGTGTCATATTGTCATATTGAGATAAAACAAAAAACAACGATAACCATTTTATATATAAAAAACGTACAAGTTAAACCAAATACATAAGTTATATAGAAAACAATATGCAAAAACTAAACAAATTTTACTCAAGCCAAGTCATATTTTTCACGAAGTAATAATTCTAGAAAAGTATACACTTTGTTGGGTAAGGCCCATACAAATAATGAATAATTAAGTTGTCCATGTATTTGATTAGATATTATTTGGACTTCAATTAAGGGAGGCTTAAGAAAAATAATTAATCATAACCTATTAATTTTTCATTGCAACTAGGCCCATTGGGGGAGGCTGAGCATCCCCATGTCCCCTCCCTGGCTCCGCTACGGTAACTTAGACTTTACTAACGTTACTTTCCATGCATGAAAAATTTTCAACTCGACGAGCTCTTAAACTCACAAGAATAATTGTTTAAAAAGTCAATTAATTTTGTACGATTATTTTACCCCCTGTGCAATACACAATTTTTAAAATTTGTCAACACCACGGACTCTTAAATAATTCTTATACTTTTCATATTTTTTTAGTATCGCTATTTACATAATATGAACTGCAAATTACATTTTTTTCATGGATTTTTACACACTCGTGTAACGCACGAACTAAAAAAAAACCTAGTTATATATATAGGATAAGTGGAAGAGCATAGAAAAGGCCTCTAGTTTGGTACTTGTTAACACCTATTTCCTTATGAGGTAAGGCTTATTGTGCCAACACGATACTAGAAGTAATCTAGATTTAGGTGGGCGAGTGTTGCCGATTGATGTTTGCTCTTGGGAAATAATCCATGCAGACCCGGTTCACAAGTGTAGAAACTTGTGGGGTGGCTTAATCAATCTGTCGTCCGTAGAGCGTAAAGTGCTAGCCGGATGACTTCTAGTGAGAGAAAGTGCTAGAGAGAGAGATGAAGTCTCTGCTCCCAAATTTATCAGAATGTCTGAACTGTGTAAAATGATGACCCAAGGGGTCTATTTATAGTGACAGATCCACCGGATTGTTCGGGGACACGTGTCAGATGATGATACGTTCTGTTACTTGTGATCCGAAATTTACGCTGAAAGTGGCATTCTTCGGCCAGGGCTTACGCGCTAGGCGGCCTTCAAGGCTTAAGCATGACGGAGCAACGTGTACAGCGGAGAATGCTGGACGGATAATTTCCAGAAAACTGTTGTTTCCAGTCTTCCTGATGCTACTTTTATGCAACCATTATGTCTTTTATGCGTGTATACGATAGGATATACCATTAAGTCCCCCCAGTTTAATGACTTAAGCATTTGAAAAATGATTAAGTTATTAAACTTTTGATAACGCATGCCAAACTAGCCTGTGCATTGCCCATTTGCATCGGGGAAAACATTACAGGCATTAAATGCAGACGAATTTTACTGACGCTGTGATGATTAACCTTAAATGGTTGAGAATCTCCACACGCCTCCAGCTGTAAAAAGTGTCATTTCGTACCCCACGTTTAAACTTACCCGTACACGTGTCACAATCGTGTCCATAAAAATTGCATCAACAAATTCCTATATAAACCGGCATAACCCTTTTATCTTCACTTTTTTACCTTTGCCAAGATCTAAAAAGCAATTTCTTCCCAAATCTTCATCGCTTTCTCCAACCTTCAACTCTTTAATGTTTTATCGTCTTCCAAGGTCAGTTACACTTTATCTTACTGCTATTTCTTTCCTGTTGATATTTTTTTACTTTATTACCATGGCTTCTGCACCGAGTACTGGCCAAGAACACACAGAGCCTTCTTCTTCAAATGCTGCTAACATTCCAGAAGTTAGCACGATGGCGTCATCACTAACAGGAGAATACTTAGACGATTTGAAGATTGCCTTTCACCATCTTAATCAATACAACCCTGTTCTTCCTACCAACAGGCAAACTGCCAACCATCCTCCTGACGGAAAAATTACTTTATACGCCTTACAACTTACTCACGGCAACCTCCGTGTTTGCCCTACTAACTTTCTTCTTCGCCTTCTTAGATATTATAAGGCCTGCCTTAGCCAAATGCATCCCCATGGCCTTTAAAAATTATCCTTTTTGAAATGTACTGTAATGCCAGCAATATTAAGCCTCGCATTAAAGTTTTTATCTCTTTGTTTAGAATTTGCACGATTAGCGACTGCTGGCTTACTATTGACAGTAAACGAAATACTCATTTTGTTGGTACTAATAGAGTATCAAACTTGAAGGACTGGAAAAGTCCGTTTTTCTTTGTTGATGAGACTGTTATTCCGGAGGAGTATTCCATTGTCCGGAAATGGGGTGCCATTGATGCTGGTGTAGGAAAGGGTGTTAAGATTTCTGCCGCAGGGCAGCGGTTAGTAAATAGTTTGAAAGAGCTCCGCCTTCCGCCCAGATCATATGAGAAGTATGAGGGGATTCTTGTGCTGTGTAGAGTGAGTCAAGAATGGCCAAGCACTTCTGTGGCAGTACTCCGTGAGAAGAATCAGGATAGGATGTGATATGATCATCCTAATATATATATAAATGCTCGTCTATTGTTCACCATGTTTGCTTATATTGCTTTCCATGTTTAATTTTTGCGGCCAACTCCGAGATGCAGGTTCGCTCTGCTCTTTTATCCGTCGATCTTGAGGATGAAGTGGAGATCACTGACCGTGCTAAAACTGCTGAAGAGCTAGAGGCAGAGAGGGCTGCAGCTGAGGCTAAGGCTGCTGCTGATGCTGCTGCTACTGAAAAGGGTGAAGAAATCATTGCTAGCAGTTCTGACAGTGAGTCCGGGTCTGAACAGACACACACTGAACAGACAGCGGATGACACCACCACCGCCGAGCAGCAGACATCAGGCTCAGTTGACATCACGGGTGAAACAAACCCCACTCCTCCTCCAACCCAAAAGACAAGGAAGAAGAGCATAGGCTCTAAGAGGGCAAAAAGTATAGATGGGAGCCAAAAGCAGAAACGCAGAAGAAGTATGTCCATTCTGCTCGTTCTTGATAATGCACATGTCTTTGCTTATAACTGTTATATTTGTTCATAATGCTAATTTGTTTCTGTTAGTGATTTTATCAGAGTCTGACGATAGCCAAGGGAAGGCCACTGAAGGTGATGAACGGAGGCCGGAGGAGAACCTTGAAGGTGAAGGAGATAAGGGTCTGAAAACTCCTGACCCAAACTTTACTCCATTTAATGAATCCGAATTCCATGAGTTGAGGATGGAGGACGACGCCTCCTATCATTCTCCACCTCCTAGCTCTACTATCCCTCCTATCACCTCATCCAATGTGCAAGAGCCATCTCTTCCTGCGAATGTGAGGACGTTACAGACGATCATTGAGAACCCTGCTACTAAGGATAAAAAATTTTCAACTCTTCTTCAGGTATGAATGATAAAACTTCCTGCATGTATATGCTTACAATTTATTTATGTGAGTTTCTTGAAATTAACCATAAAATTTTTCTTCTACAGGGTTATGCTATCCCTGAGCTAAAACCCCATTTCACCGCTCTCCGCTCTGAGCAGCTCAGGGAATCAACTGCTGCAGCTCATGTATTGCTGACTAACCATCTGGATTCCATACTGCAACTACAGAAGCAACAGGAGTCCATACTTGCCTTTGCCCGTACTAAGATTGCTCAAGGTACAAATGCTCGCAAAAGAGTAATTAACGCTGAACGTGCCTTGACTGATGCTCAGAATACATTGAAGGCTAGAGAAACTGAGCTAAAAAGTGCTCAGGATGCTGCTGTTGCTCTGCAAGAGGAGAAGGACAGGTTGGTGGATGCGGAAAAGAAAAAGTTTGAGGATGAGCAGGTGAAAGTGGGTGAGCTGGAGAAGCAGCTGAGTGCGGAGAAGGAAAAGTTTGCTAAACTTCTCCGGAGGTCGGAGAAAGGCGAGGGTAACTTTGCTGAGTTTAAGAAGGGTTTACCGGGTCTAATAGCTAAGGTGCTTGGGTCGAAGCTTGTTGAGGACCCCTACAATGATTATGTTGATGCTATGCGCACCCATGCTATTTCTAATGTGACAGATAAATTGACCAGATGCCTTGCTCCAAACCAGAATCTCCCTGCTGCTATTACTAATCTGATGCTTACTGGAACTCTGGAGAAGGTCAATGAAGCAAAGGACAAGTTGATTAATCTGAAGATAGATGTGTATGATGAAATATGCAGCAGGGAGGAGTCCTCTGCTCAGGATGTGCTTAATGTTGAATTTTCATAAATTTGTAACTATTTGATGAACAACCGTTTGTAATAAATTTTGACAATTTGGATGCCATAAATATGTATTGCTTTAATGGTTATGTCTCCTTGCATACTTGTTCCAATTATTTTGTTGTTTCCTGCTTAGAACAAATCTGTGATGCACTGAAGCATATAATAAATTTGTTATGTACAACTGTACATTGTATAACTGAGCAAAGAACTTTGAAAAGTGTTGAAGGTAATTCGTTTTTGGATGTTTTGCGTTGTTAACTTCAGCTGAATGAGCAACATATTAAAAATTCACGTTGCAAACATTATGCCTTCAAACATTCAGTAAAACATTTGTAGTTTATTATATGCTTTCCGTCATCAAATTAATGAGGAATAGTTATGAAGTGTTTTTGAAGAGTGATTATAAAATAATCTTTCCGCCATACGCTTTCCGTCATAAAGTTTATGAGGAAAAATGTTTTTGAAATATTGTGTGAAGATTAGTTATGAGTTAGTGACATGTCCGTCATACGCCTTCCAACATAAAATATATGAGGAAGAATTGTGTAATATATTTGGCCTTCATAAAATATAAACTTCTTTCGTTCTATGAAGTAAGTTTTTTATAATGTTTGTCATGACAAGTATCTGAGTTTTGTATTTTGCCTCGGTGCGTTCTAGTAAAACTTTAATGTTTTCTAGCCGATCCCTTGTGCCTTTGCTGGCCGGCACAAAAGCTTCCACCATTGGAGGTATAAAAATACTCTCCTTCTGTGGGCAGGATATAAATGCAATGTTTTACATTTGTCACAGGCAGCACTTTGCATAAGAAAAATATAAAATTTTATTGATCAGTACTGTGCAATACATAAACAATTGATGACGAATTTAGGTGGATCAAGCCTAATTAGTACATCATGAATGTTTAGTGTATGCAATTGAAAACATAGGCATTGTAAAGATGACCACAATGGTCTACAGTAAATTGATAAATTTTGTTCTTCAGAAATGCTAACAAACTGCTCTTATTGTAATGATAAATTTTGTTCTTGATAAAATGCTGGAATTTGTTTCTTCAAACGCCAAGCGCCTAGCGCTGTCCAGCCTGAACACTTGATCATGGTATAAAGAACTCCTTAACCTCATCCTACCTGAACAACCGATTACACCTCCTCTGATTCATATTGCCTTCTGGTAAGTTTGTAAATGTGGATCGTTCCCTTGTTGGTGCCACATACTGTGAGTGTATGGCGGCTACTCCGTTTGGAGTTGGGAATCTGATCTCTGCATGAGCCGTTGATGTTATCGCTCTAAATTTAGCTAACGCTGCCCATCCAAAAAGGACATTAAATCGAGAGTTGCCATCTAGAATAGTGAAATCGGTTGTTTCGGTTCTCAATAGTGGAAATGTTCCCAAAATGACCTCCAAACGAACTCTTCCCATTGCATTCACTAGTGCTCCTGTTAGCCCTGAAACCTTCAAACTCGTCCGCCTAGCTCTTACCTGCGCATGCCTTGGAAAAGCCTTGAAATAATGCTAATAAATGATGTCAGCCTCACTGCCTGTATCTGTGTAGATATGGCTGATGAACTTGTTTGCAATTTCTGCTGAAATGACCACTGGCTGAACGGACAAGGCCCAATTTTGAATTGGTTGAAAAATGATTGGGGCATATCTCCAGCTATCAATATTGTTATCCGACTGCTCACCGTCCTCATAGTGACTTCCATTCAACCACACCATTTTGATTACAACGTCTGGAGTTGACTCACTCTCCGTGATCCTGTCTCCGTACTGGTTTCTGTTATCTCTTCCGCCATGCTCTTCCCTTCTTCTGTTATCTCCTCGACGACCTATTCCACCATCATTCTTTTGCCATCCAAATTTCCTGTGAGGATCATTCCTCATGTACTTTTTGCCTGGCAACAAGTGGTTTAACTCTCCTGCCTTGATCTTTGCGATGATTTCTCTCATCAGAGATTTGTAATTATCTGTATCATGACCTCATGCCTCATGAAAGTCGCACCATAGCTTACTTTTTAGACCCTCTCTTTCCTCCATGGGTGCCGGAGGATTGAAAGTGGTCCGAATTGGTTCGGTGAAAAGAATCTCTTTGGGAGTTTTGGTCAATGCCATTATCAAAGGATGCCTTTCTATTGGCCTCCTGTTGTGATGAAAATCGTTGGGATGATTATTGCCTCTCCATCCACCATTGGAATTGTCATTCCTCCTCTGATTTCTGTCAAAGCACCGCCCTCCGTTGTGCGGTTTGCTGCTGCTGCTGCTGCCATCAAACTTGTTCATCCCCCGCTCACCGGCTCGAACATGCTTCTGTGCAACTTCTAATGCCTGATGCAGAGTTTTTGGCAAGTCATACCTTAATGCATGGACAAGTGCACTAAATCGTCACTGATCCAAACAAAAAATGAAACCAGATACTAGCTGAGATTCTGGACAATCAGGTATCTTCTGTGCTTCAAGTGTGTATCGCTTCATGAAATTACTCAAGGACTCATTGTGATGCATTGTGATCTCATGTGCATCAAGATGTGTCATAGTACAGCTTCGAAGGTTTTGATACTGCATAACAAACTTTGCATGGAGGTCCAAATAACTTGTGATGCTTCTTGGTGGCAAGCTAGCAAACCATTCCCTTGCCATTTTCTGTAGCACCATTGGAAACATATGACAATCTACCTCGTCATCCCAATGCTGCAACCTCATTGCACCTTCAAACATAGTGAGGAAATCCTCAGGATCTGTTATGCCATCATAAACTCCAATTGCCGGTATGCCAAGATTCCTGGGCAACGGATAGTTAGCAATTCGATCAATGAAACACTGAGTGGATTCTGTCATAGCCGGTGGCTTTGTAGCTTGCTCTCCGGTAATTAGTGCAAAAAAATTATCCACAGCCATAGCACGGACGGCGGGCTGCGCTAAGCGTTGCTTATACTTTGTCGGAGCTGTCTGCTTAAGGATGTCATTTAAAAGCAACACTGCCTGCTTCTCAGACATGAACTTATCTCTGTCATCAATCTCATCGTCAGAATCATTATTAATATAGCTCAAGTCATTATCATCTTCAGAGTCATCAATAAGACTGCCCAGCTTGTCAAGTAGTCTAGATAACCTGTACTTTGATACAGATTGCCTTTTCATGATTTGCTTGTCTTTGCCATCCGCCATCCGTCGAAAAGGTATAAATGATGGACATCGCCTTGGTTGCATCAATGGTCGCCTCTCTGGATTAGTAACAAGGTTTGGAAGTCTTTCTGCACTTTTGGTTGTTGTTTCTTCGATTACTGGCCTTTTCTCTAAATTAGTTGCCAAACGCTTAAGCTTTTCTGCAGTTTCAGCAACTGTTTCTTCATTCGTACCGTCCGATGGCGGAACAGGTACATCTTCTACAGTTATCATGTCATCAGTTAATGGATTGTTGACTGCTTCAAGTACAAATGGAGCTTCCGTTGTTTTTGTTCCTTTTCTGTTTCACGTGTTCTTTGCATTAGTGGATGGCGCCATTGTTAACACCTATTTCCTTATGAGGTAAGGCTTAGTGTGCCAACACGATACTAGAAGTAATCTAGCTTTAGGTGGGCGAGTGTTGCCGATTGATGTTTGCTCTTGGGAAATAATCCCTGCAGACCCGGTTCACAAGTGTAGAAACTTGTGGGGTGGCTTAATCAATCTGTCATCCTTAGAGCGTAAAGTGCTAGCCGGATGACTTCTAGTGAAAGAAAGTGCTAGAGAGAGAGAGATGAAGTCTCTGCTCCAAAATTTATCAGAATGTCTGAACTGTGTAAAATGACGACCAAAGGGGTCTATTTATAGTGACAGATCCACCGGATTGTTCGGGGACACGTGTCAGATGATGATACGTTCTGTTACTTGTGATCCGAAATTTACGCTGAAAGTGGCGTTCTCCGGCCAGGGCTTACGCGCTAGGCGGCCTTCAAGGCTTACACATGACGGAGCAACGTGTACAGCGGAGAATGCTGTACGGATAATTTCCACAAAACTGTTATTTCCAGTCTTCCTGATGCTACTTTTATCAAACCATTATGCCTTTTATACGTGTATATGATAGGATACACCATTAGTACATATGCATGTATTTACTAGAGAGAAAGAACCTCCAAACTATACTTTTAAGAGAGTTTGAGAGAGAAAAATACCTAGCCTTCAATTTACATTCTTATTCTTATACTTGTAATATTAAAGAGAGAAAGATAGCCTCTAATTCACAATTATCTTGTACGTGAGATTAGAGAGAAATGAATATTAAACCAATTACCTCAAACCATTGTTCTTGTCAACGTGTTGTTATCCTTTTGGTTTGTTACATGATCATATAATTACATATCCTTACGATAATGTCATGTCTTCCTAATCATAACAAATCAACAAATGTTATGTTTTTAAACAAACCAACATTTGTGAAGCAGCTTCCGACTAATATTGGGTGTTTCTGTAGTAATATATGACAGAGAATAGTTAACATTATTATGATTAAGATTGTGAAAAAATGTATCTTTATCATTGGTACGTGAATGTTAATGGAGCAACCAGCTGAAGGTTTGTTATTAAAGAAGTTAGCCATTTTTAGGGGCCTTCGTATCGAAGCAGTTGGCGGAGAATTCTATAGATATGCAGTTGGTTTGATGTTACTCCACTATCCCTTGGTTAAGAGTCACATGGTAACTTGATGGCTTTTTTTTTAAATGAGACACGCATAAGAATTCATTCAAGTGTCCACCGTTGCGATATACTTTTTACCATCACCTCCACCAACAGTGTATATATAATCTTTTAAGTTTAAGTTTAAGTAACAAATACTTGAAATTATCCAGTGTATGCTTACAATTTGATGAAACTGGAATCACTAAAGAGGATTAATATAATAGGCAGTAGGTTAAAGGAAAGTTACCCGACTTGTTATTGTTGTCATATACCGAGGTGGCTGGGATACAAAGGAAAATGGTGAATGCGTTGAGCCCGGATGATAAGATTTTGCAACAAGTGGTGGATCATCGGGATCTTAAAGAGGCGTTCAGCAAGATCACTTACCCTTATAACTAAAGTAGTTGATTAAAGTTGATACGCTGTTTTAAGATCTTGCAAGATATATATGTGTATCATGAAATTCTAGTGGTATAACCAGGAAAATCAATAAAGTCAATGCTCCATCAAGCTGTTATGGTTGTTATAAAAAAGTTAGTTACATATTTTGTTTTACCATTGTATATATGTAAATGTAACAGTGATAGCATGTATCAATTTCAATTGATGTTAATGATAATATGAACTACTTCTATAATGTTTGTGTTTATATTTATGTCATGTATGATGTTTATGTTTCGAAATCTGACAAGTTCAATACTTGT
Source organism: Rutidosis leptorrhynchoides (assembly GCF_046630445.1). Lineage (NCBI taxonomy): Eukaryota > Viridiplantae > Streptophyta > Magnoliopsida > Asterales > Asteraceae > Rutidosis > Rutidosis leptorrhynchoides. The sequence continues at coordinate 461,479,699 of NC_092334.1, forward strand.
CAGTTCAGTTGATACATGTTTCCACTAGTTCAATACTTCAAAATCTGACAGTAGTAGTTCAGTCACAAGTCGCACAGTCGCAACTTCAGGACCTTAGACTAGGATTCTGACAGAAGTGGTTGCAGCTACCATAGTGGTTAAAATTGAATGGAACTTATTTAATGACTCCACCAGCCAAGAAAACCTTTCAACTACCATTTTTTCTGATGCATTTAAACGCACCCACCCATGATCATTTTTCATTCATACATCTTCTTGTTCACTAACAAAATTCAAGTAAAACTCTAGCAACGATGAACTCTCGAAGGATATTCGATGGAAAAGAGGTGACTATCCCTGAGTTTCCCAGCCTAAAAGAGAAATTCATTGGGATAGGATGTTTCTCCTTCCTAATGATTTATGAAAACATTTACCCCTCACTCATACGACAATTTTATTCCAATTTTTAGCTCAATGATGACAACACCGTAACCTTCAAATTATTCGAAAACACCTACAATTGGACCCTAGAGGTATTGAGCAGAGCCCTTTGTGTGCCATCTTCAGGTACCACCTTTTTTCACTATTTAACGCGTAATCGACGCACTTCCTGACGAATTTTGTTGTGAAGAACTGATAACCAATATCTTAGGTCCTCAACACACATTTGCTTCCCTCCGTCAAACAACTCTTCATGACAAAGTGATAGATCCAACACATTGGCCTATCAATTGCATTATTCGGAGCAACATACTTGGACGATCGCTTGGCGATGGAAACATGACAGTCACTGAAGTCGCAGTGTTGTGGTGCTTACTTAAGCACAAGCACATCAATATAGCCTTTATCATGGCTAAGCACATGAATGAAGCTCGTTATGACAACAAGCCTCTCTCATATGGCCTTCAACTATCTAATCTATTCATATACAGTGAGGTCCAGGATTTATGCACCTATACAAAGTGCACCATATCTCCTCTCATCATGGGGGATAAACTTGTCCCTTAAATCACCTTTGTCTTTTTCTTTGTATTTTCTTTGTCTTTTTCTTTGTGTTGTATTTGACTATCTTTATAATGATAGTATTATGTGTTTATGCGAATCATCATTTATGATTAATACTAATCAAGTACTAAAGAGTAAAAAAAAATGATCAAACAGCTAAACAAGTCGCAAGTTGCAACACTGTCATGCGACTTTACAACTCTGTTGTCTTGGACATCTCAGGTTGCTACATGAATTTTACTCGGTCATTGCTAAAATTTGTGAGTCGCAGGGTCGCATGATAACCTTGCGCCTCGCGAGGGCATTTTAATTGGGAATAATTTTTTTTAGGGGGAATGCTTATACTTTGTTGAAAAAATGAGCGTTTTGGTCAATAGCCCATATTTTTTCCTTTTTATCCACCAAGCTCAAAGTATGTAAATGGCCCCATGAAAGGTTACAAAATTCGCTATTCGGGTATTAATCGGTCGGGACTTTGAAAGGATTAATCGGAAATTCGAATATTAATCGGGGATTAATCGGGTTTTAGATCGGATTGTACTTTTTATACAATTAAATGATAAATTTTAAAAATTATGTGTGAATATAGAAGAAAATCATAAACATGTAAGATCCTGTTCCCTCAGTAGGTTGGGACGCCATCCAAAAGGATGGGACGCCGTCCCAGTATGAAGAGCTGGACGCCGTCCAGTAGTTTGGATGTCGTCCAGATGAACTGGCAGGCCTGCTGTCTTGTTTTTAGATATTTAAGGGGTATTTTGGTAATTTCACTTGGTGAACGAATTTAAGGCCCTAGATGAGTTTTGGAACACCATTTACTCTATCTTCAACCACCACACCTCTTCCACTTCAATTCTAGAGAGAGAGAAGGTTTCTAGAGTGAGAGAGCTTAAAGCAAGGAAGAAGAAGGTTGAATCGGGGCTTAGTGCGAGTTGTAAAGTTGTTCATCTACCCTCTAACTACGTTGTGATAGCATTGGTAAGTCCTAACTCCATGTTTCGAGTTTTAATTGATTTATGGCTAGGGTTTGTACTTTTGAGACTTGTAAGACCCAATTGGGGGTTAAATGGGTGAACTTGGGTTAATTTGGTGCATGAAAACCTTAAGGCTTATAACCTAGGGTTTGTTCTTGAATTTGGTGTTGTAAGTGTTAATTTTGTAGTTAGAACCCTAGTATACTTGTGATTTAGTGCAAGTTTGTCAATGGGTTCGAGTTTGACCAAATTGTATGTATAAGTGTTAAAATGGGTCAAATGGGCGATGGTTGACCTAATTGGGCGAGATGGGTATGAAATACCCTAAATTTGTGTTAGTTGGTGTTAGAAGACTTTAATCGCTAGATTTTAGTGATTAATGGTGAGTCTTGGCCTTAATGGGCGGTTTTGAAGTAATTGGGTCATTTAATGCATTTAGGTCATTAAATGCTCAAATGCTATGTATTGGTGGTTAGCTCCACAAGTTTGTATGTTGATTTGGGTACTTAATGTATTAGGTACTTCGCTTGAGGCGTGTGGATCATAAATCATCACCTTGGTGTTAAGGTAAGTGGAATAATTATGCATGTATGTATATAGTGTATTTATTTGTGTGCTATCGCATGAACCACGGAGCCGGTAGTGCCATAGTATGTGCGAGTGTGCTATGATGTGAACCACAAAGCCGGTAGCATCATGGTACGTGTGTTGTAGTGTGAACCACGGAGCCGGTAGCACTATAGCATGAGTCGTTAAAGTGTGAACCACGGAGCCGGTAGCACTATAAAAGAGTATGACTCGAGTTGTGATGTGAACCACGGAGCCGGTAGCATCAAAGTGTGAACCATGGAGCTGGTAGCACTATATAAATGAGGTGTGAACCATGGAGCCGGTAGCACCAAAGTGTGAACCACGGAGCAGGTAGCACTATAAAAAGGGTATGACTCAAATGCGTAGTGACGTGAACCACGGAGCCGGTAGCGTCATAACATTGCGTATGGTGTGAACCACGGAGCCGGTAGCACCATGACGCGTTTATGGTTAACCATATGGTTTGTGTATGTGTTGTAGTATAGCATATTATAATATTGCGGTGATTATGCTATGGATTATGCTAGTTGCGATATTTGGAGGTTATTAGCTTATACTCGGAGTCGGTATGCTAATTGTTATTATTAGCGATTATTTCGGTGTGTGTAAGTGTATGCAAGTAGGTATATTATATATGTATATGTATAATTATTTCATTCACTAAGCTTTGCTTACCCTCTCGTTGTTTACCTTTTTAAAGGCTCGGGCGTTGACAAGGGTAAGGGCGTTCGGTTGGATTAGAGATCCCGCTTGTTTGATAGGGGACGCTTTTGGATGTGTTAGTTTTTGGAAGTTCGGCCAAAATTTGGGTAGTTTAACCCCAAACACTATGCTCTAGTGTCGTTTGGAAATTAAACTAGTACGGTCGAAACTTGTATTTTGTACGAAACTTGTAATTCGGGCCGATGTGGGCCCGGCGTTGTAAAATTGGTTTTGATGATGAAAACCTCTTAGTTTAACTTATATTGACATGATGTAAATAGGTTTTCGTTTAAAAGTGTCGGGAAGCGGGTTTTTCGCTCGGGTAAATTGGACGGCCAGGTCAGTCCCTGGCAGATCATTTGGACGTCGTCCAGATTATCTGGACGTCGTCCAAGCCTTCTTTGCTGGACGCCATCTAGAAATCTAGACGGCGTCCAGATGTGTTGTTTCAGCATGAAAAAGTTTTTTTTAGGCGTGTTTTTGGTATAACGATTTCGGGTCGTTACAAGTGGTATCAAAGCATGGTCTAAGGGATTTAGGCGACTTGAGATAGGTGTCTAGACTTAGACTTGTATTGTGTATGCGCTTAATGCGGGACACGTAGGAGACGGGCGGACCCGGGATTGGTTAGTGCCTAGGTTTAGGCGAGCTAACTATGCGCTAATTGTTTCGTATTGTGTTTTGCAATCATCAAGCGAGATAGACGTTGTACTAGCAAGTTAATGCGACGTGGTCACGTAACAATGATTAGCTACCACTGTTACGGGTTCAAGCGTGTCAAACAAGTGATGTACGATGATTGTTGAGCAAGATGGGGTGGTGAGGTATATATGTGTATATTTTGTGTGGCTTGTCCCTCGTGTCATTGTTTAATCTATTTCCGTTTTATAGTATGAAGATGAGAAACGGACACGACACTAATGAAGGAGGTACGAGTGAGGATGCCGAGTTTATGGCAAAGGTTGAGGCTATCTTTAAACGTCAAAAAGCGGAGTTTCTTAAAGACGTTAAGAAGATGTTTTTAGATACGATCGACGAGCAACTAGTCAGTGTGGTTAAGGAACAAGTTAAGCTTGTTCTACAAGAAGATAATATGGAAAGACGGGACTTTTTCTACAAGAATTTCAAGGATTCTCAACCTCCCACCTTTGACGGGGAACGAGACCCTCTTAAGAGTGCCCGTTGGATCTCCGATATGGAGGGGGCCTTCCGTACTTGTGAATACCCACTAGATAAGAAGACAAGGTACGAGTGTAGTATGTTGCGGGGTGATGCCAAGTTGTAGTGGGACGCGAAAATCCAACTTTATGGTGAAGAACAATGCATGGACTTCACTTGGGATGAGTTCAAGGCGGAATTTTTCAACGAGTACCGAACTTTGGCCGATCTTACTAGACTTAAGGATGAGTTGCGTTCCTTGAGGCAAGGGTCGATGGATTTGAACTTCCTCAAATACGTTTTCTTGTCAAAAACCCAGTTTTGCCCGGAGTATGTCGGGAATGATAAAATGTTGAAGGATGGCTTCTATCGAATCTTGAATGACAACTATCAAGATAAGATTAGTGTAAACGTGGTAAAAAGCTTTGATGAGTTGTTTGATATGGCCAAAGGTTTTGAGTCGCTCGCTTTGAGAAAGAGTGGCTTTACTTTTGGCAAAAGGAAGTTTGAAGCTACTAGTCACTCGAACAAGAAAGGTAAGGGTGAGAGTGAGAGTGTTGGTAGTGTGAAGAAGGGTACGTCCGGTGATTTTGGACCCAAATATTATAATTGTGGGCGACAAGGACACATGGCTCGCGATTGCACCAAGCCATCTACTACAATCAAACTCACTTGTTATAATTGTGGTAAGGAAGGGCACCGAAGGCCGGAGTGTCCCGATTTGAACACCGATTATGTTAAGAAGCTGGAGAAGGCGGCAGGTACGGCTCGGGGACGTAATTATTTGATGACCCATGATGAGGCCAAACAATCCAATGAAGTCGTCTCAGGTACTTTCATGGTTAACTCTAACCCGGCTAGGATACTATTTGATAGCGGTGCTAATTTATCGTTTGTGTCTCCACATTTTGTGTCTAAGCTTGATAAACCGCTAGCTAAGTTAAGTCATCCGATAGAAGTTGAAATAGCGGATGGTAAGACGGTGCTAGGGGTTGATGTTTGTAACGATTGTGATATTGTGTTTGGTTCCAAAACGTTTTAAATCGATCTCATTCTGATGACTTTAGGTGATTTTGATATTGTTGTTGGTGATGTTTCGCGAGGTGTATATAAAATAGCTATTATTTTTACAAGGAAATACTATTAAATACGATACAATTTTACACAAGATATTTATTTATTTAGAGAATGGATATACTTAAACCTTGCTACAACACTTATAGGCAGTGTACCTAATCGTACAGTAGTGTAGTTTTTAGTAAGTCCGGTTCGTTCCACAGGGAATCTTTTTAAACAAAGCTTAACGCTATATTAGTTTACTTTTATAAAAATACAAATATATATATATAAGTAATATTATTATTATAAAAGGGGGGGGGTTTTTACCGTTTAATGACCGGTTTGTCGATTTTAAAACTTTAGTCGCAGTTAAAACCAAATGTAAAATAATAAATAAATACAAGACTTAATTTAAAGTGTAAAGTAAATAACGATAATGAAACATCGAATAATAAAAGTGCGATAAATTAAACTTGCGATAATTAAAAAGTACGATAATTAAAAGTGCAATTAAATACAATAACAATAAAAATGCGATAATTAGAAGTGCAATTAAATATAAAATAAAGGAAATTAAATATGAAATAAAAGAATTATGCTTATTTAAACTTCCGTAATCATGATGTTTGACGTGTTGATTTTAGTTTTATGCCCATGGGTTAATTGTCCTTTGTCCTGGATTATTTAATATGTCCGTCTGGTTTTTGTCCATAACAGTCCATCAGTCATAAATATAAAGTGCGAGTATCCTCGTCAAATTATCCTTATACCCGAAGTTAAATATTCCAACTAATTGTGGACTTAAACTGTAACAAGATTTTAATACTTTGTTTAATAATTACACCAGGATGTCGACTGAGTGTAACCCAAAGTTTTAATATTTTGTTATCAATTATACCAAGTATCCTTGTACATAATTTCACCCCTGTTTTAATTATTCTAGTGGCTATTAATCCATTCCCGTGTCCGGTTAAATGAACGATTATTCGTACATATAAATACCCCGCCCATCGTGTCCGATCGAGTGTATATGGTAATTTATAGGGACGCCCAATTGTAAATCTTTATATTAACATTAACAAACTATCATTTAGTTAAACAAATATAAAGCCCATTAATAGCCCATAGTCTAATTTCCACAAGTGTTGTTCTTTTGTCCAAACCCCAATTATGGTACAAAGCCCAATTACCCAATTTTAGTAATTATCCCAACATCATGATTACTTCGGATTAAATAAACATAATAATTACTTAGCTACGAGATATTAATATAAAAAGGTTGAACATAACTTACAATGATTAAAAATAGCGTAGCGTTACACGGACAGAGTTTCGACTTACACCCTTACAACATTCGCTAACATACCCTTATTATTAGGATTAAAATTAAAATTAAAATTAAAATTAAAATATAAATATAAATATATACGATATAGATAGAGAGATGGATATTTTTTTTTTTTGATTTTTTCGATCAGAATTCGTTTGCTTTTATAGGGATTTTCAACTTTTGAGGCTCCGCGACTCGCGGTATTTTTGGCCTTCAAACTCCGCGAGTCGCGGAGTTTGCTTTTACAGCTCACACGAGTTTGGCTTTTTGTTTACCGACGGTTTTATAAATAAATATAATATATTAAATAATTATAAGAATTATTTAAATATTATATTATATTTATGTGCATAGTTGACTTGTAATTTTTAGTCCATTGCGTCGAGCGTTGAGAGTTGACTCTGGTCACGGTTCCGGATTTTCGAACGTCCTTGCGTACAATTTTATATTTTGTACTTTGCGTTTTGAATCTTGTACTCTTGTAATTTCGAGACGTTTCTTATCAATAATTGGAACCTCTTTGATTGTCTTTTGTACTTTTGAGCTTTTTGGTCGTTTGCGTCTAAAATTCATCGAATCTGTCTTTTGTCTTCACCTTTTATTATTTAAACGAATATCACTTGTAAATAGAACAATTGCAACTAAAAGCTTGTCTTTCTTGAGGAATAATGCTATGAAATATATGTTCGTTTTTAGCATTATCAAATATTCCCACACTTGAGCGTTGCTTGTCCTCAAGCAATATCGTCTTGAAATACTAGAATCACTTTTTTATTCTTCACACTTTGTACCTCAGTGATTTCTATACGGCGGTATAAACAATGGTAGTAACGATATGGTTTACAGTCCAACATGACTATAAAAATTTAGATCCATTAAGGAAATTGGATCTTTATGAAAACATTTTATTAAATCTAGTTTTTACCCTAGATAAGTTTTCCGGAATAACCCTTCACCGGTGTTTGCAAAATATTTTTTTGGGTTTGGTGGGTTTCAGATTTGAAAATTTTAGCTCAAAACTTTCGGTTTTGTGTCACCCACTTGCTAACCTTGTCTTTGGAAAGCAACACGTCCAGTTTACTTGTCCCGTATATTACCTTTCGGTAAACTACCGTCCGGTTGTACAGGAAAGCGTTGAACAAGCAACTGTTAAGGCAATGTCCCCTGACATGCTTTTAATTATGGTCTATAACGTGTCGGACGCAATTACTATCCTTGGTAGGAGCAATAGTAAAGCTCACCCTTATAATTTTTCGGTCTGGCACAAGGTCCTGTCTTTGACCATGCTATGCAACCACCGTTCTTACGGTTGACACCCGATTTGGTTCAGGTGACCTAATGAATTCCAGGTGAATTCCTAGGATTTTACGTTCAATGGTAATGAACGCATTGAAAATAGGGTTTTCAGAAAACAAATCGGTTTGTAATTTTGATCAAAATATTTTCTCGTTTAAGCTCGAGTTTAGATATCATCGAATTCCATGAGTTTGTAATTCTCAATCTTTAAGGTCAATCTCAAGGATTGAGTAATATCAGTCTTAGAAGCTGATTTTTGATCTTTTAAGGAGATTATCCTTTCTGGGGATCTGATTCATTAGTCTTATCCAGCTAATTTGCATGGTGCCCCCCCATTTTACGAGATAAATCCTTCTCATGGTTAGGATAAATCTGACCACTTGGCGACCCTGTTTAATGCTGAGGTCCGTGGATTTCCTGCTGATTTTAGTGATGACTTTTCTAGATTTTTCGTCAACCTACAGCTGGTCTGGATGACAACTTCATAACCTAAATCAAGAAGCGCGTTTCTTTTTCGGAAGACTTTACTTCCTTTTAATGATGGAATTGATTCATCGTGTAGATCCATCTTTCTTACAGTAAATCAGGTAAAACTTTTTAGTTTAGTCCAATGCAAAAGTATTTTCAGTTATTTGTACAAAAATATGTGATATATGTTTTGAATAACTTGGAGAATTTTCCCACACTTGGCTTTTATTTTCCTTTTTATCGTCCTCTATTCCATTTTAAATGAATTTTAACATTTTGGTTTGTTTCTCAATTTATGTCCTTTCCGAGGTAACAATAATTTCGATGTTAAAACCTAGTTTTATCGTTCATAAATATGTATAAACATGATTTTGAGTTCATTTAATTGAAAATTTTGAAAATTTTTACTAGAATTGGGTAGTCAGTATATAAGACTAGGGCTGTTCTTTATTATCAGAGAGCACTAGATTCTAATACAACTACTGCTTTACTAGTATTTTTAATGGTAACCAAGTGTTTAAGATAAAAATTTTAAAATCCGAAAGAATTTAACCCCTTCCCACACTTAAGATCTTGCAATGCCCTCATTTGCAAGAAATCAGTAACAATTTAAATTATTGAGGGTGATTTGTGTGAAAATGATTAAATTTTTACCAAAGTTTCCAAATATATTGGCGTTTGTTTTCTGAATGATAAATGGTGCACATCATTTGTTCATTCCGTCTTGTTGTTATTTCACATATATTTTGCATCTTGTCGTCAAAATTAGTTGCTTTTGCTGAACTTAATGCCAGTCTTTGAAAATGCGTTGTTTTACCCTGTTGTGTACAAAAGATAAACTGCAAACATATATACATATTTCTGAAGTTTGGTATATTACCCCACATTCAAAAATTATTAAAATCTAAGAATAAAAGTTAGAACATTATAAAAAACTATTACAATATTAACATAAGTATTAAACGTATCAACATTACAAATTACAAAATAAATAAAACTAAGTAGACTAGGGATGATACTGGTACCAATAGGGGTTCCAAGCATAACCATAGGTGCTATAGAATGCTTCGGCAGGGTTATACGTAGGATACGGTGGCTGCATCTCTATAGACCAGGGAGGGAAGATGGGTTTTGGTGTAGGAATATAGTTTCTACCTATATGTTGGTAATGAGCTAAGATTTGGTTCTGATGAACTTGCCAATCTTCAAATGCTCTCTGTCTAGCATTTTCGTATTCCTGTGAAGCTATAAACCTTTGCATTTCTTGCATCTCATTTCCCCCTCCTACATTACCTTGCTGTTGGTTTCTCTCAACCTGTGGATGTCTACCATGGTATTGTACTGCGGCGTTATTTCGCCTCTTCAAAACTTTCGCACCATGGTATACATTTAAACCTATAGTATCGCGGGGTTCTGGTTCTTCTACTAATAATCCCCCCGACTTATATCCAAACCGAGATATTCAGCAATCAAAGTAATAAAAATACCACCTCCTATTATGCTATGCGGTCTCATCCCCCTAACCATAGCTGATAAATAATAACCCACACAATAAGGTATACTTACAGCGCTTTGTGGGTCTCGAATACACATATGGTAAAACAAATCCTGTTCATTTACCTTTTCCTTGTTCTTACCCCTTTGTGTAATTGAATTAGCTAAAAACCTATGAATTACTCTTAATTCAGCTCTATCTATATCCAAATAAGAGTAATTTCCCCCTTTGAAATGGTGATGGCTTGTCATTTGACTCCACACACCGTGTGTATCAAAATTTTCATCTATCTTTCTACCGTTTAGTATCAACCCTCTACAATCAGCAGATGCTAACTCCTCAGGCGTATATATACGTAAAGCCTGAGCCATGTCTAGTAAAGACATGTGGCGCATCGAACCTCCTAACAAAAATCTAATAAAAGATCGATCGGTTAAACTAGCTACCCGATCATTCAACTCTATACTACATAACAATTCTTCACACCATACTTTATATACAGGTCTACGCATGGTGAATAAACGTACCCAGTCATTAAAAGTAGAATTACCATACCTCTGTACAAGTAATTCCCTAATTGGCCCGGCCAATTCTACAGCTTCTAAGGGTCCCCATTCTATGACCCTCGGTACCTCAACAACTTTAGAATGAAGCGTATGCAACCCCCTTTGATACTTTGGATAATCAATCCAAAGTCTGTCAAATCTCAGGTTCGGGTGCAACTCTTCCAAGTGCATATCAGAAAATGTCATGACTGGATGAGGTATATCCTGCTTGTAGTAGTTATCCACCTCCTGTTGTTCCGCATTCTCAGCAGGAGCATTGCGAGCTTGGGATGAAGATTCACCCCTTTCAGTCTGCAAGACACATCAAACACAATTTTTGTGCATCCAAATATGCATTAGTGTCAGCAAAATCATCAATCAAAATAATTACAATGACATGATCAATTTATATCAAACTTAAGCTCATTTTCACATTTTTATCAAATCTACACTTTTTCAAATAAGCATATATGAAAATGTTCGCCAAGTTCATAAGCATTTAACTTAAATAATCATGTCAAAATAATCATTACTAGCAATTAAACAAGTCTCAAATGGCATTATCTCTCAAAAATCAAGTTCATGAATTTTAGACTTTGAAAAAGTCCACTTTAATTCTCAAAATCATGTTTAGGCTCAAAGTTTGGATCATTTAAGCAACAATTCATGACAAAAATTGGCCATAACCTGTTTATATCAAAAAGCCCCAAATTTTGCTCAAGAACACAAACCATAGATTACTCAAAATTTGAAGTTTAAGGCTTCTAATCATGTTAAACACCATCAATCTAGGTTATACAAGCATAATACATAAACAATTTAATCTTAATTACACTAAAAAGCATCAAAATCAAATTGGAAAAAAAATTGCTCAAGAACACTAATTTCGGATTAAATGGTGTTTAGGTGTAGAAATTTATCGTTTTTCTTGAGTAATTCCTAGATAGCATCCTTCTCAACATGATTTTAGTAAAAGATTTGATGATTAACGGTTAAAAATTGTGATTTTGGGGTGTATTTTTCGTGTATTTTCGGCAGTTATTTTCGCAGTATGTGTTTTGTGGTGTGTGTGGACTGAGCTGTTTCAGCTCTTATTTTTTTTCTGTAATCCGATATCTCCGCGAGTCGCGGTGTTTAAGGCTTCAAACTCCGCGAGTCGCGGAGTTTGCTTTTTTTTTTTTTAAACTTATACTAATTAAAACAATTAAGTAATTAATTTTAAAATTTTGTTTCCCTTGTTATTTAGGATGAGGTCGTTTCGGATCGATGTCCTAGTCCGTCCTTTGACAAAATTTTAAAATTTGTCTTTTTGTAGCGATTGTTTTAAAAGCTAAGATTTTTGGGTTTTTTAATGTTTTTGGCATACTTTAATTCAATAAGATTAAAAATAATGATAATAAAAGTTCTCGTCCCTCCCTCGGGTAAAGCAATTTCGGTTCAAATACCTAGTCTTCAACTTACGACGAATTTTAAAAATCATATTTTTAACTTAATGAGATAAAGTAAATTTTTGTTTTTAAATTCACACAATTTAAATATAAAATTCAAAATTAATATTAAAAATTCACACCAAACTTAAAATTTGAAATGCATAAAAATTAAAAATTCATATTTTAAAAATTAAAAATTCATACCAAACTTAATTTAAAAATTCATATTATAAATTCACACCAAACTTATATTAATTTTTCAAATATTTACAATTTTAAATATATTGTTTTTACAAAGTTTACAATATTAATTTAAGATTTATATATTAATTTTAAAAACATGGTAAAAATAAAATTAAAAATCTTTTTGGCTTTTTATCCCACTTTAATCAATCAAATATTATCAAAAATATGCGCCCCTCTTTTCGGTAAAGTAATTTCGGTTCCAAGACCTAATTTAACTCATGACGAATTTTTGAAATATTTTGGGTTGATTGATTAAAGATATTTATACCTTAAGAATAAACATTAAATTGCGCAGTGATGTAATAAATTTTTTTGAATGATATCAATAATTTCGGTCGCCAAACCTAATTTTATTCAATACCAATTTAATACTTTATAGCGAACAAATTAGCGTTTATTATCAAAAGGTTAAAAATAAGAAAAAAAATAAAATAAAAACTGTACAGACATACCTGTGAAATAGATTTCTTAGTTATATGATCTATCTCATTCATAAGATAGTCGGTTTAATTGGTTTTCCATAGCTACATAGGCGTAACCTCGAGCATTCAGTGTCTTTTCTTCTAAACATATGAACGGCCCGTCTCTGCATAAAGTAACAAATTCGGTATTTGAATAGGTTTGATTATTTGAACATTTACCTCCATGTGACCATTTTCCGCATTTGTGACATCTTTCTAGGTGCCGTGCTCTTCTTTTCGCTGCGGATTTTGATTTTCCTTTACCAAATTGTAACTTATTATCTTTGCATCTGGATTCTTTTCTAACTCCGTCCATTCTTTCTCTGATTACTGATACTATTTCACTTGGTAGTATGTCATTATTACATTTAGTGATCAAAGCGTGTAGCATTAGACCATGGTTTAGTTCACAGGCAGTCTTCATTTCCTAAAAAAAATAAAAATTCAGAATGGGGGGAGAAGACTAGTTCTTTAGGGTCTGCTAGGGAAAGACCATTCGGGTTCCATTTTCGAGAACTACACAAAAACAGACAATCTAACTCTAACAGAAATACATAAACCCATTGATTCTCCCCACACTTAGTTAGCTGTGGTGTCGAAATTGTGATTAACTTCGTTGTCGACTTCCATCGGACTATGTATGTAGTGTTTAACTCTGTGACCATTAACTTTAAATTCAATCCCATTTGAATTTATCAATTCTATCGTTCCGTATGGGAAAACTCTTTTGACTATGAATGGTCCAGACCACCTTGATTTCAATTTTCCAGGAAATAGCTTGAATCGTGAATTGAAAAGAAGAACTCTGTCTCCTTCTTTAAATTCTTTTGAACTTCTGATTCTTTTATCATGCCATTTCTTCGTTCTTTCTTTATAGATTAACGAATTTTCGTATGCTTCATGTCTTAATTCTTCTAATTCGTTTAGTTGACTTAATCGTAGACGTCCAGCTTCATGTAAATCAAGATTACATGTCTTCAAAGCCCAAAATGCTTTGTGTTCAATTTCTACTGGAAAATGACATGCTTTTCCATAAACAAGTCTAAAAGGTGTGGTTCCAATTGGAGTTTTGTAGGCTGTTCTAAAAGCCCAGAGTGCATCCTCCAATTTAATGGACCATTCCTTCAGATTTGATCCTACGGTTTTCTCTAGAATACGTTTTAAAGCTCGGTTGATATTTTCAACTTGTCCACTTATTTGTGGATGATATGCGGTGGAGATTTTATGAGTTACTCCATATCTTTTAAGAACTTTCTCAAGTTGATTATTACAGAAATGAGTACCCCGATCACTTATTAAAGCTTTCGGTGTTCCAAACCTTGCAAAAAGACGTTTTAAAAAGTTGACTACAACTCGTGCATCATTAGTTGGGAGAGCTTGTGCTTCCGCCCATTTAGATACATAATCAATGGCTACGAGTATATATAGATTATTATGAGATTTTGGAAATGGACCCATAAAGTCAATACCCCAAATGTCAAATACTTCACATACTTGGATGACATTTTGTGGCATTTCATCACGTTGACTTATTTTTCTGGCCCTTTGACAAGCATCACAGGATTTGCAAAGAAGATGTGCGTCTTTGTAAATTGTAGGCCAATAGAATCCAGCATCATAAACTTTTTTTACTGTTAGTTGAGGCCCATAATGCCCTCCTGTTGGTCCTGTGTGACAATGGTTTAATATTTTACTGGCTTCATCTCCAAATACACATCGGCGTATTATTCCATCGGGACAACTTTTAAACAAATGTGGATCTTCCCAAAAATAGTGTTTTATATCACTGAAGAATTTCTTTCGTCTTTGGTACGATAATCCTTTTTCAAGGAATCCACAAACTAAGTAGTTTGCATAGTCTGCAAACCATGGAATTTCTTTATAATCTATCTTCAATAGATATTCATCAGGAAAGTTGTCTTGTATGGCCGATTCATTTAGAACTTCTAATTCGGGATTTTCAAGACGAGAAAGATGATCAGCGGCGAGATTTTCTACTCCTCTTTTATCTCGGATTTCAATATCAAACTCTTGTAAGAGTAAGATCCAACGGATTAATCTTGGTTTAGCATCTTGTTTTGAAAATAGGTATCTAAGAGCTGAATGGTCGGTATAGACCACCGTTTTTGCTAGAACGAGATATGATCGAAATTTGTCAAAAGCAAAGACAATAGCAAGGAGTTCTTTTTCAGTAGTGTATAGTTCGTTTGTGCTCCTTGTAACGTCTTACTAGCATAATATATAGGTTGAAATCGTTTTTCAATCCTTTGTCCTAAAACGGCTCCCATTGCAAAATCACTTGCATCGCACATTAGTTCAAATGGTAGATTCCAATTTGGTGTTATCATGATCGGCGCATTAGTGAGTTTCTCTTTAAGAATATTAAAAGATTTGATACACTCATCTGAAAAGATGAATGGAGCATCCTTTTCTAGGAGTTTATTCATAGGAGTGGCAATTTTAGAAAAATCTTTTATGAAACGTCGGTAAAAACCGGCATGCCCTAGAAAACTCCTAACTCCTCTAACATTGGTAGGATGTGGAAGTTTAGCAATTACATCTACTTTAGCTCTATCCACTTCAATTCCTTCTTTTGAAATTTTATGTCCAAGAACGATGCCTTCTTTAACCATGAAATGGCATTTCTCCCAATTAAGTACTAGATTTGATTGTTCGCATCTAATAAGCATTCGTTCAAGATTAGCTAGACATGATTCAAATGTATTACCGAAGACTGAAAAGTCATCCATGAATACTTCCATGCATTCTTCTATCATGTCGTGAAAAATCGCCATCATACACCTTTGAAAGGTTGCAGGGGCGTTGCAAAGTCCAAATGGCATGCGTTTGTAAGCAAAAGTACCATAAGGGCACGTGAATGTGGTTTTCTCTTGATCTTCGGGTGCTATTGGAATTTGAAAATATCCGGAAAATCCATCTAGAAAACAATAGTAACTATTTCCCGCTAATCTTTCCAACATTTGATCTATGAAAGGTAAGGGAAAGTGATCTTTTCTGGAGGCGTCATTTAATTTTCTATAATCAATACATACACGCCATCCTGTTACAGTCCTAGTAGGAATAAGCTCATTTTTATAATTTGTAATGACAGTCATGCCGCCCTTCTTAGGCACGCATTGAACTGGGCTTACCCATGGACTATCAGAAATTGGATAAATTAAACCTGCATCTAGCAGTTTAATAATCTCTTTCTTAACTACATCTTGCATATTAGGATTTAGTCTTCGTTGGCGTTGCACATACGTTTTATGACCTTCTTCCATAAGGATTTTATGTGTGCAATACGAAGGACTTATTCCTTTAATATCATGAATCTTCCATGCAATGGCTGGTTTATGAGCTTTCAACACAGAAATGAGTTGTGATTTCTCATTTTCAGTAAGAGAAGACGATATTATTACAGGTAATTCAGATTCACCATGTAAATAAGCATATTCCAAATGGTTTGGAAGTGGCTTTAACTCTAATTTCGGAGGTTCTTCTATCGATGATTTGTATCGATATCTATCTTTTTCTTTTAGCATTTGAATTTCTTCTGTTGTTGGTTTATATCCATTAGCTATAAGTGTAGCTAACATTTCAGCTTCATCAATTGGTTCATTACCTTCTCCTAAAGAACATTCTCCTGTTCCTTGTAATTCTGGAAATTCTTCTAATAATTCTGCATGTGCATCTATAGTTTGAATATAATAACATGTATCATCTGCAGATTGTGGTTGTTGCATTGCTCTATCAACTGAAAAGGTAACACTCTCATCCTCTATACTTAGGGTCAGTTTCTTTCCGAACACGTCTATCATTGCTTTAGCCGTGTTTAAGAATAGTCTTCCTAATATGAGAGGAACTTGAGAATCTTCTTCCATGTCCAAAACAACAAAATCTACTGGAAATACTAAAGTACCAACTTTAACTAGCATGTTCTCCATTATCCCTCTAGGATATTTTATTGATCTATCTGCTAGTTATATGCTTATTCTGGTTGGTTTCAATTCTCCAAGGTCTAGTTTAGCGTATAGTGAATACGGCATTAGATTTATACTAGCACCTAAGTCTGCCAATGCTTCTATTGAACTAAGACTACCCAGAAAACATGGAATTGTGAAACTTCCTGGATCAGATAGTTTTTCTGGTATCTTATTCAACAGCACTGCTGAACAATTAACATTCATAGTAACAGCTGATAGTTCTTCCATTTTCTTTCTATTTGAGATTAGATCTTTCAAGAATTTAGCATATCTAGGCATTCCTGAAATCACATCAATGAAAGGAAGATTTACATTTATCTGTTTAAACATATCCAAGAATTTGGATTGCTCGGCTTCAAGTTTCTCTTTCTTCATTTTACTCGGTAAGGAAGTGGTGGTTGGTATGGTTTAACATAAGGTTTAGCCTTAACTGTGTTATCTTCATTAACCTTTTCAACTACCAGTTCTTTTTCCTTATCTTGATCAGGTTGTGGTTCTTGTGGAGTAGGAATAGCTTCATCAGAAGTTACAGGTATTTCAGGTGGTTTAAGTGTTGTACCACTTCTTGTGGTAATAGCTTTAGCTGTTTCATTCCGGGGGTTAGCATTTGTATCACTAGGTAGACTTCCCGATTTTCTTTCACCTATTAACCTTGCTAGGTTACTTACTTCTTGTTCCAGATTTTGAATAGAAGCTTGTTGATTTCTAAATGCTTGAGCATTTTGTTCATTGGTTTGTTTTTGAGATGTGAAAAATTGCGTTTGAGTTTCAACTAGCTTCGTCATCATATCTTCTAAATTCGGCTTTTTATCATCGGTTTGTTGTGGTGGTTTGTTTTGAAAATTAGGTCTTTGCTAATTGTAAGTATTATTGGATACTTGTTGATTACTTGGACCTTGTTGGTTGTTGTATGGAATATTCCGGTTATAATTCTGGTTTTGATTGTAAATCGGTCTTGGCGGTTGATAATTATTCTGATAATTATTTCCAGGCCTTTGGTTTATGTATGAAATATCTCTCTTTGTTCCATTGTTAATTCAATACTGAGACAATCTTTTGTCAAATGTGGTCCTCCACACTGCTCACAACTAATTCGTATCGAGTGAATATCTTTAGTCATCTTTTCCATTCGTCTCTCGACAGCATCTATCTTTGCGGAAATAGAATCTAAGTCATGGCTAGAATCGGCTCTAGCTGCTTTAGATGATCTAACGATATCTTTTTCTTGGTGCCACTCATGTGAGTGGGAAGCAGTGTTATCAATAATTTTGTAAGCATCAGTTTCGGTTTTTTTCATAATAGAACCACCAGCTGCTATATCTATGTCTTTCCTTGTAGTGATGTCGCATCCTTGGTAGAATATTTGTACTATTTGACAGGTGTCTAAACCATGTTGCGGACATCCTCTTAACAACTTTCCATATCTTGTCCATGCCTCATATAGAGTTTCATTTGGTTTCTGTGTGAACGTAACAATTTCTGCTTGAAGTCTTACGGCTTTAGATGCAGGAAAGAATTGTTTAAGAAATTTTTCAACTAAAACATCCCATGTATCAATCGCCCCTTCAGGTAACGATTCCAACCAATCTTTAGCTTCTCCCTTTAAAGTCCAGGGAAATAACATGAGATATATCTGTTCATCCTCCACTTCTCGGATTTTAAATAGTGTGCAGATCCTATTAAAGGTACGTAGATGTTCATTTGGATCTTCCTTCGGCGCACCACTAAATTGGCATTGATTAGTCACCATGTGTAGAATTTGTCCTTTGATTTCATAATCTGGCGCATTAATGTCTGGATGAGTAATTGTGTGACCTTGGCCAGTGCGTTTAGCTCTCATTCGGTCTTCCATACTTAAAGGTTCCAGATTCTCCATAATTGAATTTGTTGAATCGGAATCACTAGAGGATTCTGATTTAATGGTTCGTTCCTCAACAATCTCTGTTTGAATGATTGGTGGTTCCGGAGGAAAATTTAATGGTTCAGGATCTACGAATCGTTCCTGAATATTCTCCGGATTCTCAATTGTGAGGTCGGGTTCAAAAAATGGATTATCGGAAATTTGAACTGAAGTACTTGGTCGACTGGATGACGATTCTAAAGAAAAATCAATGGCAGTAATATTTGCTAAATGTCTTGATCTAGTTACAGGTGGTGAACGTACAAAAGGTGGTGAACGTCTTGCTCGGTGCATTCACTGAATATCCTATTAGTTTTAAAAAGGAAAGAAAAATTATAATAAGTTATCCAATCAATAGACTTTTCTGATTTTTGCCCACGTTTCGAATAGCCAAAAGATGCAGCAGAGGGGCAGGATTCGTTTGGTCTCAATATAATTGAGGACTGTTTGGCTCCAATAACCCGGTCCACGTACAAATCCAACTATTACTACGAACCAGAAAATTTTGATGTCTATCAATTTAACCACTTAAAATAAATTTTCGTAATTTTAAGAAAATTAGATAAGAAGTAGAATAAAAATCTATGTCCTAAAACTAGAATAGCGAGAAATAAGAAAGAAAAAGAGTTCGTCGGAAAAAGGTCGAAAAAGAAAAATGGTTGAAAAATAAAAGGTGACGGAAAAATAAAAGAAACTTATAAAACTTAAAAATACTTGACTAACCTAACCTTATTACTACAACTAACTTAAAATTATAATCGCAAATTGAGATTACTAATTGGAATGATAATTGATACATAGGTAAAAGTCGTCTAAAAATATTAAAGCTTATAGGAAAAACTAAATCCCAAATGGAAATAACTTAAAAAGAAACTAAAACTTAAAAAGGCGTCGCAAAATTCTAAAGCACCTAAATCTTAGTCTAAAGAAAAAGCACTTAAGGAATTCTACGGCAAAGCCTAAAAATCTAGAAGTAAAAATAACTATGGCAAAAACTAAGTTTTCAAACTAAATATGGGCTAAAAATACAAATATTACGCTAAAACAATTAAAAAGGAACAAAATATAAAAATATACAAAAAGTTGTAAAAAGTACAATTTTTATAAAAATATTATTTTTATATTATTTATTTATTAAAACTATTAATTTTATATTTTAATTAAACTAATTAAAAATAATTATTACAAATTAATTAAATCTTTAAACTAAATAATAAATTAATTAACCCTAAATAATAATTAATTAATAATAATAATTAAAATTCCGTAATAAATGCCAAATTAGGGTTGCTGTGTGCCCGTGTCAGACGGCTCCGCGAGTCGTGGTAATCGAAGCTGCAAACCCCGCGAGTCGCGGGGTTCCAGTTTTCAACTCTGGAACAGTTTAAATTTGACGTTTTTTTTTTCTTCTGTTTTTATATAAATAAAAGATATTTAAATAAAACTTATATTTTTTTAAACTAAAATAAAAATAAATAAACTTATAAAACTTTTAACAAACTCTTAAAAATATATAAATTTTTGTTTTTCTTTTTATATTTTCGAATATTTAAAACGTATTTTTATAAAAACGAAATTTAATAAAAGTAAACTAAAAATCTTTTTTTTTTATTAGCGTTGCGCTTCCGGCGTTTAAGAGTTTCCCC
The DNA here is from genome assembly GCF_046630445.1 of Rutidosis leptorrhynchoides. Taxonomy (NCBI): domain Eukaryota; kingdom Viridiplantae; phylum Streptophyta; class Magnoliopsida; order Asterales; family Asteraceae; genus Rutidosis; species Rutidosis leptorrhynchoides. The sequence continues at coordinate 461,499,970 of NC_092334.1, forward strand.
GGCAGCGGCGCCAAAAATAACTTGATGTTTCGCGAGGTGTATATAAAATAGCTATTATTTTTACAAGGAAATACTATTAAATACGATACAATTTTACACAAGATATTTATTTATTTAGAGAATGGATATACTTAAACCTTGCTACAACACTTATAGGCAGTGTACCTAATCGTACAGTAGTGTAGTTTTTAGTAAGTCCGGTTCGTTCCACAGGGAATCTTTTTAAACAAAGCTTAACGCTATATTAGTTTACTTTTATAAAAATACAAATATATATATATAAGTAATATTATTATTATAAAGGGGGGGTTTTTACCGTTTAATGACCGGTTTGTCGATTTTAAAACTTTAGTCGCAGTTAAAACCAAATGTAAAATAATAAATAAATACAAGACTTAATTTAAAGTGTAAAGTAAATAACGATAATGAAATTGCGAATAATAAAAGTGCGATAAATTAAACTTGCGATAATTAAAAAGTACGATAATTAAAAGTGCAATTAAATACAATAACAATAAAAATGCGATAATTAGAAGTGCAATTAAATATAAAATAAAGGAAATTAAATATGAAATAATAGAATTGTGCTTATTTAAACTTCCGTAATCATGATGTTTGACGTGTTGATTTTAGTTTTATGCCCATTGGTTAATTGTCCTTTGTCCTGGATTATTTAATATGTCCGTCTGGTTTTTGTCCATAACAGTCCATCAGTCATAAATATAAAGTGAGAGTATCCTCGTCAAATTATCCTTATACCCGAAGTTAAATATTCCAACTAATTGTGGACTTAAACTGTAACAAGATTTTAATACTTTGTTTAATAATTACACCAGGATGTCGACTGAGTGTAACCCAAGGTTTTAATATTTTGTTATCAATTATACCAAGTATCCTTGTACATAATTCCACCCCTGTTTTAATTATTCTAGTGGCTATTAATCCATTCCCGTGTCCGGTTAAATGAACGATTATTCGTACATATAAATACTCCGCCCATCGTGTCCGATCTAGTGTATATGGTAATTTATAGGGACGCCCAATTGTAAATCTTTATATTAACATTAACAAACTATCATTTAGTTAAACAAATATAAAGCCCATTAATAGCCCATAGTCTAATTTCCACAAGTGTCGTTCTTTTGTCCAAACCCCAATTATGGTACAAAGCCCAATTACCCAATTTTAGTAATTATCCCAACATCATGATTACTTCGGATTAAATAAGCATAATAATTACTTAGCTACGAGACATTAATATAAAAAGGTTGAACATAACTTACAATGATTAAAAATAGCGTAGCGTTACACGGACAGAGTTTCGACTTACACCCTTACAACATTCGCTAACATACCGTTATTTTTAGGATTAAAATTAAAATTAAAATTAAAATTAAAATATAAATATAAATATATACGATATAGATAGAGAGATGGATATATTTTTTTTGATTTTTTCGATCAGAATTCGTTTGCTTTTATAGGGATTTTCAACTTTTAGGGCTCCGCGACTCGCGGTATTTTTGGCCTTCAAACTCCGCGAGTCGCGGAGTTTGCTTTTACAGCTCACACGAGTTTGGCTCTTTGTTTACCGACGGTTTTATAAATAAATATAATATATTAAATAATTATAAGAATTATTTAAATATTATACTATATTTATGTGCATAGTTGACTTGTAATTTTTAGTCCATTGCGTCGAGCGTTGAGAGTTGACTCTGGTCACGGTTCCGGATTTTCGAACGTCCTTGCGTACAATTTTATATTTTGTACTTTGCGTTTTGAATCTTGTACTCTTGTAATTTCGAGACGTTTCTTATCAATAATTGGAACCTCTTTGATTGTCTTTTGTACTTTTGAGCTTTTTGGTCGTTTACGTCTAAAATTCGTCGAATATGTCTTTTGTCTTCACCTTTTATTATTTAAACGAATATCACTTGTAAATAGAACAATTGCAACTAAAAGCTTGTCTTTCTTGAGGAATAATGCTATGAAATATATGTTCGTTTTTAGCATTATCAGTTGGCATGGATTGGCTCGATCATTATAGAGCCGATATTGCATGCCATGAAAAATCTATTCGTGTGAAGACCCCAAGTGGGGGAGAGTTAATTATTCATGGCGATAAGCGAAGAAGACTTGTGCCGATATGCACTTTTGCACGGGCACGTCGTTTCCTTGTTAGTGGTGCATGACATTTCTCGCTCACGTAGTTGATACTCGTGAAGAGCCACCATCTATTCATGAAATTCCGGTAGTTAGTGAATTCGAAGACGTTTTTTCGGAAGAATTACCGGGTGTTCCGGCAAAAAGACAAGTTGAATTTCGTATCGAGTTGGTTTCGGGTGCTACTCCCATTGCTAAAACTCCTTATCGTTTAGCACCAATGGAGATGCAAGAGTTGTTAAATCAAACCCAAGAGTTGCTTGAAAAGGGTTTTATTCGACCGAGTGCTTCACCATGGGGCGCTCCGGTTTTATTCGTGAAGATGAAAGATTGTAGCATGTGGATGTGCATCGATTATCGGGAGTTGAATAAAGTGACGATCAAGAATCGTTATCCATTGCCTCGGATTGACGATTTGTTTGACCAACTCCAAGGTGCGACGTATTTCTCTAAAATTGACCGACGGTCCGGCTATCACCAAATGCGGGTCCGTGAGGAAGATATTGAGAAAACGGCTTTTCGAACGCGTTACGGGCATTTTGAATTCGTAGTCATGCCTTTTGGTCTTACGAATGCACGCATTCATGGATCTTATGAACCGAGTGTGCCAACCTATGTTGGACAAGTCAGTAATTGTGTTCATTGACGACATACTTGTTTATTCGAAGAGTATGAAGGAACATGAACATCATTTGCGGGGTGTGTTGCAGACGTTGCGGAAGGAGAAGTTGTATGCTAAATTCTCTAAATATGAATTTTGGCTAAGGGAAGTTCAATTCCTTGGTCATATTGTGAACAAAGATGGTATTCAAGTAGATCCGGGGAAGATTGAGACGGTGAAGAGTTGGGGACGACCGACTACGCCTACGGAAATCTGAAGTTTTCTCGGATTGGCCGGATATTATCGTCGGTTTATCCAAGACTTTTCTAAAATTGCTTCTCCATTGACAAAGTTGACGAGAAAGAACGCGAGGTTTAATTAGGAGAACGAGCAAGAAATTGCTTTTCAATTGCTAAAAGAGAAGTTGTGTCAAGCTCCGGTTTTGGTGTTGCTGGAAGGTGTAGAAGACATGACGGTTTATTGTGATTATAACAACCCTCATATTTCCATACATGAATTGACTAATTTGTGAAATGTCCCGTTCTTATTGATTAAAAACGTTCCATATTAATTGATTTCATTGCGAGGTTTTGACCTCTATATGAGACGTTTTTCAAAGGCTGCATTCATTTTTAAAACAAACCATAACCTTTATTTCATAGATAAAGGTTTTAAAAAGCTTTACGTAGATTATCAAATAATGATAATCTAAAATATCCTGTTTACACACGACCATTACATAATGGTTTACAATACAAATATGTTACAACAAAATAAGTTTCTTGAATGCAGTTTTTACACAATATCATACAAGCATGGACTCCAAATCTCGTCCTTATTTAAGTATGCGACAGCGGAAGCTCTTAATAATCACCTGAGAATAAACATGCTTAAAACGTCAACAAAAATGTTGGTGAGTTATAGGTATAACCTATATATATCAAATCATAATAATAGACCACAAGATTTCATATTTCAATACACATCCCATACATAGAGATAAAAATCATTCATATGGTGAACACCTGGTAACCGACATTAACAAGATGCATATATAAGAATATCCCCATCATTCCGGGACACCCTTCGGATATGATATAAATTTCGAAGTACTAAAGCATCCGGTACTTTGGATGGGGTTTGTTAGGCCCAATAGATCTATCTTTAGGATTCGCGTCAATTAGGGTGTCTGTTCCCTAATTCTTAGATTACTAGACTTAATAAAAAGGGGCATATTCGATTTTGATAATTCAACCATAGAATGTAGTTTCACGTACTTGTGTCTATTTTGTAAATCATTTATAAAACCTGCATGTATTCTCATCCCAAAAATATTAGATTTTAAAAGTGGGACTATAACTCACTTTCACAGATTTTTACTTCGTCGGGAAGTAAGACTTGGCCACTGGTTGATTCACGAACCTATAACAATATATACATATATATCAAAGTATGTTCAAAATATATTTACAACACTTTTAATATATTTTGATGTTTTAAGTTTATTAAGTCAGCTGTCCTCGTTAGTAACCTACAACTAGTTGTCCACAGTTAGATGTACAGAAATAAATCGATAAATATTATCTTGAATCAATCCATGACCCAGTGTATACGTATCTCAGTATTGATCACAACTCAAACTATATATATTTTGGAATCAACCTCAACCCTGTATATCTAACTCCAACATTCACATATAGAGTGTCTATGATTGTTCCGAAATATATATAGATGTGTCGACATGATAGGTCGAAACATTGTATACGTGTCTATGGTATCTCAAGATTACATAATATACAATACAAGTTGATTAAGTTATGGTTGGAATAGATTTGTTACCAATTTTCACGTAGCTAAAATGAGAAAAAATATCCAATCTTGTTTTACCCATAACTTCTTCATTTTAAATCCGTTTTGAGTGAATCACATTGCTATGGTTTCATATTGAACTCTATTTTATGAATCTAAACAGAAAAAGTATAGGTTTATAGTCGGAAAAATAAGTTACAAGTTGTTTTTGTAAAGGTAGTCATTTCAGTCGAAAGAACGACGTCTAGATGACCATTTTAGAAAACATACTTCCACTTTGAGTTTAACCATAATTTTTGGATATAGTTTCATGTTCATAATAAAAATCATTTTCTCAGAATAACAACTTTTAAATCAAACTTTATCATAGTTTTTAATTAACTAACCCAAAACAGCCCGCGGTGTTACTACGACGGCGTAAATCTGGTTTTACGGTGTTTTTCGTGTTTCCAGGTTTTAAATCATTAAGTTAACATATCATATAGATATATAACATGTGTTTAGTTAATTTTAAAAGTCAAGTTAGAAGGATTAACTTTTGTTTGCGAACAAGTTTAGAATTAACTAAACTATGTTCTAGTGATTACGAGTTTAAACCTTCGAATAAGATAGTTTTATATATATGAATCGAATGATGTTATGAATATCATTACTACCTCAAGTTTAGTAGGTAAACCTACTGGAAGTGACAAGAAATGATCTAGCTTCAAAGGATCTTGGATGGCTTGAAAGTTCTTGAAGTAGGATCATGACACAAAAACAAGTTCAAGTAAGATTTTTACTCGAATTAAGATAGTTTATAGTTATAGAAATTGAATCAAAGTTTGAATATGAATATTACCTTGAATAAGAAAGATAACCTACTGTATATAACAAAGGTTTCTTGATCTTAGATGATTACTTGGAATGGATTAGAAAGCTTGGAAGTAAATTAATAAACTTGAAGGGATTTTTGAAGTGTTCTTGAAGTGTTCTTCCTATGATGATTATAGCTTGATTCTTGAAGTGATTTTTGATGAAGATGATGATTAACTACTGGAAAAATACGTTCATAATAGTGTGTGTGTGTTGAGAGAGAATTAGAAAGAGAATTGGAAGTGAAATGGAGTGAATGATGAGTGGTAATTGGTGAGTGGTGAGTGGGGTTAAAAGGAGTTCTAGTTAGTTGACTAGCTCATGGTAGAAGTTAAAATTGATTAGTCATACATGACATAATCAAGAGTGGAATCCCATGCTAGTTCCTATTGGTATATACCCATAGTAAGTACGTTTTGAAGCTGTGTATAATACGGGTAAGAATACGACTAGAATTCTTGATGAAAGAAAAGAATGGGAAAGTAACTGTAACCATTTTCGTTAAGTATGAGTGTTTTGATATATGTCTTGAAGTCTTCCAAAAGTATTTTAATACATCTAAATACACTACATGTATATACATTTTAACTGAGTCGTTAAGTCATCGTTAGTCGTTACATGTAAGTGTTGTTTTGAAACCTTTAAGTTAACGATCTCAATTAATGTTGTTAACCCATTGTTTATTATATCTAATGAGATGTTAAATTATTATATTATCATGATATTATGATATATTAATATATCTTAATATGATATATATACATTTAAATGTCGTTACAACGATAATCGTTACATATATGTCTCGTTTCGAAATCCTTAAGTTAGTAGTCTTGTTTATATGTATATAACTCATTGTTAATATACTTATGGAGATACTTACTTATCATAATCTCATGTTAACCATATGTATATCCATATATATATATATCGTCATGTCGTTTTTACAAGTTTTAACGTTCGTGAATCACCGGTCAACTTGGGTGGTCAATTGTCTATATGAAACATATTTCAATTAATCAAGTCTTAACAAGTTTGATTGCTTAACATGTTGGAAACATTTAATCATGTAAATATCAATCTCAATTAATATATATAAAAATGGAAAAGTTCGGGTCACTACAGTACCTACCCGTTAAATAAATTTCGTCCCGAAATTTTAAGCTTTTGAAGGCGTTGACGAATCTTCTGGAAATAGATGCGGGTATTTCTTCTTCATCTGATCTTCACGCTCCCAGGTGAACTCGGGTCCTCTACGAGCATTCCATCAAACCTTAACAACTGGTATCTTGTTTTGCTTAAGTCTTTTAACCTCACGATCCATTATTTCGACGGGTTCTTCGATGAATTGGAGTTTTTCGTTGATTTGGATTTCATCTAATGGAATAGTGAGATCTTCTTTAGCAAAACATTTCTTCAAATTCGAGACGTGGAAAGTGTTATGTATAGTCGCGAGTTGTTGAGGTACTCAAGTCGGTAAGCTACTGGTCCGACACGATCAATAATCTTGAATGGTCCAATATACCTTGGATTTAATTTCCCTCGTTTACCAAATCGAACAACGCCTTTTCAAGGTGCAACTTTAAGCATGACCATCTCTCCAATTTCAAATTCTATATCTTTTCTTTTAATGTCAGCGTAGCTCTTTTGTCGACTTTGGGTGGTTTTCAACCGTTGTTGAATTTGGATGATCTTCTCGGTAGTTTCTTGTATAATCTCCGGACCCGTAATCTGTCTATCCCCCACTTCACTCCAACAAATCGGAGACCTGCACTTTCTACCATAAAGTGCTTCAAACGGCGCCATCTCAATGCTTGAATGGTAGCTGTTGTTGTAGGAAAATTCTGCTAACGGTAGATGTCGATCCCAACTGTTTCCGAAATCAATAACACATGCTCGTAGCATGTCTTCAAGCGTTTGTATCGTCCTTTCACTCTGCCCATCAGTTTGTGGATGATAGGCAGTACTCATGTCTAGACGAGTTCCTAATGCTTGCTGTAATGTCTGCCAGAATCTTGAAATAAATCTGCCATCCCTATCAGAGATAATAGAGATTGGTATTCCTTGTCTGGAGACGACTTCCTTCAAATACAGTCGTGTTAACTTCTCCATCTTGTCATCTTCTCCTATTGGCAGGAAGTGTGCTGATTTGGTGAGACGATCAACTATTACCCAAATAGTATCAAAACCACTTGCAGTCCTTGGCAATTTAGTGATGAAATCCATGGTAATGTTTTCCCATTTCCATTCTGGGATTTCGGGTTGTTGAAGTAGACCTGATAGTTTCTGATGCTCAGCTTTGACCTTAGAACACATCAAACATTCTCCTACGTATTTAGCAACATCAGCTTTCATACCCGGCCACCAAAAATGTTTCTTGAGATCCTTGTACATCTTCCCCGTTCCAGGATGTATTGAGTATCTGGTTTTATGAGCTTCTCTAAGTACCATTTCTCTCATATCTCCAAATTTTGGTACCCAAATCCTTTCAGCCCTATACCGGGTTCCGTCTTCCTGAATATTAAGATGCTGCTCCGATCCTTTGGGTATTTCATCCTTTAAATTTCCTTCTTTTAAAACTCCTTGTTGCGCCTCCTTTATTTGAGTAGTAAGGTTATTATGAATCATTATATTCATAGATTTTACTCGAATGGGTTCTCTGTCCTTCCTGCTTAAGGCATCGGCTACCACATTTGCCTTCCCCGGGTGGTAACGAATCTCAAAGTTGTAATCATTCAACAATTCAATCCACACACGCTGCCTCATATTCAGTTGTTTCTGATTAAATATGTGTTGAAGACTTTTGTGGTCGGTATATATAATACTTTTGACCCCATATAAGTAGTGCCTCCAAGTCTTTAATGCAAAAACAACCGCGCCTAATTCCAAATCATGCGTCGTATAATTTTGCTCGTGAATCTTCAATTGTCTAGACGCATAAGCAATCAGCTTCGTTCGTTGCATTAATACACAACCGAGACCTTGCTTTGATGCGTCACAATAAATCACAAAATCATCATTCCCTTCAGGCAATGACAATATAGGTGCCGTAGTTAGCTTTTTCTTCAATAACTGAAACGCTTTCTCTTGTTCATCCTTCCATTCAAATTTCTTACCTTTATGCGTTAATGCAGTCAAGGGTTTTGCTATTCTGGAAAAGTCTTGGATGAACCTTTTGTAGTAACCAGCTAGTCCTAAAAACTGGCGTATGTGTTTTGGAGTTTTCGGGGTTTCCCACTTTTCAACAGTTTCTATCTTTGCCGGATCCACCTTAATACCTTTTTTGTTCACTATGTGACCGAGGAATTGAACTTCTTCCAACCAAAATGCACACTTTGAAAATTTAGCGTACAATTCTTCCTTCCTCAATACTTCTAACACCTTTCTCAAATGTTCACCGTGTTCTTGGTCATTCTTTGAGTAAATAAGTATGTCATCAATGAAAACAATGACAAACTTGTCAAGGTATGGTCCACACACTCGGTTCATAAGGTCCATGAACACAGCTGGTGCATTAGTTAAACCAAATGGCATGACCATAAACTCGTAATGACCGTAATGTGTTCTGAAAGCAGTATTTGGAATATCATCTTCTTTCACCCGCATTTGATGATACCCGGAACGTAAGTCAATCTTTGAATAAATAGACGAGCCTTGTAGTTGATCAAATAAGTCGTCGATTCTCGGTAGTGGGTAGCGGTTCTTGATGGTAAGTTTGTTCAACTCTCGGTAGTCGATACATAACCTGAATGTACCATCTTTCTTCTTGACAAACAAAACAGGAGCTCCCCACGGTGATGTGCTTGGTCGAATGAAACCATTCTCTAAAAGTTCTTTTAATTGGCTTTGCAGTTCTTTCATCTCGCTGGGTGCGAGTCTGTAAAGAGCACGAGCTATTGGTGCAGCTCCTGGTACAAGATCTATTTGAAATTCAACGGATCGATGTGGGGGTAATCCCGGTAATTCTTTCGGAAATACATCGGGAAATTCTTTTGCAATGGGAACATCATTGATGCTCTTTTCTTCAGTTTATACTTTCTCGGCGTGTGCTAGAACAGCATAGCAACCTTTTCTTATTAGTTTTTGTGCCTTCAAATTACTAATAAGATGTATCTTCGTGTTGCCCTTTTCTCCGTACACCATTAAGGGTTTTCCTTTTTCTCGTATAATGCGAATTGCATTTTTATAACAAACGATCTCTGCTTTCACTTCTTTCAACCAGTCCATACCGATTATCACATCAAAACTCCCTAACTCTACTGGTATCAAATCAATCTTAAATGTTTCGCTAACCAGTTTAATTTTCGATTCCGACATATATTATCTGCTGAAATTAATTTACCATTTGCTAATTCGAGTAAAAATTTACTATCCAAAGGCGTCAATGGACAACTTAATTTAGCACAAAAATCTCTACTCATATAGCTTCTATCCGCACCCGAATCAAATAAAACGTAAGCAGATTTATTGTCATTAAAAAACGTACCCGTAACAAGCTCCGGGTCTTCCTGTGCCTCTGCTGCATTAATATTGAAAACTCTTCCGCGGCCTTGTCCATTCGTGTTCTCCTGGTTCGGGCAATTTCTAATAATGTGGCCCGGTTTTCCACATTTATAAAAAACTACATTGGCATAACTTGCTCCGACACTACTTGCTCTGCCATTACTCGTTCTGACACCATTTGTTCCTTTCATTCTATTAACCCCTGGTCCGTAGACCTCACACTTAGCCGCGCTATGACCATTTCTTTTACACTTATTGCAAAATTTGGTGCAGAACCCCGAGTGATACTTTTCACACCTTTGGCATAGCTACTTATGATTGTTGTTGTTGTTGCAGTTATTATTGTTGTTGGGATGATTGTTGTTGTTGTTGTTGTTGTTGTTGTTGTTGTTGTTGTTGTTGTTGTTGTTGTTGGGCCGTTTGTTGTAGTTGCGATTGATGTTGCGATTGTTGGGATAATTGTTGCGATTATTGTTGTAATTGCTGTTGTTGTTGTATTGGTGATTCTTATCACCGTTTTTCTCCCACTTTCTTTTAACTTGCTTCACATTGGCCTCTTCAGCAGTTTGTTCTTTAATTCTTTTTTCAATCTGGTTCACTAGTTTGTGAGCCATTCTACATGCCTGTCGTATGGAGGCGGGCTCGTGTGAACTTATATCTTCTTGGATTCTTTCCGGTAATCCTTTCACAAACGCGTCGATCTTCTCTTCCTCATCTTCGAATGCTCCCGGACACAATAGGCATAATTATGTGAATTGTCTTTCGTACGTGGTAATATCAAATCCTTGGGTTCGTAACCCTCTAAGTTCTGTCTTGAGCTTATTGACCTCGGTTCTGGGACGGTACTTCTCGTTCATCAAGTGCTTGAATGCTGACCACGGTAGTGCGTACGCATCGTCTTGTCCCACTTGCTCTAGATAGGTATTCCACCATGTTAACGCAGAACCTGTGAAGGTATGCGTAGCGTACTTTACTTTGTCCTCTTCAGTACACTTACTTATGGCAAACACCGATTCGACCTTCTCGGTCCACCGTTTCAATCCGATCGGTCCTTCGGTTCCATCAAATTCCCAAGGTTTGCAGGCAGTGAATTCTTTGTAGGTGCATCCTACACAATTTCCTGTACTGCTAGATCCAAGGTTATTGTTGGTATGTAGCGCAGCCTGTACTGCGGCTATGTTTGAAGCTAGAAAAGTACGGAATTTCTCTTCATTCATATTCACGATGTGTCGCGTAGTCGGTGCCATTTCCTTCAAAATAGTCAAATGGAACAAGTTAATCATACAGAATATTAAGAGTAGTTAATAGTATTTCGTAGCATAATATGAACTCATTTATAAAAGCTTTTTCTTTATTTTAGCGTTTTATAAGTTTAAATTCGGGTAGTACCTACCCGTTAAGTTCATACTTAGTAGCTAATATACAATTCAACAACTACAATTCTATATGAAAAACTGATTATAATAATATTTCGCGTTCAAACTTTTACACAATATTTTACAAACTTACAATACCGCTTATTTTACATATAGCATGAAATGTAGCACACAATAAATTTGGTACAAGATGGTTGTGAAGATAATTCTAGCTAGTACACAAGTCGTTCAGCAAAGGCAATAAAGACACGTAATTCATACGTCCAGAAACAAGTCATGCATTCTGGTTTTACTAGGATTACTTCCCATCCTTGGTCTTGTGGAACATAACTGTTATGGCCGTTGATAAGACAGCGTGTTGTAACGTCGTCAAAGGGACGAGGGTTACGTAATGTCCAACAGTCCCGTAACAATCTAAAAACCTCTTTTCTTAACCCAATTACCGACTCCGTCACTTGTGGGAACGTTTTGTTTAATAGTTGTAGCCCGATGTTCTTGTTCTCACTTTGGTGAGAAGTGAACATTACTAATCCGTAAGCATAACATGCTTCTTTATGTTGCATGTTAGCCGCTTTTTCTAAATCAAGAAGTCCAATATTCGGATATATTGAGTCAAAATAATTTCTTATCCCATTGCATAAAATAGCATTTGGGTTCCCCGCAATATATGCGTCAAAGTAAACACATCGTAACTTATGGATTTCCCAATGTGATATCCCCCATCTTTCGAACGAAAGCCTTTTATAAACCAAGGCATTCTTGGAACATTTTTCGAATGTCTTACAAACTGATCTCGCCTTAAATAGTTGTACCGAGGAATTCTGACCGACTCTAGACAAGATTTCATCAATCATGTCTCCGGGTAGGTCTCTTAAAATATTGGGTTGTCTATCCATTTTGTGTTTTTATACTGTAAAATAGACAAGAGTTAGATTCATAAAAAAAAATACTTATTAATACAAGCAATTTTTACATATATCATAAAGCATAAGCACACTATATTACATATATTACACCACACGAATACAACTATCTTATTCCGACTCGCTCGTTTCTTCTTCTTCGGTTTTGGTTCGTTTTGCCAAGTTTCTAGGGATATATGATGTTCCCCTAATACGAGCCGTCGTTTTCCACATTGGTTTAGAAAAACCTGGTGGTTTAGAGGTTCCCGGGTCATTGTTACAACTTAAGGACTTCGGGGGTTGACGATACATATAAAGTTCATCGGGGTTGGAATTATATTTCTCTATTTTTGTGCCCTTTCCCTTATTATTTTCTTTTTTCTTTTTAAATTCAGTTGGGGTAATTTCTATAACATCATCGGAATTCTCGTCGGAATCCGATTCATTGGAGAATCGGTAATCCTCCCAATATTTTACTTCCTTGGCGGAAACACCATTGACCATAATTAACCTTGGTCGGTTGGTTGAGGATTTTCTTTTACTTAACCGTTTTATTATTTCCCCCACCGGTTCTATTTCTTCTTCCGGTTCCTCCTCCTCCGGTTCCTCCTCTTCCGGTTCTGATTCTTCTTCCGGTTATGATTCTTCTTCCGGTTCTGATTCTTCTTCCGGTTCCTCTTCGGGAACTTGTGAATCAGTCCAATATATATTCGACTCTTCATTATTATTAGGTGAGTCAATGGGAATTGTTCTAGAGGTAGACATCTATCACATAATATCAAACATGTTAAGAGATTAATATATCACATAATATTCACATGTTAAAAATATATAGTTTCCAACAAAAATGTTAAGCAATCATTTTTAAAGAAAACACGGTCGAAGTCCAGACTCACTAATGCATCCTAACAAACTCGATAAGACACACTAATGCAAATTTTCTGGTTCTCTAAGACCAACGCTCTGATACCAACTGAAATGTCCCGTTCTTATTGATTAAAAACGTTCCATATTAATTGATTTCATTGCGAGGTTTTGACCTCTATATGAGACGTTTTTCAAAGGCTGCATTCATTTTTAAAATAAACCATAACCTTTATTTCATAGATAAAGGTTTTAAAAAGCTTTACGTAGATTATCAAATAATGATAATCTAAAATATCCTGTTTACACACGACCATTACATAATGGTTTACAATACAAATATGTTACAACAAAATAAGTTTCTTGAATGCAGTTTTTACACAATATCATACAAGCATGGACTCCAAATCTCGTCCTTATTTAAGTATGCGACAGCGGAAGCTCTTAATAATCACCTGAGAATAAACATGCTTAAAACGTCAACAAAAATGTTGGTGAGTTATAGGTTTAACCTATATATATCAAATCATAATAATAATAGACCACAAGATTTCATATTTCAATACACATCCCATACATAGAGATAAAAATCATTCATATGGTGAATACCTGGTAACCGACATTAACAAGATGCATATATAAGAATATCCCCATCATTCCGGGACACCCTTCGGATATGATATAAATTTCGAAGTACTAAAGCATCCGGTACTTTGGATGGGGCTTGTTGGGCCCGATAGATCTATCTTTAGGATTCGCGTTAATTAGGGTGTCTGTTCCCTAATTCTTAGATTACCAGACTTAATAAAAAGGGGCATATTCGATTTCGATAATTCAACCATAGAATGTAGTTTCACGTACTTGTGTCTATTTTGTAAATCATTTATAAAACCTACATGTATTCTCATCCCAAAAATATTAGATTTTAAAAGTGAGACTATAACTCACTTTCACAGATTTTTACTTCGTCGGGAAGTAAGACTTGGCCACTGGTTGATTCACGAACCTATAACAATATATACATATATATCAAAGTATGTTCAAAATATATTTACAACACTTTTAATATATTTTGATGTTTTAAGTTTATTAAGTCAGCTGTCCTCGTTAGTAACCTACAACTAGTTGTCCACAGTTAGATGTACAGAAATAAATCGATAAATATTATCTTGAATCAATCCACGACCCAGTGTATACGTATCTCAGTATTGATCACAACTCAAACTATATATATTTTGGAATCAACCTCAACCCTGTATATCTAACTCTAACATTCACATATAGAGTGTCTATGGTTGTTCCGAAATATATATAGATGTGTCGACATGATAGGTCGAAACATTGTATACGTGTCTATGGTATCTCAAGATTACATAATATACAATACAAGTTGATTAAGTTATGGTTGGAATAGATTTGTTACCAATTTTCACGTAGCTAAAATGAGAAAAAATTATCCAATCTTGTTTTACCCATAACTTCTTCATTTTAAATCCGTTTTGAGTGAATTACATTGCTATGGTTTCATATTGAACTCTATTTTATGAATCTAAACAGAAAAAGTATAGGTTTATAGTCGGAAAAATAAGTTACAAGTCATTTTTGTAAAGGTAGTCATTTCAGTCGAAAGAACGACGTCTAGATGACCATTTTAGAAAACATACTTCCACTTTGAGTTTAACCATAATTTTTGGATATAGTTTCATGTTCATAATAAAAATCATTTTCTCAGAATAACAACTTTTAAATCAAAGTTTATCATAGTTTTTAATTAACTAACCCAAAACAGCCCGCGGTGTTACTACGACGGCGTAAATCTGGTTTTACGGTGTTTTTCGTGTTTCCAGGTTTTAAATCATTAAGTTAGCATATCATATAGATATAGAACATGTGTTTAGTTAATTTTAAAAGTCAAGTTAGAAGGATTAACTTTTGTTTGCGAACAAGTTTAGAATTAACTAAACTATGTTCTAGTGATTACGAGTTTAAACCTTCGAATAAGATAGTTTTATATATATGAATCGAATGATGTTATGAACATCATTACTACCTCAAGTTTAGTAGGTAAACCTACTGGAAGTGACAAGAAATGATCTAGCTTCAAAGGATCTTGGATGGCTTGAAAGTTCTTGAAGTAGGATCATGACACAAAAACAAGTTCAAGTAAGATTTTTACTCGAATTAAGATAGTTTATAGTTATAGAAATTGAATCAAAGTTTGAATATGAATATTACCTTGAATAAGAAAGATAACCTACTGTATATAACAAAGGTTTCTTGATCTTAGATGATTACTTGGAATGGATTAGAAAGCTTGGAAGTAAATTAATAAACTTGAAGGGATTTTTGAAGTGTTCTTGAAGTGTTCTTCCTATGATGATTATAGCTTGATTCTTGAAGTGATTTTTGATGAAGATGATGATTAACTACTGGAAAAATATGTTCATAATAGTGTGTGTGTGTTGAGAGAGAATTAGAAAGAGAATTGGAAGTGAAATGGAGTGAATGATGAGTGGTAATTGGTGAGTAGGGTTAAAAGGAGTTCTAGTTAGTTGACTAGCTCATGGTAGAAGTTAAAATTGATTAGTAATACATGACATAATCAAGAGTGGAATCCCATGCTAGTTCCTATTGGTATATACCCATAGTAAGTACGTTTTGAAGCTGTGTATAATACGGGTAAGAATACGACTAGAATTCTTGATGAAAGAAAAGAATGGGAAAGTAACTGTAACCATTTTCGTTAAGTATGAGTGTTTTGATATATGTCTTGAAGTCTTCCAAAAGTATTTTAATACATCTAAATACACTACATGTATATACATTTTAACTGAGTCGTTAAGTCATCGTTAGTCGTTACATGTAAGTGTTGTTTTGAAACCTTTAAGTTAACGATCTCAATTAATGTTGTTAAACCATTGTTTATTATATCTAATGAGATGTTAAATTATTATATTATCATGATATTATGATATATTAATATATCTTAATATGATATATATACATTTAAATGTCGTTACAACGATAATCGTTACATATATGTCTCGTTTTGAAATCCTTAAGTTAGTAGTCTTGTTTATATGTATATAACTCATTGTTAATATACTTATGGAGATACTTACTTATCATAATCTCATGTTAACCATATGTATATCCATATATATATCGTCATGTCGTTTTTACAAGTTTTAACGTTCGTGAATCGCCGGTCAACTTGGGTGGTCAATTGTCTATATGAAACATATTTCAATTAATCATGTCTTAACAAGTTTGATTGCTTAACATGTTGGAAACATTTAATCATGTAAATATCAATCTCAATTAATATATATAAACATGGAAAAGTTCGGGTCACTACAATTTGACTATAGGGTTGTTATCCATACGTAATATATAATTAAATTTGACATTGATCAAATATTTATTTTTAGTCGACACTTTTTGTTAACTAAAGTTTACACTAATTATATAAAATAACTTTAGTTAATATTAATATTAATGCATATTATATTTAAAACTAAATGAAACATAATTATTAATTAAATGATAAGTTATTTTAAACATTATATATATATATATATATATATATATATATATATATATATATATATATATATATATATATATATATATATATATATATATATATATATGTTTAGCTTATAAAAAAAAGTGATTTTTTTTATAAATTAGATAATGAGCTCATGAATTTTGACTAAATATTTTCAAAAACAAAAACTTATTAAAAACATTTTTAACATGTTTTTATTTTTTGTCAAAATTGACACCTTTATTTTATTTATATTTTTTTTTCACCAACCATTTTTTCCCCTATAAATACCCACTTCCATTTCATAAAAACTTGTATCAAATCTTTGGAAAAACTCTCTCACAAACTTGGGAAAATACTTGAGGTATTTTCAGTATTTTTTATCAAATTGATTTTATTTTTTTTATATTCTTTAAAAATTTGAATTTAATATATATAAATTATTTTTACATGTTATAATTAGTATTATAAGTATTATGATTTATAAAAATAATTTAGATAATTTATAGAATATTATTTATAATTAAATACGAATTATGTAGTATTTAAACATAAAAACAATATAAAATTCGTAATAAAATATTAAACAGTAATAAAAATAATTATAATTTTTTTTGAGATTGTTATACTTTTATAAACAATAGAAAATTATAAAAATTAAATAAATGGGACGATTAGTATTTAAAAAGAATTTACTTTTGCATTATTCTAAACCGAGAGAAATAATAAAGAAAATACAAAATATACAAACGTGTATTAAATATTTTTATAAAATTTTTATATGATTAGTAGCATCACTAGATACTTTTAAAAAATATAAAAATTATTTTTAAATTATTTTTCCTATTTATTTAATTATAGGCCGATTACAATGGTTAATAATTAGAAAACATTAAATAAATAATATTTTGATATAAAATTTGATTTAATAATTTTTATAACATTTTTACATAATATAGAACCTGTAAAAAATATAAAATTATTTATTTAGGTCGATTTAATATTTATTACCTAATTAAATTTGATTAATATAAACCGAGTATATATATAAAGAAAAGTGGGAAATAAATACAAAAACTTGATAAAATTATTTTTATAAAATATCCTACTGAATTGTATAATTAACTAAGTTTATAAAAATTATAAATGTAATATTTAATGAATTAATATTCGAATTAACATATATTAGTATGATTTTCGATTAACATAAGTATATTACATATACTAAATTAATATTATTATTATAACTTACGGTTAATAACTAAGTATACTATATAATAAAGTATAATGCTTATAATGTAAGTTAATAACAATACATTATTAATAAACACTTATTTTATAACTATACTAATTTAATAATAATAACTTATAGTATATAATATAAGATAATCAAATTGTTAATACATTAATAAATATAATATAACATATATAATAACATATAAACCTAAAGTGAAGGTTAATCAAAGATAATGTACAATTCATGTGAACTTCATCGCTACTCACGGTCGTAAGTGAATGATGTCCAGGTTGCCATTTATGGGTAAGCTTGTGGATCTCGAATGCCATGACTTAGATTCTGGTCAAGAGTCCTGGGCCCCCGGTTACATCTGGTCATTCCTGACTTATTTGATAGCAACGAAGTTTGAGTAAAGTTGTACAACATCTTGCTAAAGATTAACCCGAACTTTCTAAAATTGGAAAATTACTGTAAGTGGAAACTTTCCATAAATAGTAACCTTCCGAAAATGGAAATTATTTAGTGAACCATTACTATCAATATAGTACTATATACTATTGTCTGTTAGGCAATGTCTGAAATGTCCCGTTCTTATTGATTAAAAACGTTCCATATTAATTGATTTCGTTGCGAGGTTTTGACCTCTATATGAGACGTTTTTCAAAGACTGCATTCATTTTTAAAACAAACCATAACCTTTATTTCATCAATAAAGGTTTAAAAAGCTTTACGTAGATTATCAAATAATGATAATCTAAAATATCATGTTTACACACGACCATTACATAATGGTTTACAATACAAATATGTTACAACAAAATAAGTTTCTTGAATGCAGTTTTTACACAATATCATACAAGCATGGACTCCAAATCTCGTCCTTATTTAAGTTTGCGACAGCGGAAGCTCTTAATAATCACCTGAGAATAAACATGCTTAAAACGTCAACAAAAATATTGGTGAGTTATAGGTTTAACCTATATATATCAAATCATAATAATAATAGACCACAAGATTTCATATTTCAATACACATCCCATACATAGAGATAAAAATCATTCATATGGTGAACACCTGGTAACCGACATTAACAAGATGCATATATAAGAATATCCCCATCATTCCGGGACACCCTTCGGATATGATATAAATTTCGAAGTACTAAAGCATCCGGTACTTTGGATGGGGCTTGTTGGGCCCGATAGATCTATCTTTAGGATTCGCGTCAATTAGGGTGTCTGTTCCCTAATTCTTAGATTACCAGACTTAATAAAAAGGGGCATATTCGATTTCGATAATTCAACCATAGAATGTAGTTTCACGTACTTGTGTCTATTTTGTAAATCATTTATAAAACCTGCATGTATTCTCATCCCAAAAATATTAGATTTTAAAAGTGGGACTATAACTCACTTTCACAGATTTTTACTTCGTCGGGAAGTAAGACTTGGCCACTGGTTGATTCACGAACCTATAACAATATATACATATATATCAAAGTATGTTCAAAATATATTTACAACACTTTTAATATATTTTGATGTTTTAAGTTTATTAAGTCAGCTGTCCTCGTTAGTAACCTACAACTAGTTGTCCACAGTTAGATGTACAGAAATAAATCGATAAATATTATCTTGAATCAATCCACGACCCAGTGTATACGTATCTCAGTATTGATCACAACTCAAACTATATATATTTTGGAATCAACCTCAACCCTGTATAGCTAACTCCAACATTCACATATAGAGTGTCTATGGTTGTTCCGAAATATATATAGATGTGTCGACATGATAGGTCGAAACATTGTATACGTGTCTATGGTATCTCAAGATTACATAATATACAATACAAGTTGATTAAGTTATGGTTGGAATAGATTTGTTACCAATTTTCACGTAGCTAAAATGAGAAAAATTATCCAATCTTGTTTTACCCATAACTTCTTCATTTTAAATCCGTTTTGAGTGAATCCAATTGCTATGGTTTAATATTGAACTCTATTTTATGAATCTAAACAGAAAAAGTATAGGTTTATAGTCGGAAAAATAAGTTACAAGTCATTTTTGTAAAGGTAGTCATTTCAATCGAAAGAACGACGTCTAGATGACCATTTTAGAAAACATACTTCCACTTTGAGTTTAACCATAATTTTTGGATATAGTTTCATGTTCATAATAAAAATCATCTTATCAGAATAACAACTTTTAAATCAAAGTTTATCATAGTTTTTAATTAACTAACCCAAAACAGCCCGCGGTGTTACTACGACGGCGTAAATCCGGTTTTACGGCGTTTTTCGTGTTTCCAGGTTTTAAATCATTAAGTTAGCATATCATATAGATATAGAACATGTGTTTAGTTTATTTTAAAAGTCAAGTTAGAAGGATTAACTTTTGTTTGCGAACAAGTTTAGAATTAACTAAACTATGTTCTAGTGATTACAAGTTTAAACCTTCGAATAAGATAGCTTTATATGTATGAATCGAATGATGTTATGAACATCATTACTACCTTAAGTTCCTTGGATAAACTTACTGGAAAAGAGAAAAATGGATCTAGCTTCAATGGATCCTTGGATGGCTCGAAGTTCTTGAAGCAGAATCATGACACGAAAACAAGTTCAAGTAAGATCATCACTTGAAATAAGATTGTTATAGTTATAGAAATTGAACCAAAGTTTGAATATGATTATTACCTTGTATTAGAATGATAACCTACTATAAGAAACAAAGATTTCTTGAGGTTGGATGATCACCTTGCAAGATTGGAAGTGAGCTAGCAAACTTGAAAGTATTCTTGATTTTATGAAACTAGAACTTTTGGAATTTATGAAGAACACTTAGAACTTGAAGATAGAACTTGAGAGAGATCAATTAGATGAAGAAAATTGAAGAATGAAAGTGTTTGTAGGTGTTTTTGGTCGTTGGTGTATGGATTAGATATAAAGGATATGTTATTTTGTTTTCATGTAAATAAGTCATGAATGATTACTCATATTTTTGTAATTTTATGAGATATTTCATGCTAGTTGCCAAATGATGGTTCCCACATGTGTTAGGTGACTCACATGGGCTGCTAAGAGCTGATCATTGGAGTGTATATACCAATAGTACATACATCTAAAAGCTGTGTATTGTACGAGTATGAATACGGGTGCATACGAGTAGAATTGTTGATGAAACTGAACGAGGATGTAATTGTAAGCATTTTTGTTAAGTAGAAGTATTTTGATAAGTTTCTTGAAGTCTTTCAAAAGTGTATGAATACATATTAAAACACTACATGTATATACATTTTAACTGAGTCGTTAAGTCATCGTTAGTCGTTACATGTAAATGTTGTTTTGAAACCTTTAGGTTAACGATCTTGTTAAATGTTGTTAAGCCAATGTTTATAATATCAAAAGAGATTTTAAATTATTATATTATCATGATATTATGATGTACGAATATCTCTTAATATGATATATATACATTAAATGTCGTTACAACGATAATCGTTACATATATGTCTCGTTTCAAAATCATTAAGTTAGTAGTCTTGTTTTTACATATGTAGTCCATTGTTAATATAATTAATGATATGTTTACTTATCATAATATCATGTTAACTATATATATAACCATATATATGTCATCATATAGTTTTTACAAGTTTTAACGTTCGTGAATCACCGGTCAACTTGGGTGGTCAATTGTCTATATGAAACATATTTCAATTAATCAAGTCTTATAAAGTTTGATTGCTTAACATGTTGGAAACATTTAATCATGTAAATATCAATCTCAATTAATATATATAAACATGGAAAAGTTCGGGTCACTACAATGTCTGATCATACGTTCTATCTCTAGGGTAAGATCTCGGTCACGTCCTTCCGTTCAATTCTTTTGTGGAATACTCTTTTGTGCTACTAAGGTGATTTTCATAGCCTCACTTTTACTGTTTACTTAACTATTTATAACTTTTGGGGTGAGACACATGCTTGCTTTATAACTGTTTTACGCTTAGACACAAGTACTAAATTGTTAACTATGCTGTCATGCTTTGATTCATGCTAAATCCCTACCGTAATATCGTCAATTGCTACGTTTAAATGCAAACTTAATTATTATGAGTAGGCCTATTGAGAGTAACGTCTCTAACCATTTGACCGCTGGTCTTTGGTTACATAATAATGATTCCACGACACTGACAGTACAATGTGTCATAGGGTAAACTTGTTTAGTAGCGATATTATAAACTACAGCAACACTTTTAGATTGATATTTCTATATCAATCAACTTTAAACTAAATCTTGTGGTCTAAAACTTTGGATATTATTTATAAACTTGTGAATTTCACTCAACCTTTTTGGTTGACACTTTAAGCATGTTTTGTCTCAGGTGATGATTGAGCTAGCTGTTTGCAACTTTGTGATGATAGATTTGATGCTTGCATGGAGTCCACATCGCATATTATATTTTAGTTCATAAACATTTATTTTACGTTTTAATAATAATGTAAACATGTATTACTGCTTCCGCTATTTTATTAACAAAGGTTTTATTTAAAAAGTCTCATATAGAGTCGTTCTCGTTTATACGACTGTGTTATGATATGATTGGTCACAATTACCCCTGGTCCATTTTGGGGGGTGTGACAGATTGGTATCAGAGCAGGCTGTTGTAGAGAACCAGGATTGCATTTTAAGTGTGCCTTATACAATTAGGTACCTTAGCAATGTAGGACTACAACTTCCTTTGACTATAGTGCCTTTAATTGTTGCCTTTAACTGTTAAATGCTACACTATACTTTAGAAACTTTACTTATCTTAGAATGCCGAGCCAATCTAAGAACTCTGCTCATTCTCCTAAGTACTATTCAATTCCACCACCACATTTAAATGCGACACCGTTCTCGACAGTCCTATGTCATCTATCATGGTTTTGTGTATTACATATGTATTACATGAAATATTATCCATGATTTTTGAAAATCCAATATTTGTTACTATTCATACTCAAACGTATATAACCTCCTTATTATACCACGTACCTATATGCTTTATGCCTTTATGCATCGGTTTGCGAATCGGAAAATGTCATTGAGTTATCGAGAATCTCAAAGATATTATAATGACATCACTACTCATATTCGTTACTTTTAAATCTTTGTTTTCTCGTTATTTTTGATCACTGAATTTTCTTGACGGATGGCGTCTACGAAACTCTAGAATGGAAGGGTTTGGATTACCAATTTAAAGGATCCTATAGCTCAAGCCCTAGACCTGAATAGGCCATTACGAATTGAAAGTCTTTAATCATTATCTGATTACATACTTATCATTTTTTAATCTAGACACGTCATACTGCAATTATTGCATAAATGGAGTATAGACAAATCATATCTTATCATATCTATCCCAATAGACTTTGTCTAACACTTTTCCTAAATTTCCTCCGTAAATTACGGAAATCTTTTTCTATATATACGTATTCAAGGAGACGAATATATCATTCAATATTCAACACCCATTTCATATCAAACCTTATTCCAAACACATAATATGGATTTCTCACCTGATTCCTCAAGTTCCTCTAGCTCCGAAGATAGCGTGACGGGAGTACACCCACCGATCAATTACCGAGATTTCTTCAGAAAATGGGGATGGGTTCGAGAAATACTTACCCTATGGAGAAATGAAGAAGGTACTCCTTATCACGAGCCAAACTTACCACAAAACATCGGAGTACTCGATCCGCTTACCAGCGAACCTGTTCGCAATACCACTTTCACTCTTTTCGCAAGGATTTTTCGCCTCAAATGCCGACTCGATGTAGCCCAAGACAGTATTCGTCTTCTACTCCCGAATCCTAACCAGATAGGGTTATTAGAAGAAGTTAGAAGACTTCGAACTAAATATCAAGAATTGACAAACCTTACAGAGGAATGGGTAGAACAAATCCATAGACTCGAGCAAAAAGTAGAAACCCTGGAGGAAACAGTGCACGATTTAGAAGCTAGGCTCACACCTACTACCCAAGTACCACAAGCAACACCAGCAACATAACCAGCACCACTAGTACCAGCAATACCACCAACATCACCAACACCACAAGCATTGTAAGCACCATCAGCATCACCACCAACAGCATCAACATCACCAACAACAACATCTTCATTTCACGCCTCAACATCACACTCAGTACCTCAGATATCAACATCATACGCCCCATAGATACCAAGGAATATTAGTAATAATGAGTTAAGATGTATTGACTCATTCTTCCTGAAGAATTATATATGTATACTTTATATATGTGTGGTTTGAAACAATAATAAATCTTTTCGTACTAATCTATTACGTGTAAATCTTAACTAGTATGTACTACTTGGTTAATTCATATCACTAATATGCTATAATGTACATCCTTCATTAATAACTTAATGATCGTTAATCACTGCTTCAGTACAATAAACTCCATTTCATAATAAATCAAGTGTATTATTCAAATACATGTCTGCTTTTACACTTCCATTTTTGATGTACTCGAAACTTTTTAGAAAACATTATTCATGTCTTGTAAATTTCACAAGAATTCCACGAGCACCAACATCATATACCGAGGTATATCAATAACAATGAACGATGAAGTATTGATTCATAACTCCATTAAAGTAATATTCTGCGACGATTATGTAATCTCTCAAGTTTTGAAGATTATTTATTCTTGTTCCAACCGCAAATCAAATGATTTTAATATTATATTAACTCATTAAATCTATATTATATTTGAAGAATACATATATGAACGTATATCTCCATAAAGATTGTAATTAAAGTTCTTTTGTATAAACTGTTAATTGTGAAAATATTTTAACGGGTAGGTAATACCCGAGAAATATTTATATCTCACATTAATATGTTGCATTGTACATTCTTCAATTCTGATTCAATAATCAGTTACTATACTACTTACGTTCATAAGATATATGTATCCGTTCACTAAAGAACAACTATTTTCATACAAATTCAATTACATATTCTTATTTTGACATATCAGAATTCAAGTAAAGCTTTAGCAGGTGTTATCTTCCTAAAGATTACTAAATTCATATATATATTCATTCGTATTTTGTGATGAATTATCACGTCAAACCACCAAAATTAGAACCATTGATGGTTACATCCTACGCTTAAACACTTCAAATTCAAAATTCTTGAAAACACCTCGGATTGATAATCAATGATTCAGATTCGTTAACCTTGAGAATGCTGACGAAGCAGCAAAAGCTATAGGTGGTCTTAATGGCCAAAAGTTTGATGATAAAGAATGACATATTGAAAAAGCTCAGATTTAGAACTGAAAAACGGATTGAGCTAACCATGAAGTAGACCATGGACAAATCACAAGGACTAAACCTGTAATCAAAGAATCTAGATGATTCAAATTCTGATGAAAACCACAAAAGATCTCCTTACGCATTCTAAATCCTTACAGAAGAATTTTCCTCATTATCATTGGATCTTAGAAAATTCTAAGATATCATCGTATCTTTCGTTATAAATATCCTCTATATTTCTGAAGATACCTTCATAACTATTCTTGTCCGAAATTATTTATCACTTCGCACTATCTGTGTTACATAATAAAGGAAACTGTTTTAGTTTCTATATTTCTATAACATACAAGTTTAAATTTTGAATGATTTGAGGTAGTGTTGGGAATTGAAGCATGAGTTAGTATAATATAATGACGTCAGGCCAACGTGATTATATTACAGTAAGTCATGCTAAATTTTTAATGGAAGATGATGATTCATAGACTTTATAATCATCATTTGCCATGTTACATGACTTTTACATTCTACTTAACCTCTGAACATATCAAGAACACATATTCTTGATAGTTCTATCCTTAGTAATTCTAGTAATTTGACAAATCAAATCGTGCTATTACCTTTCCTTCTGCTTTGTATATTATGACCATTCGAAACTCCATACCTACGAATTCTAGACCATTATTCGCTTGACTTGAAGTCGGGAAGGAAAAACAAGAGCATAGAGCTCCGACATATAAGGGAAAATATAAAGCCCGATAACAACACGGAAATTACAAACCGTGTATATCAATGCGTATAGCAACATAAAGACACGGAAAAATTAAAAACACTATAACCCCAAGGTAATTGTAGAAGTAAACAGATTCCTCTGGGGGTAAATGAAAAAGAAGAATGACAGAAACGATAGTCAGAAAAATATCCAGGATAAGAACTGGATGGAGCATTTTCACAATCTTTGGAAGTATGAATCGAGAAAGAAAGTATAGAAGTGGTGAAGATAATGAAACAGAAGAAGCTAATTTATAGCAAAATTCTAGACAATCAATCAAGGCAATTTTAATTTCCTTAATTACCGGAGAATCAAATCTTATACAGATTATAAAGATTTCCTTTAAATCCCTTGAATTCCGGAAATTACCTTTAATTATGTCAAAAGTTAAGGCAAACTGATATTTCCTTATTTCAAACTTTTAAGATAATTTCATTTATACTCTTCCTATAATCGAATCGTTTTATCCATATTACCCAATGTTGATAAAACAATATTTTCAACTCATATTCATCATTCTTGTTGTAAAGAATGACAATCTCTATCAAATTTCACGACTATGATTTTCATGAACTTCTCTCTATTTTGTCTACCCTAGCGTGGTGGCATAAACGCTCAAGGTTTAAATGAGCTCGATATTATTCATAACACATTTTATATATCCAATTTACTGAAATGACTTGTATAACATCATCATTTTGAATGATCTCCGCATTAATAATAAAATGCACTTCGTAGAAGAACTTGTAGAAATTATGGTTTGTATGATTTTAATTCTTGAAACAGAACAATATTCTATCTGTTGGAATTCACGCAAGACCCCAAGCATACCTGGGAACGTGAAAACCAAATAAAACGTAAATATCCTCGTCTATGTACGAACAACACCGATTAATGGCAACAACTAAATTTCGGGACGAAATTTCTTTTTACGGGTAGGTACTATAACAACCCTCATATTTCCATACATGAATTGACTAATTTGAATATAGGGTTGTTATCCATACGTAATATATAATTAAATTTAACATTGATCAAATATTTATTTTTAGTCGACACTTATTGTTAACTAAAGTTTACACTAATTATATAAAATAACTTTAGTTAATATTAATATTAATGCGTATTATATTTAAAACTATATGAAACATAATTATTAATTAAATGATAAGTTATTTTAATCATTATATATATATTTTTTTAGCTTATAAAAAAAGAAATTTTTTTATAAATTAAATAATGAGCCCATGAATTGTAGTGACCCGAACTTTTCCATGTTTATATATATTAATTGAGATTGATATTTACATGATTAAATGTTTCCAACATGTTAAGCAATCAAACTTGTTAAGACTTGATTAATTGAAATATGTTTCATATAGACAATTGACCACCCAAGTTGACCGGTGATTCACGAACGTTAAAACTTGTAAAAACGACATGACGATATATATATGGATATACATATGGTTAACATGAGATTATGATAAGTAAGTATCTCCATAAGTATATTAACAATGAGTTATATACATATAAACAAGACTACTAACTTAAGGATTTCAAAACGAGACATATATGTAACGATTATCGTTGTAACGACATTTAAATGTATATATATCATATTAAGATATATTAATATATCATAATATCATGATAATATAATAATTTAACATCTCATTAGATATAATAAACAATGGGTTAACAACATTAATTGAGATCGTTAACTTAAAGGTTTCAAAACAACACTTACATGTAACGACTAACGATGACTTAACGACTCAGTTAAAATGTATATACATGTAGTGTATTTAGATGTATTAAAATACTTTTGGAAGACTTTAAGACATATATCAAAACACTCATACTTAACGAAAATGGTTACAGTTACTTTCCCATTCTTTTCTTTCATCAAGAATTCTAGTCGTATTCTTACCCGTATTATACACAGCTTCAAAACGTACTTACTATGGGTATATACCAATAGGAACTAGCATGGGATTCCACTCTTGATTATGTCATGTATGACTAATCAATTTTAACTTCTACCATGAGCTAGTCAACTAACTAGAACTCCTTTTAACCCCACTCACCACTCACCAATTACCACTCATCATTCACTCCATTTCACTTCCAATTCTCCTTCTAATTCTCTCTCAACACACCCACACTATTATGAACGTATTTTTCCAGTAGTTAATCATCATCTTCATCAAAAATCACTTCAAGAATCAAGCTATAATCATCATAGGAAGAACACTTCAAGAACACTTCAAAAATCCCTTCAAGTTTACTAATTTACTTCCAAGCTTTCTAATCCATTCCAAGTAATCATCTAAGATCAAGAAACCTTTGTTATATACAGTAGGTTATCTTTATTATTCAAGGTAATATTCATATTCAAACTTTGATTCAATTTCTATAACTATAAACTATCTTAATTCGAGTAAAAATCTTACTTGAACTTGTTTTTGTGTCATGATCCTACTTCAAGAACTTTCAAGCCATCCAAGATCCTTTGAAGCTAGATCATTTCTTGTCACTTCCAGTAGGTTTACCTACTAAACTTGAGGTAGTAATGATGTTCATAACATCATTCGATTCATATATATAAAACTATCTTATTCGAAGGTTTAAACTCGTAATCACTAGAACATAGTTTAGTTAATTCTAAACTTGTTCGCAAACAAAAATTAATCCTTCTAACTTGACTTTTAAAATTAACTAAACACATGTTCTATATCTATATGATATGCTAACTTAATAATTTAAAACCTGGAAACACGAAAAACACCGTAAAACCGGATTTACGCCGTCGTAGTAACACCGCGGGCTGTTTTGGGTTAGTTAATTAAAAACTATGATAAACTTTGATTTAAAAGTTGTTATTCTGAGAAAATGATTTTTATTATGAACATGAAACTATATCCAAAAATTATGGTTAAACTCAAAGTGGAAGTATGTTTTCTAAAATAGTCATCTAGACGTCGTTCTTTCGACTGAAATGACTACCTTTACAAAAATGACTTGTAACTTATTTTTCCGACTATAAACCTATACTTTTTCTGTTTAGATTCATAAAATAGAGTTCAATATGAAACCATATCAATTTGATTCACTCAAAACGGATTTAAAATGAAGAAGTTATGGGTAAAACAAGATTGGATAATTTTTCTCGTTTTAGCTACGTGAAAATTGGTAACAAATCTATTCCAACCATAACTTAATCAACTTGTATTGTATATTATGTAATCTTGAGATACCATAGACATGTATACAATGTTTCGACCTATCATGTCGACACATCTATATATATTTCGGAACAACCATAGACACTCTATATGTGAATGTTGGAGTTAGCTATACAGGGTTGAGGTTGATTCCAAAAATATATATAGTTTGAGTTGTGATCAATACTGAGATACGTATACACTGGGTCGTGGATTGATTCAAGATAATATTTATTGATTTATTTCTGTACATCTAACTGTGGACAACTAGTTGTAGGTTACTAACGAGGACAGCTGACTTAATAAACTTAAAACATCAAAATATATTAAAAGTGTTGTAAATATATTTTGAACATACTTTAATATATATGTATATATTGTTATAGGTTCGTGAATCAACAGTGGCCAAGTCTTACTTCTCGACGAAGTAAAAATCTGTGAAAGTGAGTTATAGTCCCACTTTTAAAATCTAATATTTTTGGGATGAGAATACATGCAGGTTTTATAAATGATTTACAAAATAGACACAAGTACGTGAAACTACATTCTATGGTTGAATTATCGAAATCAAATATGCCCCTTTTTTATTAAGTCTGGTAATCTAAGAATTAGGGAACAGACACCCTAATTGACGCGAATCCTAAAGATAGATCTATTGGGCCTAACAAACCCCATCCAAAGTACCGGATGCTTTAGTACTTCGAAATTTATATCATATCCGAAGGGTGTCCCGGAATGATGGGGATATTCTTATATATGCATCTTGTTAATGTCGGTTACCAGGTGTTCACCATATGAATGATTTTTATCTCTATGTATGGGATGTGTATTGAAATATGAAATCTTGTGGTCTATTGTTACGATTTGATATATATAGGTTAAACCTATAACTCACCAACATTTTTGTTGACGTTTTAAGCATGTTTATTCTCAGGTGATTATTAAGAGCTTCCGCTATCGCATACTTAAATAAGGACGAGATTTGGAGTCCATGCTTGTATGATATTGTGTAAAAACTGCATTCAAGAAACTTATTTTGTTGTAACATATTTGTATTGTAAACCATTATGTAATGGTCGTGTGTAAACAGGATATTTTAGATTATCATTATTTGATAATCTACGTAAAGCTTTTTAAACCTTTATTGATGAAATAAAGGTTATGGTTTGTTTTAAAATGAATGCAGTCTTTGAAAAACGTCTCATATAGAGGTCAAAACCTCACAACGAAATCAATTAATATGGAACGTTTTTAATCAATAAGAACGGGACATTTCAGTTGGTATCCTAGCGTTGGTCTTAGAGAACCAGAATTTTGCATTAGTGTGTCTTATCTAGTTTGTTAGGATGCATTAGTGAGTCTGGACTTCGACCGTGTTTACTTGAAAAATGATTGCTTAACAAATTTTGTTGGAAACTATATATTTTTAACATGTGAATATTATGTGATATATTAATCTCTTAACGCGTTTGATATTATGTGATAGATGTCTACCTCTAGAACAAGTTTCATTGACTCACCTAATAATAATGAAGAGTCAAATGTAAATTGGAATGATTCGTGGACTGATTCACAAGTTCCCGAAGAGGAACCGGAAGAAGAGTCGGAACCGGAAGAAGAATCGGAACCGGAAGAAGAATCGAAACCGGATGAAGAAATAGAACCGGTGGGGGAAATAATAAAACGGTTAAGTAAAAGAAAATCCTCAACCAACCGACCAAGGTTAATTATGGTCAATGGTGTTTCCGACAAGGAAGCAAAATATTGGGAGGATTACCAATTCTCCGATGAATCGGATTCCGACGAGAATTCCGATGATGTTATAGAAATTACCCCAACTGAATTTAAAAAGGCAAAAGAAAATAATAAGGGAAAGGGCATAAAAATAGAGAAATCTAATTCCAACCCCGATGAACTTTATATGTATCGTCAACCCCCGAAGTCCTTAAGTTGTAACAATGACCCGGGAACCTCTAAACCACCAGGTTTTTCTAAACCAATGTGGATAACGACGGCTCGTATTAGGGGAACATCATATATCCCTAGAAACTTGGCAAAACGAACCAAAACCGAAGAAGAAGAAACAAGCGATTCGGAATAAGATAGTTGTATTCGTGTGGTGTAATATAAGTAATATAGTGTGCTTATGCTTTATGATATATGTAAAAAATTGCTTGTATTAATAAGTATTATTTTTTATGAATCTAACTCTTGTCTATTTTACAGTATAAAAACACAAAATGGATAGACAACCCAATATTTTAAGAGACCTATCCGGAGACATGATTGATGAAATCTTGTCTAGAGTCGGTCAGAATTCTTCGGCACAACTATTTAAGGCGAGATCAGTTTGTAAGACATTCGAAGAACGTTCCAAGAATGCTTTGGTTTATAAAAGGCTTTTGTTCGAAAGATGGGGGATATCACATTGGAAAATCCATAAGTTACGATGTGTTTACTTTGACGCATATATTGCGGGGAACCCAAATGCTATTTTACGCAATGGGTTAAGAAATTATTTTGACTCAATATATCCGAATATTGGACTTCGTGATTTAGAAAAAGCGGCTAACATGCAACATAAAGAAGCATGTTATGCTTACGGATTAGTAATGTTCGCTTCTCACCAAAGTGAGAACAAGAACATCGGCCTACAACTATTAAACAAAACGTTCCCACAAGTGACGGAGTCGGTAATTGGGGTAAGAAATGAGGTTTTTAGATTGTTACGGGACTGTTGGACATTACGTAACCCTCATCCCTTTGACAACGTTACAACACGCTGTCTTATCAACGGCCATAACGGTTATGTTCCACAAGACCAAGGATGGGAAGTAGTCCTAGTACAACCAGAATGCATGACTTGTTTCTGGACGTATGAATTACGTGTTTTTATTGCCTTTCCTGAACGACTTGTGTACTAGCTAGAATTATCTTCACAACTATCTTGTATCAAAGTTATTGTGTGCTATATTTCATGCTTTATGTAAAATAAGCGGTATTGTAAGTTTGTAAAATATTGTATAAAAGTTTGAACGCGAAATATTATTATAATCAGTTTTTCATATAGAATTGTAGTAGTTGAATTGTATATTAGCTACTAAGTATAAACTTAACGGGTAGGTACTACCCGAATTTAAACTTATAAAACGCTAATATGAAGAAAAAGCTTTTATAAATGAGTTCATATTATGCTACGAAATACTATTAACTACTCTTAATATTCTGTATGATTAACTTGTTCCATTTGACTATTTTGAAGGAAATGGCACCGACTACTCGACACACCGTGAATATGAATGAAGAGGAATTTCGTAAATTTCTAGCTTCAAACATAGCCGCAGTACAGGCTGCGCTACATACCAATAATAACCTTGGATCTAGCAGTACAGGAAATCGTGTAGGATACACCTACAAAGAATTCACTGCCTGCAAACCTTTGGAATTTGATGGAACCGAAGGACCGATCGGATTGAAACGGTGGACCGAGAAGGTCGAATCGGTGTTTGCCATAAGTAAGTGTACTGAAGAGGACAAAGTAAAGTACGCTACGCATACCTTCACAGGTTCTGCGTTAACATGGTGGAATACCTATCTAGAGCAAGTGGGATAAGACGATGCGTACGCACTACCGTGGTCAGCATTCAAGCACTTGATGAACGAGAAGTACCGTCCCAGAACCGAGGTCAATAAGCTCAAGACAGAACTTAGAGGGTTACGAACCCAAGGATTTGATATTACCACGTACGAAAGACGATTCACAGAATTGTGCCTATTGTGTCCGGGAGCATTCGAAGATGAGGAAGAGAAGATCGACGCGTTTGTGAAAGGATTACCGGAAAGAATCCAAGAAGATATAAGTTCACACGAGCCCGCCTCCATACAACAGGCATGTAGAATGGCTCACAAACTAGTGAACCAGATTGAAGAAAGAATTAAAGAACAGACTGCTGAATAGGCCAATGTGAAGCAAGTCAAAAGAAAGTGGGAGGAAAACGGTGATAAGAATCACCAATACAACAACAACAGCGATTACAACAATAATCGCAACAATTATCCCAACAATCGCAACATCAATCGCAACTACAACAAACGGCCCAACAACAACAACAACAACAACAACAGCAACTACAACAATCATCCCAACAACAATAATAACTGCAACAACAACAACAACAATCAGAAGCAGCTATGCCAAAGGTGTGAAAAGTATCACTCGGGGTTCTGCACCAAATTTTGCAACAAGTGTAAAAGAAATGGTCATAGCGCGGCGAAGTGTGAGGTCTACGGACCAGGGGTTAATAGAACGAAAGGAACAAATGGTGTCGGAACGAGTAATGGCGGAGCAAGTAGTGTCGGAGCAAGTTATGCCAATGTAGTTTGTTATAAATGTGGAAAACCGGGCCACATTATTAGAAATTGCCCGAACCAGGAGAACACGAATGGACAAGGCCGCGGAAGAGTTTTCAATATTAATGCGGCAGAGGCACAAGAAGACCCGGAGCTTGTTACGGGTACGTTTCTTATTGACAATAAATCTGCTTACGTTTTATTTGATTCGGGTGCGGATAGAAGCTATATGAGTAGAGATTTTTGTGCTAAATTAAGTTATCCATTGACGCCTTTGGATAGTAAATTTTTACTCGAATTAGCAAATGGTAAATTAATTTCAGCAGATAATATATGTCGGAATCGAGAAATTAAACTGGTTAGCGAAACATTTAAGATTGATTTGATACCAGTAGAGTTAGGGAGTTTTGATGTGATAATCGGTATGGACTGGTTGAAAGAAGTGAAAGCAGAGATCGTTTGTTACAAAAATGCAATTCGCATTATACGAGAAAAAGGAAAACCCTTAATGGTGTACGGAGAAAAGGGCAACACGAAGCTACATCTTATTAGTAATTTGAAGGCACAAAAACTAATAAGAAAAGGTTGATATGCTGTTCTAGCACACGTCGAGAAAGTACAAACTGAAGAAAAGAGCATCAATGATGTTCCCGTCGCAAAAGAATTTCCCGATGTATTTCCGAAAGAATTACCGGGATTACCCCCACATCGATCCGTTGAATTTCAAATAGATCTTGTACCAGGAGCTGCACCAATAGCTCGTGCTCCTTACAGACTCGCACCCAGCGAGATGAAAGAACTGCAAAGCCAATTACAAGAACTTTTAGAGCGTGGTTTCATTCGACCAAGCACATCACCGTGGGGAGCTCCTGTTTTGTTTGTCAAGAAGAAAGATGGTACATTCAGGTTGTGTATCGACTACCGAGAGTTGAACAAACTTACCATCAAGAACCGCTACCCACTACCAAGAATCGACGACTTATTTGATCAACTACAAGGCTCGTCTGTTTATTCAAAGATTGACTTACGTTCCGGGTATCATCAAATGCGGGTGAAAGAAGATGATATTCCAAAGACTGCTTTCAGAACACGTTACGGTCATTACGAGTTTATGGTCATGCCGTTTGGTTTAACTAATGCACCAGCTGTGTTCATGGACCTTATGAACCGAGTGTGTGGACCATACCTTGATAAGTTTGTCATTGTTTTCATTGATGACATACTTATTTACTCAAAGAATGACCAAGAACACGGTGAACATTTGAGAAAGGTGTTAGAAGTATTGAGGAAGGAAGAATTGTACGCTAAGTTTTCAAAGTGTGCATTTTGGTTGGAAGAAGTTCAATTCCTCGGTCACATAGTGAACAAAGAAGGTATTAAGGTGGATCCGGCAAAGATAGAAACTGTTGAAAAGTGGGAAACCCCAAAAACTCCGAAACACATACGCCAGTTTTTAGGACTAGCTGGTTACTACAGAAGGTTCATCCAAGACTTTTCCAGAATAGCAAAACCCTTGACTGCATTAACGCATAAAGGGAAGAAATTTGAATGGAATGATGAACAAGAGAAAGCGTTTCAATTATTGAAGAAAAAGCTAACTACGACACCTATATTGTCATTGCCTGAAGGGAATGATGATTTTGTGATTTATTGTGATGCATCAAAGCAAGGTCTCGGTTGTGTATTAATGCAACGAATGAAGGTGATTGCTTATGCGTCTAGACAATTGAAGATTCACGAACAAAATTATACGACGCATGATTTGGAATTAGGCGCGGTTGTTTTTGCATTAAAGACTTGGAGGCACTACTTATATGGGGTCATAAGTATTAAATATACCGACCACAAAAATCTTCAACACATATTTAATCAGAAACAACTGAATATGAGGCAGCGTAGGTGGATTGAATTATTGAATGATTATGACTTTGAGATTCGTTACCACCCAGGGAAGGAAAATGTGGTAGCCGATGCCTTGAGCAGGAAGGACAGAGAACCCATTCGAGTAAAATCTATGAATATAATGATTCATAATAACATTACTACTCAAATAAAGGAGGCACAACAAGGAGTTTTAAAAGAGGGAAATTTAAAGGATAAAATACCCAAAGGATCGGAGAAGCATCTTAATATTCGGAAAGACAGAACTCGGTATAGGGCTGAAAGGATTTGGGTACCAAAATTTGGAGATATGAGAGAAATGGTACTTAGAGAAGCTCATAAAACCAGATACTCAATACATCCTGGAACGGGGAAGATGTACAAGGATCTCAAGAAACATTTTTGGTGGCCGGGTATGAAAGCCGATGTTGCTAAATACGTAGGAGAATGTTTGACGTGTTCTAAGGTCAAAGCTGAGCATCAGAAACCATCAGGTCTACTTCAACAACCCGAAATCCCAGAATGGAAATGGGAAAACATTACCATGGATTTCATCACTAAATTGCCAAGGACTGCAAGTGGTTTTGATACTATTTGGGTAATAGTTGATCGTCTCACCAAATCAGCACACTTCCTGCCAATAAGAGAAGATGACAAGATGGAGAAATTAGCACGACTTTATTTGAAGGAAGTCGTCTCCAGACATGGAATACCAATCTCTATTATCTCTGATAGGGATGGCAGATTTATTTCAAGATTCTGGCAGACATTACAGCAAGCATTAGGAACTCGTCTAGACATGAGTACTGCCTATCATCCACAAACTGATGGGCAGAGCAAAAGGACGATACAAACGCTTGAAGACATGCTACGAGCATGTGTTATTGATTTCGGAAACAGTTGGGATCGACATCTACCGTTAGCAGAATTTTCCTACAACAACAGCTACCATTCAAGCATTGAGATGGCGCCGTTTGAAGCACTTTATGGTAGAAAGTGCAGGTCTCTGATTTGTTGGAGTGAAGTGGGGGATAGACAGATTACGGGTCCGGAGATTATACAAGAAACTACCGAGAAGATCATCCAAATTCAACAACGGTTGAAAACCGCCTAAAGTCGACAAAAGAGCTACGCTGACATTAAAAGAAAAGATATAGAATTTGAAATTGGAGAGATGGTCATGCTTAAAGTTGCAACTTGGAAAGGCGTTGTTCGATTTGGTAAACGAGGGAAATTAAATCCAAGGTATATTGGACCATTCAAGATTATTGACCGTGTCGGACCAGTAGCTTACCGACTTGAGTTACCTCAACAACTCGCGGCTGTACATAACACTTTCCACGTCTCGAATTTGAAGAAATGTTTTGGTAAAGAAGATCTCACTATTCCGTTAGATGAAATCCAAATCAACGAAAAACTCCAATTCATCGAAGAACCCGTCGAAATAATGGATCGTGAGGTTAAAAGACTTAAGCAAAACAAGATACCAATTGTTAAGGTTTGATGGAATGCTCGTAGAGGACCCGAGTTCACCTGGGAGCGTGAAGATCAGATGAAGAAGAAATACCCGCATCTATTTCCAGAAGATTCGTCAACACCTTCAACAGCTTAAAATTTCGGGACGAAATTTATTTAACGGGTAGGTACTGTAGTGACCCGAACTTTTCCATGTTTATATATATTAATTGAGATTGATATTTACATGATTAAATGTTTCCAACATGTTAAGCAATCAAACTTGTTAAGACTTGATTAATTGAAATATGTTTCATATAGACAATTGACCACCCAAGTTGACCGGCGATTCACGAACGTTAAAACTTGTAAAAACGACATGACGATATATATATATGGATATACATATGGTTAACATAAGATTATGATAAGTAAGTATCTCCATAAGTATATTAACAATGAGTTATATACATATAAACAAGACTACTAACTTAAGGATTTCGAAACGAGACATATATGTAACGATTATCGTTGTAACGACATTTAATTGTATATATATCATATTAAGATATATTAATATATCATAATATCATGATAATATAATAATTTAACATCTCATTAGATATAATAAACAATGGGTTAACAACATTAATTGAGATCGTTAACTTAAAGGTTTCAAAACAACACTTACATGTAACGACTAACGATGACTTAACGACTCAGTTAAAATGTATATACATGTAGTGTATTTAGATGTATTAAAATACTTTTGGAAGACTTTAAGACATATATCAAAACACTCATACTTAACGAAAATGGTTACAGTTACTTTCCCATTCTTTTCTTTCATCAAGAATTCTAGTCGTATTCTTACCCGTATTATACACAGCTTCAAAACGTACTTACTATGGGTATATACCAATAGGAACTAGCATGGGATTCCACTCTTGATTATGTCATGTATGACTAATCAATTTTAACTTCTACCATGAGCTAGTCAACTAACTAGAACTCCTTTTAACCCCACTCACCACTCACCAATTACCACTCATCATTCACTCCATTTCACTTCCAATTCTCCTTCTAATTCTCTCTCAACACACTCACACTATTATGAACGTATTTTTCCAGTAGTTAATCATCATCTTCATCAAAAATCACTTCAAGAATCAAGCTATAATCATCATAGGAAGAACACTTCAAGAACACTTCAAAAATCCCTTCAAGTTTACTAATTTACTTCCAAGCTTTCTAATCCATTCCAAGTAATCATCTAAGATCAAGAAACCTTTGTTATATACAGTAGGTTATCTTTCTTATTCAAGGTAATATTCATATTCAAACTTTGATTCAATTTCTATAACTATAAACTATCTTAATTCGAGTAAAAATCTTACTTGAACTTGTTTTTGTGTCATGATCCTACTTCAAGAACTTTCAAGCCATCCAAGATCCTTTGAAGCTAGATCATTTCTTGTCACTTCCAGTAGGTTTACCTACTAAACTTGAGGTAGTAATGATGTTCATAACATCATTCGATTCATATATATAAAACTATCTTATTCGAAGGTTTAAACTCGTAATCACTAGAACATAGTTTAGTTAATTCTAAACTTGTTCGCAAACAAAAGTTAATCCTTCTAAATTGACTTTTAAAATTAACTAAACATATGTTCTATATCTATATGATATGCTAACTTAATGATTTAAAACCTGGAAACATGAAAAACACCGTAAAACCGGATTTACGCCGTCGTAGTAACACCGCGGGCTGTTTTGGGTTAGTTAATTAAAAACTATGATAAACTTTGATTTAAAAGTTGTTATTCTGAGAAAATGATTTTTATTATGAACATGAAACTATATCCAAAAATTATGGTTAAACTCAAAGTGGAAGTATGTTTTCTAAAATAGTCATCTAGACGTCGTTCTTTCGACTGAAATGACTACCTTTACAAAAACTACTTGTAACTTATTTTTCCGACTATAAACCTATACTTTTTCTATTTAGATTCATAAAATAGAGTTCAATATGAAACCATAGCAATTTGATTCACTCAAAACGGATTTAAAATGAAGAAGTTATGGGTAAACAAGATTGGATAATTTTTCTCATTTTAGCTACGTGAAAATTGGTAACAAATCTATTCCAACCATAACTTAATCAACTTGTATTGTATATTATGTAATCTTGAGATACCATAGACACGTATACAATGTTTCGACATATCATGTCGACACATCTATATATATTTCGGAACAACCATAGACACTCTATATGTGAATGTTGGAGTTAGCTATACAGGGTTGAGGTTGATTCCAAAAATATATATAGTTTGAGTTGTGATCAATACTGAGATACGTATACACTGGGTCGTGGATTGATTCAAGATAATATTTATTAATTTATTTCTGTACATCTAACTGTGGACAACTAGTTGTAGGTTACTAACGAGGACAGCTGACTTAATAAACTTAAAACATCAAAATATATTAAAAGTGTTGTAAATATATTTTGAACATACTTTAATATATATGTATATATTGTTATAGGTTCGTGAATCAACAGTGGCCAAGTCTTACTTCTCGACGAAGTAAAAATCTGTGAAAGTGAGTTATAGTCCCACTTTTAAAATCTAATATTTTTGGGATGAGAATACATGCAGGTTTTATAAATGATTTACAAAATAGACACAAGTACGTGAAACTACATTCTATGGTTGAATTATCGAAATCGAATATGTAGTGACCCGAACTTTTCCATGTTTATATATATTAATTGAGATTGATATTTACATGATTAAATGTTTCCAACATGTTAAGCAATCAAACTTGTTAAGACTTGATTAATTGAAATATGTTTCATATAGACAATTGACCACCCAAGTTGACCGGTGATTCACGAACGTTAAAACTTGTAAAAACTATATGATGACATATATATGGATATATATATAGTTAACATGATACTATGATAAGTAAACATATCATTAAGTATATTAACAATGAACTACATATGTAAAAACAAGACTACTAACTTAATGATTTTTAAACGAGACATATATGTAACGATTATCGTTGTAAAGACATTTAACGTATATATATCATATTAAGAGATATTCATACATGATAATATCATGATAATATAATAATTTAAAATCTCATTTGATATTATAAACATTGGGTTAACAACATTTAACAAGATCGTTAACCTAAAGGTTTCAAAACAACACTTACATGTAACGACTAACGATGACTTAACGACTCAGTTAAAATGTATATACATGTAGTGTTTTAATATGTATTTATACACTTTTGAAAGACTTCAATACACTTATCAAAATACTTCTACTTAACAAAAATGCTTACAATTACATCCTCGTTCAGTTTCATCAACAATTCTACTCGTATGCACCCGTATTCGTACTCGTACAATACACAGCTTTTAGATGTATGTACTATTGGTATATACACTCCAATGATCAGCTCTTAGCAGCCCATGTGAGTCACCTAACACATGTGGGAACCATCATTTGGCAACTAGCATGAAATATCTCATAAAATTACAAAAATATGAGTAATCATTCATGACTTATTTACATGAAAACAACATTACATATCCTTTATATCTAATCCATACACCAACGACCAAAAACACCTACAAACACTTTCATTCTTCAATTTTCTTCATCTAATTGATCTCTCTCAAGTTCTATCTTCAAGTTCTAAGTGTTCTTCATATATTCTACAAGTTCTAGTTACATAAAATCAAGAATACTTTCAAGTTTGCTAGCTCACTTCCAATCTTGTAAGGTGATCATCCAACCTCAAGAAATCTTTGTTTCTTACAGTAGGTTATCATTCTAATACAAGGTAATAATCATATTTAAACTTTGGTTCAATTTCTATAACTATAACAATCTTATTTCAAGTGATGATCTTACTTGAACTTGTTTTCGTGTCATGATTCTGCTTCAAGAACTTCGAGCCATCCAAGGATCCGTTGAAGCTAGATCCATTTTTCTCTTTTCCAGTAGGTTTATCCAAGGAACTTAAGGTAGTAATGATGTTCATAACATCATTCGATTCATACATATAAAGCTATCTTATTCGAAGGTTTAAACTTGTAATCACTAGAACATAGTTTAGTTAATTCTAAACTTGTTCGCAAACAAAACTTAATCCTTCTAACTTGACTTTTAAAATCAACTAAACACATGTTCTATATCTTTATGATATGCTAACTTAATGATTTAAAACCTGGAAACACGAAAAACACCGTAAAACCGGATTTACGCCGTCGTAGTAACACCGCGGGCTGTTTTGGGTTAGTTAATTAAAAACTATGATAAACTTTGATTTAAAAGTTGTTATTCTGAGAAAATGATTTTTATTATGAACATGAAACTATATCCAAAAATTATGGTTAAACTCAAAGTGGAAGTATGTTTTCTAAAATGGTCATCTAGACGTCGTTCTTTCGACTGAAATGACTACCTTTACAAAAACGACTTGTAACTTATTTTTATGACTATAAACCTATACTTTTTCTGTTTAGATTCATAAAATAGAGTTCAATATGAAACCATAACAATTTGATTCACTCAAAACGGATTTAAAATGAAGAAGTTATGGGTAAAACAAGATTGGATAATTTTTCTCATTTTAGCTACGTGAAAATTGGTAACAAATCTATTCCAACCATAACTTAATCAACTTGTATTGTATATTATGTAATCTTGAGATACCATAGACACGTATACAATGTTTCGACCTATCATGTCGACACATCTATATATATTTCGGAACAACCATAGACACTCTATATGTGAATGTTGGAGTTAGCTATACAGGGTTGAGGTTGATTCCAAAATATATATAGTTTGAGTTGTGATCAATACTGAGATACGTATACACTGGGTCGTGGATTGATTCAAGATAATATTTATCGATTTATTTCTGTACATCTAACTGTGGACAACTAGTTGTAGGTTACTAACGAGGACAGCTGACTTAATAAACTTAAAACATCAAAATATATTAAAAGTGTTGTAAATATATTTTGAACATACTTTGATATATATGTATATATTGTTATAGGTTCGTGAATCAACCAGTGGCCAAGTCTTACTTCCCGACGAAGTAAAAATCAGTGAAGGTGAGTTATAGTCCCACTTTTAAAATCTAATATTTTTGGGATGAGAATACATGCAGGTTTATAAATGATTTACAAAATAGACACAAGTACGTGAAACTACATTCTATGGTTGAATTATCAAAATCGAATATACCCCTTTTTATTAAGTCTGGTAATCTAAGAATTAGGGAACAGACACCCTAATTGACGCGAATCCTAAAGATAGATCTATCGGGCCCAACAAGCCCCATCCAAAGTACCGGATGCTTTAGTACTTCAAAATTTATATCATATCCGAAGGGTGTCCCGGAATGATGGGGATATTCTTATATATGCATCTTGTTAATGTCGGTTACCAGGTGTTCACCATATGAATGATTTTTATCTCTATGTATGGAATGTGTATTGAAATATGAAATCTTGTGGTCTATTGTTACGATTTGATATATATAGGTTAAACCTATAACTCACCAACATTTTTGTTGACGTTTTAAGCATGTTTATTCTCAGGTGATTATTAAGAGCTTCCGCTATCGCATACTTAAATAAGGACGAGATTTGGAGTCCATGCTTGTATGATATTGTGTAAAAACTGCATTCAAGAAACTTATTTTGTTGTAACATATTTGTATTGTAAACCATTATGTAATGGTCGTGTGTAAACAGGATATTTTAGATTATCATTA
This sequence comes from Rutidosis leptorrhynchoides, assembly GCF_046630445.1. Classification (NCBI taxonomy): domain Eukaryota; kingdom Viridiplantae; phylum Streptophyta; class Magnoliopsida; order Asterales; family Asteraceae; genus Rutidosis; species Rutidosis leptorrhynchoides. The sequence continues at coordinate 461,542,666 of NC_092334.1, forward strand.
TTTGATAATCTACGTAAAGCTTTTTAAACCTTTATTGATGAAATAAAGGTTATGGTTTGTTTTAAAATGAATGCAGTCTTTGAAAAACGTCTCATATAGAGGTCAAAACCTCGCAACGAAATCAATTAATATGGAACGTTTTTAATCAATAAGAACGGGACATTTCAGTTGGTATCCGAGCGTTGGTCTTAGAGAACCAGAATTTTGCATTAGTGTGTCTTATCGAGTTTGTTAGGATGCATTAGTGAGTCTGGACTTCGACCGTGTTTACTTGAAAAATGATTGCTTAACAAATTTTGTTGGAAACTATATATTTTTAACATGTGAATATTATGTGATATATTAATCTCTTAACGCGTTTGATATTATGTGATAGATGTCTACCTCTAGAACAAGTCCTATTGACTCACCTAATAATAACGAAGAGTCAAATGTAAATTGGAATGATTCGTGGACTGATTCACAAGTTCCCGAAGAGGAACCGGAAGAAGAGTCGGAACCGGAAGAAGAATCGGAACCGGAAGAAGAATCGGAACCGGATGAAGAAATAGAACCGGTGGGGGAAATAATAAAACGGTTAAGTAAAAGAAAATCCTCAACCAACCGACCAAGGTTAATTATGGTCAATGGTGTTTCCGCCAAGGAAGCAAAATATTGGGAGGATTACAAATTCTCCGATGAATCGGATTCCGACGAGAATTCCAATGATGTTATAGAAATTACCCCAACTGAATTTAAAAAGGCAAAAGAAAATAATAAGGGAAAGGGCATAAAAATAGAGAAATCTAATTCCAACCCCGATGAACTTTATATGTATCGTCAACCCCCGAAGTCCTTAAGTTGTAATAATGACCCGGGAACCTCTAAACCACCAGGTTTTTCTAAACCAATGTGGATAACGACGGCTCGTATTAGGGGAACATCATATACCCCTAGAAACTTGGCAAAACGAACCAAAACTGAAGAAGAAGAAACAAGCGAGTCGGAATAAGATAGTTATATTCGTGTGGTGTAATATATGTAATATAGTGTGCTTATGCTTTATGATATATGTAAAAAAAAAAATTGTTTGTATTAATAAGTATTTTTTTTATGAATCTAACTCTTGTCTATTTTACAGTATAAAAACACAAAATGGATAGACAACCCAATATTTTAAGAGACCTACCCGGAGACATGATTGATGAAATCTTGTCTAGAGTCGGTCAGAATTCTTCGGCACAACTATTTAAGGCGAGATCAGTTTGTAAGACATTCGAAGAACGTTCCAAGAATGCCTTGGTTTATAAAAGGCTTTCGTTCGAAAGATGGGGGATATCACATTGGGAAATCCATAAGTTACGATGTGTTTACTTTGACGCATATATTGCGGGGAACCCAAATGCTATTTTACGCAATGGGTTAAGAAATTATTTTGACTCAATATATCCGAATATTGGACTTCGTGATTTAGAAAAAGCGGCTAACATGCAACATAAAGAAGCATGTTATGCTTACGGATTAGTAATGTTAGCTTCTCACCAAAGTGAGAACAAGAACATCGGGCTACAACTATTAAACAAAACGTTTCCACAAGTGACGGAGTCAGTAATTGGGGTAAGAAATGAGGTTTTTAGATTGTTACGGGACTGTTGGACATTACGTAACCCTCGTCCCTTTGACGACGTTACAACACGATGTCTTATCAACGGCCATAACAGTTATGTTCCACAAGACCAAGGATGGGAAGTAATCCTAGTAAAACCAGAATGCATGACTTGTTTTTGGACGTATGAATTACGTGTCTTTATTGCCTTTGCTGAACGACTTGTGTACAAGCTAGAATTATCTTCACAACCATCTTGTATCAAATTTATTGTGTGCTATATTTCATGCTATATGTAAAATAAGCAGTATTGTAAGTTTGTAAAATATTGTGTAAAAGTTTGAACGCGAAATATTAGTATAATCAGTTTTCATATAGAATTGTAGTAGTTGAATTGTATATTAGCTACTAAGTATGAACTTAACGGGTAGGTACTACCCGAATTTAAACTTATAAAACGCTAATATGAAGAAAAAGCTTTTATAAATGAGTTCATATTATGCTACGAAATACTATTAACTACTCTTAATATTCTGTATGATTAACTTGTTCCATTTGACTATTTTGAAGGAAATGGCACCGACTACTCGACACACCGTGAATATGAATGAAGAGGAATTCCGTACTTTTCTAGCTTCAAACATAGCTGCAGTACAGGCTGCGCTACATACCAACAATAACCTTGGATCTAGTAGTACAGGAAATCGTATAGGATGCACCTACAAAGAATTCACTGCCTGCAAACCTTTGGAATTTGATGGAACCGAAGGACCGATCGGATTGAAACGGTGGACCGAGAAGGTCGAATCGGTGTTTGCCATAAGTAAGTGTACTGAAGAGGACAAAGTGAAGTACGCTACGCATACCTTCACAGGTTATGCGTTAACATGGTGGAATACCTATCTAGAGCAAGTGGGACAAGACGATGCGTACGCACTACCGTGGTCAGCATTCAAGCACTTGATGAACGAGAAGTACCGTCCCAGAACCGAGGTCAATAAGCTCAAGACAGAACTTAGAGGGTTACGAACCCAAGGATTTGATATTACCACGTACGAAAGACGATTCACAGAATTGTGCCTATTGTGTCCGGGAGCATTCGAAGATGAGGAAGAGAAGATCGACGCGTTTGTGAAAGGATTACCGGAAAGAATCCAAGAAGATATAAGTTCACACGAGCCCGCCTCCATACAACAGGCATGTAGAATGGCTCACAAACTAGTGAACCAGATTGAAGAAAGAATTAAAGAACAGACTGCTGAAGAGGCCAATGTGAAGCAAGTCAAAAGAAAGTGGGAGGAAAACGGTGATAAGAATCACCTATACAACAACAGCAGCAATTACAACAATAATCGCAACAATTATCCCAACAATCGCAACATCAATCGCAACTACAACAAACGGCCCAACAAACGGCCCAACAACAACAACAACAACAACAACAGCAACTACAACAATCATCCCAACAACAATAATAACCGCAACAACAACAACAATCAGAAGCAGCTATGCCAAAGGTGTGAAAAGTATCACTCGGGGTTCTGCACCAAATTTTTCAACAAGTGTAAAAGAAATGGTCATAGCGCGGCGAAGTGTGAGGTCTACGGACCAGGGGTTAATAGAACGAAAGGAACAAATGGTGTCGGAACGAGTAATGGCGGAGCAAGTAGTGTCGGAGCAAGTTATACCAATGTAGTTTGTTATAAATGTGGAAAATCGGGCCACATTATTAGAAATTGCCCGAACCAGGAGAACACGAATGGACAAGGCCGCGGAAGAGTTTTCAATATTAATGCGGCAGAGGCACAGGAAGACCCGGAGCTTGTTACGGGTACGTTTCTTATTGACAATAAATCTGCTTACGTTTTATTTGATTCGGGTGCGGATAGAAGCTATATGAGTAGAGATTTTTGTGCTAAATTAAGTTGTCCATTGACGCCTTTGGATAGTAAATTTTTACTCGAATTAGCAAATGGTAAATTAATTTCAGCAGATAATATATGTCGGAATCGAGAAATTAAACTGGTTAGCGAAACATTTAAGATTGATTTGATACCAGTAGAGTTAGGGAGTTTTGATGTGATAATCGGTATGGACTGGTTGAAAGAAGTGAAAGCAGAGATCGTTTGTTACAAAAATGCAATTCGCATTATACGAGAAAAAGGAAAACCCTTAATGGTGTACGGAGAAAAAGGCAACACGAAGCTACATCTTATTAGTAATTTGAAGGCACAAAAACTAATAAGAAAAGGTTGATATGCTGTTCTAGCACACGTCGAGAAAGTACAAACTGAAGAAAAGAGCATCAATGATGTTCCCGTCGCAAAAGAATTTCCCGATGTATTTCCGAAAGAATTACCGGGATTACCCCCACATCGATCCGTTGAATTTCAAATAGATCTTGTACCAGGAGCTGCACCAATAGCTCGTGCTCCTTACAGACTCGCACCCAGCGAGATGAAAGAACTGCAAAGCCAATTACAAGAACTTTTAGAGCGTGGTTTCATTCGACCAAGCACATCACCGTGGGGAGCTCCTGTTTTGTTTGTCAAGAAGAAAGATGGTACATTCAGGTTGTGTATCGACTACCGAGAGTTGAACAAACTTACCATCAAGAACCGCTACCCACTACCAAGAATCGACAACTTATTTGATCAACTACAAGGCTCGTCTGTTTATTCAAAGATTGACTTACGTTCCGGGTATCATCAAATGCGGGTGAAAGAAGATGATATTCCAAAGACTGCTTTCAGAACACGTTACGGTCATTACGAGTTTATGGTCATGCCGTTTGGTTTAACTAATGCACCAGCTGTGTTCATGGACCTTATGAACCGAGTGTGTGGACCATACCTTGACAAGTTTGTCATTGTTTTCATTGATGACATACTTATTTACTCAAAGAATGACCAAGAACACGGTGAACATTTGAGAAAGGTGTTAGAAGTATTGAGGAAGGAAGAATTGTACGCTAAGATTTCAAAGTGTGCATTTTGGTTGGAAGAAGTTCAATTCCTCGGTCACATAGTGAACAAAGAAGGTATTAAGGTGGATCCGGCAAAGATAGAAACTGTTGAAAAGTGGGAAACCCCGAAAACTCCGAAACACATACGCCAGTTTTTAGGACTAGCTGGTTACTACAGAAGGTTCATCCAAGACTTTTCCAGAATAGCAAAACCCTTGACTGCATTAACGCATAAAGGGAAGAAATTTGAATGGAATGATGAACAAGAGAAAGCGTTTCAGTTATTGAAGAAAAAGCTAACTACGGCACCTATATTGTCATTGCCTGAAGGGAATGATGATTTTGTGATTTATTGTGACGCATCAAAGCAAGGTCTCGGTTGTGTATTAATGCAACGAACGAAGGTGATTGCTTATGCGTCTAGATAATTAAATATTCACGAGCAAAATTATACGACGCATGATTTGGAATTAGGCGCGGTTGTTTTTGCATTAAAGACTTGGAGGCACTACTTATATGGGGTCAAAAGTATTATATATACCGACCACAAAAGTCTTCAACACATATTTAATCAGAAACAACTGAATATGAGGCAGCGTAGGTGGATTGAATTGTTGAATGATTACGACTTTGAGATTCGTTACCACCCGGGGAAGGCAAATGTGGTAGCCGATGCCTTGAGCAGGAAGGACAGAGAACCCATTCGAGTAAAATCTATGAATATAATGATTCATAATAACCTTACTACTCAAATAAAGGAGGCGCAACAAGGAGTTTTAAAAGAAGGAAATTTAAAGGATGAAATACCCAAAGGATCGGAGCAGCATCTTAATATTCGGGAAGACGGAACCCGGTATAGGGCTGAAAGGATTTGGGTACCAAAATTTGGAGATATGAGAGAAATGGTACTTAGAGAAGCTCATAAAACCAGATACTCAATACATCCTGGAACGGGGAAGATGTACAAGGATCTCAAGAAACATTTTTGGTGGCCGGGTATGAAAGCCGATGTTGCTAAATACGTAGGAGAATGTTTGACGTGTTCTAAGGTCAAAGCTGAGCATCAGAAACCATCAGGTCTACTTCAACAACCCGAAATCCCAGAATGGAAATGGGAAAACATTACCATGGATTTCATCACTAAATTGCCAAGGACTGCAAGTGGTTTTGATACTATTTGGGTAATAGTTGATCGTCTCACCAAATCAGCACACTTCCTGCCAATAAGAGAAGATGACAAGATGGAGAAGTTAGCACAACTGTATTTGAAGGAAGTCGTCTCCAGACATGGAATACCAATCTCTATTATCTCTGATAGGGATGGCAGATTTATTTCAAGATTCTGGCAGACATTACAGCAAGCATTAGGAACTCGTCTAGACATGAGTACTGCCTATCATCCACAAACTGATGGGCAGAGCAAAAGGATGATACAAACGCTTGAAGACATGCTACGAGCATGTGTTATTGATTTCGGAAACAGTTGGGATCGACATCTACCGTTAGCAGAATTTTCCTACAACAACAGCTACCATTCAAGCATTGAGATGGCGCCGTTTAAAGCACTTTATGGTAGAAAGTGCAGGTCTCCGATTTGTTGGAGTGAAGTGGGGCATAGACAGATTACGGGTCCAGAGATTATATAAGAAACTACCGAGATGATCATCCAAATTCAACAACGGTTGAAAACCGCCCAAAGTTGACAAAAGAGCTACGCTGACATTAAAAGAAAAGATATAGAATTTGAAATTGGAGAGATGGTCATGCTTAAAGTTGCACCTTGGAAAGGCGTTGTTCGATTTGGTAAACGAGGGAAATTAAATCCAAGGTATATTGGACCATTCAAGATTATTGATCGTGTCGGACCAGTAGCTTACCGACTTGAGTTACCTCAACAACTCGCAGCTGTACATAACACTTTCCACGTCTCAAATTTGAAGAAATGTTTTGCTAAAGAAGATCTCACTATTCCGTTAGATGAAATCCAAATCAACGAAAAACTTCAATTCATCGAAGAACCCGTCGAAATAATGGATCGTGAGGTTAAAAGACTTAAGCAAAACAAGATACCAATTGTTAAGGTTCGATGGAATGCTCGTAGAGGACCCGAGTTCACCTGGGAGCGTGAAGATCAGATGAAGAAGAAATACCCGCATCTATTTCTAGAAGATTCGTCAACACCTTCAACAGCTTAAAATTTCGGGACGAAATTTATTTAACGGGTAGGTACTGTAGTGACCCGAACTTTTCCATGTTTATATATATTAATTGAGATTGATATTTACATGATTAAATGTTTCCAATATGTTAAGCAATCAAACTTGTTAAAACTTGATTAATTGAAATATGTTTCATATAGACAATTGACCACCCAAGTTGACCGGTGATTCACGAACGTTAAAACTTGTAAAAACTATATGATGACATATATATGGATATATATATATAGTTAACATGATACTATGATAAGTAAACATATCATTAAGTATATTAACAATGAACTACATATGTAAAAACAAGACTACTAACTTAATGATTTTTAAACGAGACATATATGTAACGATTATCGTTGTAAAGACATTTAACGTATATATATCATATTAAGAGATATTCATACATGATAATATCATGATAATATAATAATTTAAAATCTCATTTAATATTATAAACATTGGGTTAACAACATTTAACAAGATCGTTAACCTAAAGGTTTCAAAACAACACTTACATGTAACGACTAACGATGACTTAACGACACAGTTAAAATGTATATACATGTAGTGTTTTAATATGTATTTATACACTTTTGAAAGACTTCAATACACTTATCAAAATACTTCTACTTAACAAAAATGCTTACAATTACATCCTCGTTCAGTTTCATCAACAATTCTACTCGTATGCACTCGTATTCGTACTCGTACAATACACAGCTTTTAGATGTATGTACTATTGGTATATACACTCCAATGATCAGCTCTTAGCAGCCCATGTGAGTCACATAACACATGTGGGAACCATCATTTGGCAACTAGCATGAAATATCTCATAAAATTACAAAAATATGAGTAATCATTCATGACTTATTTACATGAAAACAAAATTACATATCCTTTATATCTAATCCATACACCAACGACCAAAAACACCTACAAACACTTTCATTCTTCAATTTTCTTCATCTAATTGATCTCTCTCAAGTTCTATCTTCAAGTTCTAAGTGTTCTTCATATATTCTACAAGTTCTAGTTACATAAAATCAAGAATACTTTCAAGTTTGCTAGCTCACTTCCAATCATGTAAGGTGATCATTCAACCTCAAGAAATCTTTGTTTCTTACAGTAGGTTATCATTCTAATACAAGGTAATAATCATATTTAAACTTTGGTTCAATTTCTATAACTATAACAATCTTATTTCAAGTGATGATCTTACTTGAACTTGTTTTCGTGTCATGATTCTGCTTCAAGAACTTCGAGCCATCCAAGGATCCGTTGAAGCTAGATCCATTTTTCTCTTTTCCAGTAGGTTTATCCAAGGAACTTAAGGTAGTAATGATGTTCATAACATCATTCGATTCATACATATAAAGCTATCTTATTCGAAGGTTTAAACTTGTAATCACTAGAACATAGTTTAGTTAATTCTAAACTTGTTCGCAAACAAAACTTAATCCTTCTAACTTGACTTTTAAAATCAACTAAACACATGTTCTATATCTGTATGATATGCTAACTTAATGATTTAAAACCTGGAAACACGAAAAACACCGTAAAACCGGATTTACGCCGTCGTAGTAACACCGCGGGCTGTTTTGGGTTAGTTAATTAAAAACTATGATAAACTTTGATTTAAAAGTTGTTATTCTGAGAAAATGATTTTTATTATGAACATGAAACTATATCCAAAAATTATGGTTAAACTCAAAGTGGAAGTATGTTTTCTAAAATGGTCATCTAGACGTCGTTCTTTCGACTGAAATGACTACCTTTACAAAAACGACTTGTAACTTATTTTTCCGACTATAAACCTATACTTTTTCTGTTTAGATTCATAAAATAGAGTTCAATATGAAACCATAGCAATTTAATTTACTCAAAACGGATTTAAAATGAAGAAGTTATGGGTAAAACAAGATTGGATAATTTTTCTCATTTTAGCTACGTGAAAATTGGTAACAAATCTATTCCAACCATAACTTAATCAACTTGTATTGTATATTATGTAATCTTGAGATACCATATACACGTATACAATGTTTCGACCTATCATGTCGACACATCTATATATATTTCGGAACAACCATAGACACTCTATATGTGAATGTTGGAGTTAGCTATACAGGGTTGAGGTTGATTCCAAAATATATATAGTTTGAGTTGTGATCAATACTGAGATTCGTATACACTGGGTCGTGGATTGATTCAAGATAATATTTATCGATTTATTTCTGTACATCTAACTGTGGACAACTAGTTGTAGGTTACTAACGAGGACAGCTGACTTAATAAACTTAAAACATCAAAATATATTAAAAGTGTTGTAAATATATTTTGAACATACTTTGATATATATGTATATATTGTTATAGGTTCGTGAATCAACCAGTGGCCAAGTCTTACTTCCCGACGAAGTAAAAATCAGTGAAGGTGAGTTATAGTCCCACTTTTAAAATCTAATATTTTTGGGATGAGAATACATGCAGGTTTTATAAATGATTTACAAAATAGACACAAGTACGTGAAACTACATTCTATGGTTGAATTATCGAAATCGAATATGCCCCTTTTTATTAAGTCTGGTAATCTAAGAATTAGGGAACAGACACCCTAATTGACGCGAATCCTAAAGATAGATCTATCGGGCCCAACAAGCCCCATCCAAAGTACCGGATGCTTTAGTACTTCGAAATTTATATCATATCCGAAGGGTGTCCCGGAATGATGGGGATATTCTTATATATGCATCTTGTTAATGTCGGTTACCAGGTGTTCACCATATGAATGATTTTTATCTCTATGTATGCGATGTGTATTGAAATATGAAATCTTGTGGTCTATTGTTACGATTTGATATATATAGGTTAAACCTATAACTCACCAACATTTTTGTTGACGTTTTAAGCATGTTTATTCTCAGGTGATTATTAAGAGCTTCCGCTGTCGCATACTTAAATAAGGACGAGATTTGGAGTCCATGCTTGTATGATATTGTGTAAAAACTGCATTCAAGAAACTTATTTTGTTGTAACATATTTGTATTGTAAACCATTATGTAATGGTCGTGTGTAAACAGGATATTTTAGATTATCATTATTTGATAATCTACGCAAAGCTTTTTAAACCTTTATTGATGAAATAAAGGTTATGGTTTGTTTTAAAATAAATGCAGTCTTTGAAAAACGTCTTATATAGAGGTCAAAACCTCGCAACGAAATCAATTAATATGGAACGTTTTTAATCAATAAGAACGGGACATTTCAGAATATGCCCCTTTTTATTAAGTCTGGTAATCTAAGAATTAGGGAACAGACACCCTAATTGACGCGAATCCTAAAGATAGATCTATTGGGCCTAACAAACCCCATCCAAAGTACCGGATGCTTTAGTACTTCGAAATTTATATCATATCCGAAGGGTGTCCCGGAATGATGTGGATATTCTTATATATGCATCTTGTTAATGTCGGTTACCAGGTGTTCACCATATGAATGATTTTTATCTCTATGTATGGGATGTGTATTGAAATATGAAATCTTGTGGTCTATTGTTACGATTTGATATATATAGGTTAAACCTATAACTCACCAATATTTTTGTTGACGTTTTAAGCATGTTTATTCTCAGGTGATTATTAAGAGCTTCCGCTGTCGCATACTTAAATAAGGACGAGATTTGGAGTCCATGCTTGTATGATATTGTGTAAAAACTGCATTCAAGAAACTTATTTTGTTGTAACATATTTGTATTGTAAACCATTATGTAATGGTCATGTGTAAACATGATATTTTAGATTATCATTATTTGATAATCTACGTAAAGCTTTTTAAACCTTTATTGATGAAATAAAGGTTATGGTTTGTTTTAAAATGAATGCAGTCTTTGAAAAACGTCTCATATAGAGGTCAAAACCTCGCAACGAAATCAATTAATATGGAACGTTTTTAATCAATAAGAACGGGACATTTCATGAATTTTGACTAAATATTTTCAAAAAAAAAACTTATTAAAAACATTTTAACATGTTTTTATTTTTTGTCAAAATTAGCACCTTTATTTTATTTATATTTTTTCTTTTCACCAACCATTTTTTTCCTATAAATATCCACTTCCATTTCATAAAAACTTATATTAAATCTTTGGAAAAACTCTCTCATAAACTTGGGAAAGTACTTGAGGTATTTTCTATATTTTTTATCGAATTGCTTTTATTTTTTTTTATATTCTTTAAAAATTCAAATTTAATATATAAAAATTATTTTTACATGTTATAATTAGTATTATAAGTATTATGATGTATAAAAATATTTTTGATAATTTATGGAATATTATTTATAATTAAATACAAATTATGTAGTATTTAAACATAAAAAATATATATATAATTCGTAATAAAATATTAAATAGTAATAAAATAATTATACTTTTTTTTGAGATTATTATACTTTTATAAACAAGATAAAATTATAAAAATTAAATAAATGGGAAGATTAGTATTTAAAAAGAATTTACTTTTGCATTATTCTAAACCGAGAGAAATAATAAAGAAAATACAAAATAAATACAAAAGTGTATTAAATATTTTTATATAATTTTTATATGATTAGTAGCATCACTAGATACTTTAAAAAAAATATAAAAATTAATTTTAAATTATTTTTCCTATTTATTTAATTATAGGCCGATTACAATGGTTAATAATTAGAAAACATTAAATAAATAATATTTTGATATAAAATTTGATTTAATAATTTTTATAAAATTTTTACGTAATATAGAACCTGTAAAAAATATAAAATTATTTATTTAGGTCAATTTAATATTTATTACCTAATTAAATTTGATTAATATAAACCGAGTATATATATAAAGAAAAGTGGGAAATAAATACAAAAACTTGATAAAATTATGTTTATAAAATATCCTACTGAATTGTATAATTAACTAAGTTTATAAAAATTATAAATATAATATTTAATGAATTAATATTCGAATTAACATATATTAGTATGATTTTCGATTAACATAAGTATATTACATATACTAAATTAATATTATTATTATAACTTACGGTTAATAACTAAGTATACTATCTAATAAAGTATAATGCTTATAATGTAAGTTAATAACAATACATTATTAATAAACACTTATTTTATAACTATACTAATTTAATAATAATAACTTATAGTATATAATATAAGATAATCAAATTGTTAATACATTAATAAATATAATATAACATATATAATAACATATAAACCTAAAGTGAAGGTTAATAAAAGAAAATGTACAATTCATGTGAACTTCATCACTACTCACGGTCATAAGTAAATGATGTCTAGGTTGCCATTTATGGGTAAGCTTGTGGATCTCGAATGCCATGACTTAGATTCTGGTCAAGAGTCCTGGGCCCCCGGTTACATCTGGTCATTCCTGACTTATTTGATAGCAACGAAGTTTGAGTAAAGTTGTACAACGTCTTGCTAAAGATTAACCCGAACTTTCTAAAATTGGAAAATTACTATAAGTGGAAACTTTCCATAAATAGTAACCTTCCGAAAATGGAAATTCTTTAGTGAACCATTACTATCAATATAGTACTATATACTATTGTCTGTTAGGCAATGTCTGATCATACGTTCTATCTCTAGGGTAAGATCTCGGTCACGTCCTTCTGTTCAATTCTTTTGTGGAATACTCTTTTGTGCTACTAAGGTGATTTTCATAGCCTCACTTTTACTGTTTACTTAACTATTTATAACTTTTGGGGTGAGACACATGCTTGCTTTATAACTGTTTTACGCTTAGACACAAGTACTAAATTGTTAACTATGATGTCATGCTTTGATTCATGCTAAATCCCTACCGTAATATCGTCAATTGCTACATTTAAATGCAAACTTAATTATTATGAGTAGGCCTATTGAGAGTAACGTCTCTAACCATTTGACCGCTGGTCTTTGGTTACATAATAATGATTCCACGACACTGACAGTACAATGTGTCATAGGGTAAACTTGTTTAGTAGCGATATTATAAACTACAGCAACACTTTTAGATTGATATTTCTATATCAATCAACTTTAAACTAAATCTTGTGGTCTAAAACTTTGGATATTATTTATAAACTTGTGAATTTCACTCAACCTTTTTGGTTGACACTTTAAGCATGTTTTGTCTCAGGTGATGATTGAGCTAGCTGTTTGCAACTTTGTGATGATAGATTTGATGCTTGCATGGAGTCCACATCGCATATTATATTTTAGTTCATAAACATTTATTTTACGTTTTAATAATAATGTAAACATGTATTACTGCTTCCGCTATTTTATTAACAAAGGTTTTATTTAAAAAGTCTCATATAGAGTCGTTCTCGTTTATACAACTGTGTTATGATATGATTGGTCACAATTACCCCTGGTCCATTTTGGGGGGTGTGACAGATTGGTATCAGAGCAGGCTGTTGTAGAGAACCAGGATTGCATTTTAAGTGTGCCTTATACAATTAGGTACCTTAGCAATGTAGGACTACAACTTCCTTTGACTATAGTGCCTTTAATTGTTGCCTTTAACTGTTAAATGCTACACTATACTTTAGAAACTTTACTTATCTTAGAATGCCGAGCCAATCTAAGAACTCTGCTCATTCTCCTAAGTACTATTCAATTCCGCCACCACATTTAAATGCGACACCGTTCTCGACATTCCTATGTCATCTATCATGGTTTTGTGTATTACATATGTATTACATGAAATATTATCCATGATTTTTGAAACTCCAATATTTGTTACTATTCATACTCAAACGTATATAACCTCCTTGTTATACCACGTACCTATATGCTTTATGCCTTTATGCATCGGTTTGCGAATCGAAAAATGTCATTGAGTTATCGAGAATCTCAAAGATATTATAATGACATCACTACTCATATTCGTTACTTTTAAATCTTTGTTTTCTCGTTATTTTTGATCACTGAATTTTCTTGACGGATGGCGTCTACGAAACTCTAGAATGGAAGGGTTTGGATTACCAATTTAAAGGATCCTATAGCTCAAGCCCTAGACCTGAATAGGCCATTACGAATTGAAAGTCTTTAATCATTATCTGATTACATACTTATCATTTTTTAATCTAGACACGTCATACTGCAATTATTGCATAAATGGAGTATAGACAAATCATATCTTATCATATCTATCCCAATAGACTTTGTCTAACACTTTTCCTAAATTTCCTCCGTAAATTACGGAAATCTTTTTCTATATATACGTATTCAAGGAGACGAATATATCATTCAATATTCAACACCCATTTCATATCAAACCTTATTCCAAACACATAATATGGATTTCTCACCTGATTCCTCAAGTTCCTCTAGCTCCGAAGATAGCGTGACGGGAGTACACCCACCGATCAATTACCGAGATTTCTTCAGAAAATGGGGATGGGTTCGAGAAATACTTACCCTATGGAGAAATGAAGAAGGTACTCCTTATCACGAGCCAAACTTACCACCAAACGTCGGAGTACTCGATCCGCTTACTGGCGAACCTGTTCGCAATACCACTTTCACTCTTTTCGCAAGGATTTTTCGCCTCGAATGTCGACTCGATGTAGCCCAAGACAGTATTCGTCCTCTACTCTCGAATCCTAACCAGATAGGGTTATTAGAAGAAGTTAGAAGACTTCGAACTAAATATCAAGAATTGACAAACCTTAGGAGGAATGGGTAGAACAAATCCATAGACTCGAGCAAAAAGTAGAAACCCTAGAGGAAACAGTGCACGATTTGGAAGCTAGGCTCACACCTACTACCCAAGTACCACAAGCAACACCAGCAACATAACCAGCACCACTAGTACCAACAATACCACCAATATCACCAACACCACAAGCATTGTAAGCACCATCAGCATCACCACCAACATCATCAACATCACCAACAACAACATCTGCATTTCACGCCTCAACATCACACTCAGTACCTCAGATATCAACATCATACACCCCATAGATACCAAGGAATATTAGTAATAATGAGTTAAGATGTATTGACTCATTCTTCCTGAAGAATTATATATGTATACTTTATATATATGTGGTTTGAAACAATAATAAATCTTTTCGTACTAATCTATTACGTGTAAATCTTAACTAGTATGTACTACTTGGTTAATTCATATCACTAATATGCTATAATGTACATCCTTCATTAATGACTTAATGATCGTTAATCACTGCTTCAGCACAATAAACTCCATTTCATAATAAATCAAGTGTATTATTCAAATACATGTCTGATTTTACACTTCCATTTTCGATGTACTCGAAACTTTTTAGAAAACATTATTCGTGTCTTGTAAATTTCACAAGAATTCCACGAGCACCAACATCATATACCGAGGTATATCAATAACAATGAACGATGAAGTATTGATTCATAACTCCATTAAAGTAATATTCTGCGACGATTATGTAATCTCTCAAGTTTTGAAGATTATTTATTCTTGTTCCAACCGCAAATCAAATGATTTTAATATTATATTAACTCATTAAATCTATATTATATTTGAAGAATACATATATGAACGTATATCTCCATAAAGATTGTAATTAAAGTTCTTTTGTATAAACTGTTAATTGTGAAAATATTTTAACGGGTAGGTAATACCCGAGAAATATTTATATCTCACATTAATATGTTGCATTGTACATTCTTCAATTCTGATTCAATAATCAGTAACTATACTACTTACGTTCATAAGATATATGTATCCGTTCACTAAAGAACAACTATTTTCGTACAAATTCAATTACATATTCTAATTTTGACATATCAGAATTCAAGTAAAGCTTTAGCAGGTGTTATCTTCCTAAAGATTACTAAATTCATATATATATTCATTCGTATTTTGTGATGAATTATCACGTCAAACCACCAAAATTAGAACCATTGATGGTTACATCCTACGCTTAAACACTTCAAATTCAAAATTCTTGAAAACACCTCGGATTGATAATCAATGATTCAGATTCGTTAACCTTGAGAATGCTGACGAAGCAGCAAAAGCTATAGGTGGTCTTAATGGCCAAAAGTTTGATGATAAAGAATGACATATTGAAAAAGCTCAGATTTAGAACTGAAAAACGGATTGAGCTAACCATGAAGGAGACCATGGACAAATCACAAGGACTAAACCTGTAATCAAAGAATCTAGATGATTCAAATTCTGATGAAAACCACAAAAGATCTCCTTACGCATTCTAAATCCTTACAGAAGAATTTTCCTCATTATCATTGGATCTTAGAAAATTCTAAGATATCATCGTATCTTTCGTTATAAATATCCTCTATATTTCTGAAGATACCTTCATAACTATTCTTGTCCGAAATTATTTATCACTTCGCACTATCTGTGTTACATAATAAAGGAAACTGTTTTAGTTTCTATATTTCTATAACATACAAGTTTAAATTTTGAATGATTTGAGGTAGTGTTGGGAATTGAAGCATGAGTTAGTATAATATAATGACGTCAGGCCAACGTGATTATATTACAGTAAGTCATGCTAAATTTTTAATGGAAGATGATGATTCATAGACTTTATAATCATCATTTGCCATGTTACATGACTTTTACATTCTACTTAACCTCTGAACATATCAAGAACACATATTCTTGATAGTTCTATCCTTAGTAATTCTAGTAATTTGACAAATCAAATCGTGCTATTACCTTTCCTTCTGCTTTGTATATTATGATCATTCGAAACTCCATATCTACGAATTCTAGACCATTATTCGCTTGACTTGAAGTCGGGAAGGAAAAACAAGAGCATAGAGCTCCGACATATAAGGGAAAATATAAAGCCCGATAACAACACGAAAATTACAATCCGTGTATATCAATGCGAATAGCAACATAAAGACACGGAAGAATTAAAAACACTATAACCCCAAGGTAATTGTAGAAGTAAACAGATTCCTCTGGGGTAAATGAAAAAGAAGAATGACAGAAACGATAGTCAGAAAAATATCCAGGATAAGAACTGGATGGAGCATTTTCACAATCTTTGGAAGTATGAATCGAGAAAGAAAGTATATAAGTGGTGAAGATAATGAAACAGAAGAAGCTAATTTATAGCAAAATTCTAGACAGTCAATCAAGGCAATTTTAATTTCCTTAATTACCGGAGAATCAAATCTTATACAGATTATAAAGATTTCCTTTAAATCCCTTGAATTCCGAAAATCCCCTTTAATTATGTCAAAAGTTAAGGCAAACTGATATTTCCTTATTTCAAACTTTTAAGATAACTTCATTTATACTCTTCCTATAATCGAATCGTTTTATCCATATTACCCAATGTTGATAAAACAATATTTTCAACTCATATTCATCATTCTTGTTGTAAAGAATGACAATCTCTATCAAATTTCACGACTATGATTTTCATGAACTTCTCTCTATTTTGTCTACCCTAGCGTGGTGGCATAAACGCTCAAGGTTTAAATGAGCTCGATATTATTCATAACACATTTTATATATCCAATTTACTGAAATGACTTGTATAACATCATCATTTTGAATGATCTCTGCATTAATAATAAAATGCACTTCGTAGAAGAACTTGTAGAAATTATGGTTTGTATGATTTTAATTCTTGAAACAGAACAATATTCTCTCCGTTGGAATTCACGCAAGGCCCCGAGCATACCTGGGAACGTGAAAACCAAATAAAATGTAAATATCCTCGTCTATGTACGAACAACACTGATTAATGGCAACAACTAAATTTCGGGACGAAATTTCTTTTAACGGGTAGGTACTATAACAACCCTCATATTTCCATACATGAATTGACTAATTTGACTATAGGGTTGTTATCCATACGTAATATATAATTAAATTTGACATTGATCAAATATTTATTTTTAGTCGACACTTTTTGTTAACTAAAGTTTACACTAATTATATAAAATAACTTTAGTTAATATTAATATTAATGCGTATTATATTTAAAACTATATGAAACATAATTATTAATTAAATGATAAGTTATTTTAATCATTATATATATATTTTTTTAGCTTATAAAAAAAAGAAATTTTTTTATAAATTAAATAATGAGCCCATGAATTTTGACTAAATATTTTCAAAAAAAAAAACTTATTAAAAACATTTTAACATGTTTTTATTTTTTGTCAAAATTGGCACCTTTATTTTATTTATATTTTTTCTTTTCACCAACCATTTTTTTCCTATAAATATCCACTTCCATTTCATAAAAACTTGTATCAAATCTTTGGAAAAACTCTCTCATAAACTGGGAAAGTACTTGAGGTATTTTCTATATTTTTTATCGAATTGCTTTTATTTTTTTGTATATTCTTTAAAAATTCAAATTTAATATATATAAATTATTTTTACATGTTATAATTAGTATTATAAGTATTATGATGTATAAAAATATTTTTGATAATTTATGGAATATTATTTATAATTAAATACAAATTATGTAGTATTTAAACATAAAAAAATATAAAATTCGTAATAAAATATTAAACAGTAATAAAAATAATTATAATTGTTTTTTAAGATTATTATACTTTTATAAACAAGATAAAATTATAAAAATTAGATAAATGGGAAGATTAGTATTTAAAAAGAATTTACTTTTGCATTATTCTAAACCGAGAGAAATAATAAAGAAAATACAAAATAAATATAAAAGTTTATTAAATATTTTTATATAATTTTTATATGATTAGTAGCATCACTAGATACTTTAAAAAAAATATAAAAATTATTTTTAAATTATTTTTCCTATTTATTTAATTATAGGCCGATTACAATGGTTAATAATTAGAAAACATTAAATAAATAATATTTTGATATAAAATTTGATTTAATAATTTTTATAAAATTTTTACATAATATAGAACCTGTAAAAAATATAAAATTATTTATTTAGGTCGATTTAATATTTATTACCTAATTAAATTTGATTAATATAAACCGAGTATATATATAAAGAAAAGTGGGAAATAAATACAAAAACTTGATAAAATTATGTTTATAAAATATCCTACTGAATTGTATAATTAACTAAGTTTATAAAAATTATAAATATAATATTTAATGAATTAATATTCGAATTAACATATATTAGTATGATTTTCGATTAACATAAGTATATTACATATACTAAATTAATATTATTATTATAACTTACGGTTAATAACTAAGTATACTATATAATAAAGTATAATGCTTATAATGTAAGTTAATAACAATACATTATTAATAAACACTTATTTTATAACTATACTAATTTAATAATAATAACTTATAGTATATAATATAAGATAATCAAATTGTTAATACATTAATAAATATAATATAACATATATAATAACATATAAACCTAAAGTGAAGGTTAATCAAAGATAATGTACAATTCATGTGAACTTCATCACTACTCACGGTCGTAAGTGAATGATGTCTAGGTTGCCATTTATGGGTAAGCTTGTGGATCTCGAATGCCATGACTTAGATTCTGGTCAAGATTCCTGGGCCCCCGGTTACATCTGGTCATTCCTGACTTATTTGATAGTAACGAAGTTTGAGTAAAGTTGTACAACGTCTTGCTAAAGATTAACCCGAACTTTCTAAAATTGGAAAATTACTATAAGTGGAAAGTTTCCATAAATAGTAACCTTCCGAAAATGAAAATTCTTTAGTGAACCATTACTATCAATATAGTACTATATACTATTGTCTGTTAGGCAATGTCTGATCATACATTCTATCTCTAGGTTGAGATCTCGGTCACGTCCTTCCGTTCAATTCTTTTGTGGAATATTCTTTTGTGCTACTAAGGTGATTTTCATAGCCCCACTTTTACTGTTTACTTAACTATTTTTAACTTTTGAGGTGAGACACATGCTTGCTTTATAACTGTTTTACGCTTAGACACAAGTACTAAATTGTTAACTATGCTGTCATGCTTTGATTCATGCTAAATCCCTACCGTAATATCGTCAATTGCTACGTTTAAATGCAAACTTAATTATTGTGAGTAGGCCTATTAAGAGTAACGCTCTAACCATTTGACCGCTGGTCTTTGGTTACATAATAATAATTCCACGACACTGACAGTATAAGGTGTCATAGGGTAAACTTGTTTAGTAGCGATATTATAAACTACAGCAACACTTTTAGATTGATATTTCTATATCAATCAACTTTAAACTAAATGTTGTGGTCTAAAACTTTGGATATTATTTATAAACCTGTGAATTTCACTCAACCTTTTTGGTTGACACTTTAAGCATGTTTTGTCTCAGGTGATGATTGAGCTAGCTGTTTGCAACTTTGTGATGATAGATTTGATGCTTGCATGGAGTCCACATCGCATATTATATTTTAGTTCATAAACATTTATTTTACGTTTTAATAATAATGTAAACATGTATTACTGCGTCCGATGTTTTATTAACAAAGGTTTTATTTAAAAAGACTCATATAGAGTCGTTCTCGTTTATACAACTGTGTTATGATATGATTGGTCAAAATTACCCCTGGTCCATTTTGGGGGGTGTGACAGTGATGCTTCTTTAAATGGGCTCGGGTGTGTTCTAATGCAAAGAGGCAAAGTCGTCGCTTACGCCTCTCGACAATTAAAGGAACACGAAACGAGATATCCGACTCATGATCTTAAGTTGGCGGCGGTGGTTCATGCGTTGAAACTTTGGCGCCACTACTTGTACTGTGTCAAGTGTATGATTTATTCGGATCATAAAAGTTTGAAACATCTTTTCGATCAACGAGATTTGAATTATCGTCAACGTAGATGGATGGATGTGGTCAAAGATTATGATTATGAAATACTCTATCATCCGGGTAAGGCGAACGTGGTCGCGGATGCGTTAAGTCGGAAGAGTCAACATTCGGCTATACGAGTAGGATTGTTACGCATGATTATTACTAACGATTTTCTTGTAAAGCTTGGCGAGACTCAAATTGAAGCTTTTGTTAACAATAAGCATGAGGAACGAATTGTGGGCCAAACGAAGTTTATTACCTTAGGTCCGTATGGTTTGTTATCTTTTCAAGGATGAGCGTGGGTACCTAGAATGGGAGATTTCCAACGAGTGCTACTTGATGAAGCACATAAGTCAAAGTATTCCAATCATCCGGGCGCGACGAAAATGTATCTTGATTTGAGGAAAGATTATTGGTGGCCGGGCATGAAACGTGATGTTGTAAAGTATGTTGAACAATGTGTCACGTGTTTGCAAGTTAAGGCCGAGCACCAAAAGCCGTATGGTAAGTTACAACCGTTGGAAGTCCCGAAATGGAAATGGGAACACATTACCATGGATTTCATCACAAAGTTACCAAAGACGGCGAGAACCCAATTTGATTCGATTTGGGTGATAGTTGATCGTTGACGAAAAGTGCTTTATTTCTTCCCATTCAGGAAGCGATATCGTCGGAGACCTTGGCTAAGTTGTTTATCAAGGAGGTGATATCGAGACACGGAGTTCCTATATCTATTATTTCGGATCGAGATACCCGTTTCACATCTCGGTTTTGGGAGAAGTTTCATGAAGATATGGGTACACAATTGAAATTGAGCACGGCGTATCATCCTCAAACAGACGGTCAAACCAAATGTACGAATCAAACATTGGAGGATATGTTACAGGCGTGTATTATTGATTTCGGCGGTAGTTGGGATGAGCACTTACCATTGGTGGAATTCTCGTACAATAATAGTTATCATACTAGTATTGGGATGCCACCTTACGAGATGATCTATGGGCGTAGGTGTCGAACTTCGATTTGTTAGGGTGAAGTGGGCCAAAGAGAAATCGGGAGTACCGATTTGGTTTTAGAGACGAATAGCAAGATTGATATGATTCGGGCTCATTTGAAAAAGGCTCAAGATAGACAAAAGTCGTATGCCAATAAACGAAGGCGACCGATTGAGTTTCAAGAGGGCGACATGGTGATGCTTAAAGTTTCACCATGGAAGGGTGTTATTCAGTTTCAAAAACGAGGAAAGTTAGCTCCTCGGTTTATTGGTCCATTTAAGATTCTAGCTCGTGTTGGTGAAGTCGCGTATCGTTTAGAATTATCCGAAGAGCTTGTAGGGATCCAAAACACATTTCATGTTTCTCATCTCCGTAAGTGTCTTGCGGATGATTCTTCATGGATGCCTCTAGACGAGATCGAACTAAACAATAAGTTAGAGTATATTGAGGAGCTGATTGCTATACTCGATGAAAAAGTCAAATTGTTGCGTAATAAAGCGATGAGAACTTTTAAAGTTCAATGGCATCGTAGTAAGGGTTTTGAGTTTACGTGGGAATCCGAAGAGTTTGTTTTGGTATATCTTCCTGCTTGTCATGCGGCTTGGATCGCGAGGTCGCAATCCGGTTCAAGTGGGGGACAGCTGTAAGATCCTGTTCTCTCAGTAGGTTGGGACACCGTCTAAAAGAATGGGACACGGTCCCAGTATGAAGAGCTGGACGCCGTCCAGTAGTTTGGACGCTGTCCAGATGAACTGGCTGGCCTGCTGTCTTGTTTTTAGATATTTAAGGGGGTATTTTGGTAATTTCACTTGGTAAACGAATTTAAGTCCCTAGATGAGTTTTGGAACACCATTTACTCTATCTTCAACCACCACACCTCTTCCACTTCAATTCTAGAGAGATAGAGAGAAGGTTTCTAGAGTGAGAGAGCTTAAATCAAGGAAGAAGAAGGTTGAATCGGGGCTTAGTGCGAGTTGTAAAGTTGTTCATCTACCCTCTAACTACGTTGTGATAGCATTGGTAAGTCCTAACTCCATGTTTCGAGTTTTAATTGATTTATGGCTAGGGTTTGTACTTTTGAGACTTGTAAGACCCAATTGGGGGTTAAATGGGTGAACTTGGGTTAATTTGGTGCATGAAAACCTTAAGGCTTATAACCTAGGGTTTGTTCTTGAATTTGGTGTTGTAAGTGTTAATTTTGTAGTTAGAACCCTAGTATACTTGTGATTTAGTGCAAGTTTGTCAATGGGTTCGAGTTTGACCAAATTGTATGTATAAGTGTTAAAATGGGTCAAATGGGCGATGGTTGACCTAATTGGGCGAGATGGGTATGAAATACCCTAAATTTGTGTTAGTTGGTGTTAGAAGACTTTAATCGCTAGCTTTTAGTGATTAATGGTGAGTCTTGGCCTTAATGGGCGGTTTTGAAGTAATTGGGTCATTTAATGCATTAAGTCATTAAATGCTCAAATGCTATGTATTGGTGGTTAGCTCCACAAGTTTGTATGTTGATTTGGGTACTTAATGTATTAGGTACTTCGCTTGAGGCGTGTGGATCATAAATCATCACCTTGGTGTTAAGGTGAGTGGAATAATTATGCATGTATGTATATAGTGTATTTATTTGTGTGCTATCGCATGAACCACGGAGCCGGTAGTGCCATAGTATGTGCGAGTGTGCTATGATGTGAACCACGGAGCCGGTAGCATCATGGTACGTGTGTTGTAGTGTGAACCACGGAGCCGGTAGCACTATAGCATGAGTCGTTAAAGTGTGAACCACGGAGCCGGTAGCACTATAAAAGAGTATGACTCGAGTTATGATGTGAACCACGGAGCCGGTAGCATTAAAGTGTGAACCATGGAGCCGGTAGCACTATATAAATGAGGTGTGAACCAGGGAGCCGGTAGCACCAAAGTGTGAACCACGGAGCAGGTAGCACTATAAAAAGGGTATGACTCAAATGCGTAGTGACGTGAACCACGGAGCCGGTAGCGTCATAACATTGCGTATGGTGTGAACCACGGAGCCGGTAGCACCATGACGCGTTTATGGTTAACCATATGGTTTGTGTATGTGTTGTAGTATAGCATATTATAATATTGCGGTGATTATGCTATGGATTATGCTAGTTGCGATATTTGGAGGTTATTAGCTTATACTCGTAGTCGGTATGCTAATTGTTATTACTAGCGATTATTTCGGTGTGTGTAAGTGTATGCAAGTAGGTATATTATATATGTATATGTATAATTATTGCATTCACTAAGCTTTGCTTACCCTCTCGTTGTTTACCTTTTTATAGGCTCGGGCGTTGACAAGGGTAAGGGCGTTCGGTTGGATTAGAGATCCCGCTTGTTTGATAGGGGACACTTTTGGATGTGTTAGTTTTTGGAAGTTCGTCCAAGATTTGGGTAGTTTAACCCCAAACACCATGCTCTAGTGTCGTTTGAAAATTAAACTAGTACGGTCAAAACTTGTATTTTTGTACGAAACTTGTAATTCGGACCGATGTGGGCCCGGCGTTGTAAAACTGGTTTTGATGATGAAAATCTCTTAGTTTAACTTATATTGACATGATGTAAATAGGTTTTCGTTTAAAAGTGTCGGGAAGCGGGTTTTCCGCTCGGGTAAATTGGACGGCCAGGTCAGTCCCTGGCAGATCATTTGGACGACGTACAAGCCTTCTTTGCTGGACGCCGTCCAGATGTGTTGTTTCAGCATGAAAACGTTTTTTTAGGCGTGTTTTTGGTATAACGATTTCGGGTCGTTACATAAACATAAATATAAACTTTAACATATTTGTCTAAAATTGCTCATTTTATTCAAAAAGTCGAAATTTATTAGTTTTAAATTCATGTTTAAATGTTGACTAATTTTGATTTTGATCGACTTTGATTACCAAATTTGATTTTGAACCATCAATTTACGTTGACCGACTAATTAAACGGATTTTGAAAAAATGGAACGGACTTGTCACGACCCAGAAAATTTCGACTAAATTTAAATCAAACTCTCGATAGGATACTGTATTTTCAACACGATAAGCAAAGTCTGATAGGTTGAGTCTCAAAAGTTTTGAACTATTTCATATATTCAATTGACCTTCGACTGTTCTCAACAATTCACGAACAACTATTTGTAAATAGATACATATATATGTGTGTGTGTGTATATAAATGTGTATATAAATACTACTTGGAAATATATAAAATAATATTAAATCTATTTGTTTAAAAATATATAATATATATTTATGTGATAAAACTTGTTATTTAAAACTGATTATATATAAAGAGAGAGTAAATGGAAAATGAATAATTTCGAGCTTAATTGGCAAACATCGGTAACACTCGGTTGATGTTTTGTTAGTTTTAATATAGATATTGTACATGTTCATGAAAGACTAAAATAAAAGTTGGAGTGTAAAGTGATTACGAAGATTCTAGATTTGTTAAAAATATTTTTATCTTTTTAAGTTTAAATATTAGTACTCCGTACATATAAATTGGGACATAAAATAAACAATTATCAAACCTTTTTGATCAGGTTTCATACAGTTGATGAGTGAAATAATTAAATATAATTAATCTATAAATTTAGGATTTTTAGGAACACTTTTATACATTAACTGTTTAGTAATAGACACGATATAATATCTAACTCAAAACTGTCGGTAACAAAACTAAACAATTTTCATTATGAACTCATATCCACTAACTTTACTGTATTCCTTTATTTCACACGTTAATTATTGATGATTATTATTATACTATCTATATTATTCTAGTTTGGCCCGTGAATTTGAATCAAAACTTGATAGAATTATTATGTTACTTTATGACTAACTATACAAAAATGTTATTTATATCCAATTATAAATAGAGGTTCAAGTTGCAGTGGTATTAACAAACTCACATCTCCACTCTACTTCTTCCTCTCTAATCACCAAACCTTATTACCAAGGAAACGCCACACTACACCATCAAATTCCTTTCTCTACTTTTTCTTTGTTTAACCAAGAACCACCTTTGAACACAACATAAAAACCATAGCCAAACTGCAATAACGATTACATCTGATACAATTAATACTCGCTACAGCTATACTTGTTCTTTCTTTTCTTCTGTGTATCCGAACAAAGCACCACTATTTAACTCACCACCACCTAGCTTCAACCCTAATCATCGACAACTAACCTTCACCTCCATTTTTGAATCACCATATCATCACCACCCTTTTCAACCGTCACCACCTCACCTCCTTCACTTGAATCACCACCACCGTTATTACGGGTTTCTTTTGCAGTCTCTAATCAAACATCCACACTCATCCACCATGAATGAGCTTATGCTTTTTGCTATGAACCACCATAAACCTCTACCCTCTTTATTCAAAACCAATTTGTTCTTGCTTCTAAGATTGAACGATAATGATGAAGATGAACCTGAACTCCACCTGTTTATTCCTAATAAATTCCGATTCAAACACCACCACGACCCTTCGCGAATTGAAGTCATGATCACCACCTGTAAACGATCACCTGCAACTGTTTCTATGTTTTCCTTTCGAACACCAAGCACGATCACCTCCTACCTTTATCACATAAAAAAATTAAATCGTTTTATTTTCCTGTTTCTGGGTCAGCTCGACAACCCATGTGAAATATGCTGCAACCATTTTTCTGTCCAATTATCCATCAAACCCTAAACCTTCTTCATCATCGATGTACACCAACCCAACACAGCTCCTAACTAGTGCTTGCTCTTCATGTTTCTATTTTAATCGAACCCAGGATGATCCGCTACTATTCCTGTCTGTTTTCCTTTCGTGTAAAAAAAAAGAAACCGAATACTAGGTGATAAATGATCTTGGACTTTTGTTCTTGTCTTCGGTACAGCAAGTAAACAACAAAAATTACAAATTTGATTAGAATGTTTTAGTGGGTGAAAAGATAACGAAAAGATGATAGCTATGATTGATAGGGTTGTCGATGGGGGTCCTCTAATGTTCCTGATGAGTACCGAATCCCACATAAAAGGAAAAAAAAAACATAATATCCAGCTGGTATTTGTCTGTTATGATTTTGTTAATGGAATGGGACATAGGGTTAAGGAGGGGGACATAAATTGGAATCCAATGCCGACATTATTTATTTATTTTTTTACGGCTCGTTAACTCTATTTTAGAACCATTGATTGGGCCGAGATTTAGTGGTTGTTGGGCTATATCCTATATTTGTTGGGCCAAGAAACGGGTTTAAATAAATCGGAATGTATAAATAATCAGAAAAGTAGTCTGGATTGAATGGTTATAAGGGGTGTTGGGTAACTGAAAGGTTGTGGGTTCGAGTCTCGCCAGTGACAATTCTTTTTAGACAGGATTATGAAAGGGTATACACATTACTTTTAGTTTTATTATCCTTATTAATATTAATTATTATGATCATTACTATGATTACGATTATTATTATTATTATTAATATTTTGAAAACAATACAAATTATTATTATTTTCATTAACATTATCATTTTAGTATTATTAGTATTATTATTATTATTATTAACATAAAAATCATTATTAACAATATCATTTTTTTTAAAGTTATTATTATTATAATTATTATTATTATTGTTATTATTATTATTATTATTATTATTATTATTATTATTATTATTATTATTATTATTATTATTATTATTATTATTATTATTATTTAGAAACTCATTATTTTCAAAACAATTATTTTAACAAATAAATATTTGATAGATAAAAATATACTTATTACATATAATTATATTATATAATAAACCTAATAACATTGTTACACAAATATTTACATATAAAAAATATATTAATAAATTAAATAAGTAATATACATAAACTAGTTTAATTATTATTACATGTTATTTATATGTGTTAATATATATATAAATGATATAGGTTCGTGAATCCGAGATCAACCCTACACTTGTTTAATGTCGTCATATGTATTTTTACTACAAAATACAAAATGTGAGTTTCATTTGCTCCCTTTTTAATTGCTTTTGCAGTATATATTTTTGGGCTGAGAATACATGCGCTGCTTTTATAATTGTTTACAAAATAGACACAAGTACTTAAAAATATATTCTACGTTGAGTTGTACCACTGGCATATTTCCCTGTAGCTTGGTAACTACTATTTACATGGGTATTGTAAACGCGAATCCTGTTGATAGATCTATCGGGCCTGACAACCCCAACCGGACTGGACGACCAGTATTCAACGGTTGCACAGTACTTGGTTTTGTAGGCTACACTTGGTACAGTGTAGTGAGATTTCATGATAAAGGGAATATGCGACGTTGATTAATAGTTAAGTATGGTTACCAAGTGCTCAACAACTTAGAATATTTTTATTGAAATGTTTATGAATATGAAATCTTGTGGTCTATTAAGATATTGAAATCATTGTTATGATAAACCTATGAACTCACCAACCTTTTGGTTGACACTTTTAAGCATGTTTATTCTCAGGTACGAATTAAGTCTTCCGCTGTGCATTTGCTCATTTTAAAGATACTACATGGAGTCGTTCATGGCATGTAGAGTTCAGTACCTCGCAATGAGACCATATGTTGAAGACTTCGTCCAGGAGGATTAGGACGGGTCGTCACAGGACTGCTCTTAAAAATGAGTAATCGGGAGTTAAACGGTTTTTTTTTTTTTTTTTTTTTTACAACAATGGCCCCATGCATCATGTTTCACAACGCATAGAGTAACTAAATTCTACCTTGTACTTTACATATGTACGAATATTATATTATATATATATATATATATATATATATATATATATATATATATATATATATATATATATATATATATATATATATATATATATATATATATAGGCGGAGGGAGCAGGGTAGCTTAGAGGTGTTCAGCTACCCTCAAGTTTACTACCTACACGATATTTGTTTGTAATTTTTTGTTAATTAACAGTGAACATCCCCTATAATTGAAGACCAAGTCTTGAATTATTTAGTCCAAATAAACGTGGCCACCACACTAAATACGTTTCATACTTTCATTAGTTATTTAAGAGGCCCACAACCCACTAATATTATAGAGTCCAAAACCTCATTTTTTAAAGAAAACAAGCGTAAATAGCAAGATAGATACTGAAGCATTGCTTTACCTTTACCTTATACTGAAGCGTTGCGCTGGAATTTTGCCTTATGCGGCCGTAAGTACGAAGAAGGTTGAATCTCTAATTCTTGTGAGTTTAATTCCATTTTGACCTTTTTTGTTATCAATTTTCTTTAGATCATCAAATATTTATTGTTCTTATTAGTAGTTGGAGTCATTATAAATGTTATTGTTATGCTAAATTTTTATTCGAATTTTAATTATTAATTGTGTTTAAGTTAGAAAATTACTTACATGAAAATTGTTAAAATAAGGCTTCGTAGCAGCATGGGTGATGATTTTCTCAAAAATTGTTTGATTTTTTACATTGAAAGGGATATTGTAGGGAACCTTTCTATAGATGAGGTAATAGATGATTTCGCTGTCAAGAAACGTAGACGTGTTCAACTTCAAATGCCAAAGGTACAATATTAAACAACGAACTTTTTAGTGTATGTTTTATACATATTTAACTTATACAATTATTATGATTATTTTATAGGTTACTCAATGAAACAACGGATCGACGGACGATAGATATTAATCTATTCTTTTGATGATTTATTTCAGAAAACTTATGTTTTTTTATTTGAAAATGGTTGTCGTTATTCGTAATGCTACATTGACGTTATATCTGAATGGAGTTGTTATCATTGATCGTTGATTATACAAAGAATGTTTATTATTGATTGAGTGATTATGTTGGATTTATTTATATTGCGTAAGCATCCCCTATCCTAAAATCCTGGCTTCGCCTATATATATATATATATATATATATATATATATATATATATATATATATATATATATATATATATATGGGCAGGATCAATGGGGAAGTAACCAATCGGGGGAAAGCGGGGGGAAGCAAAATTTTTATTTTTTTTCGTTTTTTTTGAAAAAAAAATTTTCCGGCATCAAGATCACACAAAAATATGAACATTTAGAAGAGACACTTCGTGATGAATGTTATTATTTAGGCGGGAAAACGATCGACAAAAATAACATTCAAGATAATATTGTTCGTGAAGAATATGAACGTTTTTTTTCCATGTTTTGTGAAGTAAAATTTAGCCCGATTTAGAGTTTAGGGTTTAGGGTTTAGGGTTTGGTGTTTTGGGTTTATTCCATAAACCCAAAACACCAAACCCTAAACCCTAAACCCTAAACTCTAAACCGTTCGTGTTAAAAACTCAATCTAAATCCTAAATCTAAACCCTAAATTTCTAAACCCTAATATCTAAACCCTCTAAACCCTAATATCTAAACCCCAATAGCTAAAACCTCAACATATGCTCGAAAAACACGATAATTGTTATATATTACTTCGTCGGGCGTTTTCCCGCCAAAATAAAAACATTTATCACAAAGTGTCTCTACTAAATGTTCATATTTTCATCTCATCTATAATGTTCGTGAACAAAGTTTTTTCAAAAAACGAAAAGAAAAAAAAATTGCTTCCCCCTCTTCTCCCCGATTGGTTACTTCCCTCTTGATCCTCCCACTATATATATATATATATATATATATATATATATATATATATATATATATATATATATATATATATATATATATATATATAGTGAATATAATAATATTGAGTGGAAAAGAAGGAAAATAAAGAAAAATGTGTACGAATATATTGCCACCTTTTACTTTACATAATAATCATGGTTTGCGTGAATGTAGTAAACACATCAAAATATTTATTATATTCAAAACAAGTTAAAAACCACAAAATTCATATTAAATTAAACTTCATTGTGAAAATGTACACATGTTCACATACAAAATGTAAACATGTAAATGAAAATATAGATGTAATTTTGAAGTTAATTATAATCCGTTTAAAGTATTTTGAGTTTAACTTTAATCTTCAATAACATTTCCTTCTCTTCATAAAGGTTATCGCAGTTTGTACGTTTACTATGATTCTCGATAGAACTTTTAACTCTACAATGAGCGAAAGAGAAGAAAAATCAAGAAAATATATATATATATATATATATATATATATATATATATATATATATATATATATATATATATATATATATATATATATATATATATATGGTGCGGATGATGTGAGAATTTTTTTTGGGTGAAAACTATGGGAACTCCAAATTCGAGAAAAACAAGCAAGGTCGAGCATTTCTTGCGATAGTCGAGCAAAAAATTTTAGATGTATAGAAATCAATTTTTGTTCTACAATTATGTTCTACAAGTATTTTTTGTTCGAACATGGCCATAATTGCTCGAATATGGCCAATTATTGTTCGACTTTGACAATTTTTGTTCGAATTCAATTTTTTTCTTTTCAAATTTAGCCCGATTTAGAATTTAGGGTTTAAGATTTAGGGTTTAGTGTTTTGGGTTTAGTCCCTAAACTCAGAACTCTAAACCCTACCATAAACGTTAAACTCTAAACCGTTGGTGTTAAAAACTCAATCTAAACCTTAAATCTAAACCCTAAACCCAAAAATCTAAATCGTAAACCCTAAATCCTAACCCTAAAGCTAATTTGAAGAAAATTGATGTAGAACATCATGTTCTACATGATGTTCTACAAAAACTTGTAAAACACTGAAATGCTCGAACATGCCCACTTTTGCTCGACGACGGGGTTCCCATGATTCTTACCCAAAAAAAAAATTCTCATTTGATCCTTGAAATATATACACACACGCACACACACACCAGGAATAATCCTTGAAATCAGGCTAAATTTTGAAAAAAACTTCACAGAAGGTGAAAAAAAAAGCTCAAAAAATAACAGTAATCACCATGACTGTTACCAGGAATAACATATCGATGAAATGTTATTTTTAAGCGTTTTCTGGTCAAAATAATAACAATTATCACAAAGTGTCTTTTTTAAATATTCATATTGTCACCTAGTCTTAATGTTTGTAAAAAAAAATTTTTTTAAAAACGAAAATTTTTAGTTACTTCCCTCTTCATCCCCAAAAAAAGCGCTTGATGATATATATATATATATATATATATATATATATATATATATATATATATATATATATATATATATATATATATATATATATATATATATATAGTAGAGGGATCAAATGAGAACTATTTTTAGAATGAGAACTCTGAGAACTACAGTAGTCGAGCAAAAATTTGGACACGGCCGAACAAAAATTGTTCTAGTCGAGCAATTTTTATTTTTTGTCTTTTAGATGCATTGTTTGCTTGGTTCTACATTTTTATGTAGAACATGATGTAGAACATGCTGTTCTAAACTTGTTCTACATCAATTTTCATCAAATTAAGTTAGGGTTTAGATTTAGGGTTTAGATTTAGATTTTAGGGTTTAGGGTTTAGATTTAGGGTTTAGAATGAGTTTTTTACACGAACAGTTTAGGGTTTAGGGTTTAGTGTTTAGGGTTTTCGGGTTTACGGCGTAAACCCTCAACCCTAAACCCTAAACTCTAAATCGGGCTAAATAAAAAAAAAAGTTGATTTTGAAAAAAAACAGGTGAAATTCGAACAAAAAGGTGAAATTTGAACAAAAAATGTGTGATTCGAACAAAAATGCTTCAATTCGAACTAATTTTCGTTCTACAATTTAGTAGAACCGAACAAAATAATTGTAGAACCGAACAAAAATGGCAAATTCGAACAATTTTTGCGAAATTCGAACAATTTTAGGTTCTACATTTTTGTAGAACATGCAGGAATTCGAACAAAAATTAGGAAATTAGAACAAAAATATGTAGAACATGATATGTAGAACAGAAATGTAGAACTAAAATTGATTTTGTGCTTTTGATTTTTTGTTCGACTTCATTCAAAATTGTTCGGCCGCGTCACTTTTTTGCTCGAATTTGAGTTCTCAGGTTCTCACATTAGAATAGTTCTCAGTGGATCCCTCCCATATATATATATATATATATATATATATATATATATATATATATATATATATATATATATATATATATATATATATATATATATATATATATATATATATATATTCTACGTGTTACCTCCTAGTTAATTTTGCCACGTGTCAGTTCAACAATTTTCTTCAAAATTTTCTTTTTTAAAATAAATAATTAATCCGAGATTTTTTTTCCTTCTTAAATATTTACGGAGTATTATATAATCTAAAAAAAAAAAGTCATATTGAGTATAAGGTAATAATTATTTGTATTTAGTTTATCAACAATCCATCAAATTTAAGTCACATTATTGAATTTCTTTGACTTTATATATGGTACAAGCACCTTAATAATTATCATTTGTAGAAGTATACAAATTGGCTTTTTAAAAGTTATCCGATAATTATAAATTCTATTCTATTTTAACATTAATTAACGTCAGGAAGATTGCATAGAAAAAGGGAAACTGAAGAATTTAATGGTGGGTTCGGAAGAATTTAATGCGTGACGAGCACGAAGATATGTCCCGCTAAAAATTTCAGTGAAGTTTGGTTAAGTTTTTTAAATAAAATAATAAAGTTACGTTTTTGTACCCCTGATTTGGGGGCTGAACTTGAAAGTTGCATTAAAGTTTAGGGGGTATTTAGTTTTTTTTTTTGCAATGTCGTTTGCAAAGCATGGGGGGTTAAAAAAAGACCAAAATCCCCATGCTAATTAGTATAAAATAATTATAATTAATAATTAATAATTAATAATTAATTAATAATTAATAATTAAATTTTATATTTATATTATTTATAGTATTAGAGAAAGTATAAACGAATTTTAAAGTCAATCAATAGAACTTGACTCAAAGGTTAAATTCATTAGGTGAATTTTCATGATGGTAAGTAAAACCGAATAATTTATTAGTCATAAAATACAAACTTTAACAAATTTCTCTCACGAACTAAAACAACTTTCATTCAAAAATCTGTTAACTAGGTTTTACCGATCCGTATTCATGACCCAGGTCCGAACCTCCTACCCCTCGGGGGATGGTTTAAGGTTCGGATCCCTATAATGCGGTTCGGGTTTCCGCCTGAAAGCGCGTGCGTGCGTGACAAGTGATAGTATTCGATGCCAACAACCTTTCAAAATAATAATAATAATAATAATAATAATAATAATAATAATAATAATAAATAAGCGAATAAACTTATTTTAGTTTAATAAAGCGTAAGTATATAATATATAACCTAATTTAAACAAACAATCGAATATCTATCTATATTAAATGCATAATATGATATTTAAATAAACTTAAGTATATCAAACGTTTTTTGACATTTGCGGACACTTATATTAACGGGCGGGCTCATTAACAATTCACTATATGTTGTTTCAATACTAATGTTATCAGGAATAAAGGGTTTTTTAATTCCAATTGTAATGTATACATTTGATAAGTATCAACACTACCATTATCGAAAATTAATTTATATAACTTCCGTGTAACGCACGGGCTCATAAAACTAGTATATATATTGAGTGAAAGAGATGAAATAATAAAAACAAATAGCTAGTGAAGATGGCAGCCGTTAATAATCCAAGTTTCAAAGTAGAAGTTGGAGAAGAATATTATCCATACCCATCCCATGTGAGTGCCCCAAACCTTGTGTTTGTAAAGCTGAGTGGCAAAGACAAGTACAAAGTTTGGAAAACACAGATGTTATGTTTTTTAACCAGTCAAAATATGGTCGGTTTCATAAATGGTATATTCGTAAATCCTGAGAGAAATGTGAAGAAGAAAGGGGGAGACATGGAAGCATGGGTTAGATCTGATGCACTCGTCAAGAGTTGGATTCTTGGAACCATCTCTGAAGAAGCAGCCATGAACGTTGTTGATCATCTTACATCAAAACTTCCAACTGCAGAATTAACTGCAAAAGATGTTTGGGAAGAATTACAACGTATCTATGATCCTCAAGCTATTCAAGAAGCATCAGGTACAATGTAGTTCCTTGTTCCTAATCTACGCTTTAATGATCTGTTATAAATCATAATTGTTTATCAAAATGTGGTTGCTGGTGAAATTTTATTCACCAATATAAGTACATATAACTAAAGTATTAAAACAATCATCTATATAGAATTTATATTATATATAAAAAAAATACTCCGTATTAATTATTAAAATAATTAATAATGTCTTACCATTGAAGTTTTCTGGTCTTTCAGGGAATACTACAGAGGAAACAGAGTTAACATCTTTGATGGCAAATGGCGATACAGACACTCTCAAAATCCTTCTCGGTCGTTTAGAAAGAGGACGAAACCGTGGCACGCTAAATCCACCAACTATTTGTGTGGTTCCTAGCTCGTTAAGAGATGTTAGTCCAAGGTCTTTCACCCCTTTGGTGGTGTCTATAGGACCTCTGCACAAAGATGAGGAAAAAACGAAAGGATTTGAAGTGGTGAAAGAGCGTTATCTGCATGACCTATTGCAGCGTGCTATTTCACCGCCAGAGCAAGTACTATATCGATGTGTGGAAAAGGTGAAGGCTTCAATCAACGAAATTAGGGCATCGTATGCGGTTATAATTCCTTTTAGTGACACTGAACTTGCCAATATGATGGTGATAGATGCTTGTTTCATACTTGAATTCTGCCTCAAGGATCACGAAGAAGAATATGTTTATAAAAAGTTGAACGAGCCATTACCGCGGACATTACGCAATGTTATAGGAAATGATTTGATTTTAATGGAAAATCAAATCCCCTTTTTTGTCCTTCAGGATATGTACGACTGCACCCGTGGCTTCTTGACACCACCTGTTACTATACTTTTGAATTTTATTCTATATGAATATGTCATCCATTTGCGATATAATTTACATAATAATAAAAAGTTTCCATACGCAGGCGCTGACAATGAGTCAGCTCATGATCATATTCTTAGTTATCTACACAGATGTTACAAGCCTGTGAATACTACGCCCT
This sequence comes from Rutidosis leptorrhynchoides, assembly GCF_046630445.1. Classification (NCBI taxonomy): domain Eukaryota; kingdom Viridiplantae; phylum Streptophyta; class Magnoliopsida; order Asterales; family Asteraceae; genus Rutidosis; species Rutidosis leptorrhynchoides. The sequence continues at coordinate 461,578,340 of NC_092334.1, forward strand.
CGAAGCCGACAGCCGGAACAGAAACTACGACCCGCGGCAAAGAACTAGCCATGCGAATCAAATCATCTCTGTCTGCTTGTTTTTCCTGGTTTCGGGGTAAGCCTACTTTACTAGTCCCAACACTTCACATCAGCGACTCAACTGAGCAAATTTTGAGGAATTTAATTGCATATGAGTATTCCTTTCCTAAAGTTCATAACTACTTCACGTCATATGCAACTGCTCTTCATTCTATAGTTGAAGATGAAGAAGATGTAGCAACATTGGTAGAACTAAATGTCCTTGTCAACCATCTAGCTTTACACAAAGAGGCTGCAAATATGCTCCAAGCAATAAGAAAACTATGCATGATAGATTTCAGTTCACATCAAGACCTGATGCAGTTGACAAACTACTACAACAGTTCTTGGCTAAGAAATGTTAGACGGTTGAGAAGTACATATTTTAGTAGTCCATGGAGTGCCATTGCACTAGTTGCTGGAATCATCCTATTTTCTCTCACAATAGTTCAGACTGTGTTTACCATCAAGGGCCCAAATACTTAGTCACTAGCAGCTGATGAAAACAACAAACACATTTCAGCTTTTGTGTGCCTTTTTTTTCTCTCTGTTTCGGGTTCATGTGTTTCTCTAAGTCATTTGGTCCAGATATGTTCTACTTTGTATTAATCTTCGGTGTTTATATTGAGCTATGTCTATGCATAATTATAAACTAAGTGTCACACTCCAACAAATTAGTTAAATCTACATGGTTTTTATGCAATATGTACACGCTTCTAAGTCTGTTAAATAGTAATGTTCACACTTTGCCGGCGTAACAAAATTCAAAATAATATTCACACTATGAAATGTGAGCTTGTGAAGTAATTCTCCACACTTTTTAATGTGAGGACCTTGACAAAATTCCTTCGCTTCTACGAGTGAGGAATTCAGCAAAATCTTTACATCTTAAAACGTGAGGATTTTCACATAACATAAATTTTTCATGCTTTAAAGTGTGAGGATTCTAGCATTAGTATTTATATTTTTACCCATATGTAATGCCAGGATTTTATATGCACGTATATCCACTACTAAGAAATACAAATAATGAATTTTAAGAATTTGAAACAAGCCAAAATATAATATACTACAGAGCATAAAGGAGATAAAACTCTAGTGACATGAGAAGTCACATGTGCCATATATATTTTCTTAATTCAGTTACATCGATATGGGTTCAAATCTTAAAAATAAAAAAGTACTACACGCCGTAACAACCTCACACTGGGCCTAGTGATAATTGTCCTAATTGCCCTTATGTGTTATTACATGTTATTTTAATAATTATATGTTTATAATTATTTAATTACATAGTTGAGACCAGTTTGTGACAAGGGTCACAGAACAGGTTTATTTATTTAATTTGGACCTCGTTTGGACTACTTAATGAGGTGTTTCGTATTTTAGATAACTGGTAAATACTCGTGTGTATCACGGAAGAGGTTTCCTCCACATGAAGAAACCCCTTTTTGCCTTATATGCATCTGCTTCCTCTTATTTCCTTTTTTGGAAAAATCAAACACCGAACTTATACTCTCAAATACTCAAAAAACCCTAACCCTTGATTCAAGTTTTTGTGTTAAATTGAAGTTGGGAAATCATTCCTTGTGATTTCACGAATCTAACAAGGTAAAATAATCAGATTTTCATAGCCAAATCAGTTTGTAAAATGGGTTTTTGTTTAGGTTTTGGTAAAAGTGGGTTTTGAATCAAAAAGTGATTTGAATGTGTTGTTTATGTCAATTTGATGTTAGAAAACATTTGTATATGAGTTATATATGTTTCCTAAGTGATTTGTAGTGTCAAAATAGTGCAAAAACGAGATTTGGGGTTAAAAATGACGAAAACAGTGACCTGGTACTCATGAACAGCTCCCGTACGGTTGCAGGATGCATCCGTACGGTTACGGGGTGTATCCGGGACATTTTGGGTGCATCCGTGCGGTTGCAGGGTGCATCCGTACGGTTGCAGGTGCAACCGTGCTATTGCAGATGCTCCCGTGCGGTTGTAGTCTGGCAGATTTTTGGAAAACTTGTTTTGACCGTAACTTTCAAACCATAACTCCGTTTTTTATGAATAAACTACCGTTGGAAACGTAATGAGATGTAGTTTCTAATGGTGAAGTTTTAATACACTGAATTAAAATTTATTTTGGGTCAAAATGATGGAATAGCGCGTATGCCTCGTTCTACACGCGTGGGATAGTTGCAATTGGATGGGAAACCATGTAAACTTGTCATATATGGATATATTAGGCTATATGATGTTGTTTAAAGTATGATTTGATGATATTATTGGTTAGATCTGTACTAACTTGGGATATGATATTCTCAGGTAATAAAGGAACGGAGAAGGCTCAGTAAAATAAGACTTCTGAGTTCTTGCTGTTTATCAGGTGAGTGGGACTATCTTAACTGTTGTATGTATGTAGTAGCGGGTTATACTACTGTTGTCCTGCCATGTTATGCCTGATGAGTTAGCATATGATGTTTATGCTTATGTGATGATTATGTGCACTTGGGTATTATCGGCTATGATGTCTAGTCGGTAATCAGCTTTGGGTATAAAGCTGAGCAAAAGGTTAATCTTGCTATCAGGTTGGGTTCAAGAGTTACTATTCATGTAGTATAGTTTGAATGACCCATCCCATGCGTCCGGATAACAGGAACTTTCGGTAAACTCTAGTCCGATCAGCTAGTAGTTAATGGCACGTACAAGCCGCTGAGCCTAGTATTACCATTTTGGTTTACCTTGTTGTTGTTATGCCTTGTACTTAGCTTGATGCTAGATACCTATGATTGTTCAGATATTTCCATTCACTTAGCTTTATGCTAACCCCCCCAAGTTCCTCCCTTACAAGTTAAACATGCATGCTATAGTTTTGGGAGTGGTTGCTTTTGGATATGTTTGACAGGCTACACTCTGATGTCTGTATTTGATACTATTAAGTTATGGTTTTGTAAAAATGTAACACCTGGTTACTGTAATAACTGTGCTTTGGATTGTTACGTAAATATGTTTGTAAGCATAATATATGTTTATGTTTCCGCTGTGATTTAAAAAAAAATGTACGGTGTTACAAGTTGGTATCAGAGCGTAGGTTTGGAAGTATATTCACGTGGGTGTTATGTTATGTCAAACACATCCGTGGGGTAGAGTTAAGTGAATTTAGGGGTTGCTTGATAGTCTGTAGGTACTAACGGATTATCTACTAAACTTTGGTGTGAGATGTTGTGACAAGATAGGTATGAAGATCGATCGAACCATGTTGGTGCCCTGATGACCCTCAATATTGTTAGAACTCCGTTGGATGATTTTAGTATTGAGACTAATAAAAGATCGAACAAGTACCGGCTACAGTTGTTCCAAGAGATGAGGAGGGTCAAAGGCACAGGTGAGATCGATGTGTTGATAGTAAAAGAAGATGTCTTCTTTCTCATGAAGGTATGTTCTTGTTATATTATTGTAATTTATTTTATAAGTAATTGAAGTTCCTGATCTTATGTTTACTTCTTCCCTCAAAGAAGAAGTTGTTGATAGTCTGATGGTTCCAGTCACCAAGACTATGTCTGGAACTTTCAATGACATTGTTGTGAACTTGTTTTTGGTAAATTGTCTGCTATGAAGCTAATGATTAGTCTGCTATGATACATGTGATTTTTGTACTTCATGCATGCGACTCATTTGTCATGCTTTTAGTATACTGTTATATCATACACATGTGGTTATATGTGTTTTGAATACTTTAGGTTATTGGAGATATGATTGCTTCTTCTTTTAAGATAGAAGTAGCTGGTGCTTTGATAGCTCTAGTTTTTGGAGCTACCACTGTCACTATTGAGATGCTACCCCTTTTGACTAGTTGCCATGTTCCCTGTTGTTTGTCATGTTTATTAAGACTCCTTGAATAAGATGCACGTGATATGATTACTAAGCTCATGATTTGATTGCATATGATTTGACTGTGATGTCTATTTCTTATCATGATGTTGTGATATACATTCTCTGATAGTATTGCACAAGATTGTTATAAAATGCATGTCCCCGCCGGCTATGGGGGGACACCTCAGATGGTCGGTAGAGATTGGGGTTAGGTAGTAATCTACTTGCATAGTAATAAAGGATTTAGAATTTGAGTCTTATTGTTAGTTCCCTCATGAATTGACTGCCATGACCTTTGAGCCTTGTTCAGTGTGATGCATTCTGTGCATTTTTCATGCTTTTAAGATATGAATGCTATTTGCATGCGAGGTGTTTGTCATGCTTTATGAAATTTGCGTGACATTGAAATTGTGTGTGGCTGGTTAGCCTAACTTTAACCTATTGATATGTATGACCTGATAGTGTGGCGTAGGGCCTTTATGAAACGTTGTTTTCTTATTATTGACTGGCTAGACACAAGTGGCAACCTATAAGAATTAGTACTGGGTAGAAGTACCTGGATTACTGAGTACGGACTTGAACTCTTGTTGTTACCCTGTGATATGTGATTTGCTTACATATGGAATATGATTGACCTACTAGATGCGTCTAGCCCTGAAACGACCCGTCAAAGTACACTTGACGACCATCGTTATCTTGGTCCCACAGCTTGATCATAACTCTATATGAATTTGATAAATAACCTTGCATTCTTTATTTAAAAATGATTTCCCATAAAGGAAACCTACCAAGATATGTAAGTTTAGAAAAACCATACATTATTACTTAACCCAAAAGTTGACCAAAACAAAGTCAACTACATCCACTATTAAATGTATCAAAATAGAATGCAAGTTAATGTTTAACAAAAGCTGCCATCATAGATATGCAGACTCTCTAAGCACAGCGGAAGCAATCAATCATGAACCTGAGAATAAAACATGCGAGTAACTGTCAACAAAAATGTTGAGTGAATTATAGGTTTAATATTGCAAACAATATTTAATGTAAACCATAAAAATTTATGTGTGAAAACATAAAAACTCCTTTTTGGACCACAAAATTATATGCTAGAAAACATAAAAAAAACATTATTCCATTTTCCGTGAGCCACCTGGTAACCACTTAACCATTTATTTACCCTTGCCAAACACAATAAATAATATACACCGAACAAGTGTATCTTCAACTAAATACGAAGTACTAAACATTCCGATTATAAATTGCTAGCGCAACTAGCTCGAAATGGGGTTGTCAAACCCGATAGATCTATCCGTAGGATTCGCGTTCACCAGTAGAAACCAGTGATTACAGTTACCAGACTAGGGAATATTTTTGTTCAACTCACAATGAATAATTTAAATCAACTTCCACTTGTGTCCAAAATATAAAATAAATTGCATGTATTCTCATCCCAAAAGAGTTAAAATAGAAAAATGGGACTATAACTCACCTTAATAGCAAATGAAGTAACCACACAAATAAGCGAACATCAAATGAAGTAAAGTGATTAGGAATGATCACAACGCCGACCTATAAATAAAGCAGGTCGATATAAATAACTAACTTAGGTCAAGTCTTAGTATGATAACTATTGTACATGTTGCAAGTAGACATAGAACAATACTCAACATGCATCGGTTTGATCGGAACAGCGTACGGACACACACTTTCTATTTTTAGAAAGTTTCTATTTTTAGCAAGTTTCCATTTTTGAAAAGTTTCTATTTTAGGAAAGTTTCTATTTTAGAAAAGTTTCCAAATTTAGAAAGTTTCCATATTTAGAAAGTTTCTATTTTTAGAAAGTTTTTAAGTTAGGAAAGTTTCCTTAATTAGAAAGTCAACAAAAGTCAACTAAAAGTCAAAGTCAACCGAAAGTCAACCCAAAAGTCAACCTTGGTCAAACATAGTCAACATTAATTTTAAAAGTGTAAGTTGTAATAATAATATAAGTTATAATGTTAATTAAAGTTAAATATGTATAATTATGTCATAACATAAGTTTAATTAAATTAAAATGAATTATTAAAGTTAACATAAGTTTAAATGATATAATTAATATAACATAAGTATTTAATTAATTAATTAAATATTAGTCATAATATAAGTTTTATTAATTAATAATAAATTTTAAATCATATCATAAGTATTATTAATTAATAATGAATTATTAATCATATAATAAGTTTCTAATTATAATTATTAAATCATAAGTATTTAATAATTAAATTATAATTATATAATAACTAAGTCTTATAATAATTAAATAATTAATTAATCCTTATTATAAGTCTTTTAATAATAATCTCATAATATAAGTTTAATAATTATCATAAGTATTTTTCATTAATAATAAAGGTATTATTAATTCATAAGTTTAATTAAAAGTTTGATAAAATCATAATTAATTAATAAATGATATAATAAACATGTATATCATAAGTCTTAAATTAAAATAATTACTTTTTATAACATAAGTAATTTATTAATAATTAAATTCATTATTTATATCATAAGTCATAATTAATAACCATAAGTTTTAATTAAAAGTTCATCGGGTCATAACTTGAGCCCCGGGAATCGGTTTTCGGCGAGTCTTATATATATCTTCCCCTAAACAACCCACCCCACACATTAGTGTGCTCAAGAACACCCCAATAACAGCAAACAAGTCATGAATTACAGCCATAAATCAACTTGTAGCTTTAATCCGTTCAAAAACATGTTTTAGTCATACCGGGTGAACCGTGGCTCGGATTTCGATGACCCGAACATGAAATTTCATCCCATCATCAATCCTAACACACTAGTACACCCTAAAGACTCAAAATATGATCACAAAGTCGGACCATACCTGTACCAATTTGTTTTCACAATTTAATTTCAATAAAACACCATTTTAATCATATCTAGAGCTCCGGGAATCGAAATGACATGAATCCGGAGTATAAAATTAATGTCTTGATGAGAGGAACTCATCTAAATACTTTAATTTCACTTTTATATCAGGTATATATACAGAAAACAACAATCAAACCGCTGTCCCAAAACAATCAAACCGAAAACATGAATTAACGAGTACTTCTACGCATACAATCAACAATACGATAACATATAATCATCATACTACTAATATAAAATATAAAATCAGTAAAATAAATGAAAATTTTGAAAAGCTAGGGTTAGGGTTTATACCCTAATCAAGAATCAAATGGTATGAACGTGTAGAGGAGATCGAGAGGAACACGTTTATGCAATTGATTTGATGATCCAAGCACTTGATTGAAAGAAGATGATGATGATATATGGATGATGGGGGACGTTCAAAAAGGGAGGAGAAAGAGAGAAAAGAAAAAAAATGAAGCTAGGTTAAAAATGAGAAGCATTTTGGTGATTTTGATCAATTTAATCCCAAGTTTGAAAATTTGACAACCTAACCCCCTCCCCTTTGAAATTTTCAGCTGAAATAGGTAGGGTGGGCTCCACTTGTGGGCCAAATTGATGCTAAGAGTATTTGCTTGTGGCCCGAATGCCCGAACGAAGCCCGAAACGCGAAAACACCGCTACGCGATTAAATATTCGGAGAGATAACGCGTACGCGGCAAATAAAATATATAAACACCATATATATTCATATGACATCAAAATATCATATTTAAAATAATTTGGATTTAAAAATCCCAAAAGTCTGACCGTTGGTTTGAAAACCAAAATGATTCGCCGGATAGAAATCCGAGACACGTAGAAACGTATAACTTAAAATATGAATATAAATATTCACATAACACATAATAATTAATATATTATTATAAAAATAATATTATAGGTCATAGAATTGACGTGGGACGAATAACAATTAACGGTCATTAAATAATAAACGGCAAAAGATAACGAAAAAAGTAGGGTCGTTACAGTACCTTCCCGTTACGGAAATTTCGTCCCGAAATTTAAGCAGGTGCAGGGGTTGACTCGGCATCTGAGAACAAATGCGGGTACTTCTGCCTCATCTTATCTTCATGCTCCCAAGTGAACTCGGGACCGCGTCTGGCATTCCATCTGACTCGAACAATAGGAATTCTATTCTGCTTGAGAGTCTTAACCTCTCGATCCATAATTTCGACAGGTTCCTCAATAAAATGTAGTTGCTTATCAACATGAAGCTCCTCCAGAGGAATAGTCTTATCGGCCTCGGCCAAACACTTCTTTAAATTCGATACATGAAAAATGTCATGAACAACACCGAGTTCTTGTGGCAATTACAAACGATAAGCCACGGGTCAAACTCTCTCAATAATTTCAAAAGGTCCAACAAATCGAGGATTCAACTTTCCCCTCTTACCGAAACGTATCACACCTTTCCAAGGTGATACTTTCAACATAACACGATTACCGACCTGAAATTCAATATCGTTCCTTCTCTTATTGGCATAACTCTTTTGCTGACTTCTGGCGGTTCTCAATCTTTCCTTAATCTGTACAATCTTCTCGGTAGTCTTATGAATAATTTCTGGACCTGTAAGTTGAGCATCCCCAACCTCATTCCAACAGACAGGAGACCTACACTTTCTACCATACAGAGCTTCAAACGGTGCGGCTTTAATCCCTGCATGATAACTGTTGTTATAAGAAAAATTCAGCTAACGGCAAATATCTATGCCACCCATGACCAAAATCAATAACCCACGCTCGTAACATGTCTTCTAACATTTGAATGGTCCTTTCACTCTGACCATCCGTCTGCGGATGATAAGCGGTGCTTATATCTAACTTAGTTCCCAAAGCTTCCTGTAAGGATCGCCAAAACCTCGATATAAAATGACTGTCTCGGTCTGAAATAATAGATACAGGAACACCATGTCTAGAAACAATCTCCTTCAAATACAAACGAGTAAGCTTCTCCATCGAATTTGTTTCCTTAATCGGTAAAAAGTGAGCTGACTTAGTGAGTTGATCTACAATCACCCAAATGGTATCATAGCCACCCACAACTCTCGATAACTTAGTAATAAAATCCATCGTAATACCTTCCCACTTCCACTCGGAAATCTCGGGTTCCACCAAAAGTCCAGACGGTTTTTGATGTTCAGCTCTAACCTTAGCACAGGTCAAACATTTAGCCACATACATAGCCACATCAGCTTTCAAATTAGGCCACCAATACAGCTCCTTAAGATCATGATACATCTTTCCTGAACCAGGATGAATAGAGTACCTAGACTTATGAGCCTCATCTAAAACAAGTTGTCGCAGATCACCAAACTTCGGAAACCAAAGGCGTCCCGCAAAATACCGAGTACCATCGGTTCGTACCTCTAACTATGTACTCGAGCCTCGAACATTCTCATTACCAAATTCTCCTCCTTCAAGGCTTCTTGTTGAGCTGCAAGAATCTGCCTTGCGAGGTTTGTTCGAATGGTCATATTTAAGGCTCTAAACCTACGAGGTTCAATTCTCTCTTTTCAAATCAAAGCATCAGCCACGACATTGGCTTTTTTTTCGGAATGGCTAAAGGAGTTCACAATCATAATCGTTCAACAATTCCACCCATCTTCGCTACCTCATATTCCACTGTCTTTGATCAAAGATATGTTGAAGACTTTTGTGATCAGTGTACACTGTACATTTGACCCCATATAAAGTAATGTCTCAACTTCTTGAGTGCGAAGGCAACAACTCCCAATTCAAAATCATGGGTTGTATAATTCTGTTCATGAATCTTCAACTGATGTGACGCGTAAGCTATGACTTTCTTTCGATGCATCAAAACACAACCAAAGTCTTGGCACGAAGCATCACAATAAATAACAAAATCATCATTACCCTCAGGTAGTGATAATATCGGTGCAGAAGTTAACTTCTTCAGAGTTTGGAAAGCAGACTCTTATTCACTCTTCCACTCGTACTTCTTCCCCTTATGCGTTAAAGCAGTCAGAGGTTTCGCTATACGAGAGAAATCTTGAATGAACCTTCTATAGTAACCCGCTAACCCTAAAAACGACGAACTTGAGTAGGAGTTTTCAGAATTTTCCACTTTTCAATCGCCTCGATCTTAGCAGGATCCACCTGTATTTCTTGTTTACTAACAACATGTCCAAGGAACTGAGCTTCTCTTAACCAGAAAGCACACTTAGAGAACTTAGCGTACAACTCTTCTTTCCTCAATAAATCAAGCACTAACTTCAAATGCTCTTCGTGCTCTTCATCACTCTTAGAATAAATAAGGATGTCGTCGATGAATACAATAACGAATTTGTCCAGATAAGGTCTACACACACGGTTCATGAGGTCCATGAACACAGCAGGTGCATTTGTTAATCCGAACGGCATAACAAGAAATTCGTAGTGACCATAACTGGTGCAAAAAGCAGTTTTCGGAATATCAGAATCTTTAACACGCAGTTGATGATAACCGGAATGAAGATTGATCTTAGAATAAACAGACGAACCTTGAAGTTGATCGAACAGATCATCAATTCTAGGAAGAGGGTAACGGTTTTTAACTATAAGTTTGTTCAACTCACGATGATCAATACACAATCGGATCGAACCATCTTTCTTCTTAACAATCAAAACAGGAGCTCCCCACGGGGACGAACTGGGATGAATGAAATATAGTTGCAACAATGCAGGAAGAAATATATGGAGTATTCACATCAGTGAAATGGATATTTAAGGCAATTCTCTCAAAGGAGATAACGAGGATCATGGACTTCAAAGTAAATTTCCATTACATTTATGAAAGAAAGACGTACGAAAGGTGTGATCTTTCAACGAGTGTGAACTTCCTCGCACAATGAGCGAGTCAATCTAGGATTCATCCTTATTCTTAAATTTATGTGCGGATGAAAAGAACGCGAATCATGGGTTATAAAGAATGGTCGACTCCAGGTGAGATGAATCTCCAAAAATAATTTCGTGTACCTCAAGGTATTGAATCATAGGGCTGATGTTTACGAGGGTGTTGCGGTTAGCCGTGAATATTGAGAGTAGAAACTCCTCAAACGGTCTAGTGTAATATACATCCATGATACCTACTTTAACAACAGTTGGGGTAGAAACCCACCTAGCGCCTTTTCTACAATAGGGTGACCACCGAGTGTTCCCCAGAAAATTGATTTATCGGTCCGCGTTTCAGCCATGTCCAACCATAAGAGAGAAAATTTTACGAGCGCAAAGACTTTCCAACAAATTTAATAAAATCGGCATCCAAAGTGGTGTAAGAGTTTCTATCAATGAACTTAATGGTAGGTTTCATCCTAAAACGGAGGACGAGAAGAACTGTGATCCAAAAACTCTATAGAGTAATGCGAAAATTTGATAAAATCAATCAAAGGAGTTTTGAAAAAGCTTTAATTGTTTGATGTGACAACATAAACGGAACGAAGTTCTTAGTAAATTTAGAAGTATGTACAACGTGTACCATTTTATATAAAACAAATTGACTTAGTCAAACGGCTCAATAAATGAGCGGTTTTAAAATAGTTTTGAAGGTATGATTTAGTATATCCTAGCCAAAATAGGTAAGGGTAAATTTATTCATTTGAATCCATACATACATATATGATTTTATCAATTGTATACATGACAAAATATTTCATTACTGCTATTCACTCATAAATCTCGTGAGAACCTCCCAATTAAACAAATGTGTAAAATTCCTGATGATAAACAGAGTATCTGTATTTCATAGGTTACAAGTTGAAGTAAGATCGTGGAATATCGAGTAAAGGACTTGAATCGTCGTGCGACATTTGACCAACAAATGTTACGAGGTCATGAAAACCAATGAGTTAAATGTTGTTTTGACTATTATCAGGACATAAGTCCTTGGGCAAAAAATGTTCCCGAGCGAAGCTGTTGCTAACAAGCGAGTTATGAAGGATAGAGCATGAGATAGATAATCTGGTTAAAACAAGCTTCTCGTATATCAACAAATAAGATAATGAATATTTTCCCTACCCATGTAATACATCGGAATTTCTGAATGAGTAGTGTAAAAATTTTCTTTGACTCGCTTTCTATTCCTCATGTCACAATATTGGGACTTCTTTATGAATTAACGTAATATAATCACGTTGGCCTGACGCCATTATATTTCACTAATGCATAGTTCCATTCCAATAGCACTACATGAGGTCAGGACACGCGATCAACCTCGGATTTCCACACAATTTCCCTAAAATGATTTCTTAAACAATGTGCTAAGAATAACACAAGAGACATAAACATCAAAAGTAACGAATAGGAGTAACGATGACATAAAAATGTCTTCGAAGTACCAAGAATCTCTAAAAGTCAAGAATGAAATTTTCCGGTTCAAAAACCAAAGCACATAGGCACAACAACACAAAGGCACGTAATATAACAAGAATGTTATATACCTAAACATAATAGGAGTAGCTGACATTGAAATGCCGAGCATTTAGAAGTCAAGAATGACATCTCGCGTAATATAACTCAAACGATATATACATAACCATAATAGATGACATATAAACGTCGAGAATTCCAGAAGTCAAGAATGACATCCCTCGGTTTCACCAACCGAGGTGTTCTTACAAAAGATGAACTCGCATGAGTCGGAGAATACGTTTAAATCGGAATGGGAGTTCCTCTCGGATTCAGAACATAATAGAGATGTATGTATTATAACAATATACATACCAATACGATACAAATAATCACATATAATAATATATTATCGGCCGGGCTGTAGACTAGACTCACTAATGCACCCTATTGACTCGGGTAACGACATCAATGCAGCCTAATTCTCTACAACCAACGCTCTGATACCAACTGAAACGACCCGTCAAAGTACACTTAACGACCATCGTTATCTTGGTCCCACAGCTTGATCATAACTCTATATGAATTTGATAAATAACCTTGCATTCTTTATTTAAAAATGATTTCCCATAAAGGAAACCTACCAAGATATGTAAGTTTAGAAAAACCATACATTATTACTTAACCCAAAAGTTGACCAAAACAAAGTCAACTACATCCACTATTAAATGTATCAAAATAGAATGCAAGTTAATGTTTAACAAAAGCTGCCATCATAAATATGCAGACTCTTTAAGCACAGCGGAAGCAATCAATCATGAACCTGAGAATAAAACATGCGAGTAACTGTCAACAAAAATGTTGAGTGAATTATATGTTTAATATTGCAAACAATATTTAATGTAAACCATAAAAATTTATGTGTGAAAACATAAAAACTCCTTTTTGGACCACAAAATTATATGCTAGAAAACATATAAAAACATTATTTCATTTTCCGTGAGCCACCTGGTAACCACTTAACCATTTATTTACCCTTGCCAAACACAATAAATAATATACACCGAACAAGTGTATCTTCAACTAAATACAAAGTACTAAACATTCCGATTATAAATTGCTAGCGCAACTAGCTCGAAATGGGGTTGTCAAACCCGATAGATCTATCCGTAGGATTCGCGTTCACCAGTAGAAACCAGTGATTACAGTTACCAGACTAGGGAATATTTTTGTTCAACTCACAATGAATAATTTAAATCAACTTTCACTTGTGTCCAAAATATAAAATAAATTGCATGTATTTTCATCCCAAAAGAGTTAAAATAGAAAAATGGGACTATAACTCACCTTAATAGCAAATGAAGTAACCACACAAATAAGCGAACAGCAAATGAAGTAAAGTGATCAGGAATGATCACAACGCCGACCTATAAATAAAGCAGGTCGATATAAATAACTAACTTAGGTCAAGTCTTAGTATGATAGCTATTGTACATGTTGCAAGTAGACATAGAACAATACTCAACATGCATCGGTTTGATCGGAACAGCGTACGGACACACACTTTCTATTTTTAGAAAGTTTCTATTTTTAGCAAGTTTCCATTTTTGGAAAGTTTCTATTTTAGGAAAGTTTCTATTTTAGGAAAGTTTCCAAATTTAGAAAGTTTCCATATTTAGAAAGTTTCTATTTTTAGAAAGTTTTTAAGTTAGGAAAGTTTCCTTAATTAGAAAGTCAACAAAATTCAACTAAAAGTCAAAGTCAACTAAAAGTCAACTCAAAAGTCAACCTTGGTCAAACATAGTCAACATTAATTTTAAAAGTGTAAGTTGTAATAATAATATAAGTTATAATGTTAATTAAAGTTAAATATGTATAATTATGTCATAACATAAGTTTAATTAAATTAAAATGAATTATTAAAGTTAACATAAGTTTAAATGATATAATTAATATAACATAAGTATTTAATTAATTAATTAAATATTAGTCATAATATAAGTTTTATTAATTAATAATAAATTTTAAATCATATCATAAGTATTATTAATTAATAATGAATTATTAATCATATCATAAGTTTCTAATTATAATTATTAAATCATAAGTATTTAATAATTAAATTATAATTATATAATAACTAAGTCTTATAATAATTAAATAATTAATTAATCCTTATTATAAGTCTTTTAATAATAATCTCATAATATAAGTTTAATACTTATCATAAGTATTTTTCATTAATAATAAAGGTATTATTAATTCATAAGTTTAATTAAAAGTTTGATAAAATCATAATTAATTAATAAATGATATAATAAACATGTATATCATAAGTCTTAAATTAAAATAATTACTTTTTATAACATAAGTAATTTATTAATAATGAAATTCATTATTTATATCATAAGTCATAATTGTAACATCCCGCGTTTTTCCGTTAAATTTATTTTTAACACTATCTTTTTTTTAAATAATATCTTTCTTTATTTAAATTCGTAGTTTCCGTTGACTAACGTTCATAATATTTCCGTTATTTAATTATAACATCACTCATTTACTCGAGCGTTTTCAAAATATTCGTTCGGTAAAATCCCGCACCCGCTTCTAAACTCGAGGGACTAAAATTGACACGGGGCAAACTAGTTGACTAGGTCAACTAGTCCACCCCAATCACCACCATTCAATCATCCCCATCTCTCTCTCTTTCTCTCTAGCAAGAACACACACACAAACACCCAATTCAATCATTCATCATCTAAATCGGATTTAGCAAGCAAACATCAAAACAAATTACATTTTCGTGATCCTCTCTTCATCCTCTACATTTTGGTACCAATTTCATCAAGTTTGGGTAACGTTTCTAAAAACTCTAGATTTCTCTAAATTCGTGTTTTTGACTTGAAATGGTGTTAGTTAGTGTCTATGGCTCGTGTATAACATGAATATATGTTTTGTTTGCTCGATTCGTTGTTTTGAGTAACTAGTTTGAACATTTGAAATGGGTGTGCTTAATACTTGATTTTGGATGAGTTAATGTTGTTTGATTGTTAAGGTTCATGTTTTAATTGTGTTACTAGTATCACTAGCTTCGTTTTGATGCGTAGGTTGATTAAGAAAACTTCAAACACATGATTATTGATTTTTGTGAATTTTGGTTAGGGTTTGATAGACTTTGAAATGAACTTTTGATGCGTTGAATGCTTGTTAATGCTGTTAGTAAGTGTTTAGATGCAATGTATGCTTAATTACCTTCGAAACGGCATATCGTATGTGTAAATTGGATTCCCGAATCATAAAATACGTTTTACGAACTTGAAACTTTGAAAATAAACCTTTCTTGATCAATTGACGAGTTTTCGGTTATTGTAATTGATGTTTTTGCTTGTGAAAGGTAGTTAATTGTATTCCTTGTCAAAAGACCTTTCCAATGATATAAGATGCGTATTCTAAGTGTTTACGGTTTGCGTTTTGTGCTAAATTGAATTTTGGATCAAGACTTGAACTTTTGAAACTGACCAGGTACCAGGCCACGCCTAATGTCGCGGCGCGACACCTCTGGCCGCGGCGCGGCAATAGCCGTGTTTGGGTTCTGACCTACTTTGTCAAATTTTGAACCTCTGATTCACATGTAACTTGTTCTAACATGCTCATATATGATTTCTAAGCTTAGGAAAATAGTCCGGGACCCGACCCGACCCCGTTGACTTTTTCGTTGACTTTGACCAAGTTTGACTTTTAGTCAAACTTAACAAAACACTTATACAATCGTTCTAATCTTATTTTATACTTGATTCTTGCATGAAACTTGACAACGTGATTCACATGCTATATAATCGAGTCGTAATGAGCCATAGGACTAATTGAACACATTTCACCCAACCATGTGTCGTAACCGGTTAATTGATACAATTTACTTGTTTAGGTCAAGACTAAGCAACTTTCATGCACACGTTTACTTTGTGAAGTACCTTTATACTCGTGCACTCGAGGTGAGATCATAGTCCCACCTTTTCAACAACTTTTTTTTATACTTTTAAATTGTGGGCTGAGGAACATATACTTTGTTACATCTTATACTACTTACTTTTATGTTTTGAACACAAGTCCGATGAAACAAACATTCTACAGCGAGTTTAGAACAAAAATCCTCAATTCGATTATCATTAGTTACACTTGCCGGGTGTAAGCGAGAACTTATGTTGTATGGATCCATATGGGTTTGACAAACCCTCATTCAAACGGTTCGCTACCGTTTACGAATGGAATATATTTTCGTGAAACAGTGTATGTTCTAACACTAAGTGATGGGGTTCTATGGAAGGAAATGTTAAGCATTGATAATTGGGTGCTCGCGAACCAACTTTTGGAATGCAACTTTTGGATGATCAATTTATGGAAATACTAAATCTTGTGGTTCAAAATATAACATTTACTAATACACCTATGATTTCACCAACGTTTTTCGTTGACAGTTTTCTATATGTTTCTCAGGTTCATACATGGCTATTTGATACATGCTTCCGCGTACATTCATACTTGCTTGGGGTCAAGCATACATGCATACACTCTGATTTCTTGCTTGGAGTCAAGCATACATACATGCATACGCTAGTGATAGCACCTTTGGATTCAAACATATTGTTTACATACTTACGCTATTTATAGCAACTGTGATTTTAAACTAATTATGTCGCAAGATATTTCATTTGTACTTTACTACTTTTGTAAACTTAAACTTGTTGTCGATCCGTTTGGTGAGCTAAACTTTGCAAGTCATGCACGTTTCAAATGAATGCGACATAATTTTGGTCAAACGAGTCTCATATAGGGACTACGACCACGTAACGGGACCTAAGTTAGCGGCGCCGTCAATGACGATTTTGTCAGGTCGCTACAATAATTAATAACCATAAGTTTTAATTAAAAGTTCATCGGGTCATAATTTGAGCCCCGGGAATCGGTTTTCGGCGAGTCTTATATATATCTTCGCCTAACCAACCCACCCGACACATTATTGTGCTCAAGAACACCCTAAGAACAGCAAACATGTCATGACTTACAGCCATAAATCAACTTGTTGCTTTAATCCGTTCAAAAACATGTTTTAGTCATACCGGGTGATCCGTGGCTCGGATTTCGATGACCCGAACATGAAATTTCATCCCATCATCAATCCTAACACACTAGTACACCCTAAAGACTCCAAATATGATCACAAAGTCGGACCATACCTGTACCAATTTGTTTTCACAATTTAATTTCAATAAAACACCATTTTAATCATATCTAGAGCTCCGGGAATCGAAATGACATGAATCCGGAGTCTAAAATTAATGTCTTGATGAGAGTAACTCATCTAAATACTTTAACTTCACTTTTATATCAGTTATATATACAGAAAATAACAATCAAACCGCTGTCCCAAAACAATCAAACCGAAAACATGAATTAACGAGCACTTCTACGCATACAATCAACAATACGATAACATATAATCATCATACTACTAATATAACATATAAAATCAGTAAAATAAATGAAAATTTTGAAAAGCTAGGGTTAGGGTTTATACCCTAATCAAGAATCAAATGGTATGAACGTGTAGAGGAGATCGAGGGGAACGCGTTTATGCAATTGATTTGATGATCCAAGCACTTGATTGAAAGAAGATGATGATGATATATGGCTGATGGGGGACGTTCAAAAAGGGAGGAGAAAGAGAGAAAAGAAAAAAAATGAAGCTAGGTTAAAAATGAGAAGCATTTTGGTGATTTTGATCAATTTAATCCCAAGTTTGAAAATTTGACAACTTAACCCCCTCCCCTTTGAAATTTTTGGCTGAAATAGGTAAGGTGGGCTCCACCTGTGGGCCAAATTGATGCTAAGAGTATTTGCTTGTAGCCCGAATGCCCGAACGAAGCCCGAAACGCGAAAACACCGCTACGCGATTAAATATTCGGAGAGATAACGCGTACGCGACAAATAAAATATATAAACACCATATATATTCATATGACATCAAAATATCATATTTAAAATAATTTGGATTTAAAAATCCCAAAAGTCTGACCGTTGGTTTGAAAACCAAAATGATTCGCCGGATAGAAATCCGCGACACGTAGAAACGTATAACTTAAAATATGAATATAAATATTCACATAACACATAATAATTAATATATTATTACAAAAATAATATTATAGGTCATAGAATTGAAGTGGCACGAATAACAATTAACGGTCATTAAATAATAAACGGCAAAAGATAACGGAAAAAGTAGGGTCGTTACAAGCCCTGTTATACCTTGCATGACTGGATTAGTTGTGTAGGAAACCACATCATTGACCTAAGGAATTTCCTTTATCTGTCTTTTACGGTTGATAGAAAAGGATTTTTGGACCTGACTAAAGAATTGCATGGGAATAACTTATAATGAATGATTGGTAAAATCCGATTCGGAACCGTGATCAGTGTATATTTGGGTCATGATTACTACTTAGGTAACTTATTAGGGACTTTTGTGATTGTTGAATTTTTGTAGCCTTGAATTGTAATGATTGGGGGGTTAACGATTGTGTTTGAAATTTCTCAAACCTGTTACCCGCAGTTTATTGATTATGTCGGTAATATTATAGTGGAACCTGTTTCAGATAGCCTTAGTATAGTTTCCTGTTTAGTTGGTGCATAGCGGCTTAATTACTGTAACATGCTTACCATGCTAATTGAGATTTGCTACTTGTATTGCATGCAACATGTTAGATATGTTAGTATTGTTATCATGTCATGCTTTTGGTAATTCGTTAGTGTATGGAAGGTGATTGGTCTAATAGTCCAGACTTAGTTTCTGTTGTTATGCAAGATAAGTTTGTGGGAACCAAGACTTGTATGAAGTCTTTTTCTTTATCATTGACTGTTGATCGATGGGACACACGTAGTGACTCATAGGGACTAATTAGGATAGTAGTCCCCTTATGTCTTGACCAGAGACTTGAACTCTATTGAGTAGCCGTATGAGGTAGAGTCTGTATGCTTATAGACCGTAACTGAACCAGTATGTGTGACTGTCCCAGTGGCATCATAGTATGACTCGACATGTTGCATAGGACCCGTAGGATTGTCCTAAGGAACAGCCTTTCTTCTGTGACCTGATGTGACCTTTTGTGTGGTTTTTAGAAAGTAAGTGTGGACGGCGTTCTCGAATTGGTCTCTTAGGAAGATAGAGTCAGACTTTAACCTAACCGATGACTGAGTATTGGGTGTGCATCAACTTTAATACCATAGCGGGTATCAGATCGTGATTGGGGATTTGTGATTAGACTTCCCTTGGGACAAATTGGTATGGCTTGACAATGACTATTTTCTAAAGATTGTAGAACATCTTCAGTTGACAGTAGTGACTATAGAGGACTTAGATAACAGAAATGTCGGGAATTATCAGTATGTTTGTCAGGGGGGTTATTTGGGCAATCTCAACAGTGCATATGTGACGAACATGTAAATGTGCCATGATAGTTGTAATCGGCTAACAAAATTGCAAAAAATTGGTGTGTTTCTTTTGAGAATATATTTATTATTAGTGGAATATACTACCAGTGACTAGTAAATAATATATTGCAATGAATTGATGGACGCAATTAGGGTCTTGCTCTGAATTACTCGAAATGAAAGTATGATTTGGGATTATGTATTACGTCTGGCCAACGAAAATACATCGTGGTAAATCATACAGTAGTTTCGGGAGCCAGAGGAGATGTAGCAGGTGACGGATTAGACGATAAGTGATGAACTATATGTCAATGGATTCGATAGATTGTGAACTACAGTTTGGTTAAGTCTTAATGAAATTTCTTAAGGAAATTTGGTGGAATATAACTGATAATTAGTCGTGAAATTATTCTCACTAATTGTTTATTGCAGTTTTCGGGATTTTAACTGAGAGTTGACTTTTAGACATAGTAATGATAGTTGTGAAATGTCTAGATATTTGATAGTTATTGATTAAATGGGTTTTAATTGCAGAATCTGACCAAATTTTAATCATGTGATGACCTTTCCGAAGTAACTTTAGCAATGTCGAACGCATGTATCAATGTTACCCGAGGGAATTAACAGATAAATAATTATTTCCAATACGTGTTGGTGGTTATTCGTTACTCAAAAATTCGGAATTTCACGACTAAGTTTGACTTGGAATTGTGTTAGTGATCATTTCTACTATGGACGAGTAGACTAGGGATACAATTTAAACCATAAATTATTGGTGAGTATCGACAGGGTTGATTGAATTATAGCAAAATTCTTAAAGGCCGGGTTTGAAACGGGTATCTAATTACAAAATTTTGCAATTTTAGTGCGATCAGGGTTGACTTAGAAATATTGTATTGAGGGAATTAGCTAATTTTGTGTATTTAAAGATAAGAATAGCTATTGACCGGTTCTTTGGACTGTATTGATTTGGAAATTCGATGGAAATGACTCAGAGTTAACCCCGAAACGAGATTGATTAATATAAAGTGGTGGATCGTTAGCGGTAATTCATAACTTTAGCTTGTAAACATGGATTTGATGTGAAATTTGTCATAGAAAACCCTAAGATTGATGACGAAAACAATCCGTTTGATACAAATTATTTAGTGTATAAAAAAAAGTGGGTAACTGATAATGATTGATGGTTTGTTAACCTTTTTAATCTTAAAATTCTGCGGAAATTGAATTATTCAAGTTTCATATAGTGAAAGATTTCGGTATGGGAGTACTTCTGCATGTGGTGAAGCCGATAACTTAGATTAGTGTGTGGTGAATGATTCGGGTATTATATGTCGTCTAACTTAAGCGGGGTTCTGATCATGGGGTCGTAGTATCATCAGACAATTTGTGGTTGACTTTGGATTGATGTATTTTTATTTGATATATGAACTGAACCTAGTAATATTGTAAGAAGTGTAAAATTAGGTCTCATTATGACTCGTTGTGGTGTTTTGTGGTCCCCATGACCTTTGTTGACTTTGAATGACTAGATAAACTTCTTGGTTCGAGTGTGACTAGATTTCGAGGACGGAATCTCCTTTAAGGGGGTAGATTTGTAACAACCTTACATTGGGCCTAGTGGTAATTGTCCCAATTGCCCTTGTGTGTTATTATATGTTATTTTAATAATTATATGTTTATAATTATTTAATTACATAGTTGAGACCAGTTTGTGACAAAGGCCACAGAACGGGTTTGTTTATTTAATTTGGACCTCCTTTGGACTACTTAATGAGGTGTTTCGTATTTTAGATAATTGGTAAATACCCGTGTGTATCACGGAAGAGGTTTCCTCCACATGCAGAAACCCTTTTTTGCCTTATATGCATCTGCTTCCTCTTATTTCCTTTTTTGGAAAAATCAAACACCGAACTTATACTCTCAAATAATCAAAAAACCCTAACCCTTGATTCTCGTTTTTGTGTTAAATTGAAGTTGGGAAATCATTCCTTGTGATTTCACGAATCTAACAAGGTAAAATAATCAGATTTTCATAGCCAAATCAGTTTGCAAAATGGGTTTTTGTTTAGGTTTTGGTAAAAGTGGGTTTTGAATCAAAAAGTGATTTGAATGTGTTGTTTATGTCAATTTGATGTTACAAAACGTTTGTATATGAGTTATATATGTTTCCTAAGTGATTTGTAGTGTCAAAATAGTGCAAAAACGAGATTTGGGGTTAAAAATGACAAAAACAGCGACCTGGTACTGATGAACAGCTCCCGTACGGTTGCAGGATGCATCCGTACGGTTACGGGGTGTATTCGGGACATTTTGGGTGCATCCGTGCGGTTGCAGATGCTCCCGTGCGGTTGCAGTCTGGCAGATTTTTGGAAAACTTATTTTGGCCGTAACTTTCAAACCGTAACTCCGTTTTTGATGAATAAACTACCGTTGGAAACGTAATGAGGTGTAGCTTCTAATGGTGAAGTTTTAAAACACTGAATCAAACTTTATTTTGGGTCAAAATGATGGAATAGCGCGTATGCCTCGTTCTACACGCGTGGGATAGTTGCAATTGGATGGGAAACCATGTAAACTTGTCATATATGGATATATTAGGCTATATGATGTTGTTTAGAGTATGATTTGATGATATTATTGGTTAGATCTGTACTAACTTGGGATATGATATTCTCAGGTAATAAAGGAACGGAGAAGGCTCAGTAAAATAAGACTTCTGAGTTCTTGGTGTTCATCAGGTGAGTGGGACTATCTTAACTGTTGTATGTATGTAGTAGCGAGTTATGCTACTGTTGTTCTGCCATGTTATACCTGATGAGTTAGCATATGATGTTTATGCTATGTGATGATTATGTGCACTTGGGTATTATCGGGTATGATGTCTAGTCGGTAATCAGCTTTGGGTATAAAGCTGAGCATAAGGTCAACCTTGCTGTCAGGTTGGGTTCAAGAGTTACTATTCGTGTAGTATAGTTTGAATGACGCATCCCCTGCGTCCGGATTACTATGCGAGGGAGACAGTAAGTAACAGGAACTTTCGGTAAACTCTAGTCCGATCAGCTAGTAGTTAATGGCCCGTACAAGCCGCCGAGCCTAGTGTTACCATTTTGGTTTACCTTGTTGTTGTTATGCCTTGTACTTAGCTTGATGCTAGATACCTATGATTGTTCGGATATTTCCACTCACTTAGCTTTATGCTAACCCCCCACAATTCCTCCCTTACAGGTTAAACTTGCATGCTATAGTTTTGAGAGTGGTTGCTTTTGGATATGTTTGACAGGCTACACTCTGATGTCTGTATTTTGATACTGTTAAGTTATGGTTTTGTAAAAATGTAACACCTGATTATTGTAATAACTATGCTTTGGATTATTACGTAAATATGTTTGTAAGTATAATATATGTTTATGTTTCTGCTGTGATTTAAAAAAAAAAAAAATAATGTACGGTGTTACACACGCTCTACAGCCACAACACGCTCTACCCTATCATTTATTTTCTGCAACAAAAACAGATAAAAAGATATCATCAGAAAACAACACGACTATACGAGTAGAAATTATCATACATTTACATATGAGATTATAGACTTCTAGTCTAAAAACACCAAAAACAATTAGAAGTCTTAAGCTTGGATATGAAGTGAAGAATGAACAGAAAAATAATGTAGATATATAACCGCAAAAATAACCTGGTCAATTGCATAGTGAATCAAGCAGTGTAGCTTAGAAAGACTTTTAGGAAATGATGGAATAAAGTATGTTATGCTTAAAAAGACATACCTTAGAGTAACAAGTCACAGGATGGACAAGTAACTGGCTTTGTGAACCCACAACTCGTAACAAATTCCACATGCATTTTATAAGTTCTGAACCTGGACACGAAGAAAATTTATCTTTCCAATATGTAAAGTCAAATATACTGACTACCTGCATAAGGACCAGAATATGGAAAAACTCTATATCACTAACTCTTCCAAACTAATTAACTTCTACAGTTTGATCACTATAGTTCACAATGTTCTAAAGCACACAGCTGTGCAACTACACAGTTGCTTTTATTCAACACAAATGACAACGACTATCCACAAGATAATTTAAATTTCAAAAACCCTGTATTTGGAATCCAAATTACAATAATCATGGTTCTTTAACATGTATCCAGTTTTGGAAAACTACCAAGGAGGTTGATGTTGGGAAATTACGGTCTCACTAATTCCCACCACCCAGCCCAACAATAATAGTAAAGAAATAAGAACAATACACAACACAAGATTTAACGTGGAAACTCCAAAACAGGGGAAAAACCACCGGCCCCCAAAGAGAGAAATACACTATATCACAAATTGTTACAATGATATAGACGACTCTCTTAAGCCAACTACACTCTCCAAAATATTTAACTAATACAACTTTCAAACAAGGGTAAGAAAGAAAAATAATCAAATACTTAAAGTGTATTGATTGGTGCAATTTGGAAGTGAGGCTTAACACTCCTTTTATAACCAAGTCACATCCTTCCAAGTTCTTCCTCCCACCTATGTGAGATAACATCCATTTTACCAATATAGCTAGCAACCATATCCATCTTCTAACCAAAACTATAACTAACAAATCTCCACCTTTTAGATAGAAGAAGATAACCATGCTTCGACATTGCAAGGATAATCGACGTAGATGCTTCCTTGACGACAACTTCAAGATCCTCATCTTCATGCCGCTGACATTATCTCTAACCCAAGAAATAAAATTTGCATCTTCATCGAATATTGTCAAGACCCGACAATCATTGTCATAACAGACAATCATAACTCTTAACAGAATTATCATACTCCACCATAAAGAGTATAGCACTTAGAATATCGCATTCCAAGCATTTCACCTCGGCACATGTTGTATAACCAGCTGAACAGTTATGGTGCAACTTCCTGTTTGGCTTTCCCTGGAAGTTTCATCAGCTACAACATCAGTTTCCACACACAACCTGCATCAACGCCAAACCAATGCCCATGTGTAATTGTGGAACCGCTAACGAATATCCCTTTCCACTGTGGCGCGGACACACCATGAGGATGACGTGACTTCAGAGGAATTCGTCACTCTCCGTAACAACGGAGACAATGTTAGCGTCTTTTGAGCCATTTGTCGGATTAGCTCCACCTGGACAATTAACCCTTACATGCCCAGTCTTCCCGCACCTCCAGCATACCAGATTCTTCCCAGAGTTTCTCTTTCGCCTATCTGAACACAACACTATCGTATCTCCTGATGACGAGACCCCGTTACCTTCCAGTCTTTTCTCCTCGGATAGGAGCTTGCTAGTAACATCTTCAAACTTCAGAGTTTTCTTCCCATACATCAAAATAGGTTTCATGTGTTCATAAGACGATGATAAAGATAATATCAACCTCAAAGCTTTATCTTCATCATCTGTTTTAACTCCAATAGCCTCCAGTTCTGAAACAATACCGTTAAGAATACTTAGATGATCTGATATCTTTGAACCTCATCCATACGCAGAGTATGAAATTGTTCTTTAAGACACAACCGATTTGAGATGCCCTTGCCCTGGTACAACTGCTCTAGTTTAACCCAAAGCTCCTTTGCCGTTGATAACCCGTGCACATTTGCAAGCACGTTCTTTGCAAGACACAAACGAATCGCACTTGCTGCCCTCAAATCCATATCATCCCATTCTTCTTCATCGAACTTACTGCTAGAATCACTGTCGGGAACAAAGGTGGGTTTACCTTTCAATGCCTTGTGTAACCCGGACTGAATCAACACATCCTTGACTTGAACCTGCCATAAGCCAAAATTGATCATCCCATCAAATTTCTATACATCAAACCTCATTGGACTGAACTTCGACATCGTATCCGTATCCTATAAACAACACTTTCTCTGATTTTGCTCACGTTTCGAATAGCCAAAAGATGTAGCAGGTAGCCAGGACCCTTTAAATCGGAAATCCACAACTCGCCACTAACAAATGCAACTATTACTACGAATCAGAAAAAATATTGTCTAACCAGATACCCTATACGATCAATAGAACTCGTTTCTGATGTGGACGATCTACTCATGTGGCAACCACAGAGCATACTCCGACTCCTATATCCGAGACCCCCGTCAAACCTGACGCTCTGATACCAGTTGTTGGGAAATTACGGTCTCACTAATTCCCACCACCCAGCCCAACAATATACTAAAGAAATAAGAACAATACACAACACAAGATTTAACATGGAAACTCCAAAACAGGAGAAAAACCACCGGCCCCCAAAGAGATAAATACACTATATCACAAATTGTTACAATGATATAGACGACTCTCTTAAGCCAACTACACTCTCCAATATATTTAACTAATGCAACTTTCAAACAAGGGTAAGAAAGAAAGAAATAATCAAATACTTAAAGTGTATTGATTTGTGCAATTTGGAAGTGAGGCTTAACACTCCTTTTATAACCAAGTCACCTCCTTCCAAGTTCTTCCTCCCACCTATGTGGGATAACATCCATTTTACCAATATAGCTAGCAACCATATCCATCTTCTAACCAAAACTATAACCGACTGTTGATTTAAGAGAGAAAGTTTCACAATGAACTAAAGAAGTGTGTCATCAATCATCAATCAATGAATATTTTAACAAAGCATCAAATGTGCATAATCATGAAGAAAATATTAATAACTACCTCTGTTCATCAACTTCCAACCGAAGAACTGAACCAGAATGATTATTTTTGCAGCTTCACTTGATTTGCTTTGGAACTAGATATGAATCGTATAAAGCACCTAGTTTATTAGTTAATAATGCACTAGTATTATCGATTTTTAAGCACTTACTGGGGACATCTTTGTACCTTGAAAGGATCAAGACTCCTAAACAAGGAGTCAAAACAGATGAACTTGTATCCTTGATTGAAGCACATAAACGTGATACTGCTGGATGAATTTGAATGGACCTGTAAGTGGTTTTGCATAAAATTTTAATGAGAAAAACCCAGGCATTCATACATACTGCAGGCGAAGGATCGGAAAAAATAAGGTTCTTGAGTAAAAAAGTTTTTACACATGGTGAAACCATGAAAGCAAACACAAACCTATTAGATGTTAGCTTCAGTTCAATGTTTCATTATCTTAAATTCCTAATCAAAATTGATCATGAGTGTATTTGTGTATCCATAATCTCATCTCCTGATTTAAGAAGCTATGTTTTCGAATGCCTCTGTTCACATTAAGCTCACTACGAATTGTCATCTTAATCTATTAGTCACAAAAATCAATTGATTAACGGAAAAAGTGCTTGAAAAATAAAATTACCTCACGATGATCAAATTGCACTCATTTTAATCGGCTGAAAAATCTCACAAAAAACAAAGGATTATTGGGACAAGAGTCATCACATATTATCGTTAAACACAACGAACGCAACGCAAATCTATAATTTACATAAATAGAACAACAACTAGTGTATTGACCTAAAATTTACCAAACTTATAACATAAATTGAGAATATTGATCGATCTACCTGTAATTCGGGAATTCTGATGTAATTTTTCAATTGAATTGAAGAGAAAGAAAGTTACCAAAGTACTAGGGTTTATAAGTGAAATCGCATTACGAATTATAATTATAATTCATATGGATAAACTTCCACTTTATAACAAATGGTTGCAAAGTTGTATTAGTTTTTAGAAATGATAAATGGTGGAAATTAGTGTTTCAAGCTTTTGGACTACACAGAGCGAAAATGGCTAGATGTGTGAGAGTGAATGGGATTTGTTATCTGTTTCGGAACATTGACACTTATCACGCTATTTTCAATTTCAATTTCAATTTAATTTAATACGGAATAAAAAATTATTAATTATTTTAAATTTTAAATTTTAAATTTATAGGGAGTAGATAGGAGGAGTATATTTTACGTCTTGATTAAAGCGTGAAGAAAATATTCACACACTTGGAAGTGTGAAGATGATTTGCAAACTCCACACGCTTAGATGTGTGTCGAAAAAGAGAGATATCTTCACTACGTATTATATACGTGAAAAAAGTATGTATTCTTTAACACTCAATAGCGTGAGGAAGTTTATTACATTTTGATAACACTCATAAATATAGAAAAAATATCTTCACACCCTTATACGTCATAATAATTTATGTATATGATTTCTTCACACTATTATGCGTGTACCTAAATACTCACATTTGTAAATGTGATCATCTTTAATATTATTGTCACGCTTCCATGATGCGTGAAAAATAAAGCGTAAAGAATCTACTAATTTGTTGTAGTGCGATCAGTTGGTTTTATATGTAATGGTTCAAATAAGTTCAAAAACAAATTAATGTTGTAGATGTTCTTATATATCATCATATATCTCTGCTAGAAAATATGTAACCAAAAAACTGATCAGTAATTTTTTTTAAACATAACAGTAAAAGCACAATAATCGAATCAAATTACTGTTGAAATATAGAAACTTTAAACAAGGAAAGAAAATCAAGATTGTTTGGACGATAAGTTTTACTTGGAGGTTAAGTTTAACTTGTGGAGCAAATTTCTGATTTTAGGAAAGTTGTTTACTTGAAGGCAATGTTAACTTGTTCAACAAGTGGTAGTTGCACTTGTTGCTGGAATAATCCTATTTTCTTAGACGGTTGAGAAGTACATATTTCACTAGTCCATGGAGTGTTGTTGGAATAATACTATTTTCTCTAGCAGTAACGGTCTTTACCATCAGGGGACCTTTATAATCATCCCTATATATATACTCGCTAGCAGCATATATAGAACAACAAACAAATTTCAATCTTTGTGTGTCTTACACTACAACAAATTTGCTATTTAACCATGCATAAATGTACACACTTTTAAGAAGTGTGTACTTTTTTGTTAAATTCCTCACACTTATAAATGTGTGTATATGTATTACACTTATAAGTGTAGAATATCATTATAGTTTCACACATAAAAGTGTAGGGAAAAAAGTTCACACTAGTTTGTGTGTAAAATTATAAATATAACTACACTTAAGAGTGTTAAGTTGATTTTGTCACACTAGATTTGTTCACGCTCCCCCTTGTGTGAAGAAATGAGGTGTAACAAATTTTACTCACATTTTTAAATGTGATTAAATTTGTGTTTGTACACACTAATAAGTGTGAACAAACATATCCTACAATTTTAAGTGTGAAATTTGAATTACATTTAACATTTATAAATGTAACAAACTTATACATATTTATAAGTGTGAGGAATTTGATAATAAGCTCACACTTTCTTACAAGTGTGTAAAAATATGCGTGAACAATTGATAAATTTGTTGTAGTGTTATCTTCTCTTCAGGGTTCAGACGTTTCTCTGTCATCTGGTCCAGATATGTTATACTTTTTATTAATATATCTTCAGTGTTTAGATTGGTTTATGTCCACTGGCGGATCCAGTGTATTAAGAGGGGGGCGCCCGCCCCCGGTGGATTTCGAAATTTTAGTGCAAATTTTTTCGGTTTTTCGATTTTGCCCCCGGTGGAAAAATTTTTTTGCCCCAAACCTTTCATATTTTGCCCCAAAACCTTCATATTTTGCCCCAAAAACTCGTATTTTGCCCAAAAACCTTCAAAGTTTTCTCAAACAACTCTATATTTTGCCCCAAAACAGCTATATTCTGCAAAAAAAAATTCCCTACGTTTTAAAAAAAAAATCGCCCCCGGTGAAAAATTTTCCTGGATCCGCCACTGTTTATGTCTATGCGTAATTATAAATAAGTGGTAGTTGGTTTTGCATGTAATGGTTCAAATAAGTTTTTAAATAAACACTACAACAAATTATAAATTAGTAGATTCTTTACGCTTTATTTTTCACGCATCATGGAAGCGTGACAATAATATTAAAGATGATCACATTTATAAATGTGTGTATTTAGGTACACGCATAATAGTGTGAAGAAATCATATACATAAATTATTATGACGTAATTTTTCCTATATTTATGAGTGTTATCAAAATGTATTAAACTTCCTCACGCTATTGAGTGTTGAAGAATACATACTTTTTTCACGTATATAATAGTGAAGATATCTATCTTTTTCGACACACATCTAAGCGTGTGGAGTTTGCAAATCATCCTCACACTTTCAAGTGTGTGAATATTTTCTTCACGCTTTAATTAACACGTAAAATATACTCATCCTATCTACTCCGTATAAATTTAAAATTTAAAATAATTAATAATTTTTTATTCCGTATTAAATTAAATTAAAATTGAAAATAGCGTGATAAGTGTCAATGTTCCGAAACAGATAATAAATCCCCAATTCACTCTCACATCTCTCGCCATTTTCGCTCTGTGTAGTCGAAAAGCTTGAAACACTAATTTCCACCATTTATCATTTCTAAAAGCTAATACAACTTTACCGCACATGTATTCGTTTGGGGAAAAACTTAAACATTGAATTTTATTTAAAGCTTTTCATGTTGTAAATAAGAGATTTCAAAATAAGTTCCCGACAATGTAGTTATTTTCATTTTTTGAGAAATGCAATAAAGATATTAATTAAAAAAAAAAAAAAAAAAACCTCACTAGATTACCAAAAACCAAAGACTTGATCGACAACTTGAGTTTCTGATTATGATGAGAGTCAAGGCTTGCTAACTTTTCATTTTAGTTCATCGTATTTTTTTTTTTTTTTTTTTTGAAAAGCAAGAATTTGTATTAAACCAACAATTACAAAGAGTATAAACCTCCAATAGATCATTGGAGACAAACAGACCGGATTACAAACTAACTAGACCACGAAAAGCACTAGAAGGAAAATGAACATGAAAATGACTAAAAACTAACACCCGAGGGATATAAAAACATCAACTCGAAAGGTAAGATGAGGGATTTGAGATCCACACGAGCCAGTCGAGTTTCCTGTCCTTCGATCTTGTTGATATCCACTCGAACGACCTTATTTGTATTTCATTAAAGGCTACCGGAACAGTCCAATTACTTCCCCGAAAGACTTTGTTGTTTCTATTTTTCCATATCAGGTAAGCACTAATCCATCTAACAGCTAGCCAAACCTTCATTCCAAACTTAGAGGTATACGAAGCAGAATCGTCACCAAGAACTTCTTGAATACTAAAGCTAGAGAAGGAACCCATATTCCACCATTTGTAAACCCTATCCCAAATATCAAGAGCGTGTTTACAAAAGATAATTGAGTGTTCAACGGATTCCAAATCATCGTCGCAAAGTGGGCAACGAACACTATCAAGGTCAATCCCCCTCTTGTCTAATTCTAAATGAACCGGAAGTCTTTTTTTAAGGGTCTGCCACGCGAAGATCTCGATCTTTTTTGGAATAATGTTGTTATGTATGGTACATAAGGATGATCCATTTGAGCCAAGTAACCGGGTATCAACTGAAGATGCAAGAGACTTGACACGAAACAAACCATCACTATCTAAGGTCCATACCCATCGATCCGGACCATCACCCTGTTCATACCTGAAGGATTTGATCAGACCTGTAAGCACGTTGAGTTCATCCGTTACTCGACCAGTAGGAGGCCGCACCTAGTTGGTGTTTAATGCGGAATCATCGCTGCCACTTAAAACTCAATCCTTTACTGTTACATCCGCGTTACTTTCTAGCCTATATAATCTGGGAAAAAGGTTAGAGAGTTTGTCAATACTAATCCAATGATCATGCCAGAAGGACGTGCTGCCACCATCGTGAATTGATCTGCGAAAACAGTTTGAAAACTCCACTTGGGACAGCTCAATAGCCTTTCCTGCCATTATAATGTTAGTCCACGTCCCGGGTACTAGAGAGGTAGAACTCCCCGTAACCAGTCCGCCATAAACACCGTATATACTACGTATGATTTTAACCCAAAAAGCGTTGGTTTCAGTTTTAAACCTCCACCACCACTTCCCCAAAAGAGCCAAGTTTTTACTTTTTAAAGACCCGATGTTAAGCCCCCCGTTTTCATAAGAATTTAAAATACCCTCCCATTTAATCCAAGCTATATATTGTTGTGAGCCCGACCCGCCCCAAAAAAAATTCCGTCTTACACTCTCAAGTAGTTTGATCACACATTGCGGGGCACGGAATAGCGAGAAGTAGTACAATGGGAGACTCGAGAGCACCGATTTGATGAGTATCAATCTTCCACCAACTGACATCGATCTCATTTTCCAACTTGATAATCTTTTTTCAAATTTATCAATGACCGGTTGCCAATCACTAACCTTTTTCATCCTGGAGCCAATTGGGATACCTAGGTAGATAAAGGGAAAATGACCGACTTGGCAGCCTAAGTGTTGAGCCACGGGGTTGATATCCGCCTGATTTACATTTACTCCATACACATAACTTTTACTAAAATTCACTTTTAATCCGGAAGCTAGCTCGAAGCATTTAAGTATGTTGCGGAGGTTAAAAGCATTTCTATGGCTCCATTCACCGAAAAAAATCGTGTCATCCGCGTATTGTAGGTGTGACACTAGAATTTTGTCTTTCCCGACCTCAATACCTTTAAACAAGTTTCTTTCTAAACCCGCTTTTGTAAGGATGTTCAACCCTTCAGCCGCAAGAATATAGAGGAAAGGAGATAGCGGGTCTCCTTGCCTCACACCTCTACCAAGTAAGAATTCGTGAGTCGGTGACCCGTTAACTAAAATAGAAACGGAGGCCGATTTTAGACACGAGCTAATCCAACTACGCCACTTTACGCCGAAACCCATACACTTCATTACATCTAGCAGAAACTTCCAGTTGAGGCTATCGAACGCCTTCTCGAAATCAACCTTAAAAATGAGACCTTTCGTTTTTTTAGCTTTTAGGAAGTCAACCGTTTCGTTAGCGATTAAAGCGCCATCAAGGATGAAGCGCCCTTTTAAGAAAGCGCTTTGTTCACAACCTACGAGGTTTGGGAGCACCTTTCGCAGCCGAGATGATAGCATTTTAGCCACTATCTTGTAGTAGCATCCGATAAGGCTAATGGGTCTAAAGTCACCGAGGCATAAAGGATCTGATTTTTTTGGCACGAGAGTGATAAAGGATGCATTGCATCCTTTGGAAAACTCACCTTTTTCCCAAAACCATGTGATAGCTTCAAGGAGATTCCTTTTGATGGTGTTCCAATATTTTTTGAAGAATCTAAAATTGAACCCGTCCGGTCCCGGGGCCTTGATGCTACCACAATCATTTATTACTTCAAAGATTTCTGATTCTGGAAAGCTATTTTCTAATTCGGCTGCCTCAATCTGAGTAATCGAGGGATAGTGAAGATCTTCCAGTGACGGTATGGAGATGTTTGGCTCATCGAAATTTTTTGAAAAGTGGTTTAGAGTCGCCTGTTTAATGTCAAGAGGGTTATCATTCCATACACCATCAATATTGAGCCCTCTAATATTATTCCGATTGTAATTATTGCGGATGACCGAGTGAAAGTACTTTGAATTCTCATCTCCTTCTAAGATCCAACGAACACGAGCCTTTTGTTTCATCATACTAGTTTTAATTTTTTCTTTATCGAACCAACACTTACGAGCCTCTTTCCAATCGGCTAAATCCTGTTCTGATAAGGAGGAAGATTCAGCTTTAATCTCTAAGGATTGAGCAATGTTTTTGAAGTTATCGATATCGTTATCAAGTTGACCGAATTTTTTATCACTCCATAACTTAAGGGCTGCCTTTGTTTTTTTAAGTTTGGCCATGAAATTACAGTCTTTACGTGGGCCAGCGGTGACAGTTTCGGCCCAAGTGGATAGGATTATTTGCTCAGCTTCTTTATCATCAAGCCATGCATCGAACACTAATCATATTTTAGTGCAACTTTTATGACAAATGTTCGACGGGTATATTGGTGTTCAGGGGCGAATCCATGTATATACCCGCAAGGTTGGAGAACTCGGATTTCGGGGATATCTCGTTTGAACATTTTTGGGGAGATCTCGGCATCTCCGGATAATCTCGGACGTTGACTTACGTTGACTTCTTTGTTTTTTTAATATAAATATATAAAAATAAATAAATATATGTATGTATATTTATATACAATTTTATGAGATTTTACAAAAAAAACTAAGAAATGAGTTAGAGAAAATTCGAGATTTTACGAGAAAATTCGAGAAATGAGCGAGAAAATTCGAGAAATCGTGGCTTTGATCAAGTTTTACCCCGTTGACTGAGAAATCTCGGGAGATGGACATCTCGTCTCGGTTGCCTTCCAAAAACGAGATCATGGGGAGAAATAACGAGATTTACAGCAGTGTATACTCGTGGGGGCTAGTTTGAATTTAATTTTTTTTTTAACAAAGTACTCCTTAAATTGTATGAGACAACACTAAATTTAACTGTAGGAGCTTATATATTTTTAGGGTTCATAGTTTTTTTAGATAAACAACCAATATACTCTTCAAATTGTATAGGACATCACTAATTTTAACCATAGCACCTCGTATATTTTTAGAATTTATATTTTTTTAATTAAATCATTAAGTAGTATTCAAATATAATTAGTACTGAAAAAAAAAATTCGGGACTTCATTGACTTCTAATTCTGAAATCGGTTACTTTTGGTGTTTCTTGTAAACTATTGTTGAATAGAAATAAAGGGTCTTTCCGATGTTTCAACATATTTGTGTAACTAGATGCTTGGTGTTTTGTTGGATCAAGTTCGTGATTCTGATTAATTCGTAACATTCATAATTTGTAGTTATTAAGTAATTTATATAATATGTGCTAATAAAAATAGTATAACCATAATGCTAACCGGTACTTGAAAGCGATAAGAGTGCTAAGAATGCTCTCAATGGTACCGCCTTCACCACCGCTCTCCTTCCCATCGCCTTGCTTCATGCCATATTTCCACATAATTGAGGATGGACATTTTTATGCTTGTACTCATAGGCGGATTATAAGGGGGGCATGGGTGGGCCATGATCCATGCAAAAATCTAAGATATATCTATTATAATTTAGAGATTCATACAAATTCATCATATGTATTCGTTGGTTTTGAACAATAGTCCCTACTTCCTAGAACAATAAAAAATTATTATCTGTTTCGGAACATTGACACTTATCACGCTATTTTCAATTTCAATTTAAATTTAATTTAATACGGAATAAAAAATTATTAATTAAGCCCTAGAACAATAAAGATTTAAACTTTGTCGGCAAAATTATCGCTTTTTCGGTTGATTTTGTAGATTAAGTAATTACGAAGGCGATGCAAAAATAATCAAGTAAAACGGAGCTAAAACGGTGAAAGACAAGAAATCAAGTTACGATCCAGTGAATCAAGGCTGACCATGCCCAAAAACGGCCTGCCATACTGTAAAGACCCGTCCTTATCCATCTGGACAAAATCTTCAACATTTGGTTCCATTGCGACGATCGACTCCAAGTAATGCCTTTAGTATGAGCTAATGCACAGCGGAAGACTTAATTCGTACCTGAGAATAAACATGCTTTAAAATGTCAACATAAAGTTGGTGAGATATATAGGTTTGATGCTAGCAGCGTTATAACTATTGATCACAAGATTTCATATGTAAACATTTTAATAAAAATATTCTAAGTGGTTGAGCACTTGGTAACCATACTTAACATTTAATCACGTCGCATATTCCCTTTATTATGAAATCTTACTACACTGTACCAAGTGTAGTCACGAAACGAAGTACTGTGCAACCGTTGAATACTGGTCGTCCAGTCCGGTTGGGGTTGTCAGGCCCGATAGATCTATCAACAGGATTCGCGTTTACAATACCGCTGTAAATAATAGTTACCAAGCTACAGGGAAGTATGCCAGTGGTACAACTCAACGTAGAATATATTTTTGATCACTTGTGTCCATAACGTAAATCATTTATAAAAACAGCGCATGTATTCTCAGCCCAAAAATATTTAAAGTTTAAAAAGGGACTATATACTCACCTAATGTATTTTGTAGTAAAAATACATGTAACACCATTGGTAACTTATAAGGTTGGCCTTCGATTCATGAACCTATATCATTCGTATATATATTAATACATATACAGGAAATCACATAATTTTCCTTTATTAAATATATATTATTTATGTGCTCGTAGTTTATATAATTCACATTAAATTCTATTTAAATTATATACATATATTATGTCTTAAAGTATATGTTATATTTACCTATTTGTATATATTTAAAATGGTTAAAATCTATACATTTAGTTGTAGTAATATATCCAAATATATATACAAAATTGTTTAGTGTTATATTTATAAATTAATAGTTTGTTATATGTAATTATATGTATATATATGTAGAAAATATTAATAGATTTGTTATATATAGTTATGTGAATTTATTAATACTAATATTTAAGGAAAATAAATATTTTTTTTTTTTTTTTAAACTACCGATAATAATAATAATAACGTTCCTAATTATGTTAATAATAATAACAGTTATCTTTAGTAACAACCATATTAATGTTACCCTTAATTATTTTAATAACTATATTACTAGTATTAATAATAATAATAACAATTAAATAAAAAAATTTATAATAATAATAATAGTAATAATGATGCAAATAATAATAATAATAATAATAATAATAATAATAATAATAAAAATGAGTTTGAATGTGTAAAACTACCTTAGAGATCCTTTTAAAAAAACATATGTCCCAAGTTAAGATCGAACCCGAGACCTTCATTTAACACACATTGATACTTAGCCAGCTGATCCGCCCAGATTTTCTGATTAATAACCAACCCGTAATATTATAACCCGTTTAGTTATTCGTTCCTTCTTCTTCCTCCCAGAAATCAAACCAGAAAATATTCTAACTTATGATGAGTTTCTTAATTGGCTTTAGGAGTATAAATTGATACAGAAACGACTCCCAATCTTGGTTTAATCAATTTAAACAAAATTAAAAAAAAATGGTGCTGTAACAGTTCGAAGAACACGTCTTTGAACTCAAAATCAAACTCGAGTTTTCGGAATGTTTTGGATCACAACATCAACACAAAAAAACTTCTAAATTCATATTAGAATCTGTTTGAATCCTCAATTAAACTTAAAACATTAAAATGGGTTTGGATTTCTCGATGAACAAATATTTTAACCTTTTTGACCCGAAACTTTAACTCAGGAATTCATGTTCGATAGAACGAATTGGAATACGAATTTTTGCAGAAAGATTAACCAACTGAATCTTAACTGAACTGTATTATTACATTTTTCATCTGATTTCTAATTTGGTTTTGAGCAAAACGAGTTCATGAACAGAGGTACGCACCTCTTAAATTTTCTGTTTAATTTGATAATTAAAAGCAGTAATCAGTGATGGAATTTATGAAAAACGAGTTGTTCTCCTCGAATATATATAATAGATGATCGTTGATATACAGAGAAAAGGGTAGACCAATCATCACGAGTAAACAGAAATTCAAAGAAAAAAAAATACCTCTGATAATGATATATGCGTAATCCATGTGATTTTATATATACACTGTATTCCTATTTCTGTAACTATAAATATCAGTATTTAAGTGACTGATTTTTTTTTATATATCTAATTATATATATATATATATATATTTTATAATTCATAAGCTTTGGTAATTAATAATTATATTATTATTATTAATAATATTACTAATAATTAATGATACTACTAATAATAATAGTATTTTTGATAAATAGATTAGAAAAAAATATATATATATGATAAATAATGATGATTTTTAATAAATTTAATTAATA
Source organism: Rutidosis leptorrhynchoides (assembly GCF_046630445.1). Taxonomy (NCBI): domain Eukaryota; kingdom Viridiplantae; phylum Streptophyta; class Magnoliopsida; order Asterales; family Asteraceae; genus Rutidosis; species Rutidosis leptorrhynchoides. The sequence continues at coordinate 461,615,847 of NC_092334.1, forward strand.
CTATTGATAATAAAAATAATAATAATAATCCTCTTCGTAATACAAACAATAATACTAGTTAATATTAATATCAATATTATTATTAATAATAACATTAACAGTAACAATAATACATCTTAATCATAATAGAACTTTATTTATATATGTATTTTATATTAAGAGTAATAATATTGTTAATACAAATATTAATATTAATATCAACAATAATAACAATAACGAAAGTAATAATATTAATATTAACAATACATGTATATACAAATTTGCAATTAGACTTAATATATTACAATTTATTAATTATATCATATTTACTATAATATTTCATATTTATAAATTTGCAATATATATAATATTACATATGTATAAAGTTCATATATGTTTACAGTATTACCTACACACAAAGGTTCGTGAATCGTCAGGCATAGTCAAAGGGTAACTGATCATCCAAATAAAGATTTCAGATTTTCTAGACTCAACATTAAGGTTTTTGCTTATCGTGTCGGAAACATATAAAGCTTAAGGTTTAAATTTGGTCGAAAATTTCCGGGTCGTTACAGTACCCACCCGTTAAAGAAATTTCGTCCCCGAAATTTGGTAGAGGTTGTCATAAATAACAATAGGAATGTTTTCATGACGAATATGAGATAATAATGAAGTTTTATCATTATTGAGATATTTAAATAAAACGATTCGATTATGTAAGACGCACGAGTGAAGCTATCACAAAAGAGTGAGATGAGTAATATGGTATCGTTTTAACTGATGACGTGGTTATGATTGACTTCCGGAATTCACGTGATTTAAAGAAAATTTTTCGTAATAAGATTTGGTTCTTCGGCGATTTAGGAAACAGGATCTCCTTTGATTTAATGCGGCAAATCTGTTGTAATTTCTTTGTCGGATTTTTCACTTATAAAACTACCCCTTTCGTTCCCTTATTTCCATATCCCACATCTTCTACTCTTTCTCCTTAATTCTTACTTTAAGATATTTGCCAGTATGCTCCATCCTATTCTAATCCTTGATATATTCTTAATTTTCACATCTGTCATCCTTCTCTTTCATCTACCACCAGAAGAATCTATTTCCTTCTACTATACTCTTGTGTTTATGGTGTTTCTAATTCTCCCGTGTCTCTATATTGCTATTTGTATTGATATACATGGTTTGAAATTTCTGGGTGGTTATTGAGTTTTATAACTTCCCTTATACTTCGATGTTCATACTCCTTCCTTCTATAATCATTGTCATCCGCAATTTATTCCTTCTCCTATTTGCTGCGTTTTATACTCTAATTTCCATTTTGGAGCTTCATTCTTTCATTTCTTTTTCCCGTCCTCAAGCCAAGCGAGAAATGGTTCGGAATTCGTAGGTATAAGATTTGGAATGAACATAGCTAATGTTCTCAGAAAGGAATGGTAATGGCATGATTTTGATTTGTCAAATTACCAGAATATCCAGGAAAATAGTGCTATCAAGATGATTTGTTCTTAATACATTTCGGAATTGGATAGAATGTAGGAGCCGTGTAACATGACACATAATGACGGTACTGTGAATCATCACATTCCATTAGAAACTTAACATGACTTACTGTAATATAATGAAGTTGATCAAGTTTCATTATATTATACTAATTCATGTATCAGTTCCCACCACTGCTTCAGAACATTCCTATTTTAATCTCGAAGGTTTTAGAATTTGGAAACTAACACAGTTTCTTTTATGTTGTAACGCAGATGTTACGGAGAGATAAATGATCCCAGATAAGAATAGTTATGAAAATATCTCCAGAAATATGGAGAATATGTATGACGGAAGATACGAAAATATCTTATAGTATCTAAGATAAGATGATGGTGATGAATATCATCTGGAAAGATTTAGAATAAGGAGTAGGGTTCTTACTAATGATTTCAGCAAGCACTGAATCATTTGGATTCTTTGAAAGCAGATTCAGTTCTTGTATTTGTTCTTTGTTTCCTTCACGGTTAGCTCAATCCGTTTTTCATTACCAAATTTGCTATCGAGTGTTTCTAACACTTCCTTCTTTATCATCAACTTTTGACCATTAAGACCATCTACAACATGCTGCTTCGTCAGCATTTTCAAAGTTAACAGATTCGGGTCATCGGTTATCATACCGAGGTGATTTTAGAAGTATTGTGTTTTTAGATGATTAAACGCTGATGGTAGTATGGTGAATTATAAAAGGTTCTCTGGTAACAATAAATAAACACGTATATATTCTGAGGTAATAACAAGGTTGTTTTGAACGAAAAATCGAAATCAACTTGTTGGAGCTGTGACAAAATTTGGCTAATTTGAAAAGGAATTGCAAAGTTATTTTGGGTAATAATAACACTAAAGGAATTAACACTGCTAAGTGTTAAGCGTTGACTCAGATTCCGAGAGTTTTCAGGTGCATAACTATATGCAAGAATCTTTTCTTCCATAGATGATGTGCGGTTGGTTCAACTTCTCGATCGAGGTGTTTTCAAGAATCATGAAAGGTTTGAATGCGAATTGTAATTGTCGAGGTACAAATGAGGTTTAGAATGAAATCAAGTGGCAATCTTGAAGAATTGTTTAGTCTCATATGTTATAATCAATATTTTAATTCATTTTAATTGTCCAAAATTAGCATTCCAATAGTCCGATAGTCCAATAGTTCAATAGTTCAATAATTCATATATAATTTAATATATAATATTCGAATTAAATAATACGTATCGTGACCCGTGTACCGGTCTCGGTGTCGATCACAACTCAAAGTATATATATATTTTGGAATCAACTCCGACCCTGTATAGCCAACTCCCATCTTCACATATAGAGTGTCTACGGTTGTTCCGAAATATATATATAGATGGGTCGATATGATAAGTCGAAACCTTGCATACGTGTCCCGTTATTTAAAGTGCGTAAAAGTAAATAACAGAAATTAAATGACGATAAATAAAATTGCGAGAATGTAAATTGCGATAAATTAAATGTTAGCCGGGAACAGTTAGCTAGGAACAGTTAGCGTGGATTCCTAACAATATTTCAATTTATTTAACTCGTCTGTTTCTAACAAATTTTATTTTGTCCAATGTTTTCTTCTTTATGCCACTTGTTGGATTCTGATAGGTCAAAATCCGAATATGAAATTTGAATAGAAATGGTTATTCTGTGGTGAACGGATATGTATATCGGTAGTTGTAAGTAGGATAGTAAATGATCGTTGAATTAGATTCGAAGAATGTACAGTGTAACTTATTAATGTGAATTCTAAATATTCCTCGGGTACTACCCACCCGTTAAAATATTTTCATCATTAATAGTTTGTACGAAGGAAATTTTTTTTTTTTTAATTACAATCTTTATGAAAATATACTTGCATATATATTTTCTTCGGATGTAATTATGAATTTAATGAGTCAATAGAATATTAAGCTCATTTGATTTATCGTTATTACTAGATTACATGATCTCTAAAACATTAGAGATTACATAATCATCATATCGAACGAAGATAAATGAGGTAGAACGATATGTGAAGCGAAGATAATCGATGTAGAACGATATGTAGAACGAAGATAAAGTAGATAGAACGATACGTAGAATGATAATTATGCTCGAGGTACAGAATGAGATGTTGAGGCGTGTGATGTTGAAACTTGGGTTGTTGGGGGTACTGGTATTGATGTTGGTGCCGATGATGTTGTTGGAGCTGTTAAGTTTTGCACCATATTCTCCAAGGCTACTACTCGAACACGAAGTTCGTTGACTTCTTCTACTAACCCTGGCCGGTTATTAGTGTGAGATGGAGGTTGGATATCTTCTCTAGTTCCGTTAATGGTAGCCTCAAGACGAAAAATTCTTGCAAAAAGGGTATAAACGGTGTTGCGAACAGGTTCGCCGGTGAGCGGGTCGAGCACTCCGACGTTAGGTGGTAAGTTCGGCTCGTGATATGGAGTACCTTCTTCATTTCTCCATAGGGTAAGTATTTCGTGAACCCATCCCCACTTTCTAAAGAAATCACGATAGTTGATCGGTTGGTGCGCTCCCGTCACGCTATCTTCGGAGTCAGAAGAACTTGGTCGATTCGTAGAGGCCATCGTACACGATCACAGAAAAGATTTTTGGTATGAAAAGCTTAGTGACAGCAAATAATAGTTGGATGGTATTCTCAATGCATAATATGCATAGATATATATAGTACCAGGATCCCTTAAATTACGGAGAAATTTACGGAAGATATTAAGCAAAGTCTATCGTAATAGATACGCTAAGATATAAATTTGTCTATACACTATCTATGCAATAAAGGCAGTAAGGCATGTCTAGACTTAAGAATGGTAAGCAGGCAATTCCCTAAGGATGATAAGTAGATGATTTCCGACTAGAAATGATAAGCAAAACTTTTTGACATGCAGACACGGTCAAAGTCCAGACTCACTAATGTATCCTAACAACCACCAGTTAGACACACTAATGGGAGACCTGGTTCACTAAGACCAACGCTCTAATACCACCTGTAAAGACCCGTCCTTATCCATCTGGACAAAATCTTCAACATTTGGTTCCATTGCGACGATCGACTCCAAGTAATGCCTTTAGTATGAGCTAATGCACAGCGGAAGACTTAATTCGTACCTGAGAATAAACATGCTTTAAAATGTCAACATAAAGTTGGTGAGATATATAGGTTTGATGCTAGCAGCGTTATAACTATTGATCACAAGATTTCATATGTAAACATTTTAATAAAAATATTCTAAGTGGTTGAGCACTTGGTAACCATACTTAACATTTAATCACGTCGCATATTCCCTTTATTATGAAATCTTACTACACTGTACCAAGTGTAGTCACGAAACGAAGTACTGTGCAACCGTTGAATACTGGTCGTCCAGTCCGGTTGGGGTTGTCAGGCCCGATAGATCTATCAACAGGATTCGCGTTTACAATACCGCTGTAAATAATAGTTACCAAGCTACAGGGAAGTATGCCAGTGGTACAACTCAACGTAGAATATATTTTTGATCACTTGTGTCCATAACGTAAATCATTTATAAAAACAGCGCATGTATTCTCAGCCCAAAAATATTTAAAGTTTAAAAAGGGACTATATACTCACCTAATGTATTTTGTAGTAAAAATACATGTAACACCATTGGTAACTTATAAGGTTGGCCTTCGATTCATGAACCTATATCATTCGTATATATATTAATACATATACAGGAAATCACATAATTTTCCTTTATTAAATATATATTATTTATGTGCTCGTAGTTTATATAATTCACATTAAATTCTATTTAAATTATATACATATATTATGTCTTAAAGTATATGTTATATTTACCTATTTGTATATATTTAAAATGGTTAAAATCTATACATTTAGTTGTAGTAATATATCCAAATATATATACAAAATTGTTTAGTGTTATATTTATAAATTAATAGTTTGTTATATGTAATTATATGTATATATATGTAGAAAATATTAATAGATTTGTTATATATAGTTATGTGAATTTATTAATACTAATATTTAAGGAAAATAAATATTTTTTTTTTTTTTTTTTTAAACTACCGATAATAATAATAATAACGTTCCTAATTATGTTAATAATAATAACAGTTATCTTTAGTAACAACCATATTAATGTTACCCTTAATTATTTTAATAACTATATTACTAGTATTAATAATAATAACAATTAAATAAAAAAATTTATAATAATAATAATAGTAATAATGATGCAAATAATAATAATAATAATAATAATAATAATAATAATAAAAATGAGTTTGAATGTGTAAAACTACCTTAGAGATCCTTTTAAAAAAACATATGTCCCAAGTTAAGATCGAACCCGAGACCTTCATTTAACACACATTGATACTTAGCCAGCTGATCCGCCCAGATTTTCTGATTAATAACCAACCCGTAATATTATAACCCGTTTAGTTATTCGTTCCTTCTTCTTCCTCCCAGAAATCAAACCAGAAAATATTCTAACTTATGATGAGTTTCTTAATTGGCTTTAGGAGTATAAATTGATACAGAAACGACTCCCAATCTTGGTTTAATCAATTTAAACAAAATTAAAAAAAAATGGTGCTGTAACAGTTCGAAGAACACGTCTTTGAACTCAAAATCAAACTCGAGTTTTCGGAATGTTTTGGATCACAACATCAACACAAAAAAACTTCTAAATTCATATTAGAATCTGTTTGAATCCTCAATTAAACTTAAAACATTAAAATGGGTTTGGATTTCTCGATGAACAAATATTTTAACCTTTTTGACCCGAAACTTTAACTCAGGAATTCATGTTCGATAGAACGAATTGGAATACGAATTTTTGCAGAAAGATTAACCAACTGAATCTTAACTGAACTGTATTATTACATTTTTCATCTGATTTCTAATTTGGTTTTGAGCAAAACGAGTTCATGAACAGAGGTACGCACCTCTTAAATTTTCTGTTTAATTTGATAATTAAAAGCAGTAATCAGTGATGGAATTTATGAAAAACGAGTTGTTCTCCTCGAATATATATAATAGATGATCGTTGATATACAGAGAAAAGGGTAGACCAATCATCACGAGTAAACAGAAATTCAAAGAAAAAAAAATACCTCTGATAATGATATATGCGTAATCCATGTGATTTTATATATACACTGTATTCCTATTTCTGTAACTATAAATATCAGTATTTAAGTGACTGATTTTTTTTTATATATCTAATTATATATATATATATATATATTTTATAATTCATAAGCTTTGGTAATTAATAATTATATTATTATTATTAATAATATTACTAATAATTAATGATACTACTAATAATAATAGTATTTTTGATAAATAGATTAGAAAAAAATATATATATATGATAAATAATGATGATTTTTAATAAATTTAATTAATACTATTGATAATAAAAATAATAATAATAATCCTCTTCGTAATACAAACAATAATACTAGTTAATATTAATATCAATATTATTATTAATAATAACATTAACAGTAACAATAATACATCTTAATCATAATAGAACTTTATTTATATATGTATTTTATATTAAGAGTAATAATATTGTTAATACAAATATTAATATTAATATCAACAATAATAACAATAACGAAAGTAATAATATTAATATTAACAATACATGTATATACAAATTTGCAATTAGACTTAATATATTACAATTTATTAATTATATCATATTTACTATAATATTTCATATTTATAAATTTGCAATATATATAATATTACATATGTATAAAGTTCATATATGTTTACAGTATTACCTACACACAAAGGTTCGTGAATCGTCAGGCATAGTCAAAGGGTAACTGATCATCCAAATAAAGATTTCAGATTTTCTAGACTCAACATTAAGGTTTTTGCTTATCGTGTCGGAAACATATAAAGCTTAAGGTTTAAATTTGGTCGAAAATTTCCGGGTCGTTACACATACGGCTTGCCAGTATGGCAAACGGCCTGCCAAACGGTCAGAGTAAACGGGCTCGATAAACGGCTTGCCTAATCAAACGGCCTTCAAAAACGGCTTGCCAAACGGCTTGCCAGCCGTTTGCAGCAAAAATCAAGTCTATTTAAAGGGCTCTCTCCATCCATTCCAACACTGATGTCGTAGGGGGTGTATACAAAATAGTGTTTATTTTTACTACAAAATGCGACTAAATATTACACAAGTTTTATTTATTTATTTATCGAGTGGATATACCTAAACCTTGCTACAACACTTATAGGCAGTGTACCTAATCGTAGAGTAGTGTAGTTTTTAGTAAGTCCGGTTCGTTCCACAGGGAGCTGGTGAAGTTAACGCTATATTATTAAGTTTATTTGTAAAAATATATATATAAATAAGTAGTAGTATTATTATAAAATGGGGGTTTTACCGTTTAATGACCGGTTTGTCGATTTTAAGCGTAAAAATAAATGACAAAAATTAAAGTGCGTAAAATAATGACAATAAATAAAATGACAGTAAATAAAATTGCGAGTAATAAAATGACAGTAAATAAAGATACGATGAGAAATATAATAAAAGAATTATGCTTATTTAAACTTCCGTAATCATGATGTTTGACGTGTTGATTTTAATTTATTACCATGGGTTAATTGTCCTTTGTCCTGGTTTATTTGATACGTCTATCTGGTTTTTGTCCATAATAGTCCATCGGTCATAAATATAAAGTGCGAGTATCCTCGTCAAATTACCCTTATACCCGAAGTCAAATATTCCAACTGATTAAGGATTTAAACTGTGACGCAGTTATCACTTCTGTCAACAATTACACCAGTTATCACTGTATGTAATCCACCCCTGTTTTAATTAGTTTATGAATATTAATTCATCCACTTGATCAGAATGAATAATCAATTACCCAACCCAATTGATTAATTAAATGATTATAACAGATTCCATATGAACATCACTAAATAGGACAACCATAATCATTATTAATTATTAGGTTAATTAATTTGAAGATAGGTTCGACAGACTCCAATGAGTTGTCACTCAATTAGACAATACCCCCCATCTATTAATAGTCAATAGTTCAATTTCCACAAGTGTCGGTCTTTTGCCCAAACCTTAATTATGGTCCAAAGTTCAATAACCCCATCTTAATATTTTAGCCTAACATCACGATTACTTCGGCTCAAATAAGCATAATAATAACTTAGTTACGAGACATTAATTTAAAAAGGAAGAACATAACTTACAATGATTATTTATAGCGTAGCGTTACACGGACAGAGTTTCGACTTACACACTCAAACGATCTCTATCATAAATCTTATTATTATCATAATTTAAACTTAAAATTAAGATTATTGTTATATCTTATTACATTAACATTATGATAGAGATATAGAATATAGATATTGATAATTGATATTGATATTTGATAGGATAAAAAAAAAGGATAGAAAAGTTGATCGAAAAAAAGGTCTCCCTAATTTTGATCGTAAATCATCCTTTTATAGCGAAATTAGAAATTGAATTTTCATTTACGACCCCTGAACTATGCTCAATTAACAACTTTTTATTATTTAATATTATTCTTATTATGAATTATTTAAATATTATATTTTATTCTTGTGCATAGTTGACTCGTAATTTTTACACCGTTGCGTCGAGCGCTGAAAGTTGGTTCATGTCCCGGTTCCGGATTTTCGAACGTCCTTGCGTACTATTTAATATCTTGTACTTTGCGTTTTGTAACTTGTACTCTTGTCATTTTTAGACGTTCTTCATCAATAATTTGAACCTTTTTGATTGTATCTTGTACTTTTGAGCTTTTTGGACCTTTGTGTCTTCAATTCGTCGTTTTCGCCTTTTGTCTTCGCACTTATTTAAAATAAACGAATATTACTTGAAAATGGAACAATTGCAACTAAAATCTTGTCTTTCTTGGGGGATTTTGCTATGAAATATATGTTCCTTTTTAGCCTTATCAATATCCCCACACTTGAGCGTTGCTTGTCCTCAAGCAATACAGTCTTGAAATAATATAATACATCACACGAATCACTTCTTTATTCTTTACACTTTGTACATCAGTGATTTTGATAGAGCGGTATAAACAATGATAGTAACGATATGGTTAAAGGTGGGTGTGTCATCCACAGTTGCCTTGGGTTTAGGACAACGACACTTGCAATCAAATAGCCGATTTACTTTCGGTTTCCAAAGCAAAGTGCACATTTGAAAGGCGGTTTACAGTCCCACATGACTATAAAAATTTAGATCCTTTAAGGAAATTGGATCTTTATGAAAACATTTGATCTTTTGAAAATTCAAGCTAGATTTTACCCTAGAAAAGTTTTCTGATTTGATCCATCATCGGTGTTGCAAAATATATTTGTGGATCAATATTTTGGCTAAAACTTTTAGGTTCGTGTAATCTACTGCTATCCCGGTATCGAATAGCACACATCCAGTTTACTTGTTCCGTATATTACCTTTCGGTAAACTACCGCCCGGTTGTAAAGGAAAGCGATGAACAAGAAACTGTTAAGGCAATGTCCCGTGACATGCAGATGATTATGGTCTTTTAACGTGTCGGATGCTAGAACTATCCTTGGTAGGAGCGATAGTAAAGATCATCCTATAATTTTTCGGTCTGGCACAAGGTCCTGTCTCCGACCATGCTATGCAACCACCGTTCTTACGGTTGACACCCGATTTGGTTCAGGTGACCTAATGAATTCCAGGTGAATTTCTTAGGATTTTACGTTCAATGGTAATGAACGCATTGAAAATGGTTTTTCAGAAAACAAATCGGTTTGTATTTTTGATCAAAATATTTTCTCGTTCATGCTCGAGTTTAGATATCATCGAATTCCATGAGTTTGAATTCTCAATCTTTAAGGTCAATCTCTAGGATTGAGTATTATCAGTCTTAAAAGCTGATTTTTAATCTTTAAGGAGATTATCCTTTTCTGGGGATCTGATTCATTAGTCTTATCAAGCTAATTTGCACGGTGCCCCCCCATTGTACGAGATAAATCCTTCTCATGGTTAGGATAAATCTGACCACATGGCGACCCTGTTTGATGCTGAGGTCCGTGGATTTCCTGCTGATTTTAGTGATGACTTTTCTAGATTTTTCGTCAACCTACAGCTGGTCTGGACGACAACTTCATGACCTAAATCAAGAAGCGCGTTTCTTTTTCGGAAGACTTTACTTCCTTTTAATGATGGAATTGATTCATCGTGTAGATCCATCTTTCTTTCAAAAGTATTATAGTAAATCGGGTAAAACTGATTAGTATCATCCAAAACAAAAGTACCTGCAATAATCTTGTACAAAAATATGTGATAGATAGTTTTTAATTGAATAACTTGGTACATTCTCCCCACACTTAGTTTCTTTCTTTGCCTTTTTATTCTCCTTTATTCCATTTTAAATGAATTCAAGCATTTTAGGTTGTTTCTCAATTTATGTCCTTTCCGATAATTTCGGTATTATCACCTAGTTTTCACCGTTCATAAATATGTATAAACATGATTTTGACTTCATTTAATTGAAAATTTTTCAAATTTTCACAAAATTTGGCAAATAAACCAAGTATAAACCTGAGAGAATTTATAACCCTTCCCCACACTTAAGATCATGCAATGCCCTCATTTGCATGAAATCAGACTATAATTTAAATTCATGAGGGTGATTAGCGTAGAAAAATGATTAAAAATACCGAGTTTGTAATTACAAAGCTCGTTGAATGATAGATGGCGCCTCATCGTTCATTCCTTCATTTGTTATATCATATTTGTTGTTTTGCGTCTTGTCGTCAAAATTAGTACCTTTTGCTGAACTTTAATGACAGTCTTTGAAAGTGCGTTGTTTTACCCTGTTTTGTACATAAGATAAAATACAAACATATATATATATATATATATATATATTTTTGAAGTTTGGTTTATAACCCCACTTTTCAAAAATTTATAAAGTATAATATTTTTGGCATACTTTAAATCAATAAAATTAAAAATAATGATAACAAAATTTGTCGCCCCGCCCTCGGGTAAAGTAATTTCGGCTTAATGACCTAGTCTTCAACTCACGACGAATTTTAGAAATCATTTTTTCAACTTAATGAATTAAAGTAAATTTTGTTTTTAAAAACGTAAATTAAAATGCATATTAATTTCATAAAAAACCTACAAAACAAAAATTCAGAATGGAGGGAGAAAACTAGTTCTTTAGTGTCTGCTAGCGGAAAAGACCAATCGGATTCCATTCTCGGAACTACACGAGAACAGAACAAATAACTTTAGACAGCATTATCTTTTTATAACATTCGAATCTCCCCACAATTAGGTAGCTGTGGTGTCGAAATTGTGATTAACTTTATCGTCAATTTCTCTTGGTCCATAATCAACTTGCATATCCGTGACTTTTTCTTTAAGCCATTGGTCGGATTCCTGTGTAATATCCATAATTTCAACTAGTTTCTCCTTTTCTTTAGGTGATAGATTGGATACTAACCGGTTACATAACTTAAAGTTCCCCTTGGTTTTAGCATCGCGAATCCGTTTAATAAGTTTCTTCATTGAACTATTAATAACGGGATCATTTAATTTCGTATCAACAACGGGGTTCTTTGTTATCATGTCATCATTAGGTGTTACTTCATTTTCCCCACACTTAGGCGTTTCATTATTGCTAAGTATTACCGTTGGAGTTGGTAAAAGCACATGGTTCTTACCAATTGTTTTTACTGGTTCATCGGTTTTGGCTGGTGGAGATTTAGACTTTCGAATCATAAAGGTGATCGATTTGTCACCACTTTTAAGTGTCATTCTTCCATTTCCTACATCAAATAACGCCTTGGTGGACGCTAAGAATGGCCGACCTAAAATTAGAGGAATGTTTGGGTCCTCTTCTATGTCAATGACAATAAATTCGACTAGAAAGGTTAAATTGCCTACTTGAACGGGTAGGTTGTCAGCAATTCCAACTGGGTGCTTAATGGTTTGATCAAAGAGTCGAACACTCATATCCGTTGGACTTAACTTACCTACACCTAATCTCTTATATAAGGAAAGAGGCATAACACTTACACTTGCACCTAAATCTGCTAGTGCATCATACATGACACAATCACTAAGTAGACAAGGAACAATAAATTCACCCGGATCACCTACCCTAGGTGGAGGTTTTGGTGGAACTGTCTTCACCGGGTTTATATTTACGGCTTTTGTTTCTTGCACTTTCTTATTCTTTTTCTTCTTCTTCTTTCCAGAGGTATCACAATCTTTATTACCTATCACTTGCTCATACTCAACTCCTTTTCTTGGAAACGGGATGGGTGGTTTGTATGGTGTCACCACTGGCTTTACATACTCGGGTGGTGGTGGTGTAACTTCTTCATTGTTACTCACATCTAAAACCTTCCCATCTTCTGGAGCTGGTTTTTCAGAATTTGTTGACACCATATTAACATTCTCTTTCCGAGGATTTACTTCAGTATTACTCGGTAGCTTTCCTTGTTCCCTCTCACTCATCATGCTAGCAAGAGTACCTACGTGTTTTTCTAGATTCAAAATGGAAGCTTGTTGAGTTCTTAATGACTGATCAAACCTCTCGTTCGTTTGGGTTTGAGATGTAATGAATTGTGTTTGAGATTCAACTAGCTTTGCCATCATTTCTTCTAGATTTGGCTTTTTCTCTTCGGTTTGTTGTGGTGGTTTATACAAGCTAGGTCTTTGTTGATTGAAAGTGTTGTTTTGAGTTGGTTGGTTATTCGGACCTTGTTGGTTATACCAGTTATTTTCGGGTCCTTTTGGATTGTAAAGAATGTTTTGATTTCGATTTAAGTTTAGCCTTGGCGGTTGATAATTATTTTGATAATTATTTCCCGGCCTTTGGTTCATATAGGAAACATTCTCTCGTTGTTCCATCTTGGTTCAATGTGACAATCTTTCAATAAGTGTGGTCCACCGCATTGCTCACAACTGATTCGTATTGCGTGAATATCTTTATTCATCTTTTTCATTCGTCTTTCGAAAGCATCTATTTTTGCGGAAACGGAATCAAAGTCATGGCTAGAATCGGCTCTAGCCGCTTTAGATGATCGAAAGATATCTTTTTCTTGGTGCCACTCATGCGAGTGGGAGGCTGTGTTATCAATAATTTTGTAAGCTTCAGTTGCGGTTTTCTTCATAATGGAACCACCAGCTGTTATGTCGATGTCTTTTCTTGTAGCGATGTCTACGCCTTTATAGAAGATTTGCACTATTTGAAAAGTATCTAATCCGTGTTGAGGACATCCTCTCAACATCCTTCCGAATCTTGTCCACGCCTCATATAATGTTTCATTTGGCTTTTGCGTGAACGTAACAATTTCTCCTTGAAGTCTCACGGCTTTGGATGCCGGAAAGAATCGTTTAAGAAATTTTTCAACTAAAACATCCCATGTGTCAATCGCCCCTTCAGGTAACGATTCTAACCAATCTTTGGCTTCTCCCTTTAAAGTCCAGGGAAACAACATGAGATAGATCTGCTCATCTTCCACTTCTCGGATTTTGAATAGTGTACAAATTCTATTAAACGTACGAAGATGTTCGTTTGGGTCTTCATTCGGCGCACCACTGAATTGGCATTGATTAGTCACCATGTGTAGAATTTGTCCTTTGATTTCATAATCTGGAGCATTAACTTCTGGTTTAATAATGGCATGACCTTGGCCCGTGCGTGTAGCTCTCATTCGGTCTTCCATACTTAGAGGTTCTAGATTTTCCATGATTGGAAGTGTTGTATCTGAATCACTAGAGGTTTCTGATTTAATGGTTTCTTTCCTCAACAATCTCTGTTTGAATGATTGGTGGTTCCGGAGGAAAGTTTAATGGTTCGGGATCTACAAACCGTTCCTGAATATTCTCCGGATTCTCAATTGTGAGGTTTGTTTCAAAAACTGGATTATCGGAAATTTGAGTTTGAGGATTTGGTCGACTTGATGACGATTCTAAAGAAAAATCAACGGCGGCGATATTCGTTAAACGATGTCTTGATCGAGTTACAGGTGGTGAACGTATGACCGGCGGCGAACGTCTTGCTCGGTGCATTCACTGAATATCCTATTAGTTTTTAAAAAGGAAAGAAAAATTATAATAAGTTATCCAATTAATAGACTTTTCTGATTTTGCCCACGTTTCGAATAGCCAAAAGATGCAGCAGAGGGGCAGGATTCGTTTGGTCTCAATATAATTGAGTACTGTTTGGCTCCAATAACCCGGTCCACGTACAAATTCAACTATTACTACGAACCAGAAAATTTTGATGTCTATCAATTTAACCACTTAAAATAAATTTTCGTAATTTTAAGAAATTTAGAGAAGAAGTAGAAAAAATTCTAAGTCCTAAAAACTAGAATGGCGAGAAATAAGAGAGAAAAAGATTGCGCGTCGAAAAGTGTCGAAAAATGAAAAAGACGAAGAGTGGTTTGTAAACACGCGGTTAATCCAACCTTATAACTATCACTATCTTAAAATTAAAACTACAAATAGAGATTACTAATTGGAATTGTAATTGATACATAGGTAAAAGGCGTCGAAAAAAAAAAAAAAATAAGAAAATAGCACGAAAAATGGCGTCGCAAAATTTTAAGGCACCTAAATTTTAATCTAAAGAAAAAGTACTTAAGGGATTTTACGGCAAAACTAAAAATTCTAGAAGTAAAAATAACTATGGCAAAACTAAACTTAATACTAAAAGTTGCGAATATAGTCTAAAAATCTAAAGGTAATAAAACTAAAAAAAAAATTTTTTTATAGACAAAATCTTAAAAATATATTTTTTTTTACGTTTTTTTTTTTTTTTTTTTACGTTTTTTTTTTTATATTTTTGCAAATATAAATTAAAAATATAGCGTTTTAGTGCTCCCCGACAGCGGCGCCAAAAACTTGATGTCGTAGGGGGTGTATACAAAATAGTGTTTATTTTTACTACAAAATGCGACTAAATATTACACAAGTTTTATTTATTTATTTATCGAGTGGATATACCTAAACCTTGCTACAACACTTATAGGCAGTGTACCTAATCGTAGAGTAGTGTAGTTTTTAGTAAGTCCGGTTCGTTCCACAGGGAGCTGGTGAAGTTAACGCTATATTATTAAGTTTATTTGTAAAAATATATATATAAATAAGTAGTAGTATTATTATAAAATGGGGGTTTTACCGTTTAATGACCGGTTTGTCGATTTTAAGCGTAAAAATAAATGACAAAAATTAAAGTGCGTAAAATAATGACAATAAATAAAATGACAGTAAATAAAATTGCGAGTAATAAAATGACAGTAAATAAAGATACGATGAGAAATATAATAAAATAATTATGCTTATTTAAACTTCCGTAATCATGATGTTTGACGTGTTGATTTTAATTTATTACCATGGGTTAATTGTCCTTTGTCCTGGTTTATTTGATACGTCTATCTGGTTTTTGTCCATAATAGTCCATCGGTCATAAATATAAAGTGCGAGTATCCTCGTCAAATTACCCTTATACCCGAAGTCAAATATTCCAACTGATTAAGGATTTAAACTGTGACGCAGTTATCACTTCTGTCAACAATTACACCAGTTATCACTGTATATAATCCACCCCTGTTTTAATTAGTTTATGAATATTAATTCATCCACTTGATCAGAATGAATAATCAATTACCCAACCCAATTGATTAATTAAATGATTATAACAGATTCCATATGAACATCACTAAATAGGACAACCATAATCATTATTAATTATTAGGTTAATTAATTTGAAGATAGGTTCGACAGACTCCAATGAGTTGTCACTCAATTAGACAATACCCCCCATCTATTAATAGTCAATAGTTCAATTTCCACAAGTGTCGGTCTTTTGCCCAAACCTTAATTATGGTCCAAAGTTCAATAACCCCATCTTAATATTTTAGCCTAACATCACGATTACTTCGGCTCAAATAAGCATAATAATAACTTAGTTACGAGACATTAATTTAAAAAGGAAGAACATAACTTACAATGATTATTTATAGCGTAGCGTTACACGGACAGAGTTTCGACTTACACACTCAAACGATCTCTATCATAAATCTTATTATTATCATAATTTAAACTTAAAATTAAGATTATTGTTATATCTTATTACATTAACATTATGATAGAGATATAGAATATAGATATTGATAATTGATATTGATATTTGATCGGATAAAAAAAAAGGATAGAAAAGTTGATCGAAAAAAAGGTCTCCCTAATTTTGATCGTAAATCATCCTTTTATAGCGAAATTAGAAATTGAATTTTCATTTACGACCCCTGAACTATGCTCAATTAACAACTTTTTATTATTTAATATTATTCTTATTATGAATTATTTAAATATTATATTTTATTCTTGTGCATAGTTGACTCGTAATTTTTACACCGTTGCGTCGAGCGCTGAAAGTTGGTTCATGTCCCGGTTCCGGATTTTCGAACGTCCTTGCGTACTATTTAATATCTTGTACTTTGCGTTTTGTAACTTGTACTCTTGTCATTTTTAGACGTTCTTCATCAATAATTTGAACCTTTTTGATTGTATCTTGTACTTTTGAGCTTTTTGGACCTTTGTGTCTTCAATTCGTCGTTTTCGCCTTTTGTCTTCGCACTTATTTAAAATAAACGAATATTACTTGAAAATGGAACAATTGCAACTAAAATCTTGTCTTTCTTGGGGGATTTTGCTATGAAATATATGTTCCTTTTTAGCCTTATCAAACACACACTCAATTTGTAATTCATTTTCATTTTTTCAAGTTTTTAGTTAGTTTTAGTAGTAGTTAGCTTAGCTTTTATTTTTCGGAGGATATCCCGGCGAGTCCCTGCGATCTCGGGCAGATTTCTTCGGCCTTTTCAGGTTTTTATCCTAAACGCTTGTCTTTTGTATTAAACATGTGTTCTTACTTTTTATGTTTAATAATGCGTTCCGATATTACCATGATAGCTTAATTAATCTGTATGTTGCCATGATAGAAGTTTGGGTTAGCGTAATTATGTTAATTTAGTACGATTACTGTTATAATACTGAACAAGGAAGTCTGATAGATTTGTATGCTAGCATCTTAAGGATTGACCAACCTAGGTTGTGATCAGGACTTGTCCACCTATATGAAATTAGCTACTTCATATGATTAAGACCCCTGGTTATACTGTATCTGAAGATTCTATGAACTCGGTATGGCCGGAGTTCCCGAGAGGCATCTAATGCACTTTTAGGACACGGAACTTAGGAATTGAGACATGAATGACCTAGTATGCCTATTGACTGTTCCGAAGAGACTTCTTAGGAGCTGTTAAGATCTAGTTAGTGCCTTCACTGTGTGGCCCAAGCCTATTGAATGTTCTTGTTTGATTGTTGCCTTAGGTCTTAGTCATATCTACTGTTTAGGTATTCATTATTTTTCTATCTGCTTTACTATCAGTATATTAATTGTGATGTTGTATAATGTTTAAATTGTTGTGATCTCATTAGAATGATGGAATAGTTGTTAGTTTTCATTTAAGGTTTTGCCAACTTAAACCGACAGATTTCTTCTGTTTGTGATCAGTGTTCAATCAACATGGCACGTTGTTATTCAGTTACCTAAACTGATAACGAGGGTTAAGATTAGAGCTTAACTCACTAATAAACCTAGTGCTTTACTGAGGATAACCTCCGAGGTATTGTTACCTTTCAATTATACGACCAAGTGACATACTTCTCATTGCTCAAAGAGAACTCCGAGAGTTCAAAGACAAGTTGAAATTTCCCGTTCATAATGATTATAAACGTTCCATATTAATTGATTTCGTCACGAGGTTTTGACCTCTATATGAGATGTTTTTCAAAGACTGCATTCATTTTTAAAATAACCATAACCTTTATTTTATCGATAAAGGTTTAAAAAGCATTACATAGATTATCAAATAATGATAATCTAAAATATACCGTTTACACACGACCATTACATAATAGTTTACAATAAGAATATATTACATCAAAAATAAGTTTCTTAAATGTAGTTTTTACATAATATCATACAAGCATGGACTTCAAATCTTGTCCTTATTTTAGTATGCAACAGCGGAAGCTCTTAATAATCACCTGAGAATAAACATGCTTAAAATGTCAACAAAAATGTTGGTGAGTTATAGGTTTAACCTATATATTATCAAATCATAATAATAGATCACAAGATTTCATATTTCAATATACATCCCATGCATAGAGATAAAAATCATTCATATGGTGAACACCTGGAATAGTGAGATCTTCTTTAGCAAAACATTTCTTCAAATTCGAGACGTGGAATGTGTTATGTAAAGCTGCGAGTTATTGAGGTAACTCAAGTCGGTAAGCTACTGGTCCGACACGATCAATAATCTTGAATGGTCCAATATACCTTGGATTTAATTTCCCTCATTTACCAAATCGAACAACGCCTTTCCAAGGTGCAACCTTAAGCATGACCATCTCTCCAATTTCAAATTCTATATCTTTTCTTTTAATGTCGGCGTAGCTCTTTTGTCGACTTTGGGTGGTTTTCAACCGTTGTTGAATTTGGATGATCTTCTCGGTAGTTTCTTGTATTATCTCTGGACCCGTAATCTGTCTATCCCCCACTTCACTCCAACAAATTGGAGACCTGCACTTTCTACCATAAAGTGCTTCAAACGGCACCATCTCAATGCTTGTATTGTAGCTGTTGTTGTAGGAAAATTCTGCTAACGGTAGATGTCGATCCCAACTGTTTCCGAAATCAATAACACATGCTCGTAGCATGTCTTCAAGCGTTTGTATCGTCCTTTCGCTCTGCCCATCAGATTGTGGATGATAGGTAGTACTCATGTCTAGACGAGTTCCTAATGCTTGCTGTAATGTCTGCCAGAATCTTGAAATAAATCTGCCATCCCTATTAGAGATAATAGAGATGGGTATTCCATGTCTGGAGATGACTTCCTTAAAATACAGTCGTGCTAACTTCTCCATCTTGTCATCTTCTCTTATTGGCACGAAGTGTGCTGATTTGGTGAGACGATCAACTATTACCCAAATAGTATCAAAACCACTTGCAGTCCTTGGCAATTTAGTGATGAAATCCATGGTAATGTTTTCCCATTTCTATTCCGGGATTTCGGGTTGTTGAAGTAGACCTGATGGTTTTTGATGCTCCGCTTTGACCTTTAAACACGTCAAACATTCCCCTACGTATTTAGCAACATCGGCTTTCATACCTGGCCACCAAAAATGTTTCTTGAGATCCTTGTACATCTTCCCCGTTCCAGGATGTATTGAGTATCTGGTTTTATGAGCTTCTTTAAGTACCATTTCTCTCATATCTCCAAATTTTGGTACCCAAATTCTTTCAACCCTATACCGGGTTCCATCTTCTCAAATATTAAGATGCTTCTTCGATCCTTTGGGTATTTCATTCTTTAAATTTCCCTCTTTTAAAACTCCTTGTTGCACCTCCTTTATTTGAGTAGTAAGGTTATTGTAAATCATTATATTCATAGATTTTACTCGAATGGCTTCTCTGTCCTTTCTGCTCAAGGCGTCGGCTACCACATTTGCCTTTCCCGGGTGGTAACGAATCTCAAAGTCGTAATCATTCAACAATTCAATCCACCTACGCTACCTCATGTTCAGTTGTTTCTGATTAAATATGTGTTGAAGACTTTTGTGGTCAGTATATATAATACTTTTGACCCCATATAAGTAGTGCCTCCAAGTCTTTAATGCAAAAACAACTGCGCCTAATTCCAAATCATGCGTCGTATAATTTTGCTCGTGAATCTTCAATTGTCTAGACGCATAAGCAATTACCTTCGTTCGTTGCATTAATACACAACCGAGACCTTGCTTTGAGGCGTCACAATATATCACAAAATCATCATTCCCTTCAGGTAATGACAATATAGGTGCCGTAGTTAACTTTTTCTTCAACAATTGAAATGCTTTCTCTTGTTCATCCTTCCATTCAAATTTCTTCTTTTTATGCGTTAATGCAGTCTAGGGTTTTGCTATTTTGGAAAAATCTTGGATAAATCTCCTGTAATAACCAGCCAGCCTTAAAAATTGGCGTATGTGTTTCGGAGTTTTCGGGGTTTCCCACTTTTCAACGATTTCAATCTTTGCTGGATCCACCTGAATACCTTCTTTGTTCACTATATGACTGAGAAATTGAACTTCTTCCAATCAAAATGCACACTTTATAAACTTAGCGTACAGTTTTTCTTTTCTCAGCAACTCTAGCACTTTACTCAAATGTTCTTCGTGCTCTTGATCATTCTTCGAGTAAACAAGTATGTCATCGATGAAAACAATGACAAACTTGTCAAGATATGGCCCAAACACTCAGTTCATGAGGTCCATGAACACAACTGGTGCGTTAGTCAGTCCAAACGGCATAACCATAAACTCATAATGATACCCAGAACGTAAATCAATCTTCGAATAAACCGACGAGCCTTGTAGTTGATCAAATAAGTCGTCGATTCTCGGTAGTGGGTAGCGGTTCTTGATGGTAAGTTTGTTCAACTCTCGGTAGTCGATACACAACCTAAATGTACCATCCTTCTTCTTGATAAACAAAACAGGAGCTCCCCACGGTGATGTGCTTGGTCGAATAAAACCACGCTCTAAAAGTTCTTGTAATTGGCTCTGAAGTTCCTTCATTTCGCTGGGTGCGAGTCTGTATGGAGCACAAGCTATTGGTGCAGCTCTCGATACAAGGTCTATTTGAAATTCAACGGATCGATGTGGGGGTAATCCCGGTAATTCTTTCGGAAATACATCGGGAAATTCTTTTGCGACGGGAACATCACTGATGTTCTTTTCTTCAGGTTTAACTTCCTCGATGTGTGCTAGAATAACATAACAACCTTTTCTTATTAGTTTTTGCGCCTTCAAACTACTAATAAGATTTAATTTCGCGTTGTTCTTTTCTCCGTACACCATTAAAGGTTTTCCTTTTTCACGCATAATGCAAATCGCATTTTTGTAACAAACGACCTCTGCTCTCACCTTTTTCAACCAGTCCATGCCAATTATTACATCAAAACTCCCTAACTCGACTGGTATTAAATCAATTTTAAACGTTTCATCCCCCAGTTTAATTTCTCTCTCCCGACATATATTATCTGCTGAAATTAATTTACCGTTTGCTAATTCGAGTAAAAATTTACTATCCAAAGGCATCAATGGGCAACTTAATTTAGCACAAAATTCTCTACTCATATAACTTCTATCCGCACCCGAATCAAATAAAACATAAGCAGATTTATCATCAATAAGAAACGTACCCGTAACAAGCTCTGGGTCTTCCTGTGCTTCTGCCGCATTAATATTGAAAACTCTTCCTCGGCCCTGCCCATTAGTATTCTCCTAATTCGGGAAATTTCTAATAATGTGGCCCGGTTTTCCACATTTATAACAAACAGCGTTGGTATTACTTGCTCCGACACTATTCGTTTCGGCATTACTTGTTCCGACATTATTTGTTCCTTTAGTTCTGTTAAACTTTGGTCCATAGACCTCACACTTTGTTGCGCTATGACCATTTCTTTTACATTTATTGCAAAATGTCGTGCAAAACCCCTGATGATTTTCTTCACATCTATGACATGGCTGTTTTTTGTTTTTGTTGCCGTTGTTGTTATTGAGATTATTGTTGGGATTGTTATTGTTGTTGAAACTGTTGTTGTAGTTGTTGTTGTTGTTGGGATGTTTGTTGTAGTTATTGTTAAGATTGCGGTTATTGTCGCGGTTGTTGGGATAGTTGTTGCGATTGTGGTTGTAATTGTTGTTGTTGTTGTACTGGTGACCCTTGTCACCGTTTTCCTCCCACTTCCGCTTAAGTTGTTTCGTGTTGGCTTCTTCGGCCGCCTGCTCTTTAATTCTTCCCTCAATCTGATTTATGAGTTTATGAGCCATTCGACTTGCCTTCTGTATAGAAGCGGGCTCGTGTGAACTCACATCTTCTTGAATCCTTACTGGTAACCCTTTTACAAACGCGTCGATCTTCTCTTCTTCATCTTCGAATGCTCCCGGAAACAATAGGTACAACTCTGTGAATCGTTGTTCATATGTGGTAACGTCGAACCCTTGTGTTCGTAACTCTCTAAGTTCTGCCTTGAGTTTATTGACTTCGTTTCTAGGACGGTACTGCTCGTTCATCAATTGCCTGAATGCCAACCACGGTAGTGCGTAAGCAACATTTTGTCCTACCTATTCAAGATAGGTATTCCACCACGTTAACGCAGTACCTGTGAAGGTATGCGTAGCGTACTTAACTTTGTCCTCTTCAGTACACTTACTTATGTAGAGACCCGTCCTAATCCATCCGGACAAAGTCCATATCGATTATAAACGATTTACAACAGTTGATTACATCGCAAGGTACTTGACCTCTATATGATACATTTTACAAACATTGCATTCATTTTTAAAAAGACAATATTTCATTACATCGAAAGTTGACAGGCAGGTATACCATTTCATAATATATCTAACTATAATTGACTTAATAATAATCTTGATGAACTCGACGACTCGAATGCAACGTCTTTTGAAATATGTCATGAATGACTCCAAGTAATATCCCTAAAATGAGCAAATGCACATCGGAAGATTTCTTTCGTACCTGAGAATAAACATGCTTTAAAGTGTCAACCAAAAGGTTGGTGAGTTCATTAGTTTAACATAAATAACCATTATCATCATTTTAATAGACCACAAGATTTCCATATTCAGTTCTCATAAATATACGTCCCATGCATAGAGACAAAATATCATTCATATGGATTGAACACCTGGTAACCGACATTCACAATATGCATATAAGAATATCCCCATCATTCCGGGATCCTCCTTCTGATATGATATAAATTTCAAAGTACTAAAGCATCCGGTACTTTGGATGGGGCTTGTTGGGCCCGATAGATCTATCTTTAGAGTTCGCGTCAATTAGGGTGTCTGTTCCCTAATTCTTAGATTACCAGACTATATAAAAAGGGGCATATTCGATTTCGATAATTCAACCATATAATGTAGTTTCGATTACTTGTGTCTATTTCGTAAATCATTTATAAAAATTGTGCATGTATTCTCAGCCCAAAGATATAAAGGGTAAAAAGGTAAATGAAACTCACCTAATGTATTTTGTAGTTAAAATACATATGACAATACTGAACAATGCAGGGTTGGCCTCGGATTCACGAACCTATATCATCCATATATATATATATATATATATATATATATATATATATATATATATATATATATATATATATATATATACATAATCGTAATGGAACAAATCCGTATATTATATTTTACATTATATATTATATATATTTAATTTGTGTTTACATATTTAAAATGATTTGTTTAGATAGTTATATTCATATGTATTTAGTTAATATTATATCAAAAATACTTAATTTGTTATATATGAATATTCATATAAAATTCGTTAATATGATTAATACATATTGTTACCTATAATTATATTTTTATATACATAATATTTATTTAGTAACATAATATATTAATATTGGTAAGTAAAAGTTGTATTTGATTATAATAGTAATATTAATAATTTTATTAATAATAATAAAAATAATAAATTTTGTAGTATTACATAATACTTAATAATAATTATTATTATAGAAATTTCATTACTCGTGATAATATTAATATCAATACATATGTTAATCATAATCAAAATCTTCCTGATAAATTTCTAAACTACTAACTAAAGCTTCTATAATATCATTTCGTAATCCTATCATAATAATAATAGTAATACTTATATTATTAAAATCATAAGAATTATTCATTTTACTACTAATGAGAATAATAATAATAAGTTTAAAAAAAAATTAATGATAATGAAAATAATAATTTTGATAATACTACTTAATACTTAACAATAATGATAACAATAAAAATCCTATTACTAATGATGATATTAATAATAATACTAATTAATGATATTGCTACTAAGAAATGTAATATTTGTAGTAACAATAATAATAATAATACTCCTAATTGTATTTATAATACTTATACTAATAATACCAATAATGATAATATTCTTAATGACACTAATGATAATGATACTTCTAATATATTAGGAGTAACAATGATTATTGTAATAATAATAACAACAACTAATAATAACAATAAGAAAAATAATAATAATACTAATAATAATTAAAGAATCATAATTAAAGACTACCTTAGAAATCTCCTTTAAAAAAAAACGCCCCAAGCGAGACTCTAACACTAGACCTCTCGTTAACCAACACAAAACTCAGACCATCCAAACCCATCTGCTTTTCTGTTTTATTTACGGATCCCATATTACTTAACCCATATGTTTTTCTATTTTCCACCTTCTTCGTCTTCTCTGAATATCATTCGATCAGAATCATACCAAAAATCATAAAACGAATTTCCAAAACAAGATTTAAATTGTTGCCAATTACCAGAAATTAATAAGTGATGTAATTGTTTAATAATGAAGACGAAAATATATATATATATATATATATATATATATATATATATATATATATATATATATATATATATATATATATATATATATATATATATATATATATATATATATATATATATATATATATATATATATATAAGAATAAGCTGTTTCCCCGTCGCTGCTTAAACTAAAAAAAAATAATGATATTGAGATTCATCACGTTTTGAACAAAATTTATAAGACGAAATATATCTCAAATCACTTCTAAAATCTTTGTACATCCTCAATTTTAACAGAAATATCAACAAGAATTCGAATTTGTTTGAAGAACACATGTTGACTTTTTGGAACTCGAACTTTGACTCGACAATTAAAGCTCGATATCACGAATTGAGTCTTGAGATTTTGAAGAAATTTTGAGTAAACCATTCCTAACAACTTTGTATTTTTACATTTTGAAAATTGATTTGATTTCGAGATTTTGAATTATAGAACACAATACAGAGGTGTCAAAAGAAAAAAATAAATAAATAAATAAATAAAGTTTCTATTTTGATTTATTCGAATAAATAACTGGTATCAGTTGGTGATAGAAGGTTGAATGAAGTTATTCTCACATGAATTAGTCAAGTTATATATAAGATTTCAGTTGACACAATTTATTCTGTTGGTACAGAAATATATTAAAAAAATAAAAGGAGAATTTGATAGATAACAAATTTTTTTGTTGTACATGAAGAGTTGTTTACAGCTGGTACCAGTTTAGGGATAAATATAAAATCATCAACAGTTCGATGGTAATATGTATCTGATTAAAATTCTGCTTTCTGTTTGCAAAAATTATATGAATAATAAAATTAATTAACAATTATAATTATATTAATAACCTTACTAGAATTAATAATGATTTCCTATATATTACCTTATACACAACGTATGTACATTATATATTTCTGTATATACCTATACCTATCTCTATCTATATCTGTATATAAAATTATGTATATAAATTATGTATTTTATATATCTTTATTAGTATTTATATGAATCTGTTTATATATATGATTATAATTCATAAACTATAAGGTTATTATTAATAATATAAAATACTAATACTAATAATAATTATAATAAAAATTTCGACATAATGATAATAATAATAATAAAAATATTGACAATGATATTAATAATAATAATTAAATAATAATACCAATAATATTACTAATGATTTTAATAACAAATAAATAACATTATTACTAATGCTTTTGATAACAGTTATTATAACATGTATAACAATAATATTGTTAATAACAATAATGCTAATAATACTTAATATTATTAATATTAATATTGATAATGGTAATACTATATCAATCCACATATATCAAATTCATACCATTAAATTATATTTAAATAATAGTAATAACACTAATATTGGTATCATTATGGGGATAACAATATTTATATAACAACTATATTCGTACTTGTATTATATATATATATATATATATATATATATATATATATATATATATATATATATATATATATATACACACACACAACTATTTACAATTATTGGTTCGTGAATCGTCAGCACAGTCAAAGGGTAAATGATTATATGAACAAATTTCAAAGTTTTTGAGACATCAATATTACAGACTTTGCTTATCGTATTGAAATCAAATAAGATTCAAGTTTAAATTTGGTCGGAAATTCCCGGGTCATCACAGTACCTACCCGTTAAAGAAATTTCGTCCCGAAATTTGAGTGGGGTGGTCATGACTAACAATAAAAATGTTTTCAGGACCAATATGAGTTGATAATTAGAGGTTTATCATCATTGAATAATAATGATAAAATAATTCGATTATTCTGAGAATACGAATGAAGCTATCGCAAAAGAGTGAATTGAAGGAAATAAGATTTTCCTTAGCTTTTGACGTAAACAAGGTTGAATTCCGGAATTCAAGGGATTTATAGAGAATCTTCGAAATTAAAAAGATTTGATTCTTCGGTGAGTAAGGACTTTAAGATCTCTATAATTAAATACGGTGATCTGCCCCGATTAATCTGTCTGATATTTCCATTACAAATTAAGCCCTTCCGTTCCATTATTCTTACCATTTCAATACTTTCTTTCTTAATTCATACATCCAAAAGATTGTGAAAATGCTTAATCCAGTTTTAATCCTTGATATTTTTCTAATTATCATTTCTATCATCCTTCTTTTCAATCTTACACTAGAAGAGTCCGTTTACTTCTACTATTACCTTGGGGTGATACTATTCTTAATTATACCGTGTCTTTATATTGTTATTCTTATTAATATTCACTCTTTATAACTCCTGTGTTGTTATTTTGTTTTATATCTTCCCTTATATTTCAATGTCCCTGCTTCTGTCTCCTATAATTATTGTCATCCACAGTTAATGCGCTCTCTTATTTGATGTGATATATACCCCCTTTCTATTTCAGAGCTTCATGCTTTGGTTTACTTTTCGCAAGTAACGGTCCAGAATTCATAGGTATGGAGTTTCAAATTATCATAATATACAAGGTAGAAAGGAAAGGTAGTAGCACGATTTGTTTTGTCAAATTACCTGAATCACTGAGAATAGAACTATCAAGAATATATTTTCTTGACATGTTCAGAAGTTAAGCAGAATGAAAGAGTTATGTAACATGGCACATGATGACGTTATAATCTGTGAATCATCGTGTTCCATTTAGAAACTCAGCATGACTTACTGTAATATAATCACGTTGATCAAGTGTCATTATATTATACTAACTCATGCATCAGTTCCCAACATTACTTCAATAACATTCATATTTTAAGCTCGAAAGTTTTCAGAATATAGAAACTAACAGTTTCTATATGATGTAATACTGATAGCACGAAGAGATTAATGATTTCAGATAAGAATAGTTATAAAAATATCTCCAGAAATATGGAGGATATTTATAATGAAAGATACGATAATATCTCAGAATATCTAAGATCAGAGGATGATAGAAACTATTGTCTGCAAGGGTTTAGAGTAAGGAGCAAGATATTCACTAAAGACTTTAGCAGACATTGAATCATTTGGATTCTTTGAAGTCACACTTATTCTTTGTGATTTGTCCACGGCTTTCTTCATAGTTTCGCATAATCTGCTTTTCGGTACTAAATTTTCTATTGAATGTTTCCAATATATGATACACAGGAAGCATGAAGAGGTATATAATTTCGGACGAGAATATTTATGAAAATATCCTCAGAAATATCGAAGATATTGATGATGATATTTTGGAATTTCTAAGTTCGATGGTTGATGGAGAAAGATTTTCCACAAGATATTTAACATGACTTCGGAGCAAGATAATCTCTAAAGATTTCAACGGATCCAGAGTTACCTGGATTCTTTGAATATAGGGTATGGTCCTTGTATTTGTCCTTGGTCTCCTTCATGGTTAGCTCAATCCGTTTTCCAGTTCCAACTTTTATGAGCTTTTCCAACATACTATTCTTTATCATCAAACTTTCGATGATTAAGGGCGTTTATGGTTGTCTATGGTTTCTGCTGCTTCATTCAGCTTTCTCAACATTCAGAGTATGGATTTGTGACTGAGTGCTTTTCAGAATTTCAGAATGAGAGATCATAATTCTAAGAGATAAATGTCATACATATAACTGTTGATGTAGATATGCTGTGAGTTTTCAAGTACTGATTGCTGATTCCCGATAATTGGTATGGCAGTTCTCGTTACAAGATGCGGATGAGTATATGATACGGTTTCAATGAATAAATATAATGACTTGTCAGAGAGATTTAAGCCAAGAAGCAACGAGGTTGCTGGTACGTCTGCTGGTAATATGGTGGAATATAAAAGAATTCTCCGGTGTCAAAAGGGTAATCGTATATATCAGGATTTATAGTAAGGCTATTTCAAATGAAAAGTCGAAGTTGACTTGCTGGAGCTGTGACAAAATTTGCTACTTTGAAAAAGGGATCGCAAAATTATTTTTGCTGATAAATGCCGAAGGATTTAACGCGGCTACGTGTTAAACTTTTACTCAGTTGCCGAGAGTTTCTCAGGTGCATAACTATATAAATAAATCTTTTCTTCCGTAGATGAAGTGCGGTTGATTCATCCTATCGATTGAGGTGTTTTCAAGAATCATGAAAGATTTGAACGCAGATTGTAATCGTCGAGATACAAATGGGGTTTAAGATGAAATCAAGTGGCAAACTTGAAGAAATGTTTAGTTTCATATGTTTTAATCAATATTTTAATTCATTCTGATTGTCCAATTTTTTTTTTTTTTTAGTCCATAGTCGATAGTCCACAGTTAGCAATTTAATAATTCATATATAGTTTAATTTTTAATATTCAGATTAATTAATACGTATCGTGACCCGTGTACATGTCTCAGACTCGACCACAACTCAAACTATATATATTATTATAGAATCAACCTCAACCCTGTATAGAGAACTCGATCATTACTGCATATAGAGTGTCTATGGTGATTCCAAATAATATATATAGATGCGTCGATATGATATGTCAAAACCTTGTATATGTGTCCCGATATTTAAAGTGCATAAAATAAATAACAGAAATTAAATGACGATAAATAAGGTGTGTAAAGTAAATAACAGAAATTAAATGATGATAAATAAAATTGCGAGAATGTAAATTGCGATAATTAAATTGCGATAAATAAAATGTAATCAGTTAGCTAGGAACAATTAGCTAGGAACAGTTAGCGTGGATTCTTAACAAAATTTCTCATAGTTAATTTGTTTGTTGCTATCAAATTTTATTTTGTCAAATGTTTTCTTTATTATGCCACTTGTTGGATTCTGATAAATCAAATTCCAAATATGAAATTAGATGAAAATGGTTATTCTGTGGTGAACGGATTCGTATAGCTGTGGGTGTAAGTAGGATAGTAAATAACTGTCGAGTCAGATTCAGAAAATGTACAGTGTAACTTATTAAAGTAAAATCTAAATATTCCTCGGGTATTACCTACCCGTTAAAATATTTTCACCATTAACAGTTTGTACCACAGAATTTTTAATTACAATCTTTATGAAAACATATATACATATATATTTTCTTCAGATGTAATCATGAATTTATTGAGTTAATATGATATTAAACTCATTTGGTTTCTCGTTAGAACTAGAATACATAATCTCTAAAACATTTAGAGATTACTTAATCGCCATGAGGAACGAAGATAAATGAGGTAGAACGATACGTAGAACGAAGATCATACTCGAAGTACAGATGGTGATATTGAGGCATGGATTGTTGATGGTACTGATGCTGTTATTTATGGTACTACTGGTGCCGGTGATGTTGTTGAAGCTGGTACGTTTTTCACCATATTTTCCAAGGCTACAACTCGGGCTCGAAGCTCGCTGACTTATTACTCCAGAATGATTGTCGGTAGGAACGAGCGAATGAATAAAGTTTTAGAATTTTTGATATCATAATATCATTGCGTGGTATCCTGGAAATAAGTGCGAAAATGGTGTTTCGGACAGGTTCGCCTGTAAGTGCTTCAGGTTCTTCACCAAGAGGTGAATTTTGGTTGATGGAAAGGATCGCCTTCTTCGCGTCTCCATGGATTAAGTCGACTATGAACCCATCAGATGAATTGATAATGGCTGATTGGTTGATTCATACCGATGACGCTGTTTTCGGAGCTTAAGTGAACATCTATGTCGGAATAGCTGTCGGAATAACTATCGGAATAGCTATCGGAATCTGAGGGACTCGAACTGGTTGCAGGATTCATCTCGTACGATCAGATGAAGGATTTTCGATAAGAAATAGATTATAGGATGTAGATTAGTACCCTGCAATACATAATTTACATATGCATATATAATACTAAAATCCCATAAGTTACGGAGGAATCTACGGAAGTTGTCAGGCAAAGTTACAGTAACAGATACGCTAAGATATGAAGTAGCAGATACGCTAAAATATGAATTTTGTCTATACACTATTCATGCAGTCAATGCAGTAAAACGTATCTAGACTAAGAATGATAAGCAAGTGATTTCCTAAGGATGATAATCGAATGATTTCCGACTTGAAATGATAAGTAAAACTTTTGACATGCAGACACGGTCGAAGTCCAGACTCACTGATGCATCCTAACGACTTATCAGTTAGACACACTAATGCAGACCTGGTTCGCTAAGACCTCTGCTCTGATACCAACTGTAGAGACCCGTCCTAATCC
The DNA here is from genome assembly GCF_046630445.1 of Rutidosis leptorrhynchoides. Taxonomy (NCBI): domain Eukaryota; kingdom Viridiplantae; phylum Streptophyta; class Magnoliopsida; order Asterales; family Asteraceae; genus Rutidosis; species Rutidosis leptorrhynchoides. The sequence goes on from NC_092334.1 coordinate 461,647,178, forward strand.
ATCCGAACGAAGTCCATATCGATTATAAACGATTCACAACAGTTGATTACATTGCAAGGTACTTGACCTCTATATTTTACATTTTACAAACATTGCATTCGTTTTTGAAAAGACAATATTTCATTACATCGAAAGTTGACAGGCAGGTATACCATTTCATAATATATCTAACTATAATTGACTTAATAACAATCTTGATGAACTCGATGACTCGAATGCAACGTCTTTTGAAATATGTCATGAATGACTCCAAGTAATATCCCTAAAATGAGCAAATGCACATCGGAAGATTTCTTTTGTACCTGAGAATAAACATTCTTTAAAGTGTCAACCAAAAGGTTGGTGAGTTCATTAGTTTAACATAAATAACCATTATCATCATTTTAATAGACCACAAGATTTCCATATTCAGTTCTCATAAATATACGTCCCATGCATAGAGACAAAATATCATTCATATGGATTGAACACCTGGTAACCGACATTCACAATATGCATATAAGAATATCCCCATCATTCCGGGATCCTCCTTCGGATATGATATAAATTTCGAAGTACTAAATCATCTGGTACTTTGGATGGGGCTTGTTGGGCCCGATAGATCTATCTTTAGAGTTCGCGTCAATTAGGGTGTCTGTTCCCTAATTCTTAGATTACCAGACTATATAAAAAGGGGCATATTCGATTTCGATAATTCAACCATATAATGTAGTTTCGATTACTTGTGTCTATTTCGTAAAATATTTATAAAAATTGCGCATGTATTCTCAGCCCAAAGATATAAAGGGTAAAAAGGTAAATGAAACTCACCTAATGTATTTTGTAGTAAAAATACATATGACAATACTGAACAATGCAGGGTTGGCCTCGGATTCACGAACCTATATCATCCATATATATATTAATATATATATATATATATATATATATATATATATATATATATATATATATATATATATATACATAATCGTAATGGAACAAATTCGTATATTATATTTTACGTTATATATTATATATATTTAATTTGTGTTTACATATTTAAAATGATTTGTTTAGATAGTTATATTCATATGTATTTAGTTAATATTATATCAAAAATACTTAATTTGTTATATATGAATATTCATATAAAATTCGTTAATATGATTAATACATATTGTTACCTATAATTATATTTTTATATACATAATATTTATTTAGTAACATAATATTAATATTGGTAAGTAAAAGTTGTATTTGATTATAATAGTAATATTAATAATTTTATTAATAATAATAAAAATAATAAATTTTGTAGTATTACATAATACTTAATAATAATTATTATTATAGAAATTTCATTACTCGTGATAATATTAATATCAATACTTATGTTAATCATAATCAAAATCTTCCTGATAAATTTCTAAACTACTAACTAAAGCTTCTATAATATCATTTCGTAATCCTATCATAATAATAATAGTAATACTTATATTATTAAAATCATAAGAATTATTCATTTTACTACTAATGAGAATAATAATAATAAGTTTAAAAAAAATTAATGATAATGAAAATAATAATTTTGATAATACTACTTAATACTTAACAATAATGATAATAATAAAAATCCTATTACTAATGATGATATTAATAATAATACTAATCAAGGTTGCAAAAGACGTGAGACGGGGTCGAGAAGGTCCGGTCCTAAAAAGGTCGAGACGTTCGAGACGGGGTCGAGACGGGGGTCGAGACGGACGTTGACCAAAGTTGACTTTTAAATATATAAATATAAAAATGCATATATGTACACATATTTTATAGCTAAAAACTTTAATTGATTAATTTGTACCCATAATTGCTACCATCGTTAATTTAATACAAAAATTTCAAACTAAAATACTATATATTTCACCGATTTTTACCGATTTTCTGACTTTTCTGAATTTTGACCGACTTTGACCTGATTTTTTTCAACTTTGACCCGAATTTTGACCATTGACTGTCATATTAGACGGTTTTCTTCGAGACGGTACGGGTTAGTCACCAAACCGTCGAGACGGGCGTCGCAACGGCTGGAGACGGGGTGTTTTGCAACAGAGATAATAATTAATGATATTGCTAGTAAGAAATGTAATATTTGTAGTAACAATAATAATAATAATACTCCTAATTGTATTTATAATACTTATACTAATAATACCAATAATGATAATATTCTTAATGTGACTAATGATAATGATACTTCTAATATATTAGGAGTAACAATGATTATTGTAATAATAATAACAACAGCTAATAATAACAATAAGAAAAATAATAATAATACTAATAATAATAAAAGAATCATAATTAAAGACTACCTTAGAAAGCTCCTTTAAAAAAAAACGCCCCAAGCGAGACTCGAACACTAGACCTCTCGTTAACCAACACAAAACTCAGACCATCCAAACCCATCTGCTTTTCTGTTTTATTTACGGATCCCATATTACTTAACCCATATGTTTTTCTGTTTTCCACCTTCTTCGTCTTCTCTGAATATCATTCGATCAGAATCATACCAAAAATCATAAAACGAATTTCCAAAACAAGATTTAAATTGTTGCCAATTACCAGAAATTAATAAGTGATGTAATTGTTTAATAATGAAGACGAATATATATATATATATATATATATATATATATATATATATATATATATATATATATATATATATATATATATATATATATATATATATATATATATATATATATATATATAAGAATAAGCTGTTTCCCCGTCGCTGCTTAAACTAAAAAAAAATTAATGATATTGAGATTCATCACGTTTTGAACAAAATTTATAAGACGAAATATATCTCAAATCACTTCTAAAATCTTTGTACATCCTCAATTTTAACAGAAATATCAACAAGAATTCGAATTTGTTTGAAGAACACATGTTGACTTTTTGGAACTCGAACTTTGACTCGACAATTAAAGCTCGATATCACGAATTGAGTCTTGAGATTTTGAAAAAAGTTTGAGTAAAACATTCCTAACAACTTTGTATTTTTACATTTTGAAAATTGATTTGATTTCGAGATTTTGAATTATAGAACACAATACAGAGGTGTCAAAAGAAATAAATAAATAAATAAATAAATAAAGTTTCTCTTTTGATTTATTCGAATAAATAACTGGTATCAGTTGGTGATAGAAGGTTGAATGAAGTTATTCTCACATGAATTAGTCGAGTTATATATAAGATTTCAGTCAACACAATTTATTCTGTTGGTACAGAAATATATTAAAAAATAAAAGGAGAATTTGATAGATAACAAATTTTTTTGTTGTACATGAAGAGTTGTTTACAGCTGGTACCAGTTTAGGGATAAATACAAAATCATCAACAGTTCGATGGTAATATGTATCTGATTAAAATTCTGCTTTCTGTTTGCAAAAATTTTATGAATAATAAAATTAATTAACAATTATAATTATATTAATAACCTTACTAGAATTAATAATGATTTCCTATATATTAGCTTATACACAACGTATGTACATTATATATTTCTGTATATACCTATACCTATATCTATATCTGTATATAAAATTATGTATATAAATTCTGTATTTTATATATCTTTATTAGTATTTATATGAATCTGTTTATATATATGATTATAATTCATAAACTATAATGTTATTATTAATAATATAAAATACTAATACTAATAATAACTATAATAAAAATTTCGACATAATGATAATAATAATAATAAAAATATTGACAATGATATTAATAATAATAATAATAATAATTAAATAATAATACCAATAATATTACTAATGATTTTAATAACAAATAAATAACATTATTACTAATGCTTTTGATAACAGTTATTATAACATGTATAACAATAATATTGTTAATAACAATAATGCTAATAATACTTAATATTATTAATATTAATATTGATAATGGTAATACTATATCAATCCATATATATCAAATTCATACCATTAAATTATATTTAAATAATAGTAATAACACTAATATTGGTATCATTATTGGGATAACAATATTTATATAACAACTATATTCGTACTTGTATTATATATATATATATATATATATATATATATATATACACACACACACAACTATTTACAATTATTGGTTCGTGAATCGTCAGCACAGTCAAAGGGTAAATGATTATATGAACAAATTTCAAAGTTTTTGAGACATCAATATTACAGACTTTGCTTATCGTATCGAAATCAAATAAGATTCAAGTTTAAATTTGGTCGGAAATTCCCGGGTCATCACAACTTATGGCAAACACCGATTCGACTTTCTCGGTCCACCGTTTCAATCCAATTGGTCCTTCAGTTCCATCAAATTCCAAAGGTTTGCAGGCAGTGAATTCTTTGTAGGAGCATCCTACACGATTTCTTGCGCCGTTAGCTGCATTGCTAGATTTAGAGTTATTGTTGGTATGTAGCGCAGCCTGTACTGCGACTATGTTTGCAGCAAGAAAGGTACGAAATTTCTCTTCGCTCATATTCATGGTGTGTCTAGTAGTCGGTGCCATTTCCTTCAAAATAGCCAACTGAATCGAGTTAATCATACAGAATATTAAGAGTAGTCAATAGTATTTCGTAGCATAATATGAACTCATTTATAAAAGCTTTTTCTTCATATTAGCATTTTATAAGTTTAAATTCGGGTACTACCTACCCGTTAAGTTCATACTTAGTAACTAATATACAATTCAACTACTACAATTCCATATGAAAAAACTGATTATAATAATATATCACATACAAATATTCTTCAAACTTACAACTTCGCTATATTACATATAACATGAAATATAGTACACTATGGTACAGGACAGTTTTGAAGATAAATCTAGTTAATACGCAAGTTGTTCAGCAAAGGAAATAAAGACACGTAATTCATAAGTCCAGAAACAAGTCATGCATTCTGGTTTTACAAAAACGACTTCTCATCCTTGGTCTTGTGGAAAATAACCATTATGACCATTAGCTAGGCAGCATGTTGTAATGTCGTCAAAAGGACGAGGGTTTCGTAATGTCCAACAGCCCCGTAATAATCTAAAATGCTTGTTTCTCACCCCAACTACTGAATCCGTCACTTGTGGGAAGGTTTTATTTAAAAGTTGCAATCCGATGTTCTTTTTCTCACTTTGGTAAGAAGCGAACATCACTAACCCGTAAGCATAACATGCTTCTTTATGTTGCATGCTAGAAGCTCTTTCTAATTTACGAAATCCTATGTTGGGATATGTTGAGTCAAAATAGGTTCTTAACCCGTAGCGTAAAATTGCATTTGGGTTCCCCGTATTTAATGCTTTAAAGAAAACACGGCGTAACTTACGGTCTCCCCAATGTGATATACCCCACCTATCAAAGGAAAGCCTTTTATAAACTAAGGCATTTCCGGAAAGTCTTTCAAATGTTTGATAAGTTAATTTTGCCATAACTAAATGTGCTGATGAATTTTGACCGACTCTAGACAAGATTTCCTCAATCATATCCTCTGGTAGGTCTTCTAAAATATTCGGTTGTCTACCCTTAACGTCCATTTTGTTTTTATGCTGTAAAATAGATAAGGATTAGATTCGTAAAAGATAATTAACAAACAATACAAGCAATTTTTACATAAAACATAAAAGTACAAGCACAGTACAATACATATAATACACAACATGATTACAACCCTCTAATCTGAATCACTGGTTTCTTCTTCTTCGGACTTGGTTCGTTTTCCTAATTTTCTAGGAATATATGATGTTCCTCTAATACGAGCCGTCTTTTTCCATAATGGTTTAGAAAAACCTGGTGGTTTAGAGGTTCCCGGGTCATTGTTACATTTTAGGAAATACGGATGTTGTCGATACATATAAAGTTCATCGGGGTTGGAATCGGGTTTCTCTATTTTTATACCTTTTCCCTTATTATTTTCTTTCGCTTTATTAAATTGGGTCGACGTAATTTCTATAACATCATCGGAATCCTCATCGGGATCTGATTCATCGGAAAATTGGTAATCCTCCCAATATTTTGCTTCCTCGGCGGAAACACCATTGACCATTATTAACTTTGGTCCGTTGGTTGAGGATTTTCTTTTATTTAATCGATTTACTATAGGTATCAATATTTCTTCCTCCGGAACCTCTTCTTCTTCTGGTTTCTCCTCTTCCGATTCCTCCTCTTCTGGTTCCTCTTCTTCCGGATCCTCCTCTTCCGGATCCTCCTCTTCCGGTTCCTCCTCTTCCGGTTCCTCTTCGGGAATTTGTGAATCTTCCTAAAATATATTTGATTCTTCATTATTATTAGGTGAATCGATGGGATTTGTACTAGAGGTAGACATCTATCACACAATATCAAACACGTTAAGAGATTAATATATCACATAATATTTACATGTTAATAATATATAGTTTCCAACAACAAAAATGTTAAGCAATCGTTTTTGAAGAAAAACACGGTCGAAGTCCAGACTCACTAATGCATTCTAACAAAGTCGGTAAGACACACTAATGCAATTTTCTGGTTCTCTAAGACCAACGCTCGGATACCAACTGAAATGTCCCGTTCATATTGATTATAAACGTTCCATATTAATTGATTTCGTCGCGAGTACGTTTTTCAAAGACTGCATTCATTTTTAAAATAACCATAACCTTTATTTTATCGATAAAAGTTTAAAAAGCATTACGTAGATTATCAAATAATGATAATCTAAAATATACCGTTTACACACGACCATTACATAATGGTTTACAATAAGAATATATTAAATCAAAACTAAGTTTTTGGAATGCAGTTTTTACATAATATCATACAAGCATGGACTCCAAATCTTGTCCTTATTTTAGTATGCAACAACGGAAGCTCTTAATAATCACATGAGAATAAACATGCTTAAAACGTCAACAAAAATGTTGGTGAGTTATAGGTTTAACCTATATATTATCAAATCATAATAATAGACCACAAGATTTCATATTTCAATATACATCCCATACATAGAGATAAAAATCATTCATATGGTGAACACCTGGTAACCGACATTAACAAGATGCATATAAGAATATCCCCAATCATTCCGGAAAATCCTTCGAACATGATAAAAACTAATTCGAAGAACTAAAGCATCCGGTACTTTGGATGGGGTTCGTTAGGCCCAATAGATCTATCTTTAGGATTCGCGTCAATTAGTAGATCGGTTTAGTAATTCTTAGGTTACCAAGTAAAAGGGGCATATTCGGCTTCGATCATTCACCCACATAATGTAGTTTTAATTACTTGTGTCTATTTCGTAAAACATTTATAAAACTGCATGTATTCTCATCCCAAAATATTAAATTTTAAAAGTGGGACTATAACTCACTTTCACAGATTTTTACTTTGTCGGGAAGTAAGACTTGGCCACTGGTCGATTCACGAACCTATAACAAATATGTACATATATATCAAAGTATTTTCAAAATATATTTACAACATTTTTAATATGTTTTACTGTTTTAAATTTATTAAGTCAGCTGTCCTCGTTAGTAACCTACAACTAGTTGTCCAAAGTTAGATGTACAGAAAAAAATTGATATATATTATCTTGAATCAATCCACGACCCAGTGTATACACGTCTTAGGCTAGATCATAACTCAAAGTATATATATTTTTGGAATCAACGTTGTAACAACCCTCACTTTTCGACTTCTAAATTACTGAATTAACCCTAGGGTTATATGTCTGACTATATGTATTAAGGGTTGTTATATATAATTAAATATTGACCGAATAGTAATTTTTAGTCAACAATGTACGCTTAAATAAATAATATATTATTAATTTATATAATTTGAAATAATTTAACTAAGTATATAAACTTTGTATCACTTTTATTATTTAGTTAATGTATTATATATTTAACTATATAATAAATCTAATTATATATAAATGTAAAAATATTTACAAACTAACTAAAGCTATAGTTTAATAATTAAAATCATAATTATTATTAAAAATACAAAATACCGAATTATTTATTATTTTTATGCAAAATTTGTATTTATTAATTAATTAAAAAAAATAAAATAAAAATAAAATAAAATATTATTGACAAATATTCTTGGAAAAACATTAAATAAATTTGTTTATTTACATAAAAAAAATCCTTAAAATAAATAAAAAATAAATAAATAAATAAATAAATAAATAAATTACTTTTTAATTAAAAATTTTAATGGAAAAACTACTTTTATTATTTTATTTTGTGCATTATCCCATGACCTAACATTTAATACTTTTTAATTTTAAAATCCCATTAAGAATTAAATATTTCTTTTTCTTTTAATTATTTTATTCTTTTTTCCTAATTTTTTCAAGTATAAATACCCCTCATTTCTCATTCAAACTCACGCCAAAATTTCTCTCATTCTCTCTTTGAAGAATTACTACTAGTAAGTATTCTTTTCTTACTTTTTATTTTTTTTACTTTTTACTTTTTACTTTTTTACTTTTTACTTTTTACTTTTTACTTTTTACTTCGGTTATTATTTTCACCGAAATATGTAAATAATGTTATAAATTATATGCAATTAAAAATAAAATAAATAACATGTATATGCTATTACTATCACTAGTACCTATAACCTACTACTTATATTGTAACATAAAAACATTTTGGGATATGTATTAGAGATGTATAGATCTTCGAACTTTCTTGACGAATGGTTTCTATGAGATTCTAGGCAGAGGGTTTGGATTTCCGATTTAAAGGGTCCTATGACTCAAGCCCCTAGATCTAAATTAGCCATTCGAAGGGAAAGGGGTGATTGGAAGCTTATCTAATACGGCAAGTATCCTAAAATAGAAAACATTGATAAAAGTAGAAACTCTCTAGTCATAGAAACTTAGTAAAATAAGAAACTTTCTAAAAATGAAAACTTTATAAAAATAGTAACTTACTAGGAATAGAAACTTAGTAAAACAAACTATACTTAAACACATACTTAAACTTAAACATGGGCAAAACACTTAACTACTCTTAAATGTCAATAGGTTGACTTTCCTGCTCACTCGTTCAACTCTTTATTTCGAGGAATAACACTCTCTCTACTTACTAAGGTGAATTCATAGCCCCTCTTTAATTGCTAACAAACTTACTTACTTTTACTTGGGGTGAGACACATGCTGTTTTTACTTTTTACACTTTAGACACAAGTACCAAACTGTTAAACTATGCTATACCCGGCTATGTCCGACTAAGTCCCTACAGTGATATTTTTAATTGCTGCGGCATGCTTAATTATTGGGGGTAGGCCTATCGGGAGTAACGTCCCCGATACATTTGACCAAGTCATTGTATTACTTAATAATGAAATTAAACCGACAAGGACAGACACAACTTGTCATGGGGCAAACTTGAACGTTTAGTCTAAATATCACGCATTGGTATAACTTTTTGATCCTGCGGGAGATCAACTTTACAAATTAAATCTTGTGGTCTAAAACAACGACAAACTTTTTGTTAAACCTATGAACTTCACTCAACCTTTTTGGTTGACACTTTAGCATGTTTTGTCTCAAGTGCTGTTTGATTCAAGCTCTTATACTTACTGCTTATGTGATGCTACTTGGACATAGGATCAAGAGATATCGCATTTATTACTTCTGCATGTGAACATTTACGATATTGTTATTCCTGTCATTGTAACGACATTTCATTTTCTGCTGCGTACTCATTAAAGGTAAATTCATCATTTAGTATTTTTCTCGTTTATTATAATATGTTGGTATGTTTTGATAATAGTGACGTTCCTTCCAGACCCTATTGGGAGGATGTTACAGATTGGTATCAGAGCATAACCAGGCTGTTATAGAGAACCAGGATTGCATTTTTGTGTGTGCCTTATGTGTTAGCTAGGGTGCCTTAGCAATCTAGGAAACTATAACATTTCCTGCCTTAGACTTAAAGCACTTAGGATTTCCTTATAATCTTAACAACCTTGCTTTGATAATCTTGGCTTAAAATGTTAATCAAAGTCTCTTTCCTAATGTTAGAATGTCTAACTTTCATCAAGCGAACAAAATGACTCTTTTCAAGCCGACAGAAGTTACGTGTCTAGTGAATTTTGCACTTTATTCACTGAAAAGCCTCAACCCTTAGAAACTAAACGATTAGTAGAAGTAGCCAATGGAAAGATCATGAAAGTCGATAAGATCTATAAAAACTGCAACCTAATCTTAGCCAATAAAGAATTTAAGATAGACCTTTTTTCGATCGAGCTCGGAAGTTTTGACGTCGTAGTTGGAATGGATTGGTTACGTCCACTACACGCTGCCATCATGTGTTACGATAAAACCGTTCATGTTCCATTGGGAAATGGAGAGACTCTTATCATCCAAGGTGAAAAGAGTAGTTCCAATCTCAACATTATCTCCTGTATTAAAACCCGCAAACACCTTATGAAAGGTTATCCAGCTATTCTAGCCCACGTTAAGCTGATCGAATCGGAAGAGAAGTGTATTGAAGATGTACCAATGGTTAGAGACTATCCCGATGTGTTTCCAGAAGATCTTCCTGGTCTTCCACCTCCTCGACAAGTTGAATTTCAAATTGATTTAGCTCCCGGTGCTGCTCCTATTGCTAAAGCACCATACCGTTTAGCACCTTCCAAAATGAAGGAACTTTCCAACCAGCTCCAAGAACTATTGGATAATAGTTTCATTCGTCCAAGCTCGTCCCCATGGGGAGCTCCTATTCTATTTGTTAAAAAGAAGGATGGTACGTTAAGGATGTGCATTGATTACCGCGAACTTAACAAGCTTACTATCAAGAACCGTTATCCATTGCCACGTATTGATGATCTATTCGACCAACTTCAAGGGTCAATTGTTTATTCAAAGATTGATTTGAGGTCCGGATATCACCAACTTAGAGTCAAGGAATCTGATATTCCTAAGACTGCTTTTCGCACTCGTTATGGGCACTATGAATTCTGTGTCATGCCTTTTGGTTTGACCAATGCTCATGCCGTTTTCATGGATCTCATGAACCGTGTCTGCAAACCTTATCTCGATAAATTTGTCATTGTTTTCATTGATGACATTTTGATCTACTCCAAGAGTGAGAAGGAACATGAGCAACATCTGCGCGTGATTCTTGAACTCTTACGAAAGGAACAACTCTACGCTAAGTTTTCTAAGTGCGAGTTTTGGCTCAAAACCGTACAATTCCTCGGACACGTTGTTGATAGTAATGGAATACATGTCGATCCAGCTAAGATTACCGCTATCCAGAACTGGGAGATACCAAAGACTGCGAAGCATATTCGTCAATTTTTGGGACTTGCCGGTTATTATAGGAGATTCATAAAGGATTTTTCCCTTCTTGCCAAACCTCTTACGAAGCTAACTCAAAAAGGGAAGAAGTTTGAGTGGTCCGAAGAACAGGAATCTGCTTTCAAGATTCTGAAAGAGAAGTTGACCACAGGCCCGATTCTATCTTTACCTGAAGGTACTGACGATTTTGTTGTTTACTGCGATGCCTCAAAGCAAGGCTTTGGTTGTGTTTTAATGCAACGTGAAAAGGTTATTGCCTACGCATCTAGACAGTTGAAGAAAGACGAGGAGAACTATACCACACACGACCTTGAGTTAGGTGCCATGGTATTTGCATTAAAGATATAGAGACATTATCTATATGGTACCCAGTTTACGGTGTACACTGACCATAAAAGTCTTCGACACATCTTTGATCAAAAACAGCTGAATATGAGGCAAAGCCGATGGCTCGAGTTATTGAACGATTATGACTGTAAGATGAAATATCATCCTGGCAAGGCAAACGTAGTTGCTGATGCCCTTAGTCGAAAAGACGATGTTAAACGTGTTCGTGCCTTAAACCTGAAAATCAAATCAAATCTTATATCATGAATCTGCAAAGCTCAACTGGAAGCTATTAAACCAACACTTATCGAAGGTGAAGGACCTATCGGTTTCGAGAACCAACTCCAAGTGAAAGCTAATGGTACACGGTACTTTGGCAATAGAATTTGGGTTCCTCGCTTCGGTAATCTCCGTGAACTAGTCTTGGATGAAGCGCATAAGACTAGGTATTCTATTCATCCGGGTTCCAGTAAGATGTACCACGATGTGAAGGAATTCTACTGGTGGCCTAATATGAAAGCTGACATTGCTACTTATGTTAGTAAGTGTCTCACTTGTTTGAAAGTCAAGGCTGAACATCAAAAGCCTTCTGGTCTGTTGACACAACCCGATATTCCGCAGTGGAAGTGGGAATGTATCGCTATGGACTATATTACTAAATTGCCCAAGACTTCTAGTGGCAATGATACTATATGGGTCATAGTAGATCGTCTTACTAAATCTGCTCATTTCTTACCGATCAAGGAGACCGACAAGATGGAGAGATTGTCACAACTGTATATCAAAGAAATTGTCTCTCATCATGGTGTTCCTATATCAATCATATCCGATCGCGACAGTAGATTCACTTCCAGATTCTGGAAATCCTTACAAATTGCTCTTGGAACTCAACTCGACATGAGTACTGCTTATCATCCGCAAACCGATGGTCAAAGTGAACGAACCATTCAAACATTGGAAGATATGCTTCGCGCTTGTGTTATTTACTTCGACAAAGGCTGGGATAGACATTTGCCTTTGGTTGAATTCTCTTACAATAATAGTTACCCCTCAAGTATTAAGGCTGCACCTTTTGAGGCATTATACGGACGAAAATGTAGATCCCCACTGTGCTGGGATGAATTAGAGGACAGACAGTTAACTGGTCCTGAAATCATACACGAGACAACCGAAAAGATAGTTCAGATTAAGAAATGAATAGAAACTGCCCGCAGCCGACAGAAGAGCTATGCTAATAAAGGTCGGAAAGATTTGGAAGTCCAAGTTGGTGACAAAGTCATGTTAAAAGTATCCCCTTGGAAAGGCGTCATTCGTTTTGGTAAACGAAGCAAACTAAGTCCGCGTTTTGTTGGACCCTTCAAGATTACTGAAAGGATCGAAACCGTGGCTTATCGATTAGAATTACCTGCTGAACTTAGTAGCGTACACAACGTATTTCATGTCTCGAATCTTAAAAAGTGTCTCGCTAATGACACTCTCGTTATTCCTTTGGATGACATTCGCATTGATGATAAAATGCACTTCATAGAGGAACCCGTAGAAGTCATTGACCGATCTGCTAAACGCTTAAAACAAAGCACCATACCTATTGTTAAGATCCGTTGGAATTCACGACGTGGCCCCGAGTATACCTGGGAACGTGAAGACCAAATGAAACAGAAATATCCCCATCTCTTCTCAACCGCTGATGCATCCGAGAAGTCTACCTAAAACTTCGGGACGAAGTTTTTATTAACGAGGAGGTACTGTAACAACCCTCACTTTTCGACTTCTAAATTACTGAATTAACCCTAGGGTTATATGTCTGACTATATGTATTAAGAGTTGTTATATATAATTAAATATTGACCGAATAGTAATTTTTAGTCAACAATGTACGCTTAAATAAATAATATATTATTAATTTATATAATTTGAAATAATTTAACTAAGTATATAAACTTTGTATCACTTTTATTATTTAGTTAATGTATTATATATTTAACTATATAATAAATCCAATTATATATAAATGTAATAATATTTACAAACTAACTAAAGCTATAGTTTAATAATTAAAATCATAATTATTATTAAAAATACAAAATATCGAATTATTTATTATTTTTATGCAAAATTTGTATTTATTAATTAATTAAAAAAAATAAAATAAAAATAAAATAAAATATTATTGACAAATATTCTTGGAAAAATATTAAATAAATTTGTTTATTTACATAAAAAAAAATCCTTAAAATAAATAAAAAATAAATAAATAAATAAATAAATTACTTTTTAATTAAAAATTTTAATGGAAAAACTACTTTTATTATTTTATTTTGTGCATTATCCCATGACCTAACATTTAATACTTTTTAATTTTAAAATCCCATTAAGAATTAAATATTTCTTTTTCTTTTAATTATTTTATTCTTTTTACCTAATTTTTTCAAGTATAAATACCCCTCATTTCTCATTCAAACTCACACCAAAATTTCTCTCATTCTCTCTTTGAAGAATTACTACTAGTAAGTATTCTTTTCTTACTTTTTATTTTTTTTACTTTTTACTTTTTACTTTTTTACTTTTTACTTTTTACTTCGATTATTATTTTTACCGAAATATGTAAATAATGTTATAAATTATATGCAATTAAAAATAAAATAAATAACATGTATACGCTATTACTATTACTAGTACCTATAACCTACTACTTATATTGTAACATAAAAACATTTTGAGATATGTATTAGAGATGTATAGATCTTCGAACTTTCTTGACGAATGGTTTCTATGAGATTCTAGGCAGAGGGTTTGGATTTCCGATTTAAAGGGTCCTATGACTCAAGCCCCTAGATCTAAATTAGCCATTCGAAGGGAAATGGGTGATTGGAAGCTTATCTAATATGGCAAGTATCCTAAAATGGAAAACATTGATAAAAGTAGAAACTCTCTAGTCATAGAAACTTAGTAAAATAAGAAACTTTCTAAAAATGAAAACTTTATAAAAATAGTAACTTACTAGGAATAGAAACTTAGTAAAACAAACTATACTTAAACACATACTTAAACTTAAACATGGGCAAAACACTTAACTACTCTTAAATGTCAATAGGTTGACTTTCCTGCTCACTCGTTCAACTCTTTATTCCGAGGAATAACACTCTCTCTACTTACTATGGTGAATTCATAGCCCCTCTTTAATTGCTAACAAACTTACTTACTTTTACTTGGGGTGAGACACATGCTGTTTTTACTTTTTACACTTTAGACACAAGTACCAAACTGTTAAACTATGCTATACCCGGCTATGTCCGACTAAGTCCCTACAGTGATATTTTTAATTGCTGCGGCATGCTTAATTATTGGGGGTAGGCCAATCGGGAGTAACGTCCCCGATACATTTGACCAAGTCATTGTATTACTTAATAATGAAATTAAACCGACAAGGACAGACACAACTTGTCATGGGGCAAACTTGAACATTTAGTCTAAATATCACGCATTGGCATAACTTTTTGATCCTGCGGGAGATCAACTTTACAAACTAAATCTTGTTGTCTAAAACAACGACAAACTTTTTGTTAAACCTATGAACTTCACTCAACCTTTTTGGTTGACACTTTAGCATGTTTTGTCTCAGGTGCTGTTTGATTCAAGCTCTTATACTTACTGCTTATGTGATGCTACTTGGACATAGGATCAAGAGATATCGCATTTATTACTTCTGCATGTGAACATTTACGATATTGTTATTCCTGTCATTGTAACGACATTTCATTTTCCGCTGCGTACTCATTAAAGTTAAATTCATCATTTAGTATTGTTCTCGTTTATTATCATATGTTGGTATGTTTTGATAATAGTGACGTTCCTTCCAGACCCTATTGGGAGGATGTTACAAACCTCAACCCTGTATAGCTAACTCCCACATTACTGCATATAGAGTGTCTATGGTTATTCCAAATAATATATATACATGGGTCGATATGATATGTCAAAACATTTGTATACGTGTCTATGGTATCCCAAGATTACATAATATATTAGAATATATGTATAATACAATATAAGTTAGCTAGAATATGATTTGTATAGATTTGTTAAACATTTCCCGTAGCTAAAATAATTAAAAAAATATCCAATCTTGTTTTACCCATAACTTCTTCATTTTAAATCCGTTTTGAGTGAATCAAATTGCTATGGTTTCATATTGAACTATAATTTAAGAATCTAAACAGAAAAAGTATAAGTTTATAGTCAGAAATTTAAGTTACATGTCAATTACTAAAGAGGTAGTCATTTCCGTCGAAAAAATGACATCTTGATGACCATTTTGGAAAACATACTTTCACTTTGAGTTTAACCATAATTTTTGGATATAGTTTCATGTTCATAAGAAAAATCATTTTCCCAGAAGAACAACTTTTAAATCAAAGTTTATCTTAGTTTTTAATTAACTAACCCAAAACAGCCCGCGGTGTTACTACGACGGCGTATGTCCGGTTTTACGGTGTTCTTCGTGTTTCCAGGTTTTAAATCATTAAGCTAGCATATCATATAGATATAGAACATGTGTTTAGTTGATTTTAAAAGTCAAGTTAGAAGGATTAACTTTTGTTTTCGAACAAGTTTAGAATTAACTAAACTATGTTCTAGTGATTACAAGTTTAAACCTTCGAATAAGATAGCTTTATATGTATGAATCGAATGATGTTATGAACATCATTACTACCTCAAGTTTTCTGGATAAAGCTACTGGAAATAAGAAAAATGGATCTAGCTTCAAAGGATCCTTGGATGGCTTGAAAGTTCTTGAAGCAGTATCATGACACGAAAACAGTTCAAGTAAGATTTTCACTCGAAATAAGATTGTTATAGTTGTAGAAATTGAATCAAAGTTAGAATATGAATATTACCTTGAATTAGAAAGATAAACTACTGTAAATAACAAAGGTTCCTTGATCTTAGATGATTACTTGAAATGGATTAGAAAGCTTGGAAGTAGACTTGCAAACTTGGAAGTATTCTTGATTTTTATGAAACTATACTTATGGAATTTATGAAGAACACTTAGAACTTGAAGATGGAACTTGAGAGAGATCAATTAGATGCAGAAAATTGAAGAATGAAAATGTTTGTAGGTGTTTTTAGTCGTTGGTATATGGATTAGATATAAAGGATATGTAATTTTGTTTTCATGTAAATAAGTCATGAATGATTACTCATATTTTTGTAATTTTATGAGATATTTCATGCTAGTTGCCAAATGATGGTTCCCACATGTGTTAGGTGACTCACTTGAGCTGCTAAGAGCTAATCATTGGAGTGTATATATCAATAGTACATACATCTAAATGCTGTGTATTGTACGAGTACGAATACGGGTGCATACGAGTAGAATTGTTGATGAAACTGAACGAGGATGTAATTGTAAGCATTTTTGTTAAGTAGAAGTATTTTGACAAGTGTATTGAAGTATTTCAAAAGTGTATGAATAAATATTAAAACACTACATGTATATACATTTTAACTGAGTCGTTAAGTCATCGTTAGTCGTTACATGTAAGTGTTGTTTTGAAATCTTTAGGTTAACGATCTTGTTAAATGTTGTTAACTCATTGTTTATTAAATCAAATGAGATGTTAAATTATTATATTATAATGATATCATGATGTATTAATATATCTTAATATGATATATATACATTAAATGTCGTTACAACGATAATCGTTAAATATATGTCTCGTTTCAAAATCATTAAGTTAGTAGTCTTGTTTTTACATATGTAGTTCAATGTTAATATACTTAATGATATGTTTACTTATCATAATATCATGTTAACTATATATATATATATATATCCATATATATGTCATCATATAGTTTTTACAATTTTTAACGTTCGTGAATCACCGGTCAACTTGGGTGGTCAATTGTCTATATGAAACCTATTTCAATTAATCAAGTCTTAACAAGTTTGATTGCTTAACATGTTGGAAACACTTAATCATGTAAATATCAATTTCATTTAATATATATAAACATGGAAAAGTTCGGGTCACTACACAAGTAGGTCTGTGTAATTGGCTCATCCAACCAGATCTACATCATTCCAAGCATAGTCTTAACATAAGCATAATTACCTTTCTCTAACCCAATACTGATATCTTGGTCAACATTTCCCTGATCTGCATACTCCGGATATCCTTCCACTTTATTTAATTTTCTGCATTTAGGACTTTTAGCTAAAATCAACTACTATCTTTTATCCAGGTAATTTAACTAAAAGACAATTATCCACTTGATCTTCAATTCGTTAATCAGCAAAAATACGACACTAGGTTAACTTATACCTTCTACACCTTAAAAAGTAAAAGTAAATTTAGGCCCCACATAATATAAATAAACAAAACCACTGTGTGCTACCTTGATTAACTGAATTAGACGTCCTGCGGCCTAACGACACCGCACGAATAAAACCGTCTGTTTCGGTCATATCGTAAGTAGATATCAAGTTTTCGGGCGCCGCTGCCGGGGATCGAATATTTTAATCGAGAAAGATTTTAAACAGACAAAGTATTACTTGGTGGTGTCTAAGAAAGACAATTATACACAGACTTGGTTGTTGAATTTTCCAAACAGTATCCAATTATATTGGAACCAAAAGGATCCTGCCTCTCCGTAGTCGGCCTGGCCACCTCGATACAAGTAATCTGTGAGAAGTCCTCTCAGTAAAGATATCCGATATGGTTAACGACCGAATTTCAAGAATAATTATTTTTATTAAATTATCGATCCTTTTAGTCTTTTAAACAGAAAAATTCAAAAAAAAAATGGAACAACAAGACACCCTTGCTTCTATGCATAAGTCACGCTTAGAGGAAAGAGGAGGACCAATCACCTTAGGAACCGAAGGAATTCCTAAAATCAGTTCACACATGATTAAACTAGTCAGTATGATCTATAAATTTCAAGGATTACCGATTGACGATCCGCACTTTCATTTAAAAAATTTATCAGTCTGGTTGACTCTTTTAAGAAGGAAGAAAACGAGAAAAATATTTTAAAACTTCATCTTTTTCAATATTCACTTTCTGCACACGCTTTAGCATGGTTTGACGAGCTTAACCCGAATTCAATCCATACATGGGAGGATTTAGCCACTAAATTTCTAAACAAATTTTATCCACCCTCCCTGCAAACCTGTTTAAGAAATGACATCACACACTTTTCTCAAAAAGAAAACGAGTCATTGTGTCTAGCATGGAATAGAATAAAGATGATGCTTAAAAGATGTCCAAATCATTTACTAAGTCGGGCAGACATAATCTGTACGCTTTACAATGGTTTGGCCAAGAATGATAAGTCTCTCCTAGACATGGCCTCGCAAGGCAATTTCATGTCCCGAACAGCAGACGAAGCATGGAATCTCTTGGACACAATAGCTGCACAATAGGAAGATTGGAACAATGAAGCTGCTGAGAAGGATGACGTCTTCACTCATACGGTAAAAATGTTGGAAACCAGGTTACAAGATCTCACCCTTACTCTTCAAAATTTACCAATTCCTAGGAACTCCGATGCTACTAGAACTAATCTGAGGTATCCTTACCCCTGATGGGCACACAAACAACAAAATAGCTCAGATAATAATATAATCTTCCCGTTGCACAAACCTACTCTTCATTCTAAGGAAATTTTAGTTGAATTTATGAAAAAGCAATACACGATAAACCTTCAAGTCATAGAATGTCAGAATAAGTTCGACACTTTGATAAAGACTTTTGAAGAACTAATCACTAATTTTCAGCTTACGCTTAAACAATTAACCACTAAAATTGATATAGAGTGTAGTGAGTTTGATGCCCTAGTAATTACTAGAGGAGGGAAGGAAACAACTGTCAATATACCCATACAAGATGTTTTCGATAAGGAACCTGTGTCAATTGACCTAGTCGTCAATCCACCGAAACCTATCTCTCCTAAGGCCCCGGAAATTATTCCGTGCGCCCGCATACCTTTCCCAGGTAGGCTTAGGAAGGAAAAACAAGAAGCACAATTCGCTAAGTATTGGGATATTATTAAGAATTTGCATTTGAATGTACGACTAGTAGATGCTTTAGTAGAAATGTCAAACTGCGCTAAATTTTTCAAAGAACTGCTTTCAAACAAGGAGAGATTAAGAGAGATAGTTAGCTTGCCCTTAACTAAAGAATGCTCGTTAGTGTTACAACATGGAATTCCCCCTAAGTTAGGAGATACAGGAAGATTTACGGTACCTTGCTACCTGCAAGGTGTCCAAATTAGCAATGCGTTAGCAGACTTAGGAGCCAGTGTAAACCTAATGCCCTATTCTTTATTCAAAAAGCTAAGATTAAATGACTTAAGGCCCATCAGAATGACTATCCAACTCACAGACAGATCAGTTAAGATTCCTCGGGGAATAGCTGAAGATATCCTAGTTAAAGTGGATAAGTTCGCGTTTCCCGTTGATTTCGTCATTATGAATATTGAGGAAGACACAAAGGTCCCACTCATTCTTGGTAGACCATTCCTGAATACTGCCAAGGCCGTAATTGATGTTCACGAGAAATCATTAAAGTTAAGGGTTGGAGGAGAAGAAATCACATTCAATGTTGATCGCCTCATGAACCATCCTAAGGAAAAAGATGTGAATCTCTCTGATTCTTTTCAAGAACTCGTCAATGAATACCTGGAAGAGACTATGGCTATATGTAGTCAAGATCAAATTTCTAAGGATCTGTTCTTTACACCTCCTAAAGGAAATCTCGACAACCATTCAGCCATAAACCTTAGTCAACACATATCTCCCCTCTCTGAAAGTAACTTTCTTGGCGAGACTATAGCACCGCTAGGACAAGGCATTCCTTTACCTCTATTAAGGAGAAGACTAAATGAAGAAACATATTTCATTACAGTATATCAGGAACCCCAGTCAAGGGAGGACTGTGAGGAGTTTCCTGAACCAAACTTCGAAACTAAAGAAGACGTTTCTGAAGAGGAAGCATTAAGAAGGACGATTTTCAGAAATGAAGAACAGATAGTATCAGTGACTGCTACTGAAGAATTAGAATTCCAGGATAAGTATGACTCATTAGACCGAAAGGAAATAGCTAGGATGAAGCCATCTATCGAGGAACCTCCGAAAGTGGAATTGAAGAAGTTACCCGATAATCTGGAGTATGCATTCTTAGAAGGAGAATCGCAACTCCCTGTAATCATCTCGAAAGACCTCACACCACAAGAGAAGGTGAAATTGATTCAACTTTTGAAATCACATAAGAAGGCAATTGCTTGGAAGATCTCCGACATCAAAGGGATCAGCCCCAACTATTGCACCCACAAGATCTTCATGGAAGATGATTTCAAACCTTCAGTTCAGAGGCAAAGAAGGGTCAACCCTATGATTCCAGAAGTTGTCAAGAAAGAAGTAATCAAACTTCTGGATGCCGGTCTGATCTATCCTATCTCTGATTCGCCATGGGTTAGTCCTGTTCAAGTGGTACCCAAAAAGGGAGGGACAGCCGTAATTCAAAATGAGAATAATGATCTTATTCCAACTCGGGAAGTCACCGGTTGGAGGGTTTGCATAGATTATCGTAAACTAAATGATGCAACCTGGAAGGATCATTTTCCATTACCTTTCATCGATCAAATGTTGGAACGTCTATCAGAAAATGAATACTACTGTTTCCTTGACGGTTTTTCCAGCTACTTTCAAATCCCCCTCGATCCAAAGGACCAAGAAAAAACAACTTTTACCTGTCCTTATGGAACATTTGCTTATCAACGTATGCCCTTTGGGTTATGCAATGCACCAGCTACATTCCAGCAATGCATGGTAGCAATATTCCGCGACATGATTGAACGTTGTATGGAAGTCTTCATGGACGACTTCTCAGTCTTTGGTAGTACCTTTGATTCGTGCCTTTTAAACCTTGACAAGATGCTCACCCGGTGTGAAGAGTCAAATTTAGTTCTGTATTGGGAAAAATGTCACTTCATGGTAAAAGAAGGGATAGTTTTAGGACATAAGATTTCAAAAGCAGGAATAGAAGTTGATAAGGCTAAGATTGAGACCATTACTAAGCTTCCAGAACCTACCACAGTAAGAGCGGTAAGGAGTTTCCTAGGACACGCAGGTTTCTACCGACAATTCATTAAGGATTTTTCAAAGGTCACACGACCTCTCACTCATCTCCTAGGAAAGGAAGTCCCATTTGTCTTCGATGAAGAATGTCGAAAAGCATTCAACTATCTGAAGGAACAGCTAACACATGCGCCCATCATGACAGCTCCTGATTGGAGTCTACCCTTTGAAATCATGTGTGATGCGAGTGATTTCGTAGTTAGATCTGTGCTTGGACAACGGGTAGATAAATGATAATGCTAAAAACGAACATATATTTCATAGCATTATCCCTCAAGAAAGACAAGCTTTTAGTTGCAACTGTTCTATTTACAAGTGATATTCGTTTAAATAATAAAAGGTGAAGACAAAAGAAAGATTCAACAAATTGAAGACGCAAACGACCAAAAAGATCAAAAGTACAAAATACAATCAAAGTGGTTCCAATTATTGATAAGAAACGTCTCAAAATTACAAGAGTACAAGACGTGAAACGCAAAATACAAGATATTAAATTGTACACAAGGACGTTCGAAAATTCGGAACCGGGACCAAAGTCAACTCTCAACGCTCGACGCAACGGACTAAAAATTACAAGTGAACTATGTACATGAATATAATATAATATTTAAATAATTCTTAAAATTATTTATATATTATATATTATATTTAAAACCGTCGGTAGAATGCAAACAAAGACATGTGAGCTGGAATCCCAGGCCATGCGATCGCATGGCCTGCATGAGATAATCTCTTGCGATCGCATGTGCCAAAAAGTCAGGCCACATGCTATAAATTTCGCAGTTTTGAACGATCTTTTATATATCTTTTTCTTCTCTTCTCTCAACGTATAAATAAATAAATATATATTATAATTTTAATTTTAATAATAAGGGTATGTTAGCGAATGTTGTAAGGGTGTAAGTCGAAATTCTGTCCGTGTAACGCTACACTATTATTAATCATTGTAAGTTATGTTCAACCTTTTTAATTTAATGTCTCGTAGCTAAGTTATTATTATGCTTATTTAAGACGAAGTAATCATGATGTTGGGCTAAAATATTAAATTTGGGTAATTGGGCTTTGTACCATAATTGGGGTTTGGACAAAAGAACGACACTTGTGGAAATTAGACTATGGGCTATTAATGGGCTTTATATTTGTTTAACAAAATGATAGTTTGTTAAATTAATATAAAGATTTATAATTGGACGTACCTATAAATAACCATATACACTTGATCGGACACGATGGGCGGGATATTTATATGTACGAATAATCGTTCATTTAACCGGACACGGGAATGGATTAATAGTTAATAGACTTATTAAAACAGGGGTGAATTATGTACAAGGACACTTGGCGTAATTGTTAACAAAGTATTAAAACCTTGGGTTACACGCAGTCGATATCCTGGTGTAATTATTAAACAAAGTATTAAAACCTTGTTAAAGTTTAAGTCCCCAATTAGTTGGAATATTTGACTTTGGATATAAGGATAATTTGACGAGGACACTCGCACTTTATATTTGTGACTGATGGACTGTTATGGACAAAAACCAAACGGACATATTGAATAATCCAGGACAAAGGACAATTAACCCATGAGAATAAACTAAAATCAACACGTCAAACATCATGATTACGGAAGTTTAAATAAGCATAATTCCTTTTATTTCATATTTAATTGCACTTCTAATTATCGCACTTTAATTTATTGTTATTGTATTTAATTGCACTTTTAATTATCGTACTCTTTATTTATCGCAATTTTATTATCGTCATTTACTTTACGCTTTAAAATTAAGTCTTTTATATATTTAATATTTTACATTAGGTTTTAACTGCGACTAAAGTTTTAAAATCGACAAACCGGTCATTAAACGGTAAAAACCCCCTTTTATAATAATAATAATATTACTTATATATATTTTTGTATTTTTACAAATATAGTTTTTAAAAATATAGCGTTTGAAATGTCCCGTTCTTCTTGATTAAAAACGTTCCATATTAATTGATTTCGTTGCGAGGTTTTGACCTCTATATGAGACGTTTTTCAAAGACTGCATTCATTTTAAAACAAACCATAACCTTTATTTCATCAATAAAGGTTTAAAAAGCTTTACGTAGATTATCAAATAATGATAATCTAAATATCCTGTTTACACACGACCATTACATAATGGTTTACAATACAAATATGTTACAACAAAATAAGTTTCTTGAATGCAGTTTTTACACAATATCATACAAGCATGGACTCCAAATCTCGTCCTTATTTAAGTATGCGACTGCGGAAGCTCTTAATAATCACCTGAGAATAAACATGCTTAAAACGTCAACAAAAATGTTGGTGAGTTATAGGTTTAACCTATATATATCAAATCGTAACAATAGACCACAAGATTTCATATTTCAATAC
Organism: Rutidosis leptorrhynchoides; assembly: GCF_046630445.1. NCBI lineage: Eukaryota > Viridiplantae > Streptophyta > Magnoliopsida > Asterales > Asteraceae > Rutidosis > Rutidosis leptorrhynchoides. The sequence goes on from NC_092334.1 coordinate 461,671,414, forward strand.
ACATCCCATACATAGAGATAAAAATCATTCATATGGTGAACACCTGGTAACCGACATTAACAAGATGCATATATAAGAATATCCCCATCATTCCGGGACACCCTTCGGATATGATATAAATTTTGAAGTACTAAAGCATCCGGTACTTTGGATGGGGTTTGTTAGGTCCAATAGATCTATCTTTAGGATTCGCGTCAATTAGGGTGTCTGTTCCCTAATTCTTAGATTACCAGACTTAATAAAAAGGGGCATATTCGATTTCGATAATTCAACCATAGAATGTAGTTTCACATACTTGTGTCTATTTTGTAAATCATTTATAAAACCTGCATGCATTCTCATCCCAAAAATATTAGATTTTAAAAGTGGGACTATAACTCACTTTCACAGATTTTTACTTCGTCGGGAAGTAAGACTTGGCCACTGGTTGATTCACTAACCTATAACAATATATACATATATATCAAAGTATGTTCAAAATATATTTACAACACTTTTAATATATTTTGATGTTTTAAGTTTATTAAGTCAGCTGTCCTCGTTAGTAACTTACAACTAGTTGTCCACAGTTAGATGTACAGAAATAAATCGATAAATATTATCTTGAATCAATCCACGACCCAGTGTATACGTATCTCAGTATTGATCACAACTCAAACTATATATATTTTGGAATCAACCTCAACCCTGTATAGTTAACTCCAACATTCACATATAGAGTGTCTATGGTTGTTCCGAAATATATATAGATGTGTCGACATGATAGGTCGAAACATTGTATACGTGTCTATGGTATCTCAAGATTACATAATATACAATACAAGTTGATTAAGTTATGGTTGGAATAGATTTGTTACCAATTTTCACGTAGCTAAAATGAGAAAAATTATCCAATCTTGTTTTACCCATAACTTCTTCATTTTAAATCCGTTTTGAGTGAATCAAATTGCTATGGTTTCATATTGAACTCTATTTTATGAATCTAAACAGAAAAATTATAGGTTTATAGTCGGAAAAATAAGTTACAAGTCGTTTTTGTAAAGGTAGTCATTTCAGTCGAAAGAACGACGTCTAGATGACCATTTTAGAAAACATACTTCCACTTTGAGTTTAACCATAATTTTCGGATATAGTTTCATGTTCATAATAAAAATCATTTTCTCAGAATAATAACTTTTAAATCAAAGTTTATCATAGTTTTTAATTAACTAACCCAAAACAGCCCGCGGTGTTACTACGACGGCGTAAATCCGGTTTTACGGTGTTTGTCGTGTTTCCAGGTTTTAAATCATTAAGTTAGCATATCATATAGATATAGAACATGTGTTTAGTTGATTTTAAAAGTCAAGTTAGAAGGATTAACTTTTGTTTGCGAACAAGTTTAGAATTAACTAAACTATGTTCTAGTGATTACAAGTTTAAACCTTCGAATAAGATAGCTTTATATATATGAATCGAATGATGTTATGAACATCATTAATACCTTAAGTTCCTTGGATAAACCTACTGGAAAAGAGAAAAATGGATCTAGCTTCAACGGATCCTTGAATGGCTCGAAGTTCTTGAAGCAGAATCATGACACGAAAACAAGTTCAAGTAAGATCATCACTTGAAATAAGATTGTTATAGTTATAGAAATTGAACCAAAGTTTGAATATGATTATTACCTTGTATTATAATGATAACCTACTGTAAGAAACAAAGATTTCTTGAGGTTGGATGATCACTTTACAAGATTGGAAGTGAGCTAGCAAACTTGAAAGTATTCTTGATTTTATGTAACTAGAACTTGTAGAATATATGAAGAACACTTAGAACTTGAAGATAGAACTTGATTGAGATCAATTAGATGAAGAAAATTGAATAATGAAAGTGTTTTTAGGTGTTTTTGGTCGTTGGTGTATGGATTAGATATAAAGGATATGTAATTTTGTTTTCATGTAAATAAGTCATGAATGATTACTCATATTTTTGTAATTTTATGAGATATTTCATGCTAGTTGCCAAATGATGGTTCCCACATGTGTTAGGTGACTCACATGGGCTGCTAAGAGCTGATCATTGGAGTGTATATACCAATAGTACATACATCTAAAAGCTGTGTATTGTACGAGTACGAATACGGGTGCATACGAGTAGAATTGTTGATGAAACTGAATGAGGATGTAATTGTAAGCATTTTTGTTAAGTAGAAGTATTTTGATAAGTGTATTGAAGTATTTCCAAAGTGTATAAATACATATTAAAACACTACATGTATATATATTTTAACTGAGTCGTTAAGTCATCGTTAGTCGTTACATGTAAGTGTTGTTTTGAAACCTTTAGGTTAACGATCTTGTTAAATGTTGTTAACCCAATGTTTATAATATCAAATGAGATTTTAAATTATTATATTATCATGATATTATCATGTATAAATATCTCTTAATATGATATATATATACATTAAATGTCTTTACAACGATAATCGTTACATATATGTCTCGTTTAAAAATCATTAAGTTAGTAGTCTTGTTTTTACATATGTAGTTCATTGTTAATATACTTAATGATATGTTTACTTATCGTAGTATCATGTTAACTATATATATATCCATATATATGTCATCATATAGTTTTTACAAGTTTTAACGTTCGTGAATCACCGGTCAACTTGGGTGGTCAATTGTCTATATGAAACATATTTCAATTAATCAAGTCTTAACAAGTTTGATTGCTTAACATGTTGGAAATATTTAATCATGTAAATATCAATCTCAATTAATATATATAAACATGGAAAAGTCTGGGTCACTACAGTACCTACCCGTTAAATAAATTTCGTCCCGAAATTTTAAGCTGTTGAAGGTGTTGACGAATCTTCTGGAAATAGATGCGGGTATTTCTTCTTCATCTGATCTTCACGCTCCCAGGTGAACTCGGGTCCTCTACGAGCATTCCATCGAACCTTAATAATTGGTATCTTGTTTTGCTTAAGTCTTTTAACCTCACGATCCATTATTTCGACGGGTTCTTCGATGAATTGAAGTTTTTCGTTGATTTGGATTTCATCTAACGGAATAGTGAGATCTTCTTTAGCAAAACATTTCTTCAAATTCGAGACGTGGAAAGTGTTATGTACAGCCGCGAGTTGTTGAGGTAACTCAAGTCGGTAAGCTACTGGTCCGACACGATCAATAATCTTGAATGGTCCAATATACCTTGGATTTAATTTCCCTCGTTTACCAAATCGAACAACGCCTTTCCAAGGTGCAATTTTAAGCATGACCATCTCTCCAATTTCAAATTCTATATCTTTTCTTTTAATGTCAGCGTAGCTCTTTTGTCGACTTTGGGCGGTTTTCAACCGTTGCTGAATTTGGATGATCTTCTCGGTAGTTTCTTGTATAATCTCCGGACCCGTAATCTGTCTATCCCCCACTTCACTCCAACAAATCGGAGACCTGCACTTTCTACCATAAAGTGCTTCAAACGGCGCCATCTCAATGCTTGAATGGTAGCTGTTGTTGTAGGAAAATTCTGCTAACGGTAGATGTCGATCCCAACTGTTTCCGAAATCAACAACACATGCTCGTAGCATGTCTTCAAGCGTTTTTATCGTCCTTTCGCTCTGCCCATCAGTTTGTGGATGATAGGCAGTACTCATGTCTAGACGAGTTCCTAATGCTTGCTGTAATGTCTGCCAGAATCTTGAAATAAATCTGCCATCCATATCAGAGATAATAGAGATTGGTATTCCATGTCTGGAGACGACTTCCTTCAAATACAGTCGTGCTAACTTCTCCATCTTGTCATCTTCTCTTATTGGCAGGAAGTGTGCTGATTTGGTGAGACGATCAACTATTACCCAAATAGTATCAAAACCACTTGCAGTCCTTGGCAATTTAGTGATGAAATCCATGGTAATGTTTTCCCATTTCCATTCTGGGATTTCGGGTTGTTGAAGTAGACCTGATGGTTTCTGATGCTCAGCTTTGACCTTAGAACACGTCAAACATTCTCCTACGTATTTAGCAACATCGGCTTTCATACTCGGCCACCAAAAATGTTTCTTGAGATCCTTGTACATCTTCCCCGTTCCAGGATGTATTGAGTATATGGTTTTATGAGCTTCTCTAAGTACCATTTCTCTCATATCTCCAAATTTTGGTACCCAAATCCTTTCAGCCCTATACCGGGTTTCGTCTTCCCGAATATTAAGATGCTTCTCCGATCCTTTGGGTATTTCATCTTTTAAATTTCCCTCTTTTAAAACTCCTTGTTGCGCCTCCTTTATTTGAGTAGTAAGGTTATTATGAATCATTATATTCATAGATTTTACTCGAATGGGTTCTCTGTCCTTCCTGCTCAAGGCATCGGCTACCACATTTGCCTTCCCCGGGTGGTAACGAATCTCAAAGTCATAATCATTCAATAATTCAATCCACCTACGCTGCCTCATATTCAGTTGTTTCTGATTAAATATGTGTTGAAGACTTTTGTGGTCGGTATATATAATACTTTTGACCCCATATAAGTAGTGCCTCCAAGTCTTTAATGCAAAAACAACCGCGCCTAATTCCAAATCATGCGTCGTATAATTTTGTTCGTGAATCTTCAATTGTCTAGATGCATAAGCAATCACCTTCGTTCGTTGCATTAATACACAACCGAGACCTTGCTTTGATGCGTCACAATAAATCACAAAATCATCATTCCCTTCAGGCAATGACAATATAGGTGCCGTAGTTAGCTTTTTCTTCAATAATTGAAACGCTTTCTCTTGTTCATCATTCCATTCAAATTTCTTCCCTTTATGCGTTAATGCAGTCAAGGGTTTTGCTATTCTGGAAAAGTCTTGGATGAACCTTCTGTAGTAACCAGCTAGTCCTAAAAACTGGCGTATGTGTTTCGGAGTTTTTGGGGTTTTCCACTTTTCAACCGTTTCTATCTTTGCCGGATCCACCTTAATACCTTCTTTGTTCACTATGTGACCGAGGAATTGAACTTCTTGCAACCAAAATGCACACTTTGAAAACTTAGCGTACAATTCTTCCTTCCTCAATACTTCTAACACCTTTCTCAAATGTTCACCGTGTTCTTGGTCATTCTTTGAGTAAATAAGTATGTCATCAATGAAAACAATGACAAACTTGTCAAGGTATGGTCCACACACTCGGTTCATAAGGTTCATGAACACAGCTGGTGCATTAGTTAAACCAAACGGCATGACCATAAACTCGTAATGACGGTAACGTGTTCTGAAAGCAGTCTTTGGAATATCATCTTCTTTCACCCGCATTTGATGATACCCGGAACGTAAGTCAATCTTTGAATAAACAGACGAGCCTTGTAGTTGATCAAATAAGTCGTTGATTCTCGGTAGTGGGTAGCGGTTCTTGATGGTAAGTTTGTTCAACTCTCGGTAGTCGATACACAACCTGAATGTACCATCTTTCTTCTTGACAAACAAAACAGGAGCTCCCCACGGTGATGTGCTTGGTCGAATGAAACCACGCTCTAAAAGTTCTTGTAATTGGCTTTGCAGTTCTTTCATGTCGCTGGGTACGAGTCTGTAAGGAGCACGAGCTATTGGTGCAGCTCCTGGTACAAGATCTATTTGAAATTCAACGGATCGATGTGGGGGTAATCCCGGTAATTCTTTCAGAAATACATCGGGAAATTCTTTTGCAATGGGAACATCATTGATGTTCTTTTCTTCAGTTTGTACTTTCTCGACGTGTGCTAGAACAGCATAGCAACCTTTTCTTATTAGTTTTTGTGCCTTCATATTACTAATAAGATGTAGCTTCGTGTTGCCCTTTTCTCCGTACACCATTAAGGGTTTTCCTTTTTCTCGTATAATGCGAATTGCATTTTTGTAACAAACGATCTCTGCTTTCACTTCTTTCAACCAGTCCATACTGATTATCACATCAAAACTCCCTAACTCTACTGGTATCAAATCAATCTTAAATGTTTCGCTAACCAGTTTAATTTCTCGATTCCGACATATATTATCTGCTGAAATTAATTTACCATTTGCTAATTCGAGTAAAAATTTACTATCCAAAGGCGTCAATGGACAACTTAATTTAGCACAAAAATCTCTACTCATATAGCTTCTATCCGCACCCGAATCAAATAAAACGTAAGCAGATTTATTGTCAATAAGAAACGTACCCGTAACAAGCTCCGGGTCTTCCTGTGCCTCTGCTGCATTAATATTGAAAACTCTTCCGCTGCCTTGTCCATTCGTGTTCTCCTGGTTCGGGCAATTTCTAATAATGTGGCCCGGTTTTCCACATTTATAACAAACTACATTGGCATAACTTGCTCCGACACTACTTGCACTGCCATTACTCATTCCGACACCATTTGTTCCTTTCGTTCTATTAACCCCTGGTCTGTAGACCTCACACTTCGCCGCGCTATGACCATTTCTTTTACACTTGTTGCAAAATTTGGTGCAGAACCCCGAGTGGTACTTTTCACACCTTTGGCATAGCTGCTTCTGATTGTTGTTGTTGTTGCGGTTATTATTGTTGTTGGGATGATTGTTGTAGTTGCTGTTGTTGTTGTTGTTGTTGGGCCGTTTGTTGTAGTTGCGATTGATGTTGCGATTGTTGGGATAATTGTTGCGATTATTGTTGTAATTGCTGTTGTTGTTGTATTGGTGATTCTTATCATCGTTTTCCTCCCACTTTCTTTTGACTTGCTTCACATTGGCCTCTTCAGCAGTCTGTTCTTTAATTCTTTCTTCAATCTGGTTCACTAGTTTGTGAGCCATTCTACATGCCTGTTGTATGGAGGCGGGCTCGTGTGAACTTATATCTTCTTGGATTCTTTCCGGTAATCCTTTCACAAATGCGTCAATCTTCTCTTCCTCATCTTCGAATGCTCCCGGACACAATAGGCACAATTCTGTGAATCGTCTTTCGTACGTGGTAATATCAAATCCTTGGGTTCGTAACCCTCTAAGTTCTGTCTTGAGCTTATTGACCTCGGTTCTGGGACGGTACTTCTCGTTCATCAAGTGCTTGAATGCTGACCACGGTAGTGCGTACGCATCGCCTTGTCCCACTTGCTCTAGATAGGTATTCCACCATGTTAACGCAGAACCTGTGAAGGTATGCGTAGCGTACTTCACTTTGTCCTCTTCAGTACACTTACTTATGGCAAACACCGATTCGACCTTCTCGGTCCACCATTTCAATCCGATCGGTCCTTCGGTTCCATCAAATTCCAAAGGTTTGCAGGCAGTGAATTCTTTGTAGGTGCATCCTACACGATTTCCTGTACTGCTAGATCCAAGGTTATTGTTGGTATGTAGCGCAGCCTGTACTGCAGCTATGTTTGAAGCTAGAAAAGTATGGAATTCCTCTTCATTCATATTCACGGTGTGTCGAGTAGTCTGTGCCATTTCCTTCAAAATAGTCAAATGGAACAAGTTAATCATACAGAATATTAAGAGTAGTTAATAGTATTTCGTAGCATAATATGAACTCATTTATAAAAGCTTTTTCTTCATATTAGCGTTTTATAAGTTTAAATTCGGGTAGTACCTACCCGTTAAGTTCATACTTAGTAGCTAATATACAATTCAACTACTACAATTCTATATGAAAAACTGATTATAATAATATTTCGCGTTCAAACTTTTACACAATATTTTACAAACTTACAATACCGCTTATTTTACATATAGCATGAAATATAGCACACAATAAATTTGATACAAGGTGGTTGTGAAGATAATTCTAGCTAGTACACAAGTCGTTCAGCAAAGGCAATAAAGACACGTAATTCATACGTCCAGAAACAAGTCATGCATTCTGGTTTTACTAGGATTACTTCCCATCCTTGGTCTTGTGGAACATAACCGTTATGGCCGTTGATAAGACAGCGTGTTGTAACATCGTCAAAGGGACGAGGGTTACGTAATGTCCAACAGTCCCGTAACAATCTAAAAACCTCATTTCTTACCCCAATTACCGACTCCGTCACTTGTGGGAACATTTTGTTTAATAGTTGTAGCCCGATGTTCTTGTTCTCACTTTGGTGAGAAGCGAACATTACTAATCCGTAAGCATAACATGCTTCTTTATGTTGCATGTTAGCCACTTTTTCTAAATCACGAAGTCCAATATTCGGATATATTGAGTCAAAATAATTTCTTAACCCATTGCGTAAAATAGCATTTGGGTTCCCCGCAATATATGCGTCAAAGTAAACACATCGTAACTTATGGATTTCCCAATGTGATATCCCCCATATTTCGAACGAAAGCCTTTTATAAACCAAGGCATTCTTGGAACGTTCTTCGAATGTCTTACAAACTGATCTCGCCTTAAATAGTTGTGCCGAAGAATTCTGACCGACTCTAGACAAGATTTCATCAATCATGTCTCCGGGTAGGTCTCTTAAAATATTGGGTTGTCTATCCATTTTGTGTTTTTATACTATAAAATAGACAAGAGTTAGATTCATAAAAAAAAAATACGTATTAATACAAGTAATTTTTACATATATCATAAAGCATAAGCACACTATATTACTTATATTACACCACACGAATACAACTATCTTATTCCGAATCGCTTGTTTCTTCTTCTTCGGTTTTGGTTCGTTTTGCCAAGTTTCTAGGGATATATGATGTTCCCCTAATACGAGCCGTCGTTATCCACATTGGTTTAGAAAAACCTGGTGGTTTAGAGGTTCCTGGGTCATTGTTACAACTTAAGGACTTCGGGGGTTGACGATACATATAAAGTTCATCGGGGTTGGAATTAGATTTCTCTATTTTTATGCCCTTTCCCTTATTATTTTCTTTTGCCTTTTTAAATTCAGTTGGGGTAATTTCTATAACATCATCGGAATTCTCGTCGGAATCCGATTCATCGGAGAATTGGTAATCCTCCCAATATTTTGCTTCCTTGGCGGAAACACCATTGACCATAATTAACCTTGGTCGGTTGGTTGAGGATTTTCTTTTACTTAACCGTTTTATTATTTCCCCCACCGGTTCTATTTCTTCATCCGATTCTGGTTCTTCTTCCGGTTCCGATTCTTCTTCCGGTTCCGACTCTTCTTCCGGTTCCTCTTCGGGAACTTGTGAATCAGTCCACGAATCATTCCAATTTACATTTGACTCTTCATTATTATTAGGTGAGTCAATGGGACTTGTTCTAGAGGTAGACATCTATCACATAATATCAAACGCGTTAAGAGATTAATATATCACATAATATTCACATGTTAAAAATATATAGTTCCAAACTAAATTTGTTAAGCAATCATTTTTCAAGTAAACACGGTCGAAGTCCAGACTCACTAATGCATCCTAACAAACTAGATAAGACACACTAATGCAAAATTCTGGTTCTCTAAGACCAACGCTCGGATACCAACTGAAATGTCCCGTTCTTATTGATTAAAAACGTTCCATATTAATTGATTTCGTTGCGAGGTTTTGACCTCTATATGAGACGTTTTTCAAAGACTGCATTCATTTTAAAACAAACCATAACCTTTATTTCATCAATAAAGGTTTAAAAAGCTTTACGTAGATTATCAAATAATGATAATCTAAATATCCTATTTACACACGACCATTACATAATGGTTTACAATACAAATATGTTACAACAAAATAAGTTTCTTGAATACAGTTTTTACACAATATCATACAAGCATGGACTCCAAATCTCGTCCTTATTTAAGTATGCGACAGCGGAAGCTCTTAATAATCACCTGAGAATAAACATGCTTAAAACGTCAACAAAAATGTTGGTGAGTTATAGGTTTAACCTATATATATCAAATCGTAACAATAGACCACAAGATTTCATATTTCAATACACATCCCATACATAGAGATAAAAATCATTCATATGGTGAACACCTGGTAACCGACATTAACAAGATGCATATATAAGAATATCCCCATCATTCCGGGACACCCTTCGGATATGATATAAATTTCGAAGTACTAAAGCATCCGGTACTTTGGATGGGGTTTGTTAGGCCCAATAGATCTATCTTTAGGATTCGCGTCAATTAGGGTGTCTGTTCCCTAATTCTTAGATTACCAGACTTAATAAAAAGGGGCATATTCGATTTCGATAATTCAACCATAGAATGTAGTTTCACGTACTTGTGTCTATTTTGTAAATCATTTATAAAACCTGCATGCATTCTCATCCCAAAAATATTAGATTTTAAAAGTGGGACTATAACTCACTTTCACAGATTTTTACTTCGTCGGGAAGTAAGACTTGGCCACTGGTTGATTCACTAACCTATAACAATATATACATATATATCAAAGTATGTTCAAAATATATTTACAACACTTTTAATATATTTTGATGTTTTAAGTTTATTAAGTCAGCTGTCCTCGTTAGTAACCTACAACTAGTTGTCCACAGTTAGATGTACAGAAATAAATCGATAAATATTATCTTGAATCAATCCACGACCCAGTGTATACGTATCTCAGTATTGATCACAACTCAAACTATATATATTTTGGAATCAACCTCAACCCTGTATAGTTAACTCCAACATTCACATATAGAGTGTCTATGGTTGTTCCGAAATATATATAGATGTGTCGACATGATAGGTCGAAATATTGTATACGTGTCTATGGTATCTCAAGATTACATAATATACAATACAAGTTGATTAAGTTATGGTTGGAATAGATTTGTTACCAATTTTCACGTAGCTAAAATGAGAAAAATTATCCAATCTTGTTTTACCCATAACTTCTTCATTTTAAATCCGTTTTGAGTGAATCAAATTGCTATGGTTTCATATTGAACTCTATTTTATGAATCTAAACAGAAAAATTATAGGTTTATTGTCGGAAAAATAAGTTACAAGTCATTTTTGTAAAGGTAGTCATTTCAGTCGAAAGAACGATGTCTAGATGACCATTTTAGAAAACATACTTCCACTTTGGGTTTAACCATAATTTTTGGATATAGTTTCATGTTCATAATAAAAATCATTTTCTCAGAATAACAACTTTTAAATCAAAGTTTATCATAGTTTTTAATTAACTAACCCAAAACAGCCCGCGGTGTTACTACGACGGCGTAAATCCGATTTTACGGTGTTTGTCGTGTTTCCAGGTTTTAAATCATTAAGTTAGCATATCATATAGATATAGAACATGTGTTTAGTTGATTTTAAATGTCAAGTTAGAAGGATTAACTTTTATTTGCGAACAAGTTTAGAATTAACTAAACTATGTTCTAGTGATTACAAGTTTAAACCTTCGAATAAGATAGCTTTATATATATGAATCGAATGATGTTATGAACATCATTACTACCTTAAGTTCCTTGGATAAACCTACTGGAAAAGAGAAAAATGGATCTAGCTTCAACGGATCCTTGGATGGCTCGAAGTTCTTGAAGCAGAATCATGACACGAAAACAAGTTCAAGTAAGATCATCACTTGAAATAAGATTGTTATAGTTATAGAAATTGAACCAAAGTTTGAATATTATTATTACCTTGTATTAGAATGATAACCTACTGTAAGAAACAAAGATTTCTTGAGGTTGGATGATCACTTTACAAGATTGGAAGTGAGCTAGCAAACTTGAAAGTATTCTTGATTTTATGTAACTAGAACTTGTAGAATATATGAAGAACACTTAGAACTTGAAGATAAAACTTGAGAGAGATCAATTAGATGAAGAAAATTTAATAATGAAAGTGTTTTTAGGTGTTTTTGGTCGTTGGTTTATGGATTAGATATAAAGGATATGTAATTTTGTTTTCATGTAAATAAGTCATGAATGATTACTCATATTTTTGTAATTTTATGAGATATTTCATGCTAGTTGCCAAATGATGGTTCCCACATGTGTTAGGTGACTCACATGGGCTGCTAAGAGCTGATCATTGGAGTGTATATACCAATAGTACATACATCTAAAAGTTGTGTATTGTACGAGTACGAATACGGGTGCATACGAGTAGAATTGTTGATGAAACTGAACGAGGATGTAATTGTAAGTATTTTTGTTAAGTAGAAGTATTTTGATAAGTGTATTGAAGTCTTTCCAAAGTGTATAAATACATATTAAAACACTACATGTATATACATTTTAACTGAGTCGTTAAGTCATCGTTAGTCGTTACATGTAAGTGTTGTTTTGAAACCTTTAGGTTAACGATCTTGTTAAATGTTGTTAACCCAATGTTTATAATATCAAATGAGATTTTAAATTATTATATTATCATGATATTATCATGTATAAATATCTCTTAATATGATATATATACATTAAATGTCTTTACAACGATAATCGTTACATATATGTATCGTTTAAAAATCATTAAGTTAGTAGTCTTGTTTTTACATATGTAGTTCATTGTTAATATACTTAATGATATGTTTACTTATCGTAGTATCATGTTAACTATATATATATCCATATATATGTCATCATATAGTTTTTACAAGTTTTAACGTTCGTGAATCACCGGTCAACTTGGGTGGTCAATTGTCTATATGAAACATATTTCAATTAATCAAGTCTTAACAAGTTTGATTGCTTAATATGTTGGAAACATTTAATCATGTAAATATCAATCTCAATTAATATATATAAACATGGAAAAGTCCGGGTCACTACAGCGTTAAGCTTGTTTAAAAGATCCCTGTGGAACGAACCGGACTTACTAAAAACTACACTACTGTACGATTAGGTACACTGCCTATAAGTGTTGTAGCAAGGTTTAGGTATATCCATTCTATAAATAAATAAATAACTTGTGTAAAATTTTATCGTATTTAATAGTATTTTCGTAGTAAAAATATAACTATTTCCTAGTACACCTCGCACACATCAAGTATTTTTGGCGCTGCTGCCGAGGAAATCTTGCTTAAACGCCGAAAGCCCAACGCTATAAAAAAAAGATTTTTTTTGAGTTTTATTAAGTTTTTATTAAAAATATACGTTTTTTAAAAAAATACAAAAAAAATATAAAAAGAAAAACAAATATATATATATTTTTAAGAGTTGTTAAATATATATAAAGTTAAAAAGTATTTTTATTTTAGTTTTTAAAATTAAATTTTTATTTAAGTTATATATATATTTTATATAATCTTAAAACAGAAATTTAAAACAGAAAAAAAAATATAAATTACTCAGCCCGAACTGTAGCAGCCCAACTTCTGGCCCGAAACCCTAGCTCATGCGATCGCATGACCCAGAGGCGTAGAACTCATGCGACCGCATGAGGCTATCTGACACGCCAGGTTTGACCATCCAACTGCAATAATTACGGAGTAATAATTATAATTATTATTTAATTAAAACCCTAATTAGGGTTTATTAGTTAATTAATTTATAATATTAGTTTTAGTTTTATTTAATTAATTTGTATATTTAGTTTAATTTACAAATATACTAATTCACGTAATAGTTTACAAATATCTTCCAACAGTATAACAGTACCAGCACAGTATTACAGTAAAGTTATACTGTAGCATGTTATATAGCAGTGGTTTTTTTTTTAAAGGTACTTAGGTGTAGGTTTTATCACCACCACTCCACCGCCACTAACAGTCACCTGAGACCACCACTCCACCGCCAGCAACCACCACTGCAACGACAACCAAAAATTAGATCTGAGTAAAACAAGTACAAAAAAAGAATACCAGATAGGAGACGGACGGTGGTTAAGCCCGGGAATGCCACCACCATCGATCACCACCATTGGCCAACACCTTCGACCACCACCGTTGGCCACTACCGTCAGCCACAACCTAGAAAGAAGAGCTTTAGCCTACTTAAAAAATAAAATAAAATAAAAGGCATAAAAAGTGGCAATCAGCGAAGGAACACCTGTCAGTATATGCCGGAATAACTGGTACATTGACTGGAAAACGCGAAAATTTCAGTAGTGCCCTAGGTGGCGCGTGCTTTCACCCATGATGGTAACATTTGATGCTTTTGGATCGAAAAATGAATTCCCGTTAAATGGTACAGGTGGTGAGATAAAAATTACACAAATTAAATGTTGATTTAGGAACAAAGGTTAAGGTGGTTTTGGGATATGAAAGGCGTTAGGTGAGGATAAATGATGAGAGAATATTTGATATTCATTCCACTGATATCTCTTTTGTACAACTGTATATCACTAGGGTTTAAGACTTTAAGCATTGACTTGGTCAGCTGGTCCTTTAATGTTTAAGAGTAGTCCATAATGTCAACTTTTAAATGGGCTTTGGCCCAACGAAGTAACAGGTGAATTAATGAATAATTACGATTATTTTTCAATATAAAAATTACTCTTGAAACTTTTTTAAAGAAATCAATTTATTATTTACTCCAAGATATAATTCCAATGTTTACACGATGCAGATACAATCAATTATCGTAATAGACAACAATAACAACAACAACAACAATAATAATAATAATAATAAAAACTAAACGCACTCACTTAATAACCTAACCCGCAGCGTAGCGCGGGCTTATATCACTCGTTAGTTTTATAAATATATAAATTTAATACTTTTATAAAATAAATAATATAAAAATAATATTTTTATAAAATTGTACTTTTTACAACTTTAAGTTTATTTTTATATTTTGTATCTTTTTATTCGTTTTAGCGTAATATTTGTATTTTTCGTTCGTATTTAGTTTTAAGTTATAGTTTTTGCCATAGTTATATTTATTTCTAGATTTTTAGGCTTTGCCGTAAAATCCCTTAAGTGCTTTTTCTTTAGACTAAGATTTAGGTGCTTTAGAATTTTGCGACGCCATTTTTATATTTTAGTACCTTTTTAAGTTATTTCCATTTGGGATATAGAATTTATTTTAAGCTTTAATATTTTTAGACGCAACTTTTAATTATAAGTTTTTAAGTTCCTTTTTAAGTTTCGACGCACTACTTTCTTATTTTTATTTTTCGACATTTTTCGACGCGCTCTTTTACTTTCTTATTTCTCGACATTCTAGTTTTTAGGACATAGAATTTTTCTATTTCTTCTATAAATTTCTTTAAACTTCAACGAAAAATTATTTTAAGCGGTTAAATTGATAGACATCCAAAATTTTCTGGTTCGTAGTAATAGTTGGATTTGTTAGTGGCGAGTTGTGGGCTTCCGATTTAAAGGGTCCTGGCTACCTGCTGCATCTATTGGCTATTCGAAACGTGGGCAAAATCAGAAAAGTTTATTAATTTGATAACTTATATAATTTTTATCTTTTATAACTAATATGATATTCAGTGAATGCACCGAGCAAAACGTTCACCACCTTTTGTACGTTCACCACCTGTAACTCGATCAAGACATCTAGCAAATATTGTCGCCGTTGATTTTTCTTTAGAATCTTCATCCAGTCGACCAAGTACTCCAATTCAAATTTCCGATAATCTATTTTTTGAACACGACCTCACAATTTCGGAGAATATTCAGACACAATTCAGAGATCCTGAACCACTAATCTTTCCTCCGGAACCACTAATCATTCAAATAGAAATTGTCGAGGAATCAACCATTAAATCAGAATCCTCTAGTGATTCAGATTCAACAAATTCAATCATGGAGAATCTGGAACCTCTAAGTATGGAAGACCGAATGCGAGCTAAACGCACTGGCCAAGGTCACGGAATTACTCAACCTGACATTAATGCACCAGATTATGAAATCAAAGGACAAATCCTACATATGGCAACAAATCAATGCCAATTTAGTGGTGCGCCGAAGGAAGATCCAAACGAACATCTTCGTACATTTAATAGAATCTGCACTCTATTCAAAATAAGAGAAGTGGAGGATGAACAGATATATCTCATGTTATTTCCCTGGACTTTAAAGGGAGAAGCCAAAGATTGGTTAGAATCGTTACCTGAAGGGGCGATTGATACATGGGATGTTTTAGTTGAAAATTTTCTTAAACAATTCTTTCCGGCATCTAAAGCCGTAAGACTTCAAGGAGAAATTGTTACGTTCATGCAGAAGCCAAATGAAACTCTATATGAGGTGTGGACAAGATTTGGAAAGTTATTGAGAGGATGTCCGCAACATGGTTTAGACACTTATCAAATAGTACAAATATTCTACCAAGGATGCGACATCACTACAAGAAAAGACATCGATATAGCAGCTGGTGGTTCCATTATAAAGAAAACAGCAACTGATGCTTACAAAATTATTGATAACACTACTTCCCACTCACATGAGTGGCACCAAGAAAAAGATATCGTTAGATCATCTAAAGCAGCTAGAGCCGATTCTAGCCATGACTTAGATTACATTACCGCAAAGATAGATGCTGTCGAGAGACGAATGGAAAAAATGACTAAAGATATCCACTCAATACGAATTAGTTGTGAGCAGTGTGGAGGACCACATTTGACAAAAGATTATCTCAGTATTGAACAAACAATGGAACAAAGAGAAAATATTTCATACATGAACCAAAGGCTTGGAAACAATTATCAGAATAATTATCAACCGCCAAGACCAATTTACAATCAAAACCAGAATTATAACCGAAATGTTCCATACAACAACCAATAATTTCCTAGCAATCAACAAGTATCTAATAATACTTACAATCAGCAAAGACCTATTTTTCAAAATAAACCACCACAAACCGATGATAAAAAGCCAAATTTAGAAGACATGATGTCGAAGCTAGTTGAATCTCAAACGCAGTTTTTCACATCTCAGAAACAAACCAATGAGCAAAATGCTCAAGCATTTAGAAATCAACAAGCTTCTATTCAAAACTTGGAACAAGAAGTAAGTAACCTAGCAAGGTTGATTGGTGAAAGAAAACTGAGAAGTTTACCTAGTGATACAAATGCTAACCCCCGGAATGAAACAGCTAAAGCCATTACCACGAGAAGTGGTATGACACTTAAACCACCTAAAATACCTGTAATTTCTAATGACGCTATTCCTACTCCACAAGAACCACAACCTGATAAAGATAAGGAAACAGAACCTGTAGTTGAAAAGGTTAATGAAGATAACACAGTTAAAGCTAAACCTTATGTTAAACCGTACCAACCACCACTTCCTTACCCGAGTAAAATGAGAAAAGAGAGACTTGAAGCCGAGCAATCCAAATTCTTGGATATATTTAAACAAATAAATGTCAATCTTCCTTTCATTGATGTGATTTCAGGAATGCCTAGATATGCTAAATTTCTGAAAGATCTAATCACAAATAGAAAGAAAATGGAAGAACTCTCGGCTGTTACTATGAATGCTAATTGTTCTGCAGTGCTGTTGAATAAGATACTAGAAAAACTCTCTGATCCAGGAAGTTTCACAATTCCATGTTTTCTGGGTAGTCTTAGTTCAATAGAAGCATTGGCAGATTTAGGTGCTAGTATAAATTTAATGCCGTATTCACTATACGCTAAACTAGACCTTGGAGAATTGAAACCAACACGAATAAGTATACAACTAGCCGATCGATCAGTAAAATATCCTAGAGGGATAATAGAGAACATGCTACTTAAAGTTGGTACGTTAGTATTTCCAGTAGATTTTGTTATTCTGGACATGGAAGAAGATTCTCGAGTTCCTCTCATATTAGGAAGACCATTCTTAAACACGGCTAAAGCAATGATAGACGTGTTTGTTAAGAAACTGACCCTAAGTATAGAGGACAAGAGTGTTACCTTTTCTGTTGATAGAGCCATGCAACAACCACAATCTGCAGATGATACATGTTATTATATTCAAACTATAGATTCACATGCAGAATTGTTAGAAGAATTTCCAGAATTACAAGGAACGGGAGAATGTTCTTTAGGAGAAGGAACTGAACCAATTGATGAAACTGAAATGTTAGCTACACTTATGGCTAATGGATATGAACCAACAACAGAAGAAATTTAAATGCTAAAAGAGGAAGACAGATATCGATATAAATCATCGATAGAAGAACCACCGACATTAGAGTTAAAGCCACTTCCAAACCATTTGGAATATGCTTATTTACATGGTGAATCTGAATTACCTGTAATAATATCGTCTTCTCTTACTGAAAATAAAAAATCTAAACTCATTTCTGTGCTAAAAGCTCATAAACCAGCTATTGCATGGAAGATTCATGATACTAAAGGAATAAGTCCTTCGTATTGCACACATAAAATTCTTATGGAAAAAGGTCATAAAACATATGTGCAACGCCAAAGAAGACTAAATCCTAATATGCAATATGTTGTTAAGAAAGAAATTATTAAACTGCTAGATGCAAGTTTAATTTATCCAATCTCTGATAGTCTATGGGTAAGCCCAGTTCAATGCGTACCTAAGAAGGGTGGCATGACTGTCATCACAAATGAGAAAAATGAGCTTATTCCTACTAGGAATGTAACAGGATGGCGTATTTGTATTGATTATAGAAAATTAAATGACGCTACCAGAAAAGATCACTTTCCCTTACCTTTTATTGATCAAATGTTGGAAAGATTAGCCGAAAATAGTTACTATTGTTTTCTTGATGGTTTTTCCGAATATTTTCAAATTCCAATAGCACCTGAGGACCAAGAGAATACCACATTCACGTGCCCTTATGGTACTTTTGCTTACAAACGCATGCCATTTGGACTTTGCAACGCCCCTGCAACCTTTCAAAGGTGCATGATAGCGATTTTTCACGACATGATAGAAGAATGCATGGAAGTTTTCATGGATGACTTTTTAGTCTTCGGTGATACTTTTGAAATATGTCTAGTTAATCTTGAACGAATGCTTATTAGATGCGAACAATCAAATCTAGTACTTAATTGGGAGAAATGTCATTTCATGGTTAAAGAAGGCATCATTTTTGGACATAAAATCTCAAAGGAAGGAATTGAAGTAGATAGAGCTAAAGTAAATGTAATTGCTAAACTTCCACATCCCACCAATGTTAGAGGAGTTAGGAGTTTTCTAGGGCATGCCGGTTTTTACCGACGTTTCATAAAAGATTTTTCTAAAATTGCCACTCCTATGAATAAACTCCTAGAAAAGGATGCTCCATTCATCTTTTCAGATGAATGCATCAAATCTTTTAATATTCTTAAAGAAAAACTCACTAATGCGCCGATCATGATAACGCCAAATTGGAATCTACCGTTTGAACTAATGTGTGATGCAAGTGATTTTGCAATGGGAGCCGTTTTAGGACAAAGGATTGAAAAATGATTTCAACCTATTTATTATGCTAGTAAGACATTACAAGGAGCACAAACAAATTGCACAACTACTGAAAAAGAACTCCTTACAATTGTCTTTATTTTTGACAAATTTCGTTCATATCTCGTTCTAGCTAAAACGGTGGTTTATACCGACCATTCTGCTCTTAGATACCTATTTTCAAAATAAGATGCTAAACCACGATTAATCCATTGGATCTTACTCTTACAAGAGTTTGATATTGAAATCCGAGATAAAAAGGGAGTAGAAAATCTCGCCGTTGATCATCTTTCTCGTCTTGAAAATCCCGAATTAGAAGTTCTAAATGAATCGGCCATACAAGACAACTTTCCTGATGAATATCTATTGAAGATAGATTATAATGAAATTCCATGGTTTGCAGACTATGCAAACTACTTAGTATGTGGATTCCTTGAAAAAGGATTATCGTACCAAAAACGAAAGAAATTCTTTAGTGATATAAAGCACTATTTCTGGGAAGATCCACATTTATTTAAAAGTTGTCCCGATGGAATAATACGCCGATGTGTATTCGGAGATGAAGCTAGTAAAATATTAAACCATTGTCACACAGGACCAACAGGAGGGCATTATGGGCCTCAACTAACAGCAAGAAAAGTTCATGATGCTGGATTCTATTGGCTTACAATTTTCAAAGACGCACACCTTCTTTGCAAATCCTGTGATGCTTGTCAAAGGGCCGGAAAAATAAGTCAACGTGATGAAATGTCACAAAATGTCATTCAAGTATGTGAAGTATTTGACATTTGGGGTATTGATAATGCTAAAAACGAACATATATTTCATAGCATTATCCCTCAAGAAAGACAAGCTTTTAGTTGCAATTGTTTTATTTACAAGTGTTTTTCGTTTAAATAATAAAAAGTGAAGACAAAAGACAGATTCGATGAATTGAAGACGCAAACGACCAAAAAGCTCAAAAGTACAAAATACAATCAAAGTGGTTCCAATTATTGATGAGAAACGTCTCAAAATTACAAGAGTACAAGAAGCGAAACGCAAAATACAAGATATTAAATTGTACGCAAGGACGTTCGAAAATCCGGAACCAGGACCAGAGTCAACTCTCAACGCTCGACGCAACGGACTAAAAATTATGAGTCAACTATGCACACGAATATAATATAATATTTAAATAATTCTTAAAATTATTTATATATTATATATATTATTATAAAATGTCGGCAAGCAAAGAAACAAACTCATGTGAGCTGGAAAAAGGAGCCATGCGATCGCATGGCCTTGAAGTGCATTTGCCATGCGATCGCATGGCAGTAGGTAGCAGGCCACATTGCTATAAATTTGCGTGTTTTGGTTCAGATATAGCATCCTTTCTCTCTATCTCACTCACGTATATATATATATATATATATATATATATATATATATATTATAATTTTAATTTTAATTTTAATTCTAATAATAAGGGTATGTTAGCGAATGTTGTAAGGGTGTAAGTCGAAATTCTGTCCGTGTAACGCTACGCTATTTTTAATCACTGTAAGTTATGGTTAATATTATTTTTAAATTAATGTCTCGTAGCTAAGTTATTATTATGCTTATTTAATGCCGAAGTAATCATGATGTTGGGCTAAATATTAAAATTGGGTAATTGGGCTTTGTACCATAATTGGGGTTTGGACAAAAGAATGACACTTGTGGAAATTAGACTATGGGCTATTAATGGGCTTTATATTAACTAAACGATACCTCGTTAATTTAATATATAGACTTATAATTTGACGTATTTATATATAACTATATACGCTTGACTGGGTACGGTGGGCGGGATATCTATAAATACCAATAATTGTTCATTTGACCGGACACGGAACTGGATTAATAGTTAATTGACTTGTTGAAACAGGGGTGGATTACATTCAAGGGTAATTGGTGTAATTGTTAACAAAGTAGTAAAACCTTGGACTACATGCAGTCGATAACCTGGTGTATTCATTAAACAAAGTATTAAGACCTTGTTACAATTCGAATCCCCAATTAGTTGGAATATTTGACTTCGGGAATAAGAATAATTTGACGAAGACACTCGCACTTTATGATTATGACTGATGGACTATTATGGACAAATCCGTATGGACATATCGAATAATCCAGGACAAAGGACAATTAACCTATGGGAATAAACTAAAAAATCAACACGTCAAACATCATGATTATGGAAGTTTAAATAAGCATAATTCTTTTATTTCATATTTAATTGCACTTTTAATTATCGCACTTTTATTTACTGTCATCGTATTTAATTGCACTTTTAATTATCGTTCTCTTTAATTATCGCAATTTTATTTTATCGCAATTTCATTTATCGCAATTTCATTATCGTTATTTACTTTACGCTTTAAATTAAGTTATATTTATTTTTAATATTTTACATTAGGTTTTAACTGCGACTAAAGTTTTAAAATCGACAAACCGGTCATTAAACGGTAAAAAACCCCTTTTTATAATAATAATATTATTTATATATTTTTGTATTTTTACAAATATAGTTTTTAAAAATATAGCGTTAAGCTTGTTTAAAAGATCCCTGTGGAACGAACCGGACTTACTAAAAACTACACTACTGTACGATTAGGTACACTGCCTATAAGTGTTGTAGCAAGGTTTAGGTATATCCATTTTATAAATAAATAAATATCTTGTATAAAATTGTATCGTATTTAATAGTATTTTGTTGTAAAAATTAATACTATTTCCTAGTACACCTCGCGAACATCAAGTATTTTTGGCGCCGCTGCCGGGGAACGTTAAAACGCCGAAAGCGCAACGCTAAATTTATAAAAAAAAGATTTTTATTTTTCTTATAAAAATATATGTTTTAAAAAATAATAATAATAATATATTCAAAAATATAAAAAGAAAAACAAATTATATATTTTTAAGAGTTTGTTAAATATTTAAGTTTTATAAAGTTTCTTTATTTTTATTTTTAGTTTATAAAAATATAGTTTTTATTTAAATATATTATATAAATATCTAAATCAGAAAATAAAAACAAAAAAATAATAATAAAATTACTCGGCCCGTACTGTAGCAGCCCATATACTGGCCCGAAACCCTAGCTCATGCGATCGCATGAGCCCGAAGGAAAATTTTCATGCGATCGCATGAGGGTACCTGACACGCCCTAATTGATTCTCCAACAGCAATCATTACGTAATTATTATTATTATTATAATTAAAACCCTAATTAGGATTATATTTATTATTAATTTAGTTTAGTTTTTAGTATTTAATTTATATATTTAGTTTATTTAGTTTTAATAAATTATAAAATTAATAGTTTTATAAAATAAATAATATAAAAATAATATTTTTATAAAAAATTGTACTTTTTACCACTTTAAGTTTATTTTTATATTTTGTATCTTTTTATTTATTTTTAGCGTAATATTTGTATTTTTCTCTCATATTTAGTTTTAAGTCATAGTTTTTGCCATAGTTATTTTTATTTCTAGATTTTTAGGCTTTGCCGTAAAACCCCTTAAGTGCTTTTTCTTTAGACTAAGATTTAAGTGCTTTAGAATTTTGCGACGCCGTTTTTAAAATTTAGTACCTTTTGGGATATAGTTTTTCTTTTAAGATTTAATATTTTTAGACGCAACTTTTAATTCTTAGTTTTTAGTTCCTTTTTAAGTTTCGACGCGCTACTTTCTTATTTTTATTTTTCGACGCCTATTATTTTTCGACCCTTTTATTTTTCGACGTTTTTCGACGCGCTCTTTTTCTTTCTTATTTCTCGACGCTCTAGTTTTTAGGACATAGAAATTTTTTTTTTCTATTTCTTCTCTAAAATTTCAAAACAAAAAATTATTTTAAGTGGTTAAATTGATAGACATCCATTTTCTGGTTCGTAGTAATAGTTGGATTTGTACGTGGACCGGGTTATTGGAGACAAACAGTACTCAATTATATTGAGATCAAATGAATCCTGCCCCTCTGCTGCATCTTTTGGCTATTCGAAACGTGGGCAAAATCAGAAAAGTCTATTAATTTGATAACTTATATAATTTTTCTTATTTTTATAACTAATAGGATATTCAGTGAATGCACCGAGCAAAACGTTCACCACCTTTTGTACGTTCACCACCTGTAACTCGATCAAGACATCTAGCAAATATTGTCGCCGTTGATTTTACTTTAGAATCGTCATCTAGTCAACCAAGTACTCCAATTCAAATTTCCGATAATCCATTTTTTGAACCCGACCTCACAATTGAGAATCCGGAGAATATTCAGGGACAATTCATAGATCCTGAACCATTAATCTTTCCTCCGGAACCACAAATCATTCAAACAGAGATTGTTGAGGAACCAACCATTAAATCAGAATCCTCTAGTGATTCAGATTCAACAAATTCAATTATGGAAAATCTGGAACCTCTAAGTATGGAAGACCGAATGAGAGCTAAACGCACTGGTCAAGGTCACGCAATTACTCAACCAGATATTAATGTGCCAGATTATGAAATCAAAGGACAAATCCTACACATGGTAACTAATCAATGCCAATTTAGTGGTACGCCGAAGGAAGATCCAAATGAACATCTTCGTACTTTTAATAGGATCTGTACACTATTTAAAATCCGAGAAGTGGAGGATGAACAGATATATCTCATGTTATTTCCCTGGACTTTAAAGGGAGAAGCCAAAGATTGGTTAGAATTGTTACCTGAAGGGGCGATTGATACATGGGACGTTTTAGTTGAAAAATTTCTTAAACAATTCTTTCCGGCATCTAAAGCCGTAAGACTTCAAGGAGAAATTGTTACGTTCACACAAAAGCCAAATGAAACTCTATAAGAAGCTTGGACCAGATTTGGAAAATTATTGAGAGGATGTCCGCAACATGGTTTAGACACCGGTCAAATAGTACAAATATTCTACCAAGGATGCGACATCACTACATGAAAAGACATCGATATAGCAGCTGGTGGTTCCATTATGAAGAAAACCGCAACTGATGCTTATAAAATTATTGATAACACTGATTCCCATTCACATGAGTGGCACCAAGAAAAAGATATCGTTAGATCATCTAAAGCAGCTAGAGCCGTTTCTAGCCATGACTTTGATTCCATTTCAGCAAAGATAGATGCTGTCGAGAGACGAATGGAAAAGATGACTAAGGATATTCACTCAATACGAATTAGTTGTGAGCAGTGTGAAGGACCACATTTGACAAAAGATTGTCTCAGTATTGAACTAACAATGGAACAAAGAGAGAATATTTCGTACACAAACCAAAGGCCTGGAAATAATTATCAGAATAATTATCAACCGCCAAGACCAATCTACAATCAAAACTAGAATTATAACCGAAATGTTCCATACAATAACCAACAAAGTCCTAGTAATCAACAAGTATCCAACAATACTTACAATCAGCAAAGACCTAATTTTCAAAATAAACCACCACAAACCGATGATAAAAAGCAAATTTAGAAGACATGATGTCAAAGCTAGTTGAATCTCAAACACAGTTTTTCACATCTCAGAAACAAACCAATGAACAAAATGCTCAAGCATTTAGAAATCAATAAGCTTCGATTCAAAATTTGGAACAAGAAGTAAGTAACCTAGCAAGGTTGATAGGTGAAAGAAAACCGGAAAGTTTACCTAGTGATACAAATGCTAACCCCGGGAATGAAACAGCTAAAGCCATTACCACAAGAAGTGGTATTACACTTAAACCACCTGAAATACCTGTAATTTCTGATGAAGCTATTCCTACTCCACAAGAACCACAGTCTGAACAAGATAAGGAAAAAGAACCGGTAGTTAAAAAGGTTAATGAAGATAACACAGTTAAGGCTAAACCTTATGTTAAACCATACCAACCACCACTTCCTTACCCGAGTAAAATGAGAAAAGAGAGACTTGAAGCCGAGCAATCTAAATTCTTGGATATGTTTAAACAAATAAATGTAAATCTTTCTTTCATTGATGTGATTTCAGGAATGCCTAGATATGCTAAATTTTTGAAAGATCTAATCACGAATAGAAAGAAAATGGAAGAACTCTCGGCTGTTACTATGAATGCTAATTGTTCTGCAGTGCTGTTGAATAAGATACCAGAAAAATTATCAGATCCAGGAAGTTTCACAATTCCATGTTTTCTGGGTAGTCTTAGTTCAATAGAAGCATTGGCACACTTAGGTGTTAGTATAAATTTAATGCCGTATTCATTATATGCTAAACTTGACCTTGGAGAATTGAAACCAACACGAATAAGCATACAACTAGCCGATCGATCAGTAAAATATCTTAGAGGGATAATGGAGAACATGCTAGTTAAAGTTGGTAATTTAGTATTTCCAGTAGATTTTGTTATTCTGGATATGGAAGAAGATTCTAGAGTTCCTCTCATATTTGGTAAGAAACTGACCCTAAGTATAGAGGACGAGAGTGTTACCTTTTCAGTGGATAGAGCCATGCAACAACCGCAATCTGCGGATGATACATGTTATTATATTCAAACTATAGATTCACATGCAGAATTGTTAGAAGAATTTCCAGAATTACAAGGAACAGGAGAACGTTCTTTAGGAGAAGGAACTGAACCAATTGATGAAACTGAAATGTTAGCTACACTTATGGCTAATGGATATGAACCAACAACAGAAGAAATTCAAATGCTAAAAGAAGAAGACAATTATCGATATAAATCATCGATAGAAGAACCACCGACATTAGAGTTAAAGCCATTTCCAAACCATTTGGAATATGCTTATTTACATGGTGAGTCTAAATTACCTGTAATAATATCGTCTTCTCTTACTGAAAATGAAAAATCTCAACTCATTTATGTGCTAAAAGCTCATAAACCAGCTATTGCATGGAAGATTCATGATATTAAAGGAATAAGTCCTTCGTATTGCACACATAAAATCCTTATGGAAGAAGGTCATAAAACATATGTGCAACGCCAACGAAGACTAAATCCTAATATGCAAGATGTTGTTAAGAAAGAAATTATTAAACTGCTTGATGCAGGTTTACTTTATCCAATCTCTGATAGTCCATGGGTAAGCCCAGTTTAATGCGTGCCTAAGAAGGGTGGCATGACTGTCATCACAAATGAGAAAAATGAGCTTATTCATACTAGGACTGTAACAGGATGGCGTGTTTGTATTGATTATATAAAATTAAATGACGCCACCAGAAAAGATCACTTTCCCTTACCTTTCATTGATCAAATGTTGGAAAGATTAGCCGGAAATAGTTACTATTGTTTTCTTGATGGTTTTTCCAGATATTTTCAAATTCTAATAGCACCCGAGGACTAAGAGAAAACCACATTTACGTGCCCCTATGGTACTTTTGCTTACAAACGCATGCCATTTGGACTTTGCAACGCCCCTACAACCTTTCAAAGGTGCATGATGGCGATTTTTCACGATATAATAGAAGAATGCATGGAAGTTTTCATGGATGACTTTTCAGTCTTCGGTGATACTTTTGAAACATGTCTAGTTAATCTTGAACGAATGCTTATTAGATGCGAACAATCCAATCTAGTACTTAATTGGGAGAAATGCCATTTCATGGTTAAAGAAGGCATCGTTCATGGACATAAAATCTCAAAGGAAGGAATTGAAGTGGATAGAGCTAAAGTAGATGTAATTGCTAAACTTCCACATCCCACTAATGTTAGAGGAGTTAGGAGTTTTCTAGGGCATGCCGGTTTTTACCGACATTTCATAAAAGATTTTTCTAAAATTGCTACTCCTATGAATGAACTCCTAGAAAAGGATGCTCCATTCATCTTTTCAGATGAATGTATCAAATCTTTTAATATTCTTAAAGAAAAACTCACTAATGCGCCGATTATGATAACTCCAAATTGAAATTTACCGTTTGAACTAATGTGCGATGCAAGTGATTTTGCAATGGGAGCCGTTTTAGGACAAAGGATTGAAAAACGATTTCAACCTATTTATTATGCTAGTAAGACGTTACAAGGAGCACAAACAAATTACACAACTACTGAAAAAGAACTCCTTGCTATTGTCTTTGCTTTTGACAAATTTCGTTCATATCTCATTCTAGCAAAAACGGTGGTCTATACCGACCATTCTGCTCTTAGATACCTATTTTCAAAACAAGATGCCAAGCCACGATTAATCCGTTGGATCTTACTCTTACAAGAGTTCGATATTGAAATCCGGGATAAAAAGGGAGCAGAAAATCTCGCCGCTGATCATCTTTCTCATCTTGAAAATCCCGAATTAGAAGTTCTAAATGAATCGGCCATACAAGACAACTTTCCTGATGAATATCTATTGAAGATAGATTATAATGAAGTTCCATGGTTTGCAGACTATGCAAACTACTTAGTATGTGGATTCCTTGAAAAAGGATTATCGTACCAAAAACGAAAGAAATTCTTTAGTGATATATAACATTATTTCTGGGAAGATCCACATTTGTTTAAAAGTTGTCCCGATGGAATAATACGCCGATGTGTATTCGGAGATGAAGCTAGTCAAATCTTAAACCATTGTCACACATGACCAACAGGAGGGCATTATGGGCCTCAGCTCACAGCAAGAAAAGTTTACGATGCTGGATTCTATTGGCCTACAATTTTCAAAGACGCACACCTTCTTTGCAAATCCTGTGATGCTTGTCAAAGGGCCGGAAAAATAAGTCCACGTGATGAAATGCCACAAAATGTCTTTCAAGTATGTGAAGTATTTGACATTTGGGGTATTGACTTTATGGGTCCATTTCCAAAATCTCATAATAATCTCTACATTCTCGTTGCCATTGATTATGTATCTAAATGGGCGGAAGCACAAGCTCTCCCGACTAATGATGCACGAGTTGTAGTCAACTTTTTAAAACGTCTTTTTGCTAGGTTTGGAACACCGAAAGCTTTAATAAGTGATCGGGGTACTCATTTTTGTAATAATCAACTTGAGAAAGTTCTCAAAAGATATGGAGTAACTCATAAAATCTCCACCGTATATCATCCACAGACAAAACCGAGCATTAAAACGTATTCTTGAGAAAACCGTAGGATCAAATCCGAAGGAATGGTCCATGAAATTGGAGGATGCACTCTGGGCTTTTAGAACAGCCTACAAAACTCCAATTGGAACCACACCTTTTAAACTTGTTTATAGAAAAGCATGTCATCTTCCAGTAGAAATTGAACACAAAGCATTTTGGGCTTTGAAGACATGTAATCTTGATTTACATGAAGCCGGACGTCTACGATTAAGTCAACTAAACGAATTAGAAGAATTGAGACATGAAGCATACGAAAATTCATTAATCTATAAGGAAAGAACGAAGAAATGGCATGATAAAAGAATCAGAAGTTCAAAAGAATTTAAAGAAGGAGACAGAGTTCTTCTTTTCAATTCACGATTCAAGCTATTTCCTGGAAAATTGAAATCAAGATGGTCTGGACCATTCATAGTCAAAAGAGTTTTCCCATACGGAACAATAGAGTTAATAAATTCAAATGGGATTGAATTTAAAGTTAATGGTCACAGAGTTAAACATTACATACATGGTCCGATGGAAGTTGACAATGAAGTCAATCATAATTTCACCACCCAAGAAAACCCTCAAAATGAAAACATAAATATGTTATCAACAACATATGAAAAATCAAAATTGGAAAATAGGGAGGATTCAAATTTGAGTGATGAAGAAGAATTCTTATACAAACCTCCCATTCCAAGAAAAGAAGAAAAATGTGAACAAGAAGTTCAAATAGAAGTGAAAGAACCAAGAAAAGAACACCCGAAAAAGGTTTACAAACCAACTCGACTTACTAAAGCAGGAGACCCGGGTAAATTTATCATTTCTTGCTTGCTTAATGATGGTGCTGTATATAATGGACTCGCAGATTTAGGAGCAAGTAAAAATATTATGCCTCTTTCCTTATACAAAAGATTAGGTATGGGTAAATTAAAACCAACCAAAATAGGTGTTCAATCATTTGACCTAACCATTAAACACCCGGTTAGAATAGCAAATAATTTACTTGTTAGCATGGGAAGTTTGACCTTTGTTGCAAACTTCATAGTGATTAATATGGAGGAAAACCTTGATATTCCTCTAATTTTAGGTCGCCCATTTTTAGCAACCACTGAGGCATTCATTGATGTAAGAGAAGGTAGAATGACACTTAGGGATGGTGATAAATCGATCACCTTTGTGAACCGAAAGTTTAGATCTCCACCAACCAAAACTGTTAAACCAATAAAAATGAATAAATGTGGGGAAGATGAAGAAACACTTAATGATGATCCAATCACAAAGAACCCCGTTGATGATAAGAAATTAGATGAACCCATTTTTAACAGTTCAACGAAGAAACTTTATAAACGGATTCACGATGCTAGGATTAAGGGAAACTTTAAGTTATGTAACCGATTAATATCCAATTTATCGCCGAAAGAAAAGGCGATGTTAGTTGAACTTGTGAAAGTTACAGAGGAAATCAACAAATGGATTGAAGTAAAAGTCAAAGATATACAAGTTGTTGATGATCCAATTGAAAATAACGTTAATCACAATTTCAACTAAGTGTGGGGAGGTTCGAATCTTTTTAGGATAATATGTATTTCTGTTAGAGTTAGATTTTCTGTTTTCGTGTAGTTCTCGAGAATGGAATCCGAATGGTCTTTCCCTAGCAGACCCTAAAGAACTAGTCTTCTCCCCCCATTCTGAATTTTTATTTTTTTTAGGTTTTACGAGATGAAGACTTCCTGTGAATTAAACCATGGTCTAATGCTACACACTTTGATCACTAAACGTAATAATGACACCCTTCCAAGTGAATTGGTATCATTAATCAGAGGTAAGTTGGACGGAGTAAGAAAAGAATCCAGAAACGAAAATAATAAGTTACAATTTGGTAAAGGAAAATCAAAATCCGCATCGAAAAGAAGAGCACGACACCTTGAAAGATGTCACAAATGCGGAAAATGGTCACACGAAGGAAAATGCTCAACGAATCAGACATATTCAAATACCGAATTCGTTACTTTATGCAGAGATGGACCGTTCATATGTTTCGAAGAAAAAATGTTGAATGCTCGAGGTTACGCCTATGTAGCTATGGAAAACCAATTAGTCCGACTATCTTATGAGTGGGCTAAAGCAGGTCACTAAGAATTCTATTTCACAGGTAAGTATGTACAGTTTTTATTTTTATTTTTTTATTGCTTTGAACCTTTTGATAAAAAACGCTAAATTGTTCGCTATAAAGTATTAAATTGGTATTCAATAAAATTAGGTTTTGAGACCGAAATTATTGATATCATACAAAAATTTATTACATCACTGCGAAATTTACCGTTTATTCTTAAGGTATAAATATCTTTAATCAATCAACCCAAAATATTTCAAAAATTCGTCAGGAGTAAAACTAGGTAATATAGCCGAAATTACTTTACCGAAAAGAGGGGCGTATATTTTTGATAATATTTGACCGATTAAAGTGGGATAAAAGACCAAAAAGATTTTTAATTTTATTATGTTTTTAAATTTAATATATTAATATTAAATTATTAATGTAAATTTTTAAAATTAATATATTTAAAATTGTAAATATTTGAAAAATTAATATT
This sequence comes from Rutidosis leptorrhynchoides, assembly GCF_046630445.1. Taxonomy (NCBI): domain Eukaryota; kingdom Viridiplantae; phylum Streptophyta; class Magnoliopsida; order Asterales; family Asteraceae; genus Rutidosis; species Rutidosis leptorrhynchoides. The sequence goes on from NC_092334.1 coordinate 461,702,239, forward strand.
TTTAATATAAGTTTGTACGTATAAAAACAAAAAAATATAATTTAAGTTTGGTGTGAATTTTTAATATGAATTTTTAATTTTATGCATTTTAAATTTAAGTTTGATGTGAATTTAAAAACAAAAATTTACTTTATTTCGCTAAGTTAAAAATTGATTTCTAAAAATTCGCCGTGAGTTGAAGACTAGGTCTTTGAACCGAAATTACTCTACCCAAGGGAGGGACGAGAATTTTTATTATCATTATTTTTAATCTTATTGAACTAAAGTATGCCAAAAATATTTAAAAAACCCAAAAATCTTTACTTTTAAAACCGCGCTTTGAATTGACAAATTTTAAAATTTTGTCGAGGGACGGATTAGGACAACGATCCGAAACACCCTCATCCTAAAAAGAAACAAATTTTTAAAAATTTTATTAATTATATGTTTTATAAGTTATAAGTTTTTTTTATAAAAAAAAAAATTACCAGATCCATGCGATCGCATGGGTTTTGAACTTCAACTCCATGCGATCGCATGGAGCTGGATTTCAGCTCAGGATCAAAAGGCAGTCAACTGGTTCTGTCTTCACACCACAACACACACAAACATCCGAAAATACCCCAAAATCCTCCCTAAAATTCGCAAATTTTCACCGTAATTCGTCAAATTTCTTGCTCTAATCATGCCTAGGTTCGGATTCTTCAACAAAAAGGTAAAAATTATATCCCTAAACTCATAAATTTTCTAGTTTTTGTGATAATTACCAATATTTTACCTAATTTGATTTTGTTAATTTCTAATGTAATTAGAGTTAAATTGTTAGTATTTTATGCATATATAACCTAGATTGATGCTATTTAAACATGATTTGAAGCCAAAAACTTCAAAATTTTTAGAAATCTAGGGTTTGTGTTCTTGAGCAATTTGGGGCTTTTTGATATAAACAGGTTATGGCCAATTTTTGTCATGAATTATTGCTAAGTTAAGTAGTATAACATGTTTAGGTAGCTAAATGATCCAAACATTGATCCTAAACATGATTTTTGGAGATTAAAATGGACTTTTTAGGTACAAAATTCATGAACTTGATTAATTTGATATAATTGCCATTTGAGACTTGTTTAATTGTTAGTAATGACTATTTTGACATGTTATTTGAGTTAAATGCTTATGAACTTTGTATACATTTTCATATAGGCTTATTTGAAAAAGTGTAGAATTAATAAAATTGTGAAAATGTGTATAAGTTTAATTTTGATTGAACATGTTATTGTGGTTAATTTAAATTGTTATTTTGCTAACACTAATGCATATTTGGATGCACAAATTTTGTGTTTAATGTGTTTTGCAGAAAACCGATACTGCTGGTGCTTCATCGTCATCTAGACAACCACAACCAGAACCTGAACCAGAATATGAGCCGCAATACGAGCCAGAACCCGAACAAGAACCACAACAGGAACAACAACATCAGCCTGATCAACATGTACCTTATTATGATCCGCTACAGTTTGATAATGAATTCATAGTAGTACCGATGCATCCGCCACTAGAATACCCAACGATTCCTGAACATACATTGCATCCTAATCTGAGATTCGACAGAAGCTGGAGATATTACCCGGCATATCAAAGTAATAAATTCAAATTACTAACGAAAGATGTAGAGGTGCCTAGGGTAATTGATTGGAATCCTTTGGAAAGGGTCCAACTTGCTGACCATGTTAGGGAGCATTTGATCCAAAGGTATGGCAGTTCTTCTTTTACTGATTGGGAACGCTTATTCACCATTCGTAGGCCAGTATATAAGGAATGGTGTGTTGAACTGGTGAGTACTATAGCATTAAATGTAGATGTAGATAGGTTAGATGATAGAAGTTTTCTTAGGTTTATACTTAGCCGTAGGATGTACAGGATGTCCATGCTGGACATGGCCAGGGCTTTGCAGATATATACACCCGCTGAATTACTACTACCCGATTGTATGAATTTGATTTATCGTGGTGAAAGGGTAGATAGGAATTTTGATGCGAACGCCGTCTGGAGGCGTATGTCAGATTATAATGTTTTTGGGCGGGCAGGAACACATACCTACTTACATATTAACAAAGCCGAGCTTCGTATAATTCATAGATTTTTGGCTAACTCGATTACACAGAGAGGTTACAACAAGGAGAAAATGACCTTACATGATTTATTTTACCTAAAGTGTATTCGAGACCCAAGAGGCTTTGTTAATATCCCTTACTGTGTTGGTTTTTATTTGTCTAAGATGGTGGAAGGAATACAGGAAGGGGGGATAATTGGAGGAGGTATTTTTGTTACTCTCATTGGAGAGTATTTAGGTGTAGATAAGGACCAAGGGGGTCCACTTTTGGAATGTAGGGAGCAGGTTGAGCTTTTAGGATTGAGGGTTTATGCGGGTGCTAAGGTATTAAAGAGTAGACGCAACCAGGCAATACCCTATGAAGGTAGTCATCCTCAGGTAGAGAGAGGCTCAGATGAGGAGATGGAGGAAGCAGATGACATTAGGGATGTCATTCGGGAGGCTATGACTGATGTCTACCAGTGTGTAGATGAGGTAGACATGACAAACGCAGAGAGATTTCGTCGGATGGAGCAGTGGCAAGCCCGGAATGATTACGAGCATTCCAGGCAACGCCAGCATGATAGATGGGACTATCATCAGCGTCAGATTATGAGCCGGCTGTCACCTCAGGATCACTACGTTCCGACCCGACCCGCTTACTATCCTCAACACCAGCCCGAGATGAGACCACCGTATACTCTCTACGACCCTAACCAGGCATACCAGTACACCTATCACCAACCATGGAACCCAGATGATGACATGAACTGGAAACCCTATCCAGATTGATTTAGTTCCTGTTGGTAATTTTTATGATTTTTATTTTTATTATTTCTGTTTGTTTATGTTTAAACACATTATATTATGATACTTTTAATGTTTAATATTTTTATTTTGTACTAATATTTCATATTTGATTTGAAATTGGGATTTTAAGTCCCATTTCAAATTACCATGCATGTTTATATTTGTATTGTATGTATTTTATTTCATGTACACAACAAGGTAAAACAGCAAAATTTTCAAAGACTGGCATTAAGTTCAGCAAAAGCTAGTACTTTTGACGATAAAACGAAAAACAAATATGATGTAACAACAAGACGGAATGAACAAATGATGAGCACCATTTATCATTCAGCAAACAAACGCCAATATGTTTGGAAACTTTGGTAAAATTTAATTATTTTTCTACGCTAATAACCCTCAATAATTTAAATTGTTACTGATTTCTTGCAAATGAGGGCATTGCAAGATCTTAAGTGTGGGAAGGGGTTAAATTCTTTCGGATTTTTAAAATTTTTACCTTATACACTTGGTTACCATTAAAAATACTAGTAAAGCAGTAGTTGTATTAGAATCTAGTGCTCTCTGATAATAAAGAACAGCTCTAGTCTTATATACTGACTACCCAATTCTAGTAAAATTTTCAAAATTTTCAATTAAATGAATTAAAAATCATGTTTATACATATTTATGAACGATAAAACTAGGTGTTAACACCGAAATTATTGTTACCTCGAAAAGGACATAAATTGAGAAACAAACCAAAATATTAGAATTCATTTAAATTGGAATAGAGGACAATAAAAAAGAAAATAAAAGCCAAGTGTGGGAAAAAGTTACCAAGTTATTTAAAACATATATCACATATTTTTGTACAAATAATTGAAGATACTTTTGTTTTGGAAAATATTAATCAGTTTTACCCAGTAAATTGTAAAATATTTGAAAGAAAAGATGGATCTACACGATGAATCAATTCCATCATTAAAAGGAAGTAAAGTCTTCCGAAAAAGAAACGCGCTTCTTGATTTAGGTCATGAAGTTGTCGTCCAGACCAGCTGTAGGTTGACGAAAAATCTAGAAAAGTCATCACTAAAATCAGCAGGAAATCCATGGACCTCAGCATCAAACAGGGTCGCCAAGTGGTCAGACTTATCCTAACCATGAGAGGATCTGTCTTGTAAAATGGGGAGGACGCCGTGCAAATTAGCTAGATAAGACTAATGAACCAGATCCCCAGTAAGGATAATCTCCTTAAAGATCAAAAATCAGCTTTTAAGACTGATATTACTCAATCCTTGAGATTGACTTTTAAAGATTGAGAATTACAAACTCATGGAATTCAATGATATCTAAACTCGAGCTTGAACGAGAAAATATTTTGATCAAAATTACAAACCGATTTGTTTTCTGAAAACCCATTTTTAATGCGTTCATTACCATTGAACGTAAAATCCTAGGAATTCACCTGGAATTTATTAGGCCACCTGAACCAAATTGGGTGTCAACCGTAAGAACGGTGGTTGCATAATATGGTCAAAGACAGGAGCTTGTGCCAAACCGAAAAATTATAAGGGTAACCTTTACTATTGCTCCTACCAAGGATAGTAATTGCATCTGACACGTTATAGACCATAATTAAAAGCATGTCAGGGGACATTGCCTTAACAGTTGCTTGTTCAACAATTTCCTTTACAACCGGACGGTAGTTTACCGAAAGGTAATATACGGAACAAGTATACTGGACGTGTTGCTTTCCCAATACAAGGTTAGCAAGTGGGTGACACAAAACCGCAAGTTTTGAGCTAAAATTTTCAAATCTGAAAACCACCAAACTGTGATGACCCGGAAATTTCTGACCAAATTTAAACTTAATCTTTGTATGATTAACATTTCCGACACGATAAGCAAAGTCTGTAAAACTGAATCTCAAAATTTTTGAACTACTTTTATATATTTAAATACCCTTCGATTGTTTTCGACGATTCGCGAACAATTATATGTAAATAGATACATATATACTATAACTTGAAAAGGTAACAATGTATTAATTATTTGATACCGTACATTAAACTTATTGGTTTAAATATCTATTTGAATATATATGATAAGTTGAAATATTTATTATTAAAATTTATTTATAAATAACTTCCAATGTGTATTTAACAACTGATTTATGTATATTAAAAAGATATATACATATATATAATTTCAAGTTATTTAGTAAATGATGGTAACATTCGTTTATTGATTCGATTGATATTCATATAAGTTAACTAATGCATTTAAGATGAACCAGTAAAACACTAATTTGCTACAGTAAAATGACTTTCCTACCGTAAAACACTATTTTCTACAGTGAATTGCTACAGTAAAAATTGACTTTGCTACAGTAACTTTGCTACAGTAAACACTATTTTAAAATGTATTTTAACAAATAGCGAGACGATGATTTATAGAAGTAAATGACCAAAACACTCAAATGTATAAGTTATATTTTGAGTGATATAATTTAGGGATAATTTAAGACTATATTTTGACTAAGGTACGTGTCCCAAAATGTAATGTACAAGTTTTTTCAGCATACGAAGGGACATTCGAAAAACCAGAACCGGGACATAAGTCGAGTGACGACGTACGACTTATCGAAACAAAAATTACAAGTCAACTATGCACGTAAATTTAATATAATATATAATTAATTATATAAATTAAATATAAATTATATATATATTAATATTTAATTACGTCGACAAGCTAAATTACAAAATCATATGTGAGCTGGAAAAGGGGTCCATGCGATCGCATGGAGTCCCCTCACAACATCCATGCGATCACATGGCAGGGATTTTCAGGCTACATTACAAAAGCTCGATCATTTTGGCAGTTTGAAGAACACACATACACATACACGATACATCTTACATTTATATTATTATTATTATTATTATTTTTATTATTATTATTATTATTATTATTATTATTATTATTATTATTATTATTATTATCATCATTATTATTATTATTATTATTATTATTATTATTATTATTATTATTAAGATTAATTATTATTATTATTAATCTTATTATTAGTAGTATTATTATACATAAAATACTACGACGAAGTCATGAGTGTGTCATTTTAAAAATGAGTTTTACGAGCGGGATAGTGCTAAGGAAATTATGGGTTATTGCCAAGGAGGTTATGGGTAATGTTCAGGGGTATATTTATGAATCAAACCTAGTGTTTATCATCTCCGTTACGTCTACGTACTTTCCTACAATATTGAATCTCAATATTGATACGTTGAGATCTACGGTTATTTGGTAATCCGAGGTTCGGTCACATTTTGATGAACGACTTTATATGCTGCTAAGGTGAGTTTCATTGCTCCCTTTTTGATTGCTTTTGCAATATATATTTTTGGGCTGAGAATACATGCAATTTATTTTAAACGCAATGGATACAAGTACATACTTAATTCTACACTGAGTTTGAACTGAAAATCCCTTAGCTTTGGTAACTAGTAACTGCCGGTTATAAGAACTGGTGGGCGCGAGTAGTAGTATATGGATCCATAGGGCTTGATATCCCCGTCCGAGCTAGAGCACTAGCCTTTTAACGGACGTATGCTATTTGAGAAGCGTACACATTGGTTTGCGTGTATTATTAAGATGATTATACAAAGGGTATAAATTATATATACGTTAAGTTTAGTTACCAGGGTGATCAATTTCGTAGAATATTTTGATAAACGTTTCTGGATGAAACAACTGAAATCTTGTGATCCACCTTTATGTACAGATTATGCAAAACATTAAAACTATGAACTCACCAACCTTTGTGTTGACACTTGTTAGCATGTTTATTCTCAGGTTCCCTAGAATTCTTCCGCTGTTTGCTTATATGTTAGACAAGCTATGTGCATGGAGTCACACATGGCATATTTTTCAAGGAAACGTTGCAAACACCAAATCATCACCATGTATCTTATTTTGACTGCATTGTCAATGGAACTATTATTGTAAATTATTATATTAAGGTGATTGTCTATATGTAGAAATCATCAGATGTTGAAAATCTTTGATTTAAATATTCATTTATGATGTGCCTTTTCAAAAGAATGCAATGTTTACAAAACGTATCATATAGAGGTCAAATACCTCGCAATGAAATCGATGAATGACGTGTTCGTCCATATGGATTTGGAGCGATCGTCACACAAACCCACAAAAACAATTTGCAAACACCGGTGAAGGGTTATTCCGGAAAACTTATCTAGGGTAAAAGCTAGATTAAATTTTCAAAAGATCAAATGTTTCATAAAGATCCAATTTCCTTAAAGGATCTAAATTTTTATAGTCATGTGGGACTGTAAACCACAACGTTACTACCATTGTTTATACCGCCGTATAAAAATCACTGATGTACAAAGTGTGAAGAATAAAGAAGTGATTCTAGTATTTTTATTTCAAGACTGTATTGCTTGAGGACAAGCAACGCTCATGTGTGGGAATATTTGATAATGCTAAAAACGAACATATATTTCATAGCATTATCCCTCAAGAAAGACAAGCTTTTACTTGCAATTGTTCTATTTACAAGTGATATTCGTTTAAATAATAAAAGGTGAAGACAAAAGACAGATTCGACGAATTGAAGACGCAAACGACCAAAAAGCTCAAAAGTACAAAATACAATCAAAGTAGTTCCAATTATTGATGAGAAACGTCTCAAAATTAAAAGAGTACAAGAAGCGAAACGCAAAATACAAGATATTAAATTGTACGCAAGGACGTTCGAAAATCCGGAACCGGGACCAGAGTCAACTCTCAACGCTCGACGCAACGGACTAAAAATTATGAGTCAACTATGCACACGAATATAATATAATATTTAAATAATTCTTAAAATTATTTATATATTATATATATTATTATAAAATGAAAGGACCGGTCCTAATCCTCCCGGACGTAGTCTTCAACAGTTGGTCCCGTTGCGATGATCGACTCCAAATAAGGTCCTTAATATGAGTTAAAGCACAGCGGAAGTCTTAATTCGTACCTGAGAATAACATGCTTTAAAAAGTCAACATAAAGTTGGTGAGATATATAGGTTTAATGCTAGCAGCGTTATAACAATGGACCACAAGATTTCATATGTAAACATTTTAATAAAAATATTCTAAGTGGTTGAGCACTTGGTAACCATACTTAACATTTAATCACGTCGCATATTCCCTTTATTATGAAATCTTACTACACTGTACCAAGTATAGTCACGAAACGAAGTACTGTGCAACCGTTGAATACTGGTCGTCCAGTCCGGTTGGGGTTGTCAGGCCCGATAGATCTATCAACAGGATTCGCGTTTACAATACCGCTGTAAATATTAGTTACCAAGCTACAGGGAAGTATGCCAGTGGTACAACTCAACGTAGAATATATTTTTCAGTTACTTGTGTCCATATCGTAAAACATAAAATACATGTATTCTCATCCCGAAATATTTAGAGTTTAAAAGGGGACTATATACTCACCTAATGTATTTTGTAGTAAAAATACATATAACATTGTTGAATAAGTGTAGGGTTGGCCTCAGATTCACGAACCTCTAAAGCTCTTTTCATAAAAAGAATTGACCAAGATGGGACTCGAACCAAGACCTTTCGCATGCTCACTTTCCCCCTTAACCATTTGTCCAAGTCCGTTTTTTCTGTCTTAATACGGTATCAAAAATTTTATAACCCGAAATTCTTATTCTCCAGACATTCATTCGGCCCAACAGAATAGGTCCACTAGCCCACTGTATTTTTTTATTTTAGATCTCGGCCCAATCACTAAAAATCAAATAAAATGCCCCAAGTGAAATTCAAGTACTCGGCCCTATTTCACAAGTTGTGAGATGTCGATGACTTTACAGGGATTTCAACTAGTAGGCGTAATAAAATAAAAAAAAAAAACTTATCTAATCTGCATCTGCATACTACTTCTCCTTTTGTCTCCCCCACATCGGTCGGCCACCAAAAAGGAAAATGAAAACATTATAAAAAAAAATATTCAATCCCTCATCTTCATTCTTTTTACTGCATAAAACAGAACGAGAAGGCTGTCGTAGCAGCAATATATTGACGACAGGAAATTAAAACGGTTTGGTGGTGTTGAGAGGAGCCCATAATTGAAACAGAATTCATTTGATGGTTCGAACGAAAACACAAAAATATATATATAGAACGTTTCGATGGTTATGGTGATAATACTTGGTGACCGATAATGAATACATGGAATGGTTGTGACCGACACTTTGAGGAGAGTAAATAGAGATAAAACTCTATGTGATGTGGCGTACGTTGTTTGTGAAGATATGGAACTATATGTTCCAATGGTTCAAATAAGAAAAGATGTAGCAGAAATCGAATGTTGGAAACAATCGAAGGTTAGAAACTAGAGTAAGTGGGTTTTGATGATAGTTCTTTGATGAGAAGGGTGGCGGTTTGTGGTGTTAGAAAGTGGCGTTTGACGGCGGTACCGGCAGTAGGGTGCGGTGGTGGTGATGGTATATATATATCTCTATCATAGCAGATAGATCGATTTATATATATAGAGGTTATTTCGACAGCTGTTACTAGGCATATACAGAAATATAAGAAAAAAAAAAAAATTAAATTAAAAGAAGAAAAAGACATTTTGTATCACGAGTTAACAGGGAAGTGAAAAAAAAAATCAGGAACAGATAGTTTAAAGCGTATGTGTGTATATATCTATCTCCATAATATTAGTATGAGTGTATATCTGTATTTATTCATATTTCTCTGTATTACTAAATATATAATTGTATTAATAAAATATTAATACTAATAATGAGTTTATAAGTAATGATAATTAATTTCATTAATTCAATTAATAATTAAATAATTTAATAATAATAATACAAATTATATAAGAATAACAAATAATTTACAATACTGATAATAATAACTATTATTATATTCATTATAATAGTCTTAAATGATAATTTTTGTAATAATGTTAACGATACTCATAAAAATATAATAATAATAACTTAATCACCAAATAGTTATAATTAATTTCTTTGTATAAACTTAGCTAGAAAAAAAAAAAAAAATACTTTTTAACAACTAACAATTTACTCCAACATAGCATAACTAATTTAAGTCTACAAATTTTCATCAATTAAGGCACAGCTTTATTGTATGCGCCAAGTCTTACATTTTACAACATAATTATTCTGTTTCATTTATATAATAGCTCGTGAATCGTCGGCATAGTCAAAAGGGTAATTGATGACGTGAGTACTGATTTCAACACTTTCGAGACTCAATGGTTCAGATTTTGCTTATCGTGTCGGAAACATATAAAGCTTAAGGTTTAAATTTGGTCGGAAATTTCCGGGTCGTTACAGTACCCACCCGTTAAAGAAATTTCGTCCCCGAAATTTGAGTGAGGTCGTCATGGATAACAATAGGGATGTTTTCATGACAAGTATGAGGTAATAATGGAGTTTTATCTGTATTGAGAGATATAGATAAAACGATTCAATCAAATGAAGCACACGAGTGAAGTTATCACAAAAGAGTGAAATGAGTAAATAAATATATTCGTTTCAACCGATGACGTGGTTATGATTGATTTCCGAGATTTAAGGGATTTAAATAAAATCTTACGTAATGAGATTTGGTTCTTCGGCGATTCAGAAAACATGATCTTCTTTGATTTAATGCGGTAATCTGTTTTGATTTCTTTGTCAAATATTTCACTATAAATCTACCCCTTATACTTCGATGTTCTTGTTTCTGTTTTCTATAATCATTGTCATCCATAGTTAATACTCTCTCCTTTTTGCTGCGATCTATATTCCAATTTCTATTTTGGGGATTTGTCCCTTCATTTCTTCTTCCCGTCTTTAAGTCAAGCAATCAATGGTCCGGAGTTCATAGGTATTAGATTTGATTTGAACATAATTAATGCTCTTAGAAAGAAAGGGGTAATGACACGATTTTGATTTTTCAAATTACCAGAATATCTTGGAAAGGACTGAATCATCAAGAGAATATTTTCTTGTTAGATTTAAAGATTGAATAGAATGTAAGAGTCGTGTAACATGGCATATGATGATGGTACTGTGAATCATCACATTTCATTAGAAACTTAACATGACTTACTGTAATATAATGAAGTTGATCAAGTTTCATTATATTATACTAATTCATGTATCAGTTCCCAACACTACTTCAAAACATTCATATTTTAATTTCAGAGGTTTCAGAATTTGGAAACTAATACAGTTTCTTCTATGTTGTAACACAGATATTACGGAGGGATTCATGATCTCAGATAAGTTGTGAATATATCTTCAGAAATATCAAGGATATTTATAATGAAAGGCACGATGATATATATGGATAACGAGAAAGATTTGTCTGTGAAGGTTTGGAATGAGAAATAGGGTTCTTACTAACGATTCTAGCAGGTACTGAATCGTTTGGATCCTTTGAAAGCAGGTTAGTCCTTGTGATTTATCCACAGCCTCTTTCATACTTTGCTCAATCCGTGTTCCGGTTTCAATCCTTCTCCTTTCCCCGCTTTACCACCATACCCTTCTTTATTATCAATCTTTTGATTGTTTAATTCGTTTACAGTTTTTGCTGCTTCATCAGCGTTTCAAGAACTACTTCATAGTTGAGGGTGTTTTTCAGAAACTTCACATTCGAAATATGTAATTCTTAGAGATAAACGTTTTCGATATACTGGGAGAATTTCTACAAGATTTTCAAAATACTGATTGCGGATTTTGCCAAAGAGATAACGAGTTGCTGGTATATCTGCTGATGATGTTGTGAAATATAAAAGGTTCTCTGGTAACGACGGCAAAAGGACAACGTATTTATATCGAGGTGATAATAAGACTAGTTTTACTGAGAAGTTACAGTGGAGCTGTGACAAAATTAGCTTCTTGAAAAGGAATCGTACGGTTGTTTTTGCTAACGAATGATAAGGAATTCGACGCGGATAGGTTTTAACTATAACTTCGGTTTCGAAAGTTTTTCAGGTGCATAACTGTATGCATGAATCTTTCTTCCATAGACGAGGTGTGGCTGGTTCAACTTCTCGATCGAGGTGTTTTCAAGAATCATGGAAGATTTGAACGCGAATTGTAATTGTCGAGATACAAGTGAGGTTTAGGATAAAATCAAGTGGCAAACTTGAAGAATTATTTAGTTTCATATATTATAATCAACATTTTAATTCATTTTAATTGTCCAAAGTTAGCAGTTCAATAGTCCAATGATTCGTATACAGTTATATATATAATATTCAAATTAATACGTATCGTGACCCGTGTACCGGTCTCAGTATTGATCACAACTCAAACCATATATTTATTTTGGAATCCACCTCAACCCTGTATAGCCAACTATAGAGTGTCTATGGTTGTTCCGAAATATATATATAGATGGGTCGATATGATAAGTCGAAACCTTGCATACGTGTCCCGTTATTTATAGTGCGTAAAAGTAAATAACAGAAATTAAATGACGATAAATAAAATTGCGAGAATGTAAATTGCGATAAATTAAATGTTAATCAGTTAGCTGGGAGCAGTTAGCTGGAACAGTTAGCGTGTAATCCTAACCAAATTTCAATTAGTTAATTCGTCTGTTTCTAACACTTTTTATTTTGTCCAATGTTTTCTTCGTTATGCCACTTGTTGGATTCTGATAGATCAAAATCCAAATATGAAATGAAAATGGTTACTCTGTAGTGAACGGATACGTATATCGATAGTTGTAAGTAGGATAGTAAATGATCGTTGAATCATATTCGAAGAATGTACAGTGTAACTTATTAATGTGAATTCTAAATATTCCTCGGGTACTACCCACTCGTTAAAATATTTTCATCATTAACAGTTTGTACAAAAGAATTTTTAATTACAATCTTTATAAAAATATACTCGCATATATATTTTCATTGAATGTAATCATGGGTTTAATGAGTCAATAAGATATTAAATTCATTTGATTTATCGTTAATACTGGATTACATGATCTCTAAAACATTAGAGATTTCATAATCACCATGTCGAACGAAGATATATGAGGTAGAACGTTACATAAATCGAAGGTAATCGATGTAAAATGATATATAGAACGAGGATTATACTTGAAGTACAGATGATGATTTTGAGGCGTGTGATGTTGATATTCGAAATACAGATCGTGATGTTGAGATTTACGATGTGATTGTGGTTGGGTGTTGAGAGTATTATCGGCGTTGATGATGATGATACAGATTATACTGCCGGTGCTGCTGCTGATGTTTGTAATCTTCGCACCGTATTCTCCAAAGCCGTCACACGAGCGCGAAGTTCGTTGATTTCTGCTAGTACACCAGGATGATTGGCGGTTGGGGTGAGCGAATGAACAAGATCCGAAATATGGGATAGGATATAATCGTGACGAGATACTCGAGAAATGAGAGAGAAAATGGTTTCTCGAACAGGTTCGCCGGTAAGTGTTCAGGTTCGTCGTCAATAGAGCAATTCGGTGGGTGAAAGGGATCACCTTCTTCTTGTCTCCAATAATTTAGTACACTGCGAACCCATCCCTAATTCATCCAGAATAGATGATGGGATATTGGTTGATCCATTCCAGTGACGCTGCCTTCGGAGCCCGAATGAAAATCCATATCAGCGTAGCTGTCGGAGTCGGAGGAATTTGAACTGGACACGGAGTTCATCTTGTATAGTCGGGGAATGAATTTTTGGTTTGGGATAAATTATAGGAGTTGGGTTTGATATTCTTCAATACATAAATTACATATGTATTTATAATACTCAAAATCCCGTGATTTGCGAAAAATCTTTGAAATTCGTCAGGCAATGTCTACAGCAACAGATACGCTAGGATACGAAGTTTGTCTATACACTATCGATGCACTGAATGCAGTAAGACGTGTCTAGACTTAAGAATACTAAGCAGGCAATTCCTAAGGATGATAAGCAGATGGTTTTCGACTAAATATGATAAGCAAAACGTTTGACATATAGACACGGTCAAAGTCCAGACTCATTAATGTATTCTAACAACTACTAGTCAGACACACTAATGCAAGACCTGGTTCACTAAGACCAACGCTCTGATACCAACTGAAAGGACCGGTCCTAATCCTCCCGGACGTAGTCTTCAACAGTTGGTCCCATTGCGATGATCGACTCCAAATAAGGTCCTTAATATGAGTTAAAGCACAGTGGAAGTCTTAATTCGTACCTGAGAATAACATGCTTTAAAAAGTCAACATAAAGTTGGTGAGATATATAGGTTTAATGCTAGCAGCGTTATAACAATGGACCACAAGATTTCATATGTAAACATTTTAATAAAAATATTCTAAGTGGTTGAGCACTTGGTAACCATACTTAACATTTAATCACGTCGCATATTCCCTTTATTATGAAATCTTACTACACTGTACCAAGTATAGTCACGAAACGAAGTACTGTGCAACCGTTGAATACTGGTCGTCCAGTCCGGTTGGGGTTGTCAGGCCCGATAGATCTATCAACAGGATTCGCGTTTACAATACCGCTGTAAATATTAGTTAGCAAGCTACAGGGAAGTATGCCAGTGGTACAACTCAACGTAGAATATATTTTTCAGTTACTTGTGTCCATATCGTAAAACATAAAATACATGTATTCTCATCCCGAAATATTTAGAGTTTAAAAGGGGACTATATACTCACCTAATGTATTTTGTAGTAAAAATACATATAACATTGTTGAATAAGTGTAGGGTTGGCCTCAGATTCACGAACCTCTAAAGCTCTTTTCATAAAAAGAATTGACCAAGATGGGACTCGAACCAAGACCTTTCGCATGCTCACTTTCCCCCTTAACCATTTGTCCAAGTCCGTTTTTTCTGTCTTAATACGGTATCAAAAATTTTATAACCCGAAATTCTTATTCTCCAGACATTCATTCGGCCCAACAGAATAGGTCCACTAGCCCACTGTATTTTTTTATTTTAGATCTCGGCCCAATCACTAAAAATCAAATAAAATGCCCCAAGTGAAATTCAAGTACTCGGCCCTATTTCACAAGTTGTGAGATGTCGATGACTTTACAGGGATTTCAACTAGTAGGCGTAATAAAATAAAAAAAAAAAACTTATCTAATCTGCATCTGCATACTACTTAAAAAGGAAGGAAACAAAGTGTCTCCTTTTGTCTCCCCCACATCGGTCGGCCACCAAAAAGGAAAATGAAAACATTATAAAAAAAAAATATTCAATCCCTCATCTTCATTCTTTTTACTGCATAAAACAGAACGAGAAGGCTGTCGTAGCAGCAATATATTGACGACAGGAAATTAAAACGGTTTGGTGGTGTTGAGAGGAGCCCATAATTGAAACAGAATTCATTTGATGGTTCGAACGAAAACACAAAAATATATATATAGAACGTTTCGATGGTTATGGTGATAATACTTGGTGACCGATAATGAATACATGGAATGGTTGTGACCGACACTTTGAGGAGAGTAAATAGAGATAAAACTCTATGTGATGTGGCGTACGTTGTTTGTGAAGATATGGAACTATATGTTCCAATGGTTCAAATAAGAAAAGATGTAGCAGAAATCGAATGTTGGAAACAATCGAAGGTTAGAAACTAGAGTAAGTGGGTTTTGATGATAGTTCTTTGATGAGAAGGGTGGCGGTTTGTGGTGTTAGAAAGTGGCGTTTGACGGCGGTACCGGCAGTAGGGTGCGGTGGTGGTGATGGTATATATATATCTCTATCATAGCAGATAGATCGATTTATATATATAGAGGTTATTTCGACAGCTGTTACTAGGCATATACAGAAATATAAGAAAAAAAAAAAAAAATTAAATTAAAAGAAGAAAAAGACATTTTGTATCACGAGTTAACAGGGAAGTGAAAAAAAAAATCAGGAACAGATAGTTTAAAGCGTATGTGTGTATATATCTATCTCCATAATATTAGTATGAGTGTATATCTGTATTTATTCATATTTCTCTGTATTACTAAATATATAATTGTATTAATAAAATATTAATACTAATAATGAGTTTATAAGTAATGATAATTAATTTCATTAATTCAATTAATAATTAAATAATTTAATAATAATAATACAAATTATATAAGAATAACAAATAATTTACAATACTGATAATAATAACTATTATTATATTCATTATAATAGTCTTAAATGATAATTTTTGTAATAATGTTAACGATACTCATAAAAATATAATAATAATAACTTAATCACCAAATAGTTATAATTAATTTCTTTGTATAAACTTAGCTAGAAAAAAAAAAAAATACTTTTTAACAACTAACAATTTACTCCAACATAGCATAACTAATTTAAGTCTACAAATTTTCATCAATTAAGGCACAGCTTTATTGTATGCGCCAAGTCTTACATTTTACAACATAATTATTCTGTTTCATTTATATAATAGCTCGTGAATCGTCGGCATAGTCAAAAGGGTAATTGATGACGTGAGTACTGATTTCAACACTTTCGAGACTCAATGGTTCAGATTTTGCTTATCGTGTCGGAAACATATAAAGCTTAAGGTTTAAATTTGGTCGGAAATTTCCGGGTCGTTACATAAAACGTCGGCAAGCAAAGAAACAAACTCATGTGAGCTGGAAAAAGGAGCCATGCGATCGCATGGCCTGGAAGAGCATTTGCCATGCGATCGCATGGCAGTAGGTAGCAGGCCACATTGCTATAAATTCGCGTGTTTTGGTTCAAATATAGCATCCTTTCTCTCTATCTCACTCACGTATATATATATAATTTTAATTTTAATTTTAATTCTAATAATAAGGGTATGTTAGCGAATGTTGTAAGGGTGTAAGTCGAAATTATGTCCGTGTAACGCTACGCTATTTTTAATCACTGTAAGTTATGGTTAATATTATTTTTAAATTAATGTCTCGTAGCTAAGTTATTATTATACTTATTTAATGTCGAAGTAATTATGATGTTGGGCTAAATATTAAAATTGGGTAATTGGGCTTTGTACCATAATTGGGGTTTGGACAAAAGAACGACACTTGTAGAAATTAGACTATGGGCTATTAATGGGCTTTATATTAACTAAACGATACCTCGTTAATTTAATATATAGACTTATAATTTGACATATTTATATATAACCATATACGCTTGACTGGGTACGGTGGGCGGAATATCTATAAATACCAATAATTGTTCATTTGACCGGACACGGAACTGGATTAATAGTTAATAGACTTGTTGAAACAGGGGTGGATTACATTCAAGGGTAATTGGTATAATTGTTAACAAAGTAGTAAAACCTTGGATTACACGCAGTTGATAACCTGGTGTATTCATTAAACAAAGTATTAAGACCTTGTTACAATTCGAATCCCCAATTAGTTGGAATATTTGACTTCGGGAATAAGAATAATTTGACGAAGACACTCGCACTTTATGATTATGACTGATGGACTATTATGGACAAATCCGTATGGACATATCGAATAATCCAGGACAAAGGACAATTAACCCATGGGAATAAACTAAAAAATCAACACGTCAAACATCATGATTATGGAAGTTTAAATAAGCATAATTCTTTTATTTCATATTTAATTGCACTTTTAATTATCGCACTTTTATCTACTGTCATCGTATTTAATTGCACTTTTAATTATCGTTCTCTTTAATTATCGCAATTTTATTTTATCGCAATTTCATTTATCGCAATTTCATTATCGTTATTTACTTTACGCTTTAAATTAAGTTATATTTATTTTTAATATTTTACATTAGGTTTTAACTGCGACTAAAGTTTTAAAATCGACAAACCGGTCATTAAACGGTAAAAACTCCCTTTTTATAATAATAATATTATTTATATATTTTTGTATTTTTACAAATATAGTTTTTAAAAATATAGCGTTAAGCTTGTTTAAAAGATCCCTGTTAAACGAACCGGACTTACTAAAAACTACACAACAGTACGATTAGGTACACTTCCTATAAGTGTTGTAGTAAGGTTTAGGTATATCCATTCTATAAATAAATAAATATCTTGTGTAAAATTGTATCGTATTTAATAGTATTTCGTTGTAAAAATTAATACTATTTCCTAGTACACCTCGCGAACATCAGGTATTGACTTTATGGGTCCATTTCCAAAATCTCATAATAATATTTATATTCTCGTTGCCATTGATTATGTATCTAAATGGGCGGAAGCATAAGCTCTCCCAACTAATGATGCACGAGTTGTAGTCAACTTTTTAAAACGTCTTTTTGCAAGGTTTGGAACACCGAAAGCTTTAATAAGTGATCGGGGTACTCATTTTTGTAATAATCAACTTGAGAAAGTTCTTAAAAGATATGGAGTAACTCATAAAATCTCAACCTCTTATCATCCACAAACAAGTGGACAAGTTGAAAATACCAACCGAGCTTTAAAACGTATTCTAGAGAAAACTGTAGGATCAAATCCGAAAGAATGGTCCATGAAATTGGAGGATGCACTCTGGGCTTTTAGAACAGCCTACAAAACTCCAATTGGAACCACACCTTTCAAACTCGTTAACGGAAAAGCATGTCATCTTCCAGTAGAAATTGAACATAAAGCATTTTGGGCTTTGAAGACATGTAATCTTGATTTACATGAAGCTGGACATCTACGATTAATACAACTAAACGAATTAGAAGAATTGAGACATGAAGCATACGAAAATTCATTAATCTATAAGGAAAGAACGAAGAAATGGCATGATAAAAGAATCAGAAGTTCAAAAGAATTTAAAGAAGGAGACAGAGTTCTTCTTTTCAATTCACGATTCAAGCTATTTCCTGGAAAATTGAAATCAAGATGGTCTGGACCATTCATAGTCAAAAGAGGTTTCCCGTACGGAACAGTAGAGTTAATAAATTCAAATGGAATTGAATTTAAAGTTAATGGTCACGGAGTTAAACATTACATAGATAGTCCGATGGAAGTTGACAACGAAGTTAATCACAATTTTAACACCACAGCTAACTAAGTGTGGGGAGAATCAAGTCTTTTAAGGATAATAGTTATTTCTGTTAGAGTTAGATATTCTATTTTCGTGTAGTTTCCGAGAATGAAATCCTAATGGTCTTTCCCTAGCAGACCCTAAAGAACTAGTCTTCTCCCCCCATTCTGAATTTTTATTTTTTTAGGTTTTACGAGATGAAGACTTCCTGTGAACTAAACCATGGTCTAATGCTACACGCTTTGATCACTAAATGTAATAATGACACCCTTCCAAGTGAATTGGTATCATTAATCAGAGGCAAATTGGACGGAGTAAGAAAAGAATCCAGGAACGAAAATAATAAGTTACATTTTGGTAAAGGAAAATTAAAATCCGCAGCGAAAAGAATAGCACGACACTTTGAAAGATGTCACAAATGCGGAAAATGGTCACACGAAGGAAAATGGTCACAAATGCGGAAAATGGACCGTTCATATGTTTCGAAGAAAAAACATTGAATGCTCGAGGTTACGCCTATATAGCTATGGAAAACCAATTAGTCCGACTATCTTATGATGGGCTAAAACAGGTCACTGAGAATTCTATTTCACAGGTAAGTATGTACAGTTTTTATTTTTATTTTATTATTTTTAACCTTTTGATAATAAACGCTAAATCGTTCGCTATAAAGTATTAAATTGGTATTCAATAAAATTAGGTTTTGCGATCGAAATTATTGATATCATGCAAAAATTTAATACATCACTGCGAAATTTACCGTTTATTCTTAAGGTATAAATATCTTTAAATCAATCAACCCAAAATATTTCAAAAATTCGTCAGGAGTAAAACTAGGTAATATAGCCGAAATTACTTTACCGAAAAGAGGAGCGTATATTTTTGATAATATTTGATTGATTAAAGTGGGATAAAAGACCAAAAAGATTTTTAATTTTTAATTTTACTTTGTTTTTAAAATTAATATATAAATATTAAATTATTATTATAAACTTTTTAAATCAATATATTTAAGTTTGTAAATATTTGAAAAATTAATATTTTTAATATAAGATTGTATGTATAAAAACAAAAATATAATATAAGTTTGGTGTGAATTTTTAATTATTAATAATATGAATTTTTAATTTTATGCATTTTAAATTTAAGTTTGGCGTGAATTTAAAAATCAAAATTTTAACTTAGCGAAATAAAGTAAATTTTTGTTTTTGTACTAATATTTCATATTTGATTTGAAAGTAGGATTTTAAGTCCCATTTTAAATTACCATGCATGTTATTATTTGTATGTATGTATATTGTCAATTGTACACAACAAGGTAAAACAGCGCATTTTCAAAGACTGGCATTAAGTTCAGCAAAAGCTAGTACTTTTGACGACAAAACGAAAAACAAATGTGATGTAACAACAAGACGAAATGAACAAATGATGTGCACCATTTATCATTCAACAAATAAACGCCAATATGTTTGGAAGCTTTGGTAAAATTTAATCATTTTTCTACGCTAATCACCCTCAATAATTTAAGTTGTTACTGATTTCTTGCAAATGAGAGCATTGCAAGATCTTAAGTGTGGGAAGGGATTAAATTCTTTCGGATTTTTAAAATTTTTGACTTATACACTTGGTTACCATTAAAAATACTAGTAAAGCAGTAGTTGTATTAGAATCTAGTGCTCTCTGATAATAAAGAACAGCCCTAGTCTTATATACTGACTACCCAATTCTAATAAAAATTTTCAAAATTTTCAATTAAATGAACTCAAAATCATGTTTATACATATTTATGAACGATAAAACTAGGTTTTAACACCGAAATTATTGTTACCCCGGAAAGGACATAAATTGGGAAACAACCCAAAATGTTAGAATTCATTTAAAATGGAATAGAGGACAATAAAAAGGCAAAGAAAGGAAAATAAAAGCCAAGTGTGGGAAAAATTTACCAAGTTATTTAAAACATATATCACATATTTTTGTACAAATAATTGAAGATACTTTTGCTTTGGACTAAACTAATCAGTTTTACCCGATTTACTGTAATATATTTGAAAGAAAGATGGATCTACACGATGAATCAATTCCATCATTAAAAGGAAGTAAAGTCTTCCGAAAAAGAAACGCGCTTCTTGATTTAGGTCATGAAGTTGTCGTCCATACCAGCTGTAGGTTGACGAAAAATCTAGAAAAGTCATCATTAAAATCAGCAAGAAATCCACGGACCTCAGCATCAAACAGGGTCCCCAAGTGGTCAGACTTATCCTAACCATGAGAGGATCTGTCTCGCAAAATGGGGAGGACGCCGTACAAATTAGCTTGATAAGACTAATGAATCAGACCCCCAGAAAGGATAATCTCCTTAAAGATTAAAAATCAGCTTTTAAGCCTGATATTACTCAATCCTTGAGATTGACCTGAAAGATTGAGAATTCAAACTCATGGAATTCAATGATATCTAAACTCGAGCTTGAACGATAAAATATTTTGATCAAATTACAAACCGATTTGTTTTCTGAAAACCTATTTTCAATGCGTTCATTAGCATTGAACATAAAATCCTAGGAATTCACCTGGAATTCATTAGGTCACCTGAACCAAATCGGGTGTCAACCGTAAGAACGGTGGTTGCATAGTATGGTCGAAGACAGGAACTTGTGCCAGACCGAAAAACTATAGGGTGAGCTTTACTATTGCTCCTACCAAGGATAGTAATTGCATCCGACACGTTATAGACCATAATTAAAAGCATGTCAGGGACATTGCCTTAACAGTTGCTTGTTCAACGCTTTCCTTTACAACCTGACGGTAGTTTACCGAAAGGTAATATACGGAACAAGTATACTGGACGTGTTGCTTTCCCAATATAAGGTTAGCAAGTGGGTGACACAAAACCGCAAGTTTTGAGCTAAAATTTTCAAATCTAAAACCCACAAAACCCACAAAAACATTTTGCAAACACCGATGAAGGGTTATTCCGGAAAACTTATCTAGGGTAAAAGCTAGATTGAATTTTCAAAAGATCAAATATTTTCATAAAGATCCAATTTCCTTAAGGATCTAAATTTTCATAGTCATGTGGGACTGTAAACTACAACGTTACTACCATTGTCCATACCGCCGTATAGAAATCACTGATGTACAAAGTGCTAAGAATAAAGAAGTGATTCTAGTATTTTTATTTCAAGACTATATTGCTTGAGGACATGCAACGCTCAAGTGTGGGAATATTTGATAATGCTAAAAACTAACATATATTTCATAGCATTATCCCTCAAGAAAGACAAGCTTTTAGTTGCAACTGTTCTATTTACAAGTGATATTCGTTTAAATAATAAAAGGTGAAGACAAAAGAAAGATTCGACAAATTGAAGACGCAAACGACCAAAAAGCTCAAAAGTACAAAATACAATCAAAGTAGTTCCAATTATTGATAAGAAATGTCTCAAAATTACAAGAGTAAAAGACGCGAAACGCAAAATACAAGATATTAAATTGTACGCAAGGACGTTCGAAAATCCGGAACCGGGACCAAAGTCAACTCTCAACGCTCGACGCAACGGACTAAAAATTACAAGTCAACTATGCACATGAATATAATATAATATTTAAATAATTTTAAAATTATTTATATATTATATATTATATTTAAAACCGTCGGCAGAATGCAAACAAAGACATGTGAGCTGGAATCCCAGGCCATACGATCGCATGGCCTGCATGAGATAATCTCATGCGATCGCATGAGCCAAAAAGTCAGGCTACATGCTATAAATTTTGCAGTTTTGAGCGATCTTTTATATATCTTTTTCTTCTCTTCTCTCAACGTATAAATAAATAAATATATATTATAATTTTAATTTTAATTTTAATTTTAATAATAAGGGTATGTTAGCGAATGTTGTAAGGGTGTAAGTCGAAATTCTGTCCGTGTAACGCTACGCTATTATTAATCATTGTAAGTTATGTTCAACCTTTTTAATTTAATGTCTCGTAGCTAAGTTATTATTATGCTTATTTAAGATGAAGTAATCATGATGTTGGGCTAAAATATTAAAATTGGGTAATTGGGCTTTGTACCATAATTAGGGTTTGGACAAAAGAACGACACTTGTGGAAATTAGACTATGGGCTATTAATGGGCTTTATATTTGTTTAACTAAATGATAGTTTATTAATTTAATATAAAGATTTACAATTGGACGTACCTATAAATAACCATATACACTTGATCGGACACGATGGGCGGGATATTTATATGTACGAATAATCGTTCATTTAACCGGACACGAGAATGGATTAATAGTTAATAGACTTATTAAAACAGGGGTGAATTATGTACAAGGACACTTGGCGTAATTGTTAACAAAGTATTAAAACCTTGGGTTACACGCAGTCGATATCCTGGTGTAATTATTAAACAAAGTATTAAAACCTTGTTAAAGTTTAAGTCCCCAATTAGTTGGAATATTTGACTTCGGATATAAGGATAATTTGACGAGGACACTCGCACTTTATATTTATGACTGATGGACTGTTATGGACAAAAAACCAAACGGACATATTGAATAATCCAGGACAAAGGACAATTAACCCATAGGAATAAACTAAAATCAACACGTCAAACATCATGATTACGGTTGTTTAAATAAGCATAATTCATTTTATTTCATATTTAATTGCACTTCTAATTATCGCACTTTAATTTATTGTTATTGTATTTAATTGCACTTTTAATTATCGTACTCTTTATTTATCGCAATTTTATTATCGTCATTTACTTTACGCTTTAAAATTAAGTCTTTTATATATTTAATATTTTACATTAGGTTTTAACTGCGACTAAAGTTTTAAAATCGATAAATCGGTCATTAAACGGTAAAAACCCCCTTTTATAATAATAATAATATTACTTATATATATTTTTATATTTTTACAAATATAGTTTTTAAAAATATAGCGTTAAGCTTGTTTAAAAGATCCCTGTGGAACGAACCGGACTTACTAAAAACTACACTACTGTACGATTAGGTACACTGCCTATAAGTGTTGTAGCAAGGTTTAGGTATATCCATTCTATAAATAAATAAATAACTTGTGTAAAATTGTATCGTATTTAATAGTATTTTCGTAGTAAAAATATAACTATTTCCTAGTACACCTCGCACACATCAATAAACATTTTCATCCAATCTATTACGCAAGCAAAACCTTAACCGGAGCTCAAGAGAATTACACTACCACAGAAAAGGAGCTGCTAGCCATAGTATTCGCCTTCGAAAATTTCCGTTCCTATCTTATCCTGTCCAAAACTACAGTCTATACAGATCATTCAGCCCTCAAATATCTATTCACTAAGCAAGACGCGAAACCAAGACTCCTACGATGGATCTTACTCCTTCAGGAATTCGATATTGAGATTAAAGAAAAGAAAGGAGCAGAGAACGTCGCAGCAGACCATCTTAGTTATTTGGAGAACCCAGCGATGGAAAAACTTGCTGAATAACATATCAGAGATAAATTTCCGGAAGAACAGCTTATGAGTTTAGGACAAACTCACATAGGATCACAATTTACTGACACTCCTTGGTATGCCTACATCGCCAACTACCTAGTTGCCGGAGTAGTACAAAAGGGGATGAGCACCTCCCAAAGAAGGAAGTTCTTCAGGGATACCAAGTACTACTACCGGGAAGATCCTTACCTGTTTAGAATTTGCCCTGATCAGATAATCAGAAGGTGCGTAGATGAAAAGCAAGCAGCAGGGATTCTTCACCAATGTCACCATGGACCAACTGGAGGTCATCATGGAGCAAATTTAACCGAGAGAAAAGTCTATGAACCAGGATTCTATTGACTGTCTATATTCCGAGATGTGTAAGAGCTTGTAAAGCGTTGCGACACATGCCAAAGGCAAGGTATTATCTCTATGAAGAATGAGATGCCTCGGATTAATATCCAAGCTTGCGAGATCTTCGATATATGGGGATTAGACTTCATGGGCCCATTTCCAAAGTCTAATGGGAAAGAATATGTCCTCGTAGCAGTAGATTACGTCTCCAGATGGGTCGAAGCCCAAGCATTTCCAACTAATGATGCCAAAGTCATCACCAACTTCCTGAAGAGACTCTTCTGCAGATTTGGAGCTCCCCGTGCTATAATAAGTGATAGAGGCACACACTTCTGTAATACTCAATTTATAAAGGTGATGCAACAATACAGAGTTACCCATAAAATGTTCACTGCCTATCATCCGCAGACCAACGGACAAGCAGAGGTCACGAACAGAGCACTCAAAAGAATCTTAGAATGAACTATCGACCATCATGGAAATAAATGGGCAGAAAAACTAGACGATGCTCTGTGGGCATTCCAGATTGCTTACAAGAATCCTCTAGGAACTACACCTTACCGCATGATCTATGGAAAAGCCTGTCACCTTCCGATGGAACTTAAATATAAAGCTCTCTGGGCGCTGAAGACCTACAACCTCGATCCCTCAATTACCGCAAAACATCTAAAAATGCAAATGAACGAACTCGCCGAATTGAGAGACTAAGCATATGAAACGTCATACATCTACAAGGAACGAACAACGCATGACGCAAAATTGATCCCTACAAAGTTCGCCCCTGGAGATAAAGTTCCGCTCTTCAATTCTCGGTTCAAGAAGTTCGCTGGAAAATTTAGATCAAGATGGAGTGGCCCATACCAAGTTGTACATGCTTTTCCACACGGAGCCGTGAAATTGGAAGGACCTACTGGTAACTTCAAAGTCAACGGTTACCGGTTGAAAGCTTATATAGAATACCACGATAAGGAGGAGCACCTCTTCTCCTTTGATCCATTATGAAGATCTGACAAGGAAAAGTCGAGCTGTAACAACTTGTTAAACAAAGCGCTCTTGGGAGGCACCCCTTGCTTATCCTTTTTATTATTATTATTATTATTTATTTTTATTTCAATTATTTTTAGTATTACGATATTATCTATGTGTACTAACAACTAAGCGCCATACTTGTGTTTAGTACTTACAAGTTTGTTGAATTTGTTCAGGCAAAATGCCAAGTTCAGGAGCTTCAGCTTACATCCCAGTTCGTAGGAGGAGGACTACTAGAGTTTACTCATCCGGAAGCAGTGCTGATCAGAACAGGCCATCAACAGGGCAATTAGGCCCAAGGCAATTGATATTGGAGAGAGTTGAGGAGGATATCGGCACATCACCGCCGGATCCTCCCGTTTGACGATCTAGACGTTTAGCCAGGAGACCAGCCGAGCATACACAGTTTCCAGAGATGCATGAGCCACTTTAAGTGACCCTGAAGTTGCATGGGCACTACTCAGAGACCAGCAGAGGCTCTACAAAGATCTTAGAGCATACCTTCAGTGTGAAGGGATGCCGCGCAGTACTCTGGGCCCGTCTTCATATAGGCTAACGCGCCATGTTCAGCCGACATGACAAGCTACGCCCAGGCATTCCACACCGGCCTCAGTTCACTTAGTTGCCATGCCTACACATGCTACTCCTATTCATATCACGCCACCTGCTCCAGTCATCGAGCCAGTTCCAGTCACTGAGCTACCTGAGGGTTGTCACCTAGTCACCATTCCCATATCAGTTGAGCCACTAACGGCCCAGGCATTTGAGATCACTGGGAGCATACCTGATGAGGAGCCTTTCCCGAGCCTATCCTACCTGGAGTTGCCTTCAGACTTATGTCTGGATTCACTACTAGGCCCTGAGTTGGATATAGGACAACCTCTCGAGTACTTGCCGAGACAAGAGGATGATGATGAGATCTTCAGATACTTTGCAGAGCCGACTCAGCACATTGACCAGGATAGTATCCCATAGACTACTTTATTTTATTTTACTTTACTTTTAGTTTTATCTTTTTGAAGCATTGTACTGAAAAAGTTATGTATATAGTGGAAATGCTGCATTTCTCCTTTTGTTCTTTATGCATAAATAATATCAAAAGAGACTGGTCCCTAGGAGATTGACCGTAGGAAGGCCCAGCACTAGGAAAGTAACACGACCATAGGGAAGTAATCCTTCCTCAAACCTATTTCGATTATAACGCACTAAAATCTCTAAGTGTGAGGTAACCCCCGCAACTAACTTAGGATTTTAGAAGTCAATGTCCTTAATTTATAAAGTATTAAAATATTCTTTCTAGAGAACATTAGGGACAATGTTCTTCTAAGTGTAGGGTAAATGGTAGAAGTTTTAAAAGGTTTTAAAGGTCGAAGTTTTAAAAGTCGAGTAACCGTAAAATGTCAAGTTTTGAAAAATTCTTTTGTCCAAAAAGTAATTAAGCAATGGATATTGGGTAATTTTGAAAAATTATTACCTTGTTTTTGCCCAAAAGATCTAATAAAATTGCTAGAAATCGGTTTTCGGAACATTTATTAGAACGGAACGATTAAGCCGAAACTTATGTTTTGTGTCAAAAGATTTCTTTTAAGAAAATATGTAAAAGGCTACGCATGATCAAGCACGACCCCTACTCCCAAAAAGTGAGGAATCTTGGACCCAAAGTATCTGTATGACCCATAAAATCTACAGTACTTTGTTATTTCATTTGACGAGCGTGCCGGTGTACGGTTCAAGTTAGAACTTGATTCAGACATACGTTTCAAGACCAATGGTTAGTAAGCGCCATACGTGGTGCAGGTGCGATACTCCTTCCGAAATCATTCTGAATAGAGAAGGCAAAAAGCCTTCCATTTTCGTTTCCACTCCACGCAATTTAAACCGACCAACTCACATAAAGAATTGATGAATCAAAAATATTCACCCCAAATTCACTCCCAAAATACACCATTTACCATTCACTCCCCTTTCCATTCATCAAAAGATCCAGAGATTAATAAAGAGATAGATCGATCAAATTCTCTTCAAAATCACTTGTTGAAAGATTCTGAACCCCTGATTGTTTTTTATAGGTCAAAGACCTATTTTTAGTGGATTATCATTTCCTCTCTGGGCACCAGGAACGAAAGACAAAAGTTATGAAGAAAGGGTATGCCGATAAAAAAAAAAGATGATTATGAAAGAGCAAAGTCTCTATAAATAATGCAAAAAGAAAAACCCGAGAAGATGCCCTAAGAAGAAAGCTGGAAGAGCAAAAGAAAATTCTAGACAAAGTCTTAGCAAAATCTGCCTCTTCCGAAGAAAAATTTTACGGAATTCTAGGCCATTCTCTATCTAAAATGGATACTCTGAAGAATCAAAGTCTATTAATTCTCTCAAAAATCAAAAGATCTGGATACCTTTCACCGATCCATAAATTTCCAACCAAACCCTATAACCCGTCTTCCTCTTGAAAGAATGCTTAGAAAGAAGATCAGTGTCGTCCTTGCTTAACCGGTGGATATATCGATGCTTTACCAAGCCTATGATGAGAACTGTTACACGACTGGCTTCTGAGCGACAATACAATTAGAATAGGACACCCTAGACACTTGAGTGATATGAGTGATCCGCTAGTGATTAGCCTGATCATGTATACTCTACATCTGAGAGTTGGAAAGTACGCCTTTTTCACTATGGACACAATTTAAAATCTAGCGACCAAATCATCGAAGCTCGAAACTTTTTCTAATACTTTCGAAAGATGTGTCAACTTCTGATGAAGGCATAATAAAAAGATCTACGGGTGGGGCATGGGAGAGTCTATTAGAAAGATCCTTATATTCCCGCTTTTTGCTTGAGGACAAGGAAAGCCAAGTGTGAGGTATTTGATATCGGGCAAAAAGTCACGTTTTTATCCCCAATATTAAGCCCTAGAACAATAAAGATTTAAACTTTGTCTGCAAAATTATCGCTTTTTCGGTTGATTTTGTAGATTAAGTAATTACGAAGGCGATTCAAAAAGAATCAAGTAAAACGGAGCTAAAACGAAGATTCTTGAGCGAAAACGGTGAAAGACAAGAAATTAAGTTACGATCCAGTGAATCAAGGCTGACCAGGCCCAAAAACGGCCTGCCATACGGCTTGCCAAATGGCTTGCCAATATGGCAAACGGCCTGTCAAACGGTTAGAGTAAACGGGCTCGATAAACGGCTTGCCTGATCAAACGGCCTCCAAAAATGGCCTGCCAAACGGTTTGCCAGCCATTTGCAGGCAAAAATCAAGTATATTTAAAGGGCTCTCTCCATCCATTCCAACACACACTCAATTTGTAATTCATTTTCGTATTTTCAAGTGTTTAGTTAGTTTTTAGTAGTAGTTATTTAGCTTTTATTTTTCGGAGGATATCCGGCGAGTCCCTGCGATCTCGGACAGATTTCTTCGGCCTTTTCAGGTTTTTATCCGAAACGCTTGTCTTTTGTATTAAACATGTGTTCTTACTTTTTATGTTTAATAATGCATTCTGATATTACCATGATAGCTTAATTAATCTGTATGTTGCCATGATAGTGTGACGACCCGAAAATTTTTGACCAAATTTAAACTTAATCTTTATATGGTTTCGACATGATAAGCAAAGTCTATTAAATTGAATTTCAAAAATTTTGAACTGTTTCATATGTTCAATCAACCCTCGGCCAGTTTCGACGATCCACGAACCACTATTTGTAAATAGAAACATATATATACATATATATACATATATTAATTATTGTAAATTAAAATATTATAAGAGTTAATTAATTGTGTAAATAAAATAATATATGATATTATTATTAAAATAAATCTATGTATATGTAAGGTATGTTGAATGTATATTTATATGGTTTCGAATTTATGTAGTAAACGATAATAGCACTCGTTTGTCAGACGATCGATATTAAGCAAGTTAAACTTAAACTTATATAACTTTAAAATAAAGGTGATCCGAAAATGAGTTATATGAATCATAGGTTTATTAAAAATGTATTTATGAGCTGATTGTTAAAATTGAACACTTTCATATTTTACCTGGAATCGAGCGCGGACAGGGGTGCAATTTTTATTTAATAGTTAATGCTCGAATTTTATACTATAATGACCAAAATAAATAAATATAGTTAATTTAAAAACATGAGATTTTTATGAGAACTTTTGTCCGCCACTGATTAACAAAGGAGCACGATTTAATACTCTGTGTAAACTGTCGGTAGGATATTTAATGAGATGCACGTTTAAGTACAATTGATTATATAATTATTATTAATACTATTATACTATTTTAATTGCTCACTATATTTGTATGTATATAAACGTGAGTTGGCATCTTTCAACCAACAAACATGTTCCATTCATTATTGTGACTACTTTATAATTATTGATTATTATTATATCATGTTGTTATCTCTATCTAGTTATACTCAGTAATATATGGGATGATGTGTTGGCCAATATAACTAAATAGCAGTCACGAGATAGAGACCACTTGTTAAATATTATTGATAGAATTTTGTTTAC
This sequence comes from Rutidosis leptorrhynchoides, assembly GCF_046630445.1. NCBI lineage: Eukaryota > Viridiplantae > Streptophyta > Magnoliopsida > Asterales > Asteraceae > Rutidosis > Rutidosis leptorrhynchoides. The sequence goes on from NC_092334.1 coordinate 461,732,572, forward strand.
TTCCCTTTATTTTTGAAAAGCAACATCCACTTATTTCTCTTTGCTTTCTTATCCGCCTTTGTCATCAACATGTTATATACTATAAATATACTACACCTACTTACACAATTAGGATCTAATTTGTTCTTGTCTTTTGTCTGAATACCAACTCAACACCACTTATCTATTTCTCTTATTTATATATATACTTATATATACATAATATATATGTATGATAAGAATATATCACCACCATGAAATCACCAAACAATCGTAACACCATCTCACTCTCTCTCTAAAACCTTTGTTTGATCGAACCCACCAATACCGTCACCACCTTCCTCTATCTCCCTCTTACTGCTCGTTTCTGTTTTAACCACCACATGTCACCAAACAGCCACCCCATCCGCCACTTTGAAGCCACCAACATCGATGATAAACTTCTTCTGCTGTAGCTATTTTTCTGTTTTTGAACCACAACTGTGAACCACCACCACCGTTGACTTTTACTTACTCCTCCTTGTTCAAAACCTAACTGAACTACTACTGCAACTTTTCGTGATGTGTTATTTCTCCTGCTCGCTGTTATTGTTCAAAATAGACCCAAGAACATCAACAAAAAAAATACTATTCGATCACCATATTGTCCACACAATCAAACTGCCACCTTAACACCTCTAGACACCACTACAACCATAATATTTGAAAACTGTCTCATTTTTTTTTTTTTGTGTTTGTTGTTATCGTAATCAACCAAAACCCACCTTGTCCGTTATTGTTTAAAGTGCTACAACATATGTTTTTTTTCTTCTTTTCTTCTTTGTGGATGACAAACAGCAGACATATAACCCCACCATTCAATTGGTAGGTTAAAACTTGAAACATAATAGCGGACCTTTAAATCAAATAAAATGGGTCATTTTCCAATGTTGGGCCATTTATTAGTAAAATAGATTTGCAAATGGGATTTTGCTAGTAGGCCTATGTCTTGGTTTCTAATGGACCGAAACTCATTCCACTCAATTGAGTCAAAATTTTAGGTAATGAATTCGATAATAGTATGTGTTAAGATGTTGATTTGATTAAGATATGATCACGAGTAAATCATGTTAACGATAATGGAGAACGATAGTTTATATTGATAATGATAATCACGATTATGATCTTGATTAGGAAGAATGTTTACGTTGATGATGATGTTGGTTAAGGTTACCGTGATGATGATAATGAATAATAGAGATAAACGTTGATGATGATCATATACAGAACAATGATAAGTGATTAAGGGGACGAATGATGTATGATGTATGATGTAAGATGTATGATTAAACATGATAAGGATGGCGATGCTAATTATGTTTATGATGGTGAAGGTCTACGATGTGACAACCCGGAAATTTCCAACCAAATTTAAACTTTAATCTTTATATGTTTCCGACACGATAAGCAATATTTGTTAAGTTAAATTGCAAGAATTTTAAACTATGTTCATACATTCATTCAACCTCGACCATGTTCCAACGATTCACGAACCATTAAACGAATATGATTATATATGTATATATATTATAACTTGAAACGTAAACAAAATATTAGATTAAATACTTTATATGATTGTATCTGTTTCAAAATATTTATCAATGGAATTAGAAGATAAGATCAAATGATTGAATTATCAGATATATTGAATTATGATTACAAGTCTCTGTTGAAAGGCCCACGTTGATTTGAGAAATCTTTCCGTTTTAACCATATTCGGAATATGGTAAAGTGATTTATAAATAAGAACAAATTGTCAATCATTGAGAACTAGACAAAGGATAGTGGAAGATTGAATCTCATAAAGACTCGATTGATCTATTTAGTTTCAAACGTACAAAAACATTTTCAGTTTAAAAAGAACTTTATTATTAAAACGTATATAACTTTTATAAATATCTAGAACCACTTTTGACAACTCATTACTTAACTAGTATGATAAAGATAACGATATTTATATTTTATTTTATTAAATATATAAAACGATTTAAATTAATATTATATATATTTATAGGCGTATTATACGTACATAGTTTTATACTTTTACTATACTTAAACTTACCTTTACTTTATTTTTACTTTACTTTAACTTTAATAATTCACTTTAATAATTCATACTTTAATAATTCACTTTAATAATTCATACTTTAATAATTCACTTTAATAATTCATACTTTAATAATTCACTTTAATAATTCATACTTTAATAATTCACTTTAATAATTCATACTTTAATAATTCACTTTAATAATTCAAAAATCTATTATAAATAGAATTCAATAGGTTTCATTATTTCATAGAAACTTGAAAATATTTTTCTCTAAACTCTCTCAATCGATTTACATATATATATTTACTCCGTATTATTTCAAGATATTATTAGTATACATAAAATATTATGACGGAGTGCTGTCCGAGTGATTTCGAAATTGTTTTTTGAGTAGGATAGGATTAAGGAAATTATGGGATATAGCTATGGAGGTGATTGAGTATGGTTCATGGGTATGCTCGTGAGGTCAATATAGTGTTTATCATTTCCGTTGCATCTACGTACCTTTCCTGCAATATTGAATCTCAATATTGATACGTGAGTACTCATAATTTAACTTTTACATACTAATAGTGTATCCCTGACTAGTGCTCGAGTATTTAGGATTATGCATGCTTGTACTTTTGATATTACCCTTAGACAGGTTAGGTTGAATATTGAATTAGTTACACTTGCGGTTGAGATATGGTATAAGATATGCATGTCCTTGGAAAGCTAGCGAAAAATTAAGGACTTTTCCTTTAGATATCGAATGGTTTCGATGAACGGATTAGAAGTTATAATCAATTGAATTTTCTATATTTTTATTAAAAATGATTATTATTATCGTCGTTTTTATCGTCGTTCTAGTTTTATCTTATTATTATCATTATTATTATCTTTATCAATAAAAGGGATTTATCATTAAAAATTGTTATTTTTTTTTATTATTACTATCGTTATTATCGTTAAAGTTATAATTAGTATTATTATTATTATTATCCAATTATTATTATTATTATTATTATTATTATTATTATTATTAGTATTATTATTATTATTATTATCATTATTAATATATATATCATTATTTAAAAATGGATATTGTCATTGTTATTATTATTATTACTATATTATCATTAAGATAATTATTAGTATTATCGTTAAAAATGTTATAGTAACTATCATTATTAATATTAGTGTAATTAAAACAAATATTTGTAACACCTAATTAATTTGATTACTATTATTATCATTATTATGAATACGATATAAAATACAATTAAAAGCTATTAAACGAAACGATTAGGAAATAATGAGTAAGAGTATCATGATGAAATTAAAATATTATAAGATATTGATTTAGATAAAATTATTGTTCTTATTATTTTTATCATTACTATTATTATTAAAAGTATCGTTAGTATTAAAACTATCATTTTAACAAAAATTATCATTTTAATAGAAATGTCATTGTTATTATAAAATATCATTATTATTATTATTTTAAATAGAATTATTATTTTAAAGATAATATTAAAAATTATCGTAAATATTAAAGTTATCATAATTAGAATTATCGTTTTATCATAATGTCATCTTAGTAATTATAAATATTGATATTTTTATAATAATAATTATTATTACAAAATACTACAACTTTTACTTACTATCATTATAGATATTATTTTATCAAATAAATATGTGATACAAACATATTTTACTACGTGTAATAACTTACTTTAATAATACCTATCATATTATCTTTATGATATTAAATGAACCCTATAAATTTTATTACTTAATATATATAAAAGTATATTTTATTATATAAATTTAATATAAAATTTTTATTTATTAATAAATAAATTATATTATTTACTCTAATAAATCTTTTAAAAATATTTAAAAATTTAAAACGACGATATTTAAACTATATATTAATCATGTATAGATTTTTGGAAATTATTTTGAGTCAAATTTACTTTTGTTGACTTTTACATATTAGTCTCGAGCATTAGGATTGTGGTACACTATGACTTGGCCTAATTTGTTAGACAAATATTGACCAACACATAAATATATATAATTAATTTAGGTTCGTGAATCCGAGGCCAACCTTGCACTTGTTCAATGACGTTATATGTATTTTTACTACGAAATACAGTATGGTGAGTTTTATTTGCCTTTTTACCCTTTATATTTTTGGGCTGAGAATACATGCACAATTTTTATAAATGTTTGACGAAATAGACACAAGTAATTAAAACTACATTCTATGGTTGAATTATGGAAATTGAATATGCCCCATTTTATTAAAGTCTAGTAATCTAAGAATTAGGGAACAGACACCCTAATTGACGCGAATCCTAAAGATAGATCTATTGGGCCTAACAAACCCTATCCAAAGTACCGGATGCTTTAGTACTTCAAAATTTATATCATGTCCGAAGGAGGATCCCGGAATGATAGGGGATATTCTTATATGTATCTAGTTAATGTCGGTTACCAGGTGTTCACCATATGAATGATTATTTTTGTCTCTATGCATGGGACGTATATTTATGAGAACTGGAAATGAAATTCTTGTGGTCTATTAAAATGATGGAAATAAATCATTATGATAAACTAATGAACTCACCAACCTTTTGGTTAACACTTTAAAGCATGTTTATTCTCAAGTGTTAAAGAAATCTTCCGCTGTGCATTTGCTCATTTTAAAGATATTACTTGGAGTCTTTCATAGCATATTTCGAAGAACGTTGCATTCGAGTCATTGAGTTCTTCAAAGATTATTATTAAATCAATTTATAGTTGGATAGTGGATATTATGAAATGGTATGCATGTCTGTCAATTTTCGATGTAAAGAAATTTTGTCTTTTAAAAACGAATGCAATGTTTGTAAAATGTATCATATAGAGGTCAAATACCTCGCAATGTAATCAACTATTGTGAATCGTTTATAATGTATATGAACGGGTCCTTTCAGTTGGTATCAGAGCGGTGGTCTTAGCGAACCAGGTCTGCATTAGTGTGTCTAACTGATAAGTCGATAGGATGCATTAGTGAGTCTGGACTTCGACCGTGTCTGCATGTCAAAAGTTTTGCTTATCATTTTGTGTCGAAAATTAACTACTTATCATCCTCAGAAAATTACCTGCTTATCATTTTTTGTCTAAGACACGTCTTGCTGCATTGATTGCATGAATAGTGTATAGACAAAAATTCATATCTTAGCATATCTGCTAAATCATATCTTATCGTATCTGTTACTTTAAACTTTGCCTGACATATCCCGCAAAGTCCTCCGTAACCTACGAAATCTTTTGATCTATATATATATATATATATATATATATATATATATATATATATATATATATATATATTCTATGTAATTAGAATACCATCCGTTAGCCAAAATCATTTCATAAAAAAAAAAATCCTTTATCCAATCGTACGAAATGGAATTCGTCATCAGTTCAAGTCACTCAGATCCCGAAATGGAATCCCATTCAAGCTCTGAAAGCAGTGTGACCGGAATAGATCAACCAATCAGTCATCACCTATTCTGGATGAATTGGGGATGGGTTCGTAGCCTCCTCAATCATTGGAGATAAGAAGAAGGTGATCCCTTCCATCCACCACATTGCCCTCTTGACGAAGAACCTGAAGCACTTACCGGCGAACCTGTCCGAAACACCATTTTCTCGCTCATTTCCAGAGTATCTCATCACGATTATATATTACATCAAATTTTAGATTTTAGTTATCCGCTCGTCCGAACCGACAATCACCCCGGTGTAATAGAAGAAGTCAACGAGCTTCGCGCTCGGGTAGTCCCTTTGGAGAATATGGTGCAGAGATTACAAACACCAGCAGCAGCATCAGCAGCATAACCAGTACCACCATCATCAACGCCAACAGTACCATTACCACCTCCAACCACAACCGCGTCGTAAACCTCAACTTCACAATCTCTCCCACGAGCATCAACTTCATACGCACCATAGATACCAAGGAGTACCAACAACAATAACTGACGAAGTATTAATTCATAACTTCATTGGAGAAACATTCCGCGGCGATTATGTAATCTCTAAAGTCTTAGAGATTATCTAATCTTTCCCTAACCATAAATCAGTTAAGCGAACCAAAATGATAGAAGGAAGAGTAGAAACCCTGACAAAAATAGTGTGTGATTAACAAGCTAAACTTGCTTTACCAACAGCATCAACAGTACCGTCAGCGTTACCAGCATCGTCAGTACAGTCAACATCCGAATCAACAACACCGATAACATCACAAACTCTGTCAGTTCAAGAATCACTGTGGACATCATTACGAATCAATAACGTGTATATTGTATCAACGAGTTATGAAGAATTAACTCATTCCCTCTGAAGAAATTATATGTATATTATATATATATATTTTTTGAAATAAATCTTTCCGTGCTAAGCTATTGTGTGTGAATCTTAACTACTCGGTTAATTCATATTACAAATATGCAATAATGTACGTCCTTTGGCCGCAACTTAACCAGCGTTAACTACAATCTCTGTCGCAATTCAACAAATTTCAATTCATAATAAATCAAGTATATATTTGATTTTACACTTTCATCATCGATGTACCCGAAACTTTTCAGATAACATCATTCGTAGTTTGCGAAATTCACAAGAATTCCACGAACTGAACATCATACATCAACAAATAACGAAGTATTGATTCATAATTTCAATGTCATTAAAGAAATACTGCGTAAAAGTTATGTACTTTTTAAAGCCTTTAGGGATTATTCAATTCTAGTTTCAACCGTAAATCAAATGAGTTTAATTTAACATTAACTCATTAAATCTATGTTACATCTGAAGAAAATATACATATATATATTTTCATAAAGACTGTAATAAAATTCTTTTGTACAAAATATTAATTGTGAATTTTTTTTTAACGGGTAGGTAATACCCGAGAGATATATAAATTCACAATTAATATGTTACATTCTTCGAATCTGATTCAGCAAATCATCCATTATACTCCCTACTTTCACAACAATATACATTCTTTTATAGAAATCAAAACAACCATACTCATTCAAAATTTAATTACATATTCTGATTTTGAAATCTCAAAATTCAACTTGAGATATGACCAAAATCATCACTCTTAGATCCTTACATCTTTCACAAGCTATATTTTGACTTCAAAACTGTGTTAGAACATCAAATGTATGTTAACGATTACAATCTGTGTTCAAACCCTTCGAAAATTTCTGAAGACACTTCGAATGATGAGCAATCGAGATGATGATCCAACCACATGTTGCCCACAGTTATGTACCCGAAAAACTCTTAAAACCAAAGTAAAAGTTTAAACAACGTATCCGCGTCAGATTCTTTGGCATTTATTAGCAAAAATAACTTTGCGACTCCTATTCAAAGTAGCCAGTTTTGTCACAGCTCCAGCAAGTCAACTTCAACTTTTCAGTCAGACTAACCTTATTATAACCTTGAGATATACACCTTCGTTACCAGGGAACCTTTTACATTCCACCACATTATTAGCAGATGTACCAACAACTTCATTACCCTTTGACTTTAGCCTCTCCAAAAAGTCATTATAATTATTCATTGAAACCCCATCATTTACTTATTCGTATCTTGTAATGAGAATTGCCATACGAATCATTGGGAATTAGCAATCAGTATTTTGAAATCTCGCAGGATGTCTACGCCAACAGTTATATGTGTATATATAACGTCTATCTTCTGGACTTAATTTGAATGTGAAGTTTCTGAAAAATACTCCGAACTACGAATTGGTTCTCCGAAAATGGAAAAAAAAAATGTTGATGAAGTAGCAAAAACTATAAACGACTTTAAACGGTAAAAGCTGGATGATAATGATGAAGTGTGTTGGCAAAGCGCAGAAAAAGAGAAGTTTTAGAACTGGAAAATGGATTGAGCAAAGTAGGAAGGAGGCTGTAGACAAATTACAAAGACTGAACCTGACTTCAAAGGATCCAAATGATTCAGTACCTGCTGAAGTCATTAACGAATACCTTGCTCCTGACTCTAAACCCCTGCGGACAATATTCTTCATCATCCTCTGATATTAGAAATTCTAAAATATCATCATATCTTTCATTATAAATATCCTCCATATTTCTGAAGATATTTTCTTAATTTTTCTTATTTGAAATCATTTACCTCTTCGCGCTATTTGTATTACATCATAAAAGAAACTATTTTAGTTTTAAAATTCTGAAACATTCAAGTTTAAAATAGGAATATTTTGAAGTAATGTTGGGAACTGAAGAATGAATTAGTATAATATAATGACACTTGATCAATGTGATTATATTACAGTAAGTCATGCTGAGTTTCTAAATGGAACGTGATGATTCACAGATCATAACATCATCATGTGCCATGTTATACGACTCTTGTATTCTATTTAACCTCTAAAATATCAAGAAAATATTTCTTGATGATTCGGCCTTTTCCAAGGTATTCTAGTAATTTGACAAGTCAAGATCGTGCCATCACAATTTCCTTCCTAGAACATTAACAATGTTCATTCCGAAATTCATATCTGTGAATTCTGGACCATTACAAGCGGTGCTTAATCGCAAGAAGAAGAAACGAAAGGACAAAACTCCGAAATAGAAATTGGGGTATAAATTGCAGCAAATAAAAGAGAGCATTAACTGTGAATGATAATGATTATAGAAGACAGAAGCAGATACTTTGAAATATAAGGGAACATATAAATCCCAACGACAAACCAGAAATTATAAACCATATATATCGATGCATATAGCAATATAAAGACACGGGAGAACTAGAAACACTATAAACCCAAGAGTATAGTAGAAGTAAATAGATTCTTCTGTCGGTAGATGAAAAAGAAGAATGACCGATATGAAAGTTAGAAGTATATCGAGAATCAGAACTGGATGGAGCATATTGATGAATACTTTAAAATATGAGTTGAGGGGGAAAGAATAGAATGTGATGAAACATGACTAGGAACTTAGAAATCAACAGATTTAACTCACACAATGGCGGAATAAGTGAATCAAACCCTCTAGTGAATAGGTTAAGTTTTTTTTTATTAATTTAGTCAAACCACAACTAAATCAAGTGTGATTAGATCAACACCTAGAGCTATTATTCACCACCTGGGTGATTTGGACTGAGAGAGAATCGGAGGAGCTCACTAGATCTGAGTGTGTGTAACAAATGAGAGGCTTAACCTAAAATGAAGAACATAAGACTTTATATACCCCTGCTGTTGACTCACCCATACGATTCATTCATCACACGTACGAGTTGGCTTCATCAGCCGCAAGGGTGATCACTCACTCGTGTCTTCTCATTTAGGTTGTAATTGTGACTTAGCTCAGCATCAACCGTGCGTATGAGCTTTTCAGCCGTACTAGTGAGGCTTCACTCGTACGTCTGACTAAGTTTAACATAGTCAAACATCTAAATCTCGTTCCTGCAGTTCCTGTAACCACATACAAGCACGGATAGGATAATAACGAGCAATCATGGTGGCCTGTAAACTGTTGTACCTGTAATGAACGTGGGTAGATGTCTAGGTACTTGCATAAAATGCATCAACAGAAGGTGTGAGTTGTAAGGAAACGAAGGAGGTGAATTTATAAGAAAATCTCTGACAGAACAATTAAAATTGACGATCGCATTTAAAGTGAATCCTAATTCCCTTGATTACCGGAGAGTCAAATCTTATTAAGAAGATTTTCTTCAAATCCCTTGAAATCTGGGAATCAATTATATCTACGTCAAATGATAAGATGAATCTACACTTACTCATTTCACTCTTCTATGTTAGCTTCATTCGTACTCTTCATATAAATGGATTGTTTATCCAAATTATTCGCTGATGATAAAACTCTAATTTTTAACCCGTATGCATAATGAAAACATACTTATTATCATTCACGACCTTTCCACTCAAATTTCGGGACGAAATTTCTTTAATGGGTAGGTACTGTGACAACCCGGAAATTTCCAACCAAATTTAAACTTTAATCTTTATATGTTTCCGACACGATAAGCAATATTTGTTAAGTTAAATTGCAAGAATTTTAAACTATGTTCATACATTCATTCAACCTCGACCATGTTCCAACGATTCACGAACCATTAAACGAATATGATTATATATGTATATATATAATAACTTGAAACGTAAACAAAATATTAGATTAAATACTTTATATGATTGTGTCTGTTTCAAAATATTTATCAATGGAATTAGAAGATAAGATCAAATGATTGAATTATCAGATATATTGAATTATGATTACAAGTCTCTGTTGAAAGGCCCACGTTGATTTGAGAAATCTTTCCGTTGTAACAATATTCGGAAAATGGTAAAGTGATTTATAAATAAGAACAAATTGTCAATCATTGAGAACTAGACAAAGGATAGTGGAAGATTGAATCTCATAAAGACTCGATTGATCTATTTAGTTTCAAACGTACAAAAACGTTTTCAGTTTAAAAAGAACTTTATTATTAAAATGTATATAACTTTTATAAATATCTAGAACCACTTTTGACAACTCATTACTTAACTAGTATGATAAAGATAACGATATTTATATTTTATTTTATTAAATATATAAAACGATTTAAATTAATATTATATATATTTATAGGCGTATTATACGTACATAGTTTTATACTTTTACTATATTTAAACTTACCTTTACTTTATTTTTACTTTACTTTAACTTTAATAATTCACTTTAATAATTCATACTTTAATAATTCACTTTAATAATTCATACTTTAATAATTCACTTTAATAATTCATACTTTAATAATTCACTTTAATAATTTAAAAATCTATTATAAATAGAATTCAATAGGTTTCATTATTTCAGAGAAACTTGAAAATATTTTTATCTAAACTCTCTCAATCGATTTACATATATATATTTACTCCGTATTATTTTAAGATATTATTAGTATACATAAAATATTACGACGGAGTGCTGTCCGAGTGATTTCGAAATTGTTTTTCGAGTAGGATAGGATTAAGGAAATTATGGGTTATAGCTATGGAGGTGATTGAGTATGGTTCATGGGTATGCTCGTGAGGTCAATATAGTGTTTATCATTTCCGTTGCGTCTACGTACCTTTTTCTGCAATATTGAATCTCAATATTGATACGTGAGTACTCATAATTTAACTTTTACATACTAATAGTGTATCCCTGACTAGTGCTCGAGTATTTAGGATTTTGCATGCTTGTACTTTTGATATTGCCCTTAGACAGGTTAGGTTGAATATTGAATTAGTTACACTTGCGGTTGAGATAAGGTATAAGATATGCATGTCCTTGGAAAGCTAGCGAAAAATTAAGGACTTTTCCTTTAGATATCGAATGGTTTCGATGAACGGATTAGAAGTTATAATCAATTGAATTTTCTATATTTTTATTAAAAATGATTATTATTATCGTCGTTTTTATCGTCGTTCTAGTTTTATCTTATTATTATCATTATTATTATCTTTATCAATAAAAGGGATTTATCATTAAAAATTGTTATTTTTTTTATTATTACTATCGTTATTATCGTTAAAGTTATAATTAGTATTATTATTATTATTATCCAATTATTATTATTATTATTATTATTATTATTATTATTAGTATTATTATTATTATTATCATTATTAATATATATATCATTATTTAAAAATAGATATTGTCATTGTTATTATTATTATTACTATATTATCATTAAGATAATTATTAGTATTATCGTTAAAAATGTTATAGTAACTATCATTATTAATATTAGTGTAATTAAAACAAATATTTGTAACACCTAATTAATTTGATTACTATTATTATCATTATTATGAACACGATATAAAAGATGATTAAAAGCTATTAAATGAAACGATTAGGAAATAATGAGTAAGAGTATCATGATGAAATTAAAATATTATAAGATATTGATTTAGATAAAATTATTGTTCTTATTATTTTTATCATTACTATTATTATTAAAAGTATCGTTAGTATTAAAACTATCATTTTAACAAAAATTATCATTTTAATAGAAATGTCATTGTTATTATAAAATATCATTATTATTATTATTTTAAATAGAATTATTATTTTAAAGATAATATTAAAAATTATCGTAAATATTAAACTTATCATAATTAGAATTATCGTTTTATCATAATGTCATCTTAGTAATTATAAATATTGATATTTTTATAATAATAATTATTATTACAAAATAATACAACTTTTACTTACTATCATTATAGATATTATTTTATCAAATAAATATGTGATACAAACATATTTTACTACGTGTAATAACTTACTTTAATAATACCTATCATATTATCTTTATGATATTAAATGAACCCTATAAATTTTATTACTTAATATATATAAAAGTATATTTTATTATATAAATTTAATATAAAATTTTTATTTATTAATAAATAAATTATATTATTTACTCTAATAAATCTTTTAAAAATATTTAAAAATATAAAATGACGATATTTAAACTATATATTAATCATGTATAGATTTTTGGAAATTATTTTGAGTCAAATTTACTTTTGTTGACTTTTACATATTAGTCTCGAGCATTAGGATTGTGGTACACTATGACTTGACCTAATTTGTTAGACAAATATTGACCAAAACATAAATATATATAATTAATTTAGGTTCGTGAATCCGAGGCCAACCTTGCACTTGTTCAATGACGTTATATGTATTTTTACTACGAAATACAGTATGGTGAGTTTCATTTGCCTTTTTACCCTTTATATTTTTGGACTGAGAATACATGCACAATTTTTTAAATGTTTGACGAAATAGACACAAGTAATTGAAACTACATTCTATGGTTGAATTATCGAAATCGAATATGCCCCATTTTATTAAAGTCTGGTAATCTAAGAATTAGGGAACAGACACCCTAATTGACGCGAATCCTAAAGATAGATCTATTGGGCTTAACAAACCCCATCCAAAGTACCGGATGCTTTAGTACTTCGAAATTTATATCATGTCCGAAGGAGGATCCCGGAATGATAGGGGATATTCTTATATGTATCTAGTTAATGTCGGTTACCAGGTGTTCACCATATGAATGATTATTTTTGTTTCTAAGCATGGGACGTATATTTATGAGAACTGGAAATGAAATTCTTGTGGTCTATTAAAATGATGGAAATAAATGATTATGATAAACTAATGAACTCACCAACCTTTTGGTTGACACTTTAAAGCATGTTTATTCTCAGGTGTTAAAGAAATCTTCCGCTGTGCATTTGCTCATTTTAAAGATATTACTTGGAGTCTTTCATAGCATATTTCGAAGAACGTTGCATTCGAGTCATTGAGTTCATCAAAGATTATTATTAAATCAATTTATAGTTGGATAGTGGATATTATGAAATGGTATGCATGCCTGTCAATTTTCGATGTAAAGAAATTTTGTCTTTTAAAAACGAATGCAATGTTTGTAAAATGTATCATATAGAGGTCAAATACCTCGCAATGTAATCAACTATTGTGAATCGTTTATAATGTATATGAACAGGTCATTTCATACGATGATGATAATGAGTGTGATGATGATGATAAAGACGATGATGATCGTAAGATTGATGTGCTGCGAGGTGTATATGAAATAGCTTTATTTTTACTAGGAAATACTATTAAATACGATACAATTTTACACAAGATATTTATTTATTTATAGAATGGATATACCAAAACCTTGCTACAACACATATAGGCAATGTACCTAATCGTACAGTAGTGTAGTTTTTAGTAAGTCCGGTTCGTTCCACAGGGAATCTTTTAAACAAAGCTTAACGCTATATTAGTTTTAATTTATAAAAATACAAATATATATAAGTAATATTATTATTATAAAGGGGGTTTTTACCGTTTAATGACCGGTTTGTCAATTTTTAAAACTTTAGTCGCAGTTAAACCTAATGTAAAATATTAAATAAATAAAAGACTTATAGGTATGTCCATCGTGTCCGATCGAGTGTATATGGTTATTTATAGGTATGTCCAATTGTAAATCTTTATATTAAAATTAACAAACTATCATTTAGTTAAACAAATATAAAGCCCATTAATAACCCATAGTCTAATTTCCACAAGTGTCGTTCTTTTGTCCAAACCCCAATTATGGTACAAAGCCCAATTACCCAAATTTAAATATTTAGCCCAACATCATGATTACTTCGGTATTAAATAAGCATAATAATAACTTAGCTACGAGACATTAAATTAAAAAGGTTGAACATAACTTACAATGATTAAAAATAGCGTAGCGTTACACGGACAGAATTTCGACTTACACCCTTACAATATTCGCTAACATACCCTTATTATTAGGATTTAAAATTAAAATTAAAATATAAATATAAATATATATATATATATATATATATATATATATATATATATATATATATATATATATATATATATATATATAAGTTTACGTACGAGTGAATAGAAAAAGGTGTGTAAAATTCGGCCGAATGCTCGGCCTTTTAAAGGTGGATTTCTGACTTTTTGGGCTCCGCGAGTGCGGCCTTTTTGGTCTTCAAAGCTCCACGAGTGCGGAGCTGTGGATTCCAGCTCACACAAGTTTGACTCCTAGCTTGCCGACGGATTATATAATATAATATAATATATATATTAATTTTAAGAATTAATTATATATTATATTATATTCATGTGCATAGTTGACTTGTAATTTTTAGTCCGCTGCGTCGAGCATTGAGAGATGACTCTGGTCCCGGTTCCGGATTTTCGAACGTCCAAGCGTACAATTTAATATCTTGTATTTTGTGTTTCGAATCTTGTACTCTTGTAATTTTGAGACGTTTCTCATCAATAATTGGAACCACTTTGATTGTATTTTGTACTTTTGAGCTTTTTGGTCGTTTGCATCTTCAATTCGTCGAATCTGTCTTTTGTCTTCACCTTTTATTATTTAAACGAATATTACTTGTAAATAGGACAACTGTAACTAAAAGCTTGTCTTTCTTGAGGAATAATGCTATGAAATATATGTTCGTTTTTAGCATTATCAAATATTCCCACACTTGAGCGTTGCTTGTCCTCAAGCAATATAGTCTTGAATATACAAGAATCACTTATTTATTCTTCACACTTTGTACATCAGTGATTTATTTACGGCAGTATAAACAATGGTAGTAACGATGTGGTTTACAGTCTCACATGACTTATGAAAATTTAGATCCATTAAGGAAATTGGATCTCTATGAAACCATTTGATCTTTTGAAAATTCAATCTATTTTTTACCCTAGATAAGTTTTCCGGAATAACCCCTCACCGATGTTTGCAAATTGTTTTTGTGGGTTTGGTGGGTTTTAGATTTCAAAATTTTAGCTCAAAACTTTTGGTTTTGTGTCACCCACTTGCTAACCTTGTATTGGGAAAGCAACACGTCCAGTATACTTGCTCCGTATATTACCTTTCGGTAAACTAGCGTCCGGTTGTAAAGGAAAGCGTTGAACAAGCAACTGTCCAGGCAATGCCCCCTGACATGCTTTTAATTATGGTCTATAACGTGTCGGACGCAATTACTATCCTTTGTAGGAGCAATAGTAAAGCTCACCCTTATAATTTTTCGGTCTGGCACAAGGTCCTGTCTTCGACCATGCTATGCAACCACTGTTCTTACGGTTGACACCCGATTTGGTTCAGGTGACCTAATGAATTCCAGGTGAATTCCTAGGATTTTACGTTCATTGGTAATGAACGCATTGAAAATGGGATTTTAGAAAACAAATCGGTTTGTATTTTGATCAAAATATTTTCTCGTTCAAGCTCGAGTTTAGATATCATCGAATTTCATGAGTTTGTAATTCTCAATCTTTAAGGTCAATCTCTAGGATTGAGTAATATCAGTCTTAATAGCTGATTTTTGATCTTTTAAAGGAGATTATCCTTTCTGGGGATCTGATTCATTAGTCTTATCCAGCTAATTTGCACGGCGTCCTCCCCATTTTACAAGACAGATCCTCTCATGGTTAGGATAAGTCTGACCACTTAGCGACCCTGTTTGATACTGAGGTCCGTGGATTTCCTGCTAATTTTATAGATGACTTTTCTAGATTTTTCGTCAACCTACAGCTGGTCTGGACGACAACTTCATGACCTAAATCAAGAAGCGCGTTTCTTTTTCGGAAGACTTTACTTCCTTTTTATGATGGAATTGATTTATCGTGTAGATCCATCTTTCATACAGTAAATCGGGTAAAACTTTTTATTTTAGTCCAAAGCAAAAGTATCTTCAGTTATTTGTACAAGAATATGTGACATATGTTTAAAATAACTTGGTAAATTTTCCCACACTTGGCTTTTATTTTCTTTTATTTGCCTTTTTATTGTCCTCTATTCCATTTTAAATGAATTCTAACATTTTGGTTTGTTTCTCAATTTATGTTCTTTCCGAGGTAACAATAATTTCGGTGTTAACACCTAGTTTTATCGTTCATAAATATGTATAAACATGATTTTGAGTTCATTTAATTGAAAATTTTAAAATTTTTTACTAGAATTGGGTAGTCAGTATATAAGACTAGGGATGTTCTTTATTATCAGAGAGCACTAGATTCTAATACAACTACTGCGTTACTAGTATTTTTAATGGTAACCAAGTGTATAAGTTAAAAATTTTAAAAATCTGAAAGAATTTAACCTCTTCCCACACTTAAGATCTTGCAATGCCCTCAATTGCAAGAAATCAGTAACAATTTAAATTATTGAGGGTGATTAGTGTAGAAAAATGATTAAATTTTACCAAAGTTTCCAAACATATTGGCGTTTGTTTGCTGAATGATAAATGGTGCATATCATTTGTTCATTCCGTCTTGTTGTACATCACATTTGTTTTTCGTTTTGTCGTCAAAATTAATAGCTTTTGCTGAACTTAATGCCAGTCTTTGAAAATGCGCTGTTTTACCCTGTTTTGTACATGAGATAAACTACAAGCACAAATATACATATTTTTGAAGTTGGGTTTTCACACCACATTCAAAAATTATTAAAATCTAATAAAGTTAGAAAATTATAAAAGCTATTATAATAATAAAATAAGAAATAAGAAATAAGAAAATTAAGAATTAGTAACATTACAATAAAATAAACAAAAATAGAAAATTACGGATGAGGAGGATGGTTCCAGTGTGGGTCCCAAGCGTATCCATAGATGCTGTAAAATGCTTGGGTCGGGTCATATGTAGGATATGGTGGCCGGTTCTCTAAAGTCTAAGGAGCAAATTCGGGCATAACGGTAGGAATGTATTCTCTACCTACGTGTGTACAATGACTTATGATTTGGCTTTGATGATACTGCCAATCTTGAAATGCTTTTTGTCTAGCCATTTCATACTCGTGTCGAGCCATAAAAATTTGTATTTTCGTCATTGGATTACCCCCTCCCAGTTGACCTTGCTGTTGATCTCTCTCAACCTGTGGATGCCTGCCATCATAACGTGTTGCCACGTTGTTTCGTTTCTTTAAGACCTTAGCACCATGATAAACACGCAAATCTGTTCTATCGCGGGGTTCTGGTTCTGGTTCTGCCATTAATAATCCCCCCCGACTTCTATCCACACCGAGATATTCAGCAATCAAAGTAATAAATATACTACCTCCTATTATGCTACCACGCCTCATACCCCTAACCATAGTCAATAAATAATAACCCATACAAAAAGGTATACTTACAGCGCTGTGTGGGTCTCGAATACACATGTGGTAAAACAAATCCTGTTCATTTACCTTTTCCTTATTCTTACCTCGTTGTGTAATCGAATTGGCTAAAAACCTATGGATTACTCTTAATTCAGCTCTATCAATATCAAGATAAGAGTATTATCCCCCCTGGAATCGGCGATGGCTAGTCATCCTACTCCATACGTCATTCGTATCAAAATTCTCATCCACCCTCCTACCATAAACTATTAACCTCTGGCAATCATAAGATGCTAGCTCCTCGGGCGTATATATACCTAAAGCCCGAGCCATGTCTAGTAAGGACATATGGCGCATCTCCCCTCCTAATAAAAATCTAATAAAACTACGATCGGTTAAAGTATCTACCCGATCATTTATTTCAATAGTACACAATAACTCTATACACCATTCTCTATATACAGGTCTACGCATGTTGAATAAACGTACCCAATTATTAAAAGTAGAATTACCATACCTTTGAGTAAGTAATTCCCTGATTGGCTCGGCTAATTCCACTACCTCTAATGGTGCCCAATCTATAATTCTGGGTACCTCAACATTATTAGACACAAGGTTATGCAGGTTCTTTTGATATTTTGGGTAGTCTATCCAATATCTATCAAATCTTAAATTCGGATGTAAATCTGCCTCATGAATGTTTGAATATGAAACAATTGGGTGAGGCATATCTTGTCGGTAATGGTTATTAATTTCCTGTTGATTTGCATCTTCCGGAGGAGCATTGCGAGCCTGGGATGAAGATTCACCCCTTTCAGTCTGTAAAATATATCAAACACAATTTTTGTGCATCCAAATATGCATTAGTTTTACCAAAATCATAAATATAAACAATTACAATGACATGTTTAATCCATATTAAACTCTATACACATTTTCAAAATATTAACAATTCTACATTTTTACAAATATACTTTTACAAAAATGTATACAAAGTTTTTTCGCATTTAACTTCTAAAACATGTCAAAAATAATCATTATAACAATTAAACAAGTTCCTCATTGCATTCATATCAATTAAATCTAGTTCATGCAATTTTGGTTCAAAAAGTCCACTTTAATCTTCATAAATCATGTTTAGGATCAAAGTTTTGATCATTTAGCAATCTAAACATGTTACACTACTCAATTTAGCATAAACTAACAACAAAATCTGACCATAACCTGTTTATATCAAAAAGCCCTAATTTTGCTCAAGAACACAAACCCTGGATTACTCAAAAATTGAAGTTCAAAGCTTCTAATCATGTTAAATAGCATCAATCTAGGTTATACAAGCATAATACACAAACAATTGAAGCATTATTACACTAGAAAGCATCAAAATCGAATTATGTATGAAATTGTTCAAGAACACTAAAAATTCGGATTAAATGGTGTTTAGGTGTAGAAATTTACCGATTTCCTTGAGTAATTCCTTGATAATAGTCTCCTCATTGTGATTTTAGCAACAAATTTGACGATTATTGGTGAAAAATTGCGAATTTGAGAGGTATTTGTGTGTGTTTTTCGTGAAAAATGAGTGAGGTGGTGAAGGGGACTGGTCTGTTCGACCAGTTAACCCTTCTGGGTTTTCTGACCTCCGCGAGTGCGGTGGTGGGGCCGTTTAAATCACCGCGAGTCGCGGTGGTTTGCTTTTTTTTTTATATAAAACCTTATAACTTTTTTTTTAAAAATATTTAATTAATTAAATTCTAAAAAATTTGTTTTCCTTTAGGAGCGAGGGTGTTTCGGATCGTTGTCCTAGTCCGTCCCTCGATAAAAATTTTAAATTTGTCAATTTAAAGCGCGGTTTTAAAAGCAAAGATTTTTGGGTTTTTTTAATGTTTTTGGGATACTTTAATTCAATAAGATTAAAAATAATGATAATAAAAGTTCTCGTCCCTCCCTCGGGTAAAGCAATTTCGGTTCAACGACCTAGTCTTCAACTCACGACGAATTTTAAAAATCAAATTTTTAACTTAACGAAATAAAGTAAATTTTTTTGTTTTTAAATTCACACCAAACTTAAATTATATTTTTGTTTTTATACATACAAACTTATATTAAAAATATTAATTTTTCAAATATTTACAATTTTAAATATATATTAATTTTAACAAGTTTACAATATTATTTTAATATTAATATATTAATTTTAAAAATATGGTAAAAATAAAATTAAAAATCTTTTTGGTCTTTTATCTCACTTTAATCAATCAAATATTATCAAAAATATACGCCTCTCTTTTCAGTAAAGTAATTTCGGTTCCATGACCTAATTTAACTCATGACGAATTTTTGAAATATTTTGGGTTGATTGATTAAAGATATTTATACCTTAAGAATAAACGGTAAATTTCGCAGTGATGTAATAAATTTTTGTATGATATCAAAAATTTCGGTCGCAAGACTTAATTTTATCGAATACCAATTTAATACTTTATAGCGAACAAATTAGCGTTTATTATCAAAAGGTTAAAAATAAAAATAAAAATAAAAATGAAAACTGTACAAACTTACCTGTGAAATATATTTCTTGGTGATATGCTCTAGCCCACTCATAAGATAGTCGGACTAATTGGTTTTCCATAGCTACATAGGCGTAACCTCGAGCATTTATCGTTTTTTCTTCTAAACATATGAACGGTCCGTCTCTGCATAAAGTAACAAATTCGGTGTTTGAATAGGTTTGATTATTTGAACATTTACCTTCGTGTGACCATTTTCCGCATTTGTGACATCTTTCAAGGTGCCGTGCTCTTCTTTTTGCTGCGGATTTTGATTTTCCTTTACCAAATTGTAACTTATTATTTTCGCATCTGGATTCTTTTCTTACTCCGTCCAATTTACCTCTGATTAATGATACCAATTCACTTGGAAGTGTGTCATTATTACGTTTAGTGATCAAAGCGTGTAGCATTAGACCATGGTTTAATTCACAGGAAGTCTTCATCTCGTAAAACCTAAAAAAAATAAAAATTCAGAATGGGGGGAGAAGACTAGTTCTTTAGGGTCTGCTAGGGAAAGACCATTCGGGTTCCATTTTCGAGAACTACACGAAAACAGAAAATCTAACTCTAACAAAGATACATATTATCCTTTAAAGACTTGATTCTCCCCACACTTAGTTAGCTGTGGTGTTGAAATTGTGATTAACTTCATTGTTAACTTCCATCGGACTATCTATGTAATGTTTAACTCTGTGACCATTAACCTTAAATTCAATCCCATTTGAATTTATTAATTCTATTGTACCGTATGGGAAAACTCTTTTGACTATGAATGGTCCAGACCATCTTGATTTCAATTTTCCAGGAAATAGCTTGAATCATGAATTGAAAAGAAGAACTCTGTCTCCTTCTTTAAATTCTTTTGAACTTCTGATTCTTTTATCATGCCATTTCTTCGTTCTTTCTTTATAGATTAACGAATTTTCGTATGCTTCTTGTCTTAATTCTTCTAATTCGTATAATTGACTTAACCGTAGACGTCCAGCTTCATGTAAATCAAGATTACATGTCTTCAAAGCCCAAAATGCTTTGTGTTCAATTTCTACTGGAAGATGACATGCTTTTCCGTAAACGAGTTTAAAAGGTGTGGTTCCAATTGGAGTTTTATAGGCTGTTCTAAAAACCCAGAGTGCATCCTCCAATTTAATGGACCATTCCTTCGGATTTGATCCTACGATTTTCTCTAGAATACGTTTTAAAGCTCGGTTGGTATTTTCAACTTGTCCACTTGTTTGTGGATGATAAGCAGTGGAGATTTTATGAGTTACTCCATATCTTTTGAGAACTTTCTCAAGTTGATTATTACAGAAATGAGTTCCCCGATCACTTATTAAAGCTTTCGGTGTTCCAAACCTTGCAAAAAGACGTTTTAAAAAGTTGACTACAACTCGTGCATCGTTAGTTGGGAGAGCTTGTGCTTCTGCCCATTTAGATACATAATCAATGGCTACGAGAATGTAGAGATTATTATGAGATTTTGGAAATGGACCCATAAAGTCAATACCCCAAATGTCAAATACTTCACATACTTGAATGACATTTTGTGGCATTTCATCACGTTGACTTATTTTTCCGGCCCTTTGACATGCATCACAGGATTTGCAAAGAAGGTGTGCGTCTTTGTAAATTGTAGGCCAATAGAATCCAGCATCATAAACTTTTCTTGCTGTTAGTTGAGGCCCATAATGCCCTCCTGTTGGTCCTCTGTGACAATGGTTTAAAATTTTACTAGCTTCATTTCCGAATACACATCGGCGTATTATTCCATCGGGACAACTTTTAAACAAATGTGGATCTTCCCAGAAATAGTGTTTTATATCACTAAAGAATTTCTTTCGTTTTTGGTACGATAATCCTTTTTCAAGGAATCCACATACTAAGTAGTTTGCATAGTCTGCAAACCATGGAATTTCATTATAATCTATCTTCAATAGATATTCATCAGGAAAGTTGTCTTGTATGGCCGATTCATTTAGAACTTCTAATTCGGGATTTTCAAGACGAGAAAGATGATCAGCTGCGAGATTTTCTGCTCCTCTTTTATCTCGGATTTCAATATCGAACTCTTGTAAGAGTAAGATCCAACGGATTAATCTTGGTTTAGCATCTTGTTTCGAAAATAGGTATCTAAGAGCAGAATGGTCGGTATAGACCACCGTTTTAGCTAGAACGAGATATGATCGAAATTTGTCGAAAGCAAAGACAATAGAAAGGAGTTCTTTTTCAGTAGTTGTATAATTTGTTTGTGCTCCTTATAACGTCTTACTAGAATAATATATAGGTTGAAATCGTTTTTCAATCCTTTGTCCTAAAACGGCTCCCATTGCAAAATCACTTGCATCGCACATAAGTTCAAATGGTAGATTCCAATTTGGTGTTATCATGATCGGCGCATTAGTGAGTTTTTCTTTAAGAATATTAAAAGATTTGATACATTCATCTAAAAAGATGAATGGAGCATCCTTTTCTAGGAGTTTATTCATAGGAGTGGCAATTTTAGAAAAATCTTTTATGAAACGTCGGTAAAAATCGGCATGCCCTAGAAAACTCCTAACTCCTCTAACATTGGTGGGATGTGGAAGTTTAGCAATTACATCTACTTTAGCTCTATCCACTTCAATTCCTTCCTTTGAAATTTTATGACCAAGAACGATGCCTTCTTTTACCATGAAATGGCATTTTTCCCAATTAAGTACTAGATTTGATTGTTCGCATCTAATAAGCATTCGTTCAAGATTAACTAGACATGTTTCAAAAGTATCCCCGAAGACTGAAAAGTCATCCATGAAAACTTCCATGCATTCTTCTATCATGTCGTGAAAAATCGCCATCATGCACCTTTGAAAGGTTGCAGGGGCGTTGAAAAGTCCAAATGGCATGCGTTTGTAAGCAAAAGTACCATAAGGGCACGTGAATGTGGTTTTCTCTTGATCCTCGGGTGCTATTGGAATTTGAAAATATTCGGAAAAACCATCAAGGAAACAATAGTAACTATTTCCGGCTAATCTTTCCAACATTTGATCAATGAAAGGTAAGGGAAAGTGATCTTTTCTGGTGGCGTCATTTAATTTTCTATAATCAATACATACACGCCATCCTGTTACAGTCCTAGTAGGAATAAGCTCATTTTTCTCATTTGTAATGACAGTCATGCCACCCTTCTTAGGCACGCATTGAACTGGGCTTACCCATGGACTATCAGAAATTGGATAAATTAAACCTTTATCTAGCAGTTTAATAATTTCTTTCTTCACAATATCTTGCATATTAGGATTTAGTCTTCGTTGGCGTTGCACATATGTTTTATGACCTTCTTCCATAAGGATTTTATGTGTGCAATACGAAGGACTTATTCCTTTAATATCATGAATTTTCCATGCAATAGCTGGTTTATGAGCTTTTAACACAGAAATAAGTTGCGATTTTTCATTTTCAGTAAGAGAAGACGATATTATTACAGGTAATTCAGATTCACCATGTAAATAAGCATATTCCAAATAGTTTAGAAGTGGCTTTAACTCTAATGTCGGTGGTTCTTCTATCGATGATTTATATCGATATCTGTCTTCTTCTTTTAACATTTGAATTTCTTCTGTTGTTGGTTCATATCCATTAGCCATAAGTGTAGCTAACATTTCAGTTTCATCAATTGGTTCAGTACCTTCTCCTAAAGAACATTCTCCTGTTCCTTGTAATTCTGGAAATTCTTCTAACAATTCTGCATTTGATTCTATAGTTTGAATATAATAGCATGTATCATCTGCAGATTGCGGTTGTTGCATTGCTCTATCAACTGAAAAGGTAACACTCTCTTCCTCTATACTTAGGGTCAGTTTCTTACCAAACACGTCTATCATTGCTTTAGCCGTGTTTAAGAATGGTCTTCCTAATATGAGAGGAACTTGAGAATCTTCTTCCATGTCCAGAACAACAAAATCTACTGGAAATACTAAAGTACCAACTTTAACTAGCATGTTCTCCATTATCCCTCTAGGATATTTTACTGATCTATTGGCTAGTTGTATGCTTATTCGTGTTGGTTTCAATTCTCCAAGGTCTAGTTTAGTGTATAGTGAATACAGCATTAAATTTATACTAGCACCTAAGTCTGTCAATGCTTCTATTGAACTAAGACTACCCAGAAAATATGGAATTGTGAAACTTCCTGGATCAGATAGTTTTTCTGGTATCTTATTCAATAGCACTGCTGAACAATTAGCATTCATAGTAACAGCCGAGAGTTCTTCCATTTTCTTTCTATTCGAGATTAGATCTTTCAGAAATTTAGCATATCTAGGCATTCCTGAAATCACATCAATGAAAGGAAGATTTACATTTATCTGTTTAAACATATCCAAGAATTTGGATTGCTCGGCTTCAAGTCTCTATTTTCTCATTTTACTCGGGTAAGGAAGTGGTGGTTGGTATGGTTTAACATAAGGTTTAGCCTTAACTGTGTTATCTTCATTAACCTTTTCAACTACCGGTTCTTTTTCCTTATTTTGTTCAGGTTGTGGTTCTTGTGGAGTAGGAATAGCTTCATTAGAAATTACAGGTATTTCAGGTGGTTTAAGTGTGATACCACTTCTTGTGGTAATAGCTTTAGCTGTATCATTCCGGGGGTTAGCATTTGTATCACTAGGTAGACTTCCCGGTTTTCTTTCACCTATTAACCTTGGTAGGTTGCTCATTTCTTGTTCCAGATTTTGAATAGAAACTTGTTGATTTCTAAATGCTTGAGCATTTTGTTCATTGGTTTGCTTCTGAGATGTGAAAAATTGAGTTTGAGAGTCAACTAGCTTCGTCATCATATCTTCTAAATTCGGCTTTTTATCATCGGTTTGTGGTGGTTTGTTTTGAAAATTAGGTCTTTGCTGATTGTAAGTATTATTGGATACTTGTTGATTACTAGGACCTTGTTGGTTGTTGTAAGGAATATTTCGGTTATAATTCTGGTTTTGATTGTAAATCGGTCTTGGCGGTTGATAATTATTCTGATAATTATTTCCAGGCCTTTAGTTTATGTATGAAACATTCTCTCTTTGTTCCATTGTTAGTTCAATATTGAGACAATCTTTTGTCAAATGTGGTCCTCCACACTGCTCACAACTAATTCGTATTGAGTGGATATCTTTAGTCATCTTTTCCATTCGTCTCTCGATAGCATCTATCTTTGCAGAAATGGAATCTAAGTCATGGCTAGAATCGGCTCTAGCTGCTTTAGATGATCTAACGATATCTTTTTCTTGGTGTCATTCATGTGAGTGGGAAGCAGTGTTATCAATAATTTTGTAAGCATCAGTTTCGGTTTTCTTCATAATGGAACCACCAGCTGCTATATCGATGTCTTTCCTTGTAGTGATGTCGCATCCTTGGTAGAATATTTGTACTATTTGACAAGTGTCTAAACCATGTTGCGGACATCCTCTCAATAACTTTCCAAATCTTGTCCATGCCTCATATAGAGTTTCATTTAGCTTTTGTGTGAACGTAACAATTTCACCTTGAAGTCTTACGACTTTAGATGCCGGAAAGAATTGTTTAAGAAATTTTTCAACTAAAACGTCCCATGTATCAATTGCCCCTTCAGGTAACGATTCCAACAAATCTTTGGTTTCTCCCTTTAAAGTCCAGGGAAATAACATGAGATATATCTGTTCATCTTCAACTTCTCTTATTTTAAATAGAGTGCAGATCCTATTAAAGGTACGAAGATGTTCATTTGGATCTTCCTTCGGCGTACCACTAAATTGGCATTGATTAGTCACCATGTGTAGAATTTGTCCTTTGATTTCATAATCTGGCACATTAATGTCTGGATGAGTAATTGCGTGACCTTGGCCAGTGCGTTTAGCTCTCATTCAGTCTTCCATACTTAAAGGTTCCAGATTCTCCATGATTGAATTTGTTGAATCTGAATCACTAGAGGATTCTGATTTAATGGTTCGTTCCTCAACAATCTCTGTTTGAATGATTGGTGGTTCCGGAGGAAAAATTAATGGTTCAGGATCTATGAATTGTCCTTGAATATTCTCCGGATTCTCAATTGTGAGGTCGGGTTCAAAAAATAGATTATCAGAAATTTGAATTGGAGTACTTGGTCGACTGAATGACGATTCTAAAGAAAAATCAACGGCGACAATATTTGCTAGATGTCTTGATCGAGTTACATGTGGTGAACGTACAAAAGGTGGTGAACGTTTTGCTCGGTGCATTCACTGAATATCCTATTAGTTTTTAAAAAGAAAGAAAAATTATATAAGTTATCAAATTAATAGACTTTTCTGATTTTGCCCACGTTTCGAATAGCCAAAAGATGCAGCAGAGGGGCAGGATTCGTTTGGTCTCAATATAATTGAGTACTGTTTGGCTCCAATAATCCGGTCCATGTACAAATCCAACTATTACTACGAACCAGAAAATTTTGATGTCTATCAATTTAACCACTTAAAATAAATTTTTTGTAATTTAAAGAAATTTAGAGAAGAAGTAGAAAATTCTATGTCTTAAAAACTAGAATGGCGAGAAATAAGAAAGAAAAAGAGCGCGTCGGTATTAAAATTGGAGAAATAAGAAAGAAAAAGAGTGACTTATAAAACTTTTAAAACACTCGACTAACCCAACCTTATTATTATTACTAACTTAAAATTAAAATTGCAAATTGAGATTACTAATTGGAGTGATAATTGATACATAGGTAAAAGGCGTCGAAAAATAAAAATAAGAAAGTAGCGCGTCGAAACTTAAAAAGGAACTAAAAACTTAAAAATTAAAAGTTGTGTCTAAAAATATTAAAGCTTAAAAGAAATACTATATCCCAAATGGCAATAACTTAAAAAGGTACTAAAACTTAAAAAGGCGTCACAAAATTTAAAAGCACCTAAATCTTAGTCTAAAGAAAAAGCACTTAAGGGATTTTACGGCAAAGCCTAAAAATCTAGAAATAAAAATAACTATGGCAAAAACTATGGATTAAAACTAAAAACGAGCGAAAAATACAAATATTACGCTAAAACGAATAAAAAAGGACAAAATATAAAAATATACTAAAAGTTGTAAAAAGTACAATTTTTATAAAAATATTATTTTTATATTATTTATTTTATAAAATTATTAATTTTATAAATTATTTAAACTATTTAAACTAAATAAAACAAAATAATAATAAAAACTAAATTATATAATAATAATAATACCCTAATTAGGGTTTAATAAATAATAATAATAATATATACTCCGTAATTAATGCTGTTTTAGGGTTGATTGTGTCCTGTCAGAAGACCTCCGCGAGTGCGGATAGTCCTAGTTCAAAACCTCCGCGAGTCGTTGAGGGTTCAATTTCAGCTGAGAAAGGGGTCGATTTTTACAGGTTCAGTTTTTTTTTTTCTATAAATATAAAATATTTATATAAATATAAATAAATATTTATATAAAACAATAAAATACTTATATTTAAACTCAAAAATAAAAATACTTTTTAACTTTCTATATTTTTTTAACAAACTCTTTTTGTATTTTTATATTTTTTATATATATTTTTTTAAAAACTTATATTTTTACTTGAAAGACTTAATAAAAACTTTTACAAAATTATATTATTATTATTTTTTTATATCATTAGCGTTGCGATTTCGGCGTTTAAGTTCCCCGGCAGCGGCGCCAAAAATACTTGATGTGCTGCGAGGTGTATATGAAATAGCTTTATTTTTACTAGGAAATACTATTAAATACGATACAATTTTACACAAGATATTTATTTATTTATAGAATGGATATACCTAAACCTTGCTACAACACTTATAGGCAGTGTACCTAATCGTACAGTAGTGTAATTTTTAGTAAGTCCGGTTCGTTCCACAGGGAATCTTTTAAACAAAGCTTAACGCTATATTAGTTTTAATTTATAAAAATACAAATATATATAAGTAATATTATTATTATAAAGGGGGGTTTTTACCGTTTAATGACCGGTTTGTCGATTTTTAAAACTTTAGTCGCAGTTAAAACCTAATGTAAAATATTAAATAAATAAAAGACTTAATTTAAAGCGTAAAGTAAATAACGATAATGAAATTGCAATAAATAAAAGTGCGATGAAATAAAATTGCGATAATTAAAAAGTGCGATAATTAAAAGTGCAATTAAATACAATGACAATAAATAAAAGTGCAATAATTAGAAGTGCAATTAAATATAAAAATAAAGGAATTATGCTTATTTAAACTTCCGTAATCATGATGTTTGATGTGTTGATTTTAGTTTATTCCCATGGGTTAATTGTCCTTTGTTCTGGATTATTTAATATGTCCGTCTGGTTTTTGTCCATAACAGTCCATCAGTCATAAATATAAAGTGCGAGTGTCCTCGTCAAATTATCCTTATACCCGAAGTCAAATATTCCAACTAATTGGGGACTTAAACTGTAACAAGGTCTTAATACTTTGTTTAATAATTACACCAGGTTATCGACTGCGTGTAACCCAAGGTTTTAATACTTTGTTATCAATTATGCCAAGTGTCCTTGTACATAATTTCACCCCTGTTTTAATAATTCTAGTGACTATTAATCCATTCCCGTGTCCGGTTAAATGAACGATTATTCGTACATATAAATATCCCGCCCATCGTGTCCGATCGAGTGTATATGGTTATTTATAGGTATGTCCAATAGTAAATCTTTATATTAAAATTAATAAAGTATCATTTAGTTAAACAAATATAAAGCCCATTAATAGCCCATAGTCTAATTTCCACAAGTGTCATTCTTTTGTCCAAACCCCAATTATGGTACAAAGCCCAATTACCCAAATTTAAATATTTAGCCCAACATCATGATTACTTCGGTATTAAATAAGCATAATAATAACTTAGCTACGAGACATTAAATTAAAAAGGTTGAACATAACTTACAATGATTAAAAATAGCGTAGCGTTACACGGACAGAATTTCGACTTACACCCTTACAATATTCGCTAACATACCCTTATTATTAGGATTTAAAATTAAAATTAAAATTAAAATATAAATATATATATATATAAGTTTACGTATGAGTGAAGAGAAAAAGGTGTGTAAAATTCGGCCGAATGCTCGGCCTTTTAAAGGTGGATTTCTGACTTTTTTGGCTCCGCGAGTGCGGCCTTTTTGGTCTTCAAAGCTCCGCGAGTGCAGAGCTGTGGATTCCAGCTCACACAAGTTTGGCTCCTAGCTTGCCGACGGATTATATAATATAATATAATATATATATAAATTTTATGAATTAATTATATATTATATTATATTCATGTGCATAGTTGACTTGTAATTTTTAGTCCGTTGCGTCGAGCGTTGAGAGATGACTCTGGTCCCGGTTCCGGATTTTCGAACGTCCAAGCGTACAATTTAATATCTTGTATTTTGTGTTTCAAATCTTGTACTCTTGAAATTTTGAGACGTTTCTCATCAATAATTGGAACCACTTTGATTGTATTTTGTACTTTTGAGCTTTTTGGTCGTTTGCGTCTTCAATTCGTCGAATCTGTCTTTTGTCTTCACCTTTTATTATTTAAACGAATATTACTTGTAAATAGGACAACTGCAACTAAAAGCTTGTCTTTCTTGAGGAATAATGCTATTAAATATATGTTCGTTTTTAGCATTATCAAAGATAAATAACGATGTTTAGTGATGGTAAATGAACAAAGATGATGAAAATGAATCATGAATGATGATAAGGGTTCTGCGAAGTTATAATGATATATGGTGATATGATATAAGTGATGTTGATGATGATTAAGATTCATGATTATGGTAATAATACTATATTGATAATAATAAAACCATAGGGTTTTGATTAAGGAGGTTATGATTATGAGTTAATGATGAATAGATGATGATGACGAGGTAATGGAACGATGTTAAGATTATGATGATGATATCACGATGAAGCTTGATGATGATGTTTAGTTTTAATGATGATTATGATATTACAGCGAAAAAGATGATGGTGATTAAATGAACGCGATGTTGATGATGTTAAAGAGGATTAGGATGATGATGATGGTATGAAGAAGATGATAAACCGTTCCATATAAGTTAAATAACTAAACACGCGGGTTATTACCAAAACAAATGAACGGTTCATTGGTTTGGGTGTGGTTTGGGTTAGTGAGAGGTCGTGGGTTCAAGTCCCGTTCGGTGCATTATTTTTATAAAAAGCTTGGAAAGGGGTATACACTCTTATTTTTAATTCTATTATTATTATTATTATTAATTATTAACATGTTTATTATTATTATTATTATCGATATTATTGTGAATATTATTGTCGTTGTTATTATTAGTATTACAATTATAAGTATCCTAATTTTAGTTATTATTATTATCATAAATATAAGTATTATATTTATTATTATTAATGCTATGAGTATTACTTATGATATTAATATAAATTTTAAAACTTTAATATTATTATCATTATGATAAAAAGGTTTATTATTATTATCATTAAGAAAATAATACAAATTATTATTTTTAGTATTAGTATCAATTTTATAACTATTAGTATCGCTATTATTATTATTAAACGAAAGTATCATTATTAACAATATCATTATTATTATTATTATTATTAACAAAGTTTTTATTATTATCATTAAATAATTATTATTAAAACTATCATTAATAATGAAATTAATATTTTTACATTTATTATCATTAATAACATTATTATTATCATTAGTAGAACCATTAACATTATTATCTTATTAATAATATTAAGTATTATGATCATTTTTACCACTATTAATATTATTTTGGTATTATTATAAATACTATTATTAATATACAAATGATATATTTAATACTTATGAAATAACAAAAATTAATATTTATATATACAAAATGAATATATGAAACATATATATACTATTAATATAAAAAGGATATAACTAATAAATTCATATATATATATACATATATATATATATATATATATATATATATATATATATATATATATATATATATATATATATATATATATATATATATATATTTGTTTGTTCGAATTACAATTATGTACATTAATATATATATAAATGATTTAGGTTCGTGAATCCGAGGCTAATCCTGCATTGTTCAATATAGTCGTATGTATTTTTTTACTACAAAATACAATATGGTGAGTTTCATTTGCTTTCTTTTACTCTTTACATTTTTGGGACTGAGAATACATGCGCTGCTTTTATAAATGTTTTACGAAATAGACACAAATAATCGAAACTACATTCTATGGTTGGATTATCAAATCGAATATGCCCCTTTTAGCTTGGTAGCCTAAGAATTAGGGAACAGACACCCAAATTGACGCGAATTCTAAAGGTAGATCTACATGCACTAACTCCCCCATACTGGAAAATGGTATGCTTTAGTATTTCGAAATTATCATGTCCGATGGGTGTCCCGGAATGATGGGGATATTCTATATACATCTTGTTAATGTCAGTTACCAGGTGTTCAATCCATATGAATGATTTTTATGTAGATCAATATTAATGGAAATTAAAATATTGTGGTCTATTAAAATATTGAAATGATTATTATGATAAACCTATGAACTCACCAACCTTTTGGTTGACACTTGAGAGCATGTTTATTCTCAGGCATGAAAGAAATCTGCCGCTGTGCATTTGCTCATTTTAGAGATATTACTTGGAGTCATTCATGACATATTTCGAAAGACGTTGCATTCGAGTCGTTGAGTTCATCAAGATTACTATTAAGTCAATTATAGTTGAACATATTATGAAATGGTATGCATGTCGTCAACTTTCAATGTATTGAAAGATTGTCTTTTCAAAAACGAATGCAATGTTTGTAAAATGTATCATATAGAGGTCAAGTACCTCGCGATGTAACCAACTATTGTGAATCGTTTATAATCGATATGGACTTCGTCCGGATGGATTAGGATGGGTCACTGCAGTTGGTATCAGAGCGGTGGTCGTAACGAACCAGGTCTTGCATTTGTGTGTCTAACTAGTAGTTGTTAGGATGCATTAATGAGTCTGGACTTCGGCCTAGTAGTTGTTAGGTTATATTAATGAGTCTGGACTTGAACCTGGTCTGCATGTTAAAAGTTTTACTTACCGTTCTTTGTCGAAGAATATCTACTTATCATTTTGAGTCTTGACGCGTCTATTTACAATTATTGCATAGATGGTGTACAGACAAATTCATATCCCATCACACTAAACTTTGTCTGACACGTTTCTTAAATTTCCTCCGTAATTCACGGAATCTTCTGTACTATATATAAGTATTCTATGTAATTAGAATATCATCCGATATCCGAAAATCAATTCATATCAAAATCCTCTTACTGATCGTGAAAGATGGATCCTACACCTAGCTTGGATTCCATTAGTTCCGGAAGCGATTTCGAGATGCGTATTGAAGTAGACTCCGAAGTCAATGAACCCGAAGTGTCTCCACCATTTAACTATTTTTCTTTTTGGAGGAGATGGGGGTGGGTCCGAGACTTACTCATTCGATGGAGAAATGAAGAAGGCGAACCCTACCATGAACCAAACTTACCACCTAACATCGGAGAAAATAATGTACTTACCAGTGAACCTATGCGCAACACTGTTTTCACCCTTCTTGCCAAAATATTCCGCCTCGAAGGTCGCATTACTACAAGCTCAAAAAATATTCAACCTCTACTTCCGAATACCAATCGAAGGGGAATATTAGAAGAAGTTAGGGAACTTCGAATTGATAATCAAGATCTATCGAATCAGATGAGTGGGTGGATAGAAATGATAGAGGGTAGGATAGAAACCCTGACAAGAATGGTGCGTGATTTACAAGCTATACTTATTACACAAGAATCATCAACATCAGCACCGTCACCATCAGTAGTACCGACAGCATCAGCAGCACCATCAGCATAAACAGTACCACCATCCATCAACAGCAACATCCGCATCTCACACCTCAACATCACAATCTGTACCTCGAACATCAACATCATACACACCATAAATACCAAGGAGTACCAACAACAATGAACGATGAAGTATTGATCCATAACTTCATTGAAGAGATATTCTGCGATGAATATGTGGTTCATAATAGTTAACGATGAAGTATTGATCCATAACTTCATTGAAGAAATATTCTGTGAAGAAGAAATATTCTATGAAGAATATGTGGTTTCTAAAAGTTTTAAAGATTACTTATTCTAGCTCAACCCGAAAATCATATGAGTTTAATATCATATTAACTCATTAAATCCATGATTGCATCTGAAGAAAATATATATGTATATATGTTTTCATAAAGATTGTAATTAAAAATCCTTTTGTACAAACTGTTAATGGTGAAAATATTTTAACGGGTAGGTAATACCCGAGAAATATTTAGATTTCACACTAAAAAGTTACAATGTACATTCTTCGAATCTGATTCAACAATCATTTACTATCCTACTTACATCCACAGATATACGTATCCGTTCACCACAGAATAACCATTTTCATACAATTTCATATTTGGATTTTGACCTATCAAAATTCAACAAGTGGCATAATGAAGAAAACATTGGACAAAAATAAAATTTGTTAGAAACAAACGAATTAACTAATTTAAATTTTGTTAAGGATCCACGCTAACAAAATCCTAGCTAACTATTCCTAGCTAACTGATTACATTTATTTATCGCAATTTTAATTCTCGCAATTTTATTTATTGTCATTTAATTTCTGTTATTTAATTTAAGCACTTTAAATATCGGGACACGTATACAAGGTTTTGACATATCATATTGACGCATATATATATATATATATATATATATATATATATATATATATATATATATATATATATATATATATATATATATTATTTGGAATAACCATAGACACTCTATATGCGGTAATGCTCGAGTTAGCTATACAGGGTTGAGGTTGATTCTACAATAATATATATACTTTGAGTTGTGATCGAGTCTGAGACATGTATACGGGTCATGACACGTATTAATTAATTCGAATATGATATATTAAACTATATATGAATTATTGGACTGTTAACTGTGGACTATCGACTGTGGACTAATAACATTGGACAATTAAAATGAATTAAAATATTGATTATAACATATGAAACTAAACATCTCTTCAAGTTGCCACTTGATTTCATTTTAAACCTCATTTGTATCTTGACGATTCCAATCTGCGTTCAAACCTTTCATGATTCTTGAGAACACCTCAATCGAGAGGATGAACCAACCGCACTTCATCTACGGAAGAAAAGGTGGATGCATATAGTTATGCACCTGAAAAACTCTCGGAAACTGAGTAAACGTTTTACACATATCTGTGCTAGCTCCTTTGGCATTATTATTACCCAAAATAACTTTGCAGTTCTTCTTCAAAATAGCCAATTTTGTCACAGCTCTAGCAAGACAACTTCGACTTTTCATTCAAAACAACCTTATTATAACCTTGATATATATGCGTGCTCATTTATGGTTACCAGAGAACCTTTTATATTTCACCATATTTCCATCAGCATTTAATCATCTAAAAACACAGTTCTCTTGAAACCACCTCGGATTGATAACCGACGATTCAGATATGGCTTCATTAAATGCAGACGAAACAGTAAAATTGTAGATGGCCTAAATGGCCAAGAGGTTGATGATAAAGAATGGAGTGTTGGGAATGCTCGATAGAAAATTTGATACTGAAAAACAGATTGGGTTAACCATGAAGGAGACCAAGGACGAATACAAGGACCAAACCCTATATTCAAAGAATCCAGGTAATTCTGGACCCGATGAAATCTTTAGAGAATATCTTGCTCCAAAGTCATGTTAAAATCTTGCGGAAAATTTTTCTTCATCAACCTTCAAACTTAGAAACTCCAAAATATCATCATAAATATCTTCGATATTTCTGAGGATATTTTCATAAATATTCTTGTCCGAAATTATCTACCTCTTCGTGTTTTCTGTATTACATTATATTGGAAACTTCTGTAAAATCTAAGTATAAATTATGAACGAATGGTGGAGAAATGTTGGAAATCGAAGCATGGGTTAGTATAATATAATGACGCCCGGCCAACGTGATTATATTACAGTAAATCATGCTGAATTTCTAATGGAACGTGATGATGGTTCACATATCATACCCTCATCATGTGCCATGTTACATAACTCTTTCATTCTACTTAACCTCTGAACATATCAAGAAAAAATATTCTTGACAGTTCTATCCTCAGGGATTCTGGTAATTTGATAAATCAAATCTTGCTATTACCTTTTCTTTCTGCATAGTATATTATGATCATTTGAAACTTCATATCTACAAATCCGAGACGTCTTAATCACCTTACTTAAAGTCGGGAAGAGAAAACAGAAGCATGGAGCTTCGAAATATAAATAGAGGTAGCAATAACCGCAAACATGAAAGATCATAAACTGTGAATGTAAATAATTATGGAAAGACATATGCAAGGAAGGATTATGAAAACCACCACTCCAAGAGTGAAGTAAAAGTAAACAGATTCCTCCGGTGGGAGTTGGAATAGGAGGATGATTGTTGCGATACTCAGAATGAGGTCAAGAATCAGAACTGGATTAAGCATTTTCAAAATCTTTTGAAAATATGAATTGAGTGGTGAAAAATAATGGAATGGAAGGAGGTTAATTAATATCAGGCATAGAAATCAAGGCAGATGACCGCAATTAATTAAAGAGATCCTAATTTCTTTAATTACCGAAGAATCAAATCTTATATAGATTTTGAATATTTTCTCTAAATCCCTTAAATTTCGAAATTCAATCGTGACTATGTCAAAAGTTAAGACAAAACTTTTCACTCTTTTGTGATAGCTTCACTCGTACACTTCGAGTAATCGAATTATCTTATCCATATTACTCCACAGTAATAAAACTCTATTTATCAGCTCATATGAGTCATGAAAACATACATATTGTCTGTCATGACTATCCCAATCAAATTTCGGGACGAAATTTCTTTAACGGGTAGGTACTGTGACGACCCGAAAATTTTCGACCAAATTTAAACTTAATATTTATATGGTTTCGACATGATAAGCAAAGTCTATTAAATTGAATTTCAAAAATTTTGAACTGTTACATATGTTCAATCGACCCTCGACCAGTTTCGACGATTCACGAACCACTATTTGTAAATAGAAACATATATATTTATATATATATATATACATATATTAATTATTATAAATTAAAATATTACAAGAGTTAATTAATTGTGTAAATAAAATAATATATGATATTATTATTAAAATAAATCTATGTATATGTAAGGTATGTTGAATGTATATTTATATGGTTTCGAATTTATGTAGTAAACGATAATAGCACACGTTTGTCAGACGATCGATATTAAGCAAGTTAAACTCAAACTTATATAATTTCAAATTAAATGGTGATCCTAAAATGAGTTATATGAATCATAGGTTTATTAAAAATGTATTTATGAACTGATTGTTAAAATTGAACACTTTCATATTTTACCTGGAATCGAGCGCGGACAGGGGTGTAATTTTTATTTAATAGTTAATGCTCGAATTTATACCATAATGACCAAAATAAATAAATATAGTTAATTTAAAAACATGAGATTTTTATGAGAACTTTTGTCCGCCACTGATTAACAAAGGAGCACGATTTAATACTTTGTGTAAACTGTCGGTAGGATATTTAATGAGATGCATGTTTAAGTACAATTGATTATATAATTATTATTAATACTATTATACTATTTTAATTGCTCACTATATTTGTATGTATATAAATGTGAGTTGGCATCTTTCAACCAACAAACACGTTCCATTCATTATTGTGACTACTTTATAATTATTGATTATTATTATATAATGTTGTTATCTCTATCTAGTTATACTCCGTAATATATGGGATGATGTGTTGGCCAATATAACTAAATAGCAGTCACGAGATAGAGACCACTTGTTAAATATTATTGATCGAATTTTGTTTACTTCCCTTTATTTTTGAAAAGCAACATCCACTTATTTCTCTTTACTTTCTTATCCACCTTTGTCATCAACATGTTATATACTATAAATATACTACACCCACTTACACAATTAGGATCTAATTTGTTCTTGTCTTTTGTCTGAATACCAACTCAACACCACTTATCTATTTCTCTTATTTATATATATACTTATATATACATAATATATATGTATGATAAGAATATATCACCACCATGAAATCACCAAACAATCGTAACGCCATCTCACTCTCTCTTTAAAACCTTTGTTTGATCGAACCCACCAATACCGTCACCACCTTCCTCTATCTCCCTCTTACTGCTCGTTTCTGTTTTAACCACCACATGTCACCAAACAGCCACCCCATCCGCCACTTTGAAGCCACACAACTGTGAACCACCACCACCGTTGACTTTTACTTACTCCTCCTTGTTCAAAACCTAACTGAACTACTACTACAACTTTTCGTGATGTGTTATTTCTCCTGCTCGCTGTTACTATTCAAAATAGACCCAAGAACATCAACAAAAAAATACTATTCGATCACCATATTGTCCACACAATCAAACCGCCACCTTAACACCTCTAGACACCACCACAACCACCTTTAAACCACCATCATCATCACCATAATATTTGAAACTGTCTCTTTTTTTTGTGTTTGTTGTTATCGTGATCAACCAAAACCCACCTTGTCCGTTATTGTTTAAAGTGCTACAGCGTATGTTTTTTTTTTCTTCTTTTCTTCTTTGTGGATGACAAACAGCAGACATATAACCCCACCATTCAATTGGTAGGTTAAAACTTGAAACATAATAGCGGGCCTTTAAATCAAATAAAATGGGCCATTTTCCAATGTTGGGCCATTTATTAGTAAAATAGATTTGCAAATGGGATTTTGCTAGTAGGCCTATGTCTTGGTTTCTAATAGACCGAAACTCATTCCACTCAATTGAGTCAAAATTTTAGGTAATGAATTCGATAATAGTATGTGTTAAGATGTTGATTTGATTAAGATATGATCACGAGTAAATGACATTAACGATAATGGAGAATGATAGTTTATATTGATAATGATAATCACATTTATGATCGTGATTAGGAAGAATGTTTACGTTGATGATGATGTTGGTTAAGGTTACCGTGATGATGATAATGAATAATAGAGATAAACGTTGATGATGATCATATACAGAACAATGATAAGTGATTAAGGGGACGAATGATGTATGATGTATGATGTAAGATGTATGATGAAGATGTATGATTAAACATGATAAGGATGGCGATGCTAATTATTTTAGTGATGGCGATGCTAATTAAACATCTCGTTCAATTAATCACCATCATCTTTTTCCTTGTAATATCATAATCATCATTAAAACTAAACATCATCAACAAGCTTCATCGTGATATCATCATCATAATATTAACATCGTTCCATTACCTCGTCATCATCATCTATTCATCGTTAACTCATAATCATAACCTCCTTAATCAAAACCTTATGGTTTTATTATTATCAATATAGTATTATTACCATAATCATGAATCCTAATCATCATCAACATCACTTATACCATATCACCATATATCGTTATAACTTCACAGAACCCTTATCATCATTCATGATTCATTTTCATCATCTTTGTTCATTTACCATCACTAAACATCATTATTTAGTGCCTTCACTGTGTGACCCAAGCCTATTGCATGTTCTTGTTTGATTGTTGCCTTAGGTCTTAGTCATATCAACTGTTTAGGTATTCATTAGGTTTCTATCTGCTTTACTATCAGTATATTAAATGTGATGCTGTATAATGTTTAAATTGTTGTGATCTCATTAGAATGATGGAATGGTTGTTAGTTTTCATTTAAGGTTTTGCCAACTTAAACCGACGGATTTCTTCTGTTTGTGATCAGTGTTCAATCAACACGTCACGTGATTATTCAGTTACCTAAACTGATAACGAGGGTTAAGATTAGAGCTTAACTCACTAATAAACCTAGTGCTTTACTGAGGATAACCTCCGAGGTATTGTTACCCTTCAATTATAACACCAAGTGACATACTTCTCACTGCTCAAAGAGAACTCCGAGAGTTCAGAGACAAGTAGGTCTGTGTAATTGGCTCATCCAACCAAATTTACATCATTCTAAGCATAGTCTTAACATAAGCATAATTACCTTTCCCTAACCCAATACTGATATCTTGGTCAACATTTTCCTGATCTGCATACTCCGGATATCCTTCCACTTTATTTACTTTTATGCATTTAGGACTTTTAGCTAAAATCAACTACTATCTTTTATCCAGGTAATTTAACTAAAAGACAATTATCCACTTGATCTTCAATTAGTTAATCATCAAAAATACGACACTAGGTTAACTTACACCTTCTACACCTTAGAAAGTAAAAGTAAATTTAGGCCCCGCATAATATAAATAAACAAAACCACCGTGTGCTACCTTGATCAACTGAATTAGACGTCCTGCGGCCTAACAAAACCGCACGAATAAAACCGTCTGTTTCGGCCATATCATAAGTAGCATATCAAGTATATTTTACGTCTTAATTAATAAAGCGTGAAGAAAATATTCACACACTTGGAAGTGTGAGGATGATTTGCAAACTCCACACGCTTAGATGTGTGTCGAAAAAAATAGATATCATCACTATTATATACGTGAAAAAAGTATGTATTCTTTAACACTCAATAGCGTGAGGAAGTTTATTACATTTTGATAACACTCATAAATATAGGAAAAATATCTTCACACCCTTATACGTCATAATAATTTATGTATATGATTTCTTCACACTATTATGCGTATACCTAAATACTCACATTTATAAATGTGATCATCTTTAATATTATTGTCACGCTTCCATGATGCGTGAAAAATAAAGCGTAAAGAATCTACTAATTTGTTGTAGTGTCAGTTGGTCTTATATGTAATGGTTCAAATAAGTTTAAAAACAAATTAATGTTGCAGATGTTCTTATATATCATCATATATCTCTGCTAGAAAATATGTAACCAAAAAACTGATCAGTAATTTTTTTTAAACATAACAGTAAAAGCACAATAATCGAATCAAATTACTGTTGAAATATAGAAACTTTAAACAAGGAAAGAAAATCAAGATTGTTTGGAAGATAAGTTTTTCTTGGAGGTTAAGTTTAACTTGTGGAGCAAGTTTCTGATTTTAGGGAAGTTGTTTACTTAAAGGCAAAGTTAATTTGTTCAACAAGTGGTAGTTGCACTTGTTGCTGGAATAATCCTATTTTCTTAGACGGTTGAGAAGTACATATTTCACTAGTCCATGGAGTGTTGCTGGAATAATACTATTTTCTCTAGCAGTAACGGTCTTTACCATCAGGGGACCTTTATAATCATCCCTATATATATACTCGCTAGCAGCATATATAGAACAACAAACAAATTTCAATCTTTGTGTGTCTTATCTTCTCTTCAGGGTTCAGACGTTTCTCTGTCATCTGGTCCAAATATGTTATACTTTTTATTAATATATCTTTAGTGTTTAGATTGGTTTATGTCTATGCGTAATTATAAATAAGTGGTAGTTGGTTTTGCATGTAATGGTTCAAATAAGTTTTTAAATAAACACTACAACAAATTAGTAGATTCTTTACGCTTTATTTTTCACGCATCATGGAAGCGTGACAATAATATTAAAGATGATCACATTTATAAATGTGAGTATTTAGGTACACGCATAATAGTGTGAAGAAATCATATACATAAATTATTATGACGTATAAGGGTGTGAAGATATTTTTCCTATATTTATGAGTGTTATCAAAATGTAATAAACTTCCTCACGCTATTGAGTGTTAAAGAATACATACTTTTTTCACGTATATAATAGTGAAGATATCTATCTTTTTTGACACACATCTAAGAGTGTGGAGTTTGCAAATCATCCTCACACTTCCATGTGTGTGAATATTTTCTTCACGCTTTAATTAAGACGTAAAATATACCCCTATCTACTCCGTATAAATTTAAAATTTAAAATAATTAATAATTTTTTATTCCGTATTAAATTAAATTGAAATTGAAAATAGTGTGATAAGTGTCAATGTTCCGAAACAGATAATAAATCCTCAATTCACTCTCACACATCTCGCCATTTTCGCTATGTGTAGTCCAAAAGCTTGAAACACTAATTAGTAATACTAATAATAATATAACTAATAGACAAAATTTGCCTTATTAGTTATGAATAGTAATATTTAATAATATTTCATTTTTCACACACTCAACCCCTAACTTTCATTAAAATACAAATTGAACCCTCCCCCATTTTATAGTACGTAGTACTATTTAATATTTCATTTTTCACACACACAACCCTCTAACTTTCATTAAAATACAAATCGAACCCTCCATTTTATACCTATATTCTAAAATATTATTTATCTCATCACTAACACTAAAAATATTGAATAATAACACTCACCACGCTACTACTGTTCTACTTTTTTTTTTGTCTCAAACGATAAAAAAACAACTTTCATAAAAGGAACACCCCTTCAATGCTACAAAAAAATGTCGAAAAATATTCTTTTTTTACAAAATAGATCAACTAATTTTTTTTTTTTTTTTAAAAAACGAACGCTAAAAGAAGCAACTTTCACAAAGGAACAACCCTTCAATGTTAGATGTCGAATTTTTTTTTTTAACAAAATAGATCAACACTTTTTTTTTAACTCGCATTCAAAACGGAGCCCCCGGCGCGAAGCGAGGGCTCCACAACTAGTTTCCACCATTTATCATTTCTAAAAACTAATACAACTTTACCGCACATGTATTCGTTTGGGGAAAAACTTAAACATTGAATTTTATTTAAAGCTTTTCATGTTGTAAATAAGAGATTTCAAAATAAGTTCCCGACAATGTAGTTATTTTCATTTTTTGAGAAATGCAAAAATGTTATTAATTAAAAAAAACCTCACTAGATTACCAAAAACAAAGACTTGATCAACTTGAGTTTCTGATTATGATGAGAGTCAAGGCTTGCTAACTTTTCATTTTAGTTCATCATATTTTAGTGAAACTTTTATGACAAATGTTCGACGGGTATATTGGTGTTCAGGGGCGAATCCATGTATATACCCGCAAGGTTGGAGAACTCGGATCTCGGGGAGATCTCGTTTGAACATTTTTTGGGAGATCTCGGCATCTCCGGAGAAACTCGGACGTTGACTTACGTTGACTTCTTTGTTTTTTTAATATAAATATAT
The DNA here is from genome assembly GCF_046630445.1 of Rutidosis leptorrhynchoides. Taxonomy (NCBI): domain Eukaryota; kingdom Viridiplantae; phylum Streptophyta; class Magnoliopsida; order Asterales; family Asteraceae; genus Rutidosis; species Rutidosis leptorrhynchoides. The sequence goes on from NC_092334.1 coordinate 461,775,289, forward strand.
AAAAATAAATAAATATATGTATGTATATTTATATACAATTTTATGAGATTTTACAAGAAAAACTAAGAAATGAGTTAGAGAAAATTCGAGATTTTACGAGAAAATTTGAGAAATGGGCGAGAAAATTCGAGAAATCGTGGCTTTGATCAAGTTTTACCCCGTTGACTGAGAAATCTCGGGAGATGGACATCTCGCCTCGGTTGCCTTCCAAAAACGAGATCTCGGGGAGAAATAACGAGATTTACAGCAGTGTATACTCGTGGGTGCTAGTTTGAATTTTTTATTTTTTTTACAAAGTACTCCTTAAATTGTATGAGACACCACTAAATTTAACTGTAGGACCTTATATATTTTTAAGGTTCATAGTTTTTTTAGATAAACAACCAATATACTCTTCAAATTGTATAGGACATCAATAATTTTAACCATAGCACCTCGTATATTTTTAGAATTTATATATTTTTTTAATTAAATCATTAAGTAGTATTCAAATATAATTAGTACTGAAAAAAATTTCGGGACCTCATTGACTTCTAATTCTGAAATCAGTCACTTTTGGTGTTTCTTGTAAACTATTGTTGAATAGAAATAAAGGGTCTTTCCGATGTTTCAACATATTTGTGTAACTAGATGCTTGGTGTTTTGTTGGATCAAGTTCGTGATTCTGATTAATTCGTAACATTCATAATTTGTAGTTATTAAGTAATTTACATAATATGTGCTAATTAAAATAGTATAACCATAAGTCTCTATCAAAATAATATAAAGAAACAAGCTAACTGGATTGTGCTGAGTTGAGTAACTCTAATGCTAACCGGTACTTGAAAGCGATAAGAATGCTAAGAATGCTCTCAACGGTACCGCCTTCACCACCGCTCTCCTTCCCATCGCCTTGTTTCATGCCACATTTCCACATAATTGAGGATGGACATTTTTATGCTTGTACTCATAGGCAGATTATAAGGGGGGAATGGGTGGGCCATGATCCCCGCAAAAATCTAAGATATATCTATTATAATGTAGAGATTCATACAAATTCATCATATGTGTTCGTTGGTTTTGAACAATAGTCCCTACTCCCTAAGTATGACTATAACAAAAATTGAGGGTTCGCGCGTTGATGCTCTAAGGTTTATGCGATTTTAACGCTAGCTAGCAATTCGCACGGTACATTTTACCCAGCTAGCTAACAAACACTATATATGAAAAAACAATTTACACCCAGCTAATCCAATAGAGTAAGGATCGAAATATTATGTTCTATATAGTATACATAAAATAAGTGGCTAGCATAGTAAAAAGTAAAACAAATTTGTGATCATAATGCGGAAATATTTTATGGGGCTTTAGATATTTATCTAACATCCTTTTGTAGCTGACTTCAAGCCTTTTGACAGAAGTTCTTGAACATTATATACATCGTGATCTGTTTATCAAGTATTACGAAGTACCACTTGTTGAATAGCACGTCCCATATCTACCTTCAAAACCGCACTTAAACATAACGATTGCAGCAGGTCCATCAACATCACGTCTTTCTGGTTGAGCACATTTTATATCTAAAAACTCAAGTATGAGCAATTGCTGATCAAGTTAAACACATTGTAGGCCTAATTAAGCACAAATAAATTCAGCACCTAATTGATTAAATTATAAATATTATAGGTTACCTCATTAAGAAGCATGTGTACCTGCCAATGGGCGTTCACCCCCTGTAATGGAACTCTTTTTGGCGAACACCACCACGAAACACAGAGATATCACAACCCTAACAATCAAAAAACAACCGTTGTTCACAATCAAAAGTCAAAATTGATAATATATATGTGACTATATTTTCTTAAATATCTTAAATCCAAGAACTGAATGCTAATATTTAAAACTGAATGCTATCTACAACTAAAGAACATCTAAAACAATGACATCCATGTAACCTTCAGTTTGTGAGCAAAGAGATGTGTGACCGAACTGTGCCTTCTGGTGTTTATCAGAAAGGATAAGTAATTTTCCTCAAGTAAAAACTGCTACTCATTGGGTACTACAAAAAGCCAAAATTATACAATATACAATATTGTCAGCAAAATAAAGACATTCAACAACTGCAATAGAACGACAACTAAACTTAACCTAGATCAGCTGCTAATTTTTGGTGGACACAAACAACGGGTATAAAATAACACATTCAACAACTGCAACCGAAACATTCGTATACAAAAATCAAAGAAACTACGTACAATGATATGTCAATACACTTATGTTAACAATGATATGTCAGCTTAAATGTTAATATAAGCAGTGAAGTTACTCGATTCTGCAAATTAAAAGAGATTTCTTAGTTTAAATTTTAAAGCAATTAACCTTATTTACTATGTTAACTGAAAATAAAAATATCATGGATACCACCAAACTACTAACAGGCAACACCCTAGGCATTAACCAATAGTCCATTTCACTTTGCAAGAATAACCAATAGTCCTAGGATAAATAATATTGGATTAATTTTATTTTTTTTTAACATTTCAAATAATCAAACGGTAATAAAATTGGGGCCAACCATCTCGCGCCACGTGGCATTTGGAGGCAAAGAATGTCGTTGCCCATCCCGTTGCAGAGCAACGTGCAGTCCCATTTTTTGATCAAGCAACGCATCATACATGGTATAAGGGGGTGTTGCCCCATGCCACCTAGGCTGCCACGCCGTTGGTGGTGCACCACTACAAGCGGTCTAAAACTTAGAAAACCTGTTGGGCGACTTCAAGCCCATCTAACATGTCATTTGTCCAAGAAATTTAAAACAAAGTTCGTATCAGCCCACTTTAAGACAAGGGTTGAATATGCCACCTCTAAGTGAAACCAAAGAGTGAATATTGGGTAAACTTGAGTAGTACAACGGTGGATCACAATCCTTAATTTCAATATGTGCCGTTTTAACATAAAAATAATCAATTAATAAAAATATTGCAAAGAAAAGTAGCTTACACAAATTTGTCTTCCTGCAAATTTACAATCAATGCTACAAACATGTAGTTGCTTTACAATCGTAGCATGAAGGACCTGATAGAAAGGAATACCGGTAGCCACCTTTAGCCAACCACATTATCAAAAAAGATAATTAAACAAATATAAAGATAGTCTTAAAAGGCCTATACATGTGATTGTGTTAATCATGCGTTTCTATTTTGACTTCAAGAGATTCGACCCTCTTCAAAGAATCAGGCAACATATGCTCTTTTAAGTCCTTCAAGACAAATAGAAACGCACTAGTGAAATGACCGTGGAACCACGGGTTTGTATAAACGAAACAATTTAATGACATGTTTTAGGTATTAAGTGAATGTGAATGCTAAAGTCATTTATTTTAATGACCAGTGGAACCATGAATTCGACGTAAAACCGTTTACAAAATCTGTTATCTCTATTGGTTATTAATATTTAGAGCAACCATATTTCCATATTTACCATGCAACATCCAAAATAAGGTAAATCAATTGAAAAGAATGTAATTTAGAAAAAAGTCAACAAATTATTTTCAATACTATTTCTCTATTGGTTGGTAATATTTAAGCCAATGCTAAATCTATATTAACTATGCAACATTATTGTAACATCCCGCCTTACCACGACACAATATTGTCGGCTTTGCCCGTAGGCGCACGGCTTTTTCTTGGTGACCACACGAGGATTTCCGAGGAGGTCACCCATCCTAGTACTACTCCCGCTCGAGCACGCTTAACTGCAGAGTTCTGACGGGATCTGCTGTGCTTGTAGCTCCAAAACGCGTTGTGTGTGGTAAGGACAAGACTTACCTTATAAGGATGCACGAGCCGAGTGCCCATCACACCCCGAGAGGCTAGTGCTCTGATACCATCTGTAACATCCCGCCTTACCACGACACAATATTGTCCGCTTTGCCCGTAGGCGCACGGTTTTTTCTTGGTGACCACACGAGGATTTCCCAGGAGGTCACCCATCCTAGTACTACTCCCGCTCGAGCACGCTTAACTGCAGAGTTCTGACGGGATCTGCTGTGCTTATAGCCCCAAAACGCGTTGTGTGTAGTAAGGACAAGAGTACGTTACCTTATAAGGGACTCAAACTTACTTATGCAAATCAATGTGGGATGGGGTATTACAATTATGGTTCGTAATTTCATTCTAATTACCTTCGGTTCCGTTAATTTTACCGTCGAAAGAGATCGAATCTAGATCTTCATAAAAAACTAACGGATCGTAATTATTAGAACAATTTAGGTCAAACTGTGATTCGGAGAAACATTCACGAATCCAGTAGTATTCTCGAAGTCTTGTTACTCTAGAAAAAATAGCAAGATAAAAAGAGTTATCATAAGTGTGATTTCCTCATTGAGCTGTAACAATTACTAAAAACTAACAATAATAAAAAGAACACGTACCATGTCTGCTATAATCCTTTTATGATACCATGTCTGCTATAATCCTTTCATGACTTGTTACATAAGTTCACATGGACAGTTAACTTGATCAACAATCTAGTATGGACATGGCATAAGACATTAGAATTCACTATACTCATTAGTTTTATGTTCCATGTTCTAAGATAACACACATGTCCACTTCACATATAAAATATCATAGCGTGTATGCATGTGTATCATAAAACCAATATGACATCAACATATTTAACCACAACTTGACGTATGCATAACACATCAACACCACAATTTGTATACTAATTATTGGGTCCAGATTGAAATAATTATTTAGCTGCAATAACTCTTTTGTACAATATCAGCAAATGGGAAAATATTGACATGCTCATAACACAACAACACATCGACAAAGCAACATGCGAAATTGTATTTAAATTAATGGGCCCAGTTTGAATAAATTATTTAACTTTCCCAAATGGGTAAAGTTTGACATGGTCATAACACAACACCCTAAATAAGTACATAAAAATTTGTAAGATACAAACTTGTGTATCTCGCTTTCCATGGAGACGGTCAAACAACGATTAAGGAAATATAATTGTATCTTCAACCACCAAAACATAAGCTAATTGTAATTGTAATGGATGTAAATTAAAGATAATGAAGAAGTACCTTCCATCTTGAAGATACAACGTTGGATAATGAGGAATTACCTTCCATCTTGAGGATCCAATCCTTAACATCCTTCGCACAACCCTCACAACGCAAGTGCATTTTCAACATAAACTCTATCACTTTACACAACTTGTTAGGTGGGCAAATACTCGAAGTAGAAGCTTTTAACGTTCAACCTCACTGAAAATTGAAAAAGCATACAAAGGTAGCTTAACATTTATATTAAAAAAATGTACCACTTGTAGGATTAATGCGCAAGGTACAACATATAATTATATGGCTAAGTCCATTTGAGCCTTCGGGGTCACACATATACACACCTAGACGTCAAATGAAATATATATATATATATGATGTATATATATTGATCAAGTAACGAAGCATTTTAAATTTATTAAACTAAAATGTTTGATTGTTAAATTAATTAATTAATTGTTAAATTAATTAATAAACAAAATAAAATAAAAACTAGTTTGTCAAATATATACTCCTTGGTGGATACGTAAAAGAAAAAGAGGAAAAGATTTGAAAATCAAATAATATTGGAAACAAGATAATGTTGAACGCGTTTTTAATCACCGACTTGTGAAGTTATTTGCTTATGCATATATTATATATATATTCATCCATTCTTTTGGTCTGCATCCTTTTTGACATACGAAAAGCAATACTCAAAACAAATATCTTAAAACCTCCTTACTTGGTTTAGTCACACGAAAACCAAAAGGAATCTCCACATATTTATCTTGTCTTTTCGAGGTCGTAAACGTAACAGGAGTATTATATATTTATTGGTTTCATTAATATAATTTGATTATATTAATACGTTACTTGAGTTTGGACTAGCATCCATTGGCGTTGTCTGAAAGTGTAGTGGACTATCCAAAGAGACAGTCATACCCTTTGATCGTAGGTTTCTCTCCGTTCATCAGTTTCTTCAAGAAAGGTATACCGTTAACTCTACTTTGTAATTTTATATTCTTGACAATTATTATTGGTGTAACTGGATCCCTCGGATAAATTAATCGTGTGTATGTTTTATTAAATAAGTAGTTATTTAATTTTGTAAATTTTGTTCACAAAATAATAAAAGATTATTATTTTAATTTTCCACTGCGTTAATCTGAATTGTTAAAAGTACACACGATTTTCCATCAGTGATATCATGAGCCCCTTTTACACCGTCTTAATTGTCGCGTGATTTTCTTAGATCTAGCTTTGTGGTGAATTGGTAAAAGTCAAAACCCTTATGGTTTTGTTTAACACCCCGTCAAAAATCCCTTTAACGGAATGTTAACTCTGGTCCCAGTGCTTGGCTTGACTTCTACGTAACAGCAATATTCTACAGCGGAAGCAATTAATACCTGAGAATAAAACACGCAAAAAGGATCAACAACAATGTTGAGTGAATCTACAGGTTTTAGGTAAACAATACAGTATGTTTAAGAAATACATTTCGAAAACGGTTATTAGTGGAAGACCACCAAGGTTCAATGTTAAAAGTTAGACAACTCCGTGTCCCATTTCAAAAGTTTGTTGACACTACCATGTCAAGTTTCAATCATTTGTAGACAATACCATGTCAAGTTTCAAATATTCGTAGACAATACCATGTCAAGTTTTATCTCATTTGTTCGTAAACCACAGTTTTAAATAACGTTGTATAGTATCTGAAAAACATTTATCAGAAATATAGTTTAGTTTCCTTGACCACGAGATTTTACAAGTACAACTCCAAGTTGCGAAACGTTTGCATAATCTATGAACACCTGAATACTAGCAATGACCCAAGTATAGAATCCACTATACCTGCCTTTACCTCATAAAAATATTATACACTTGTACGAATGTATTATGTTCAAAGTAAATGCACCACAGTTTTTATAGCGGGTGAGGTTGTTAACCTAACGGATCCGTCCATCTAAATTGTGCCTACACCGATGGTATTTAAAGTATTCAAGCTAGAGGCTTTGTGTACAAACTCAATATGCAGATATAGTATTCGTGTCAATACAAAAAGCATTTGATAATATAAGTATAACAGCGTGTATTCTCATCCCTGAAAACATGTAAAAAGCGGGACTGTAGACTCACCTTTGAATAAAGCTCGGATTGAAAAGTGGACAATTTACTTGTACGGTTTATAGCCGAGTAATGCAACCTAAGTATATGTATTTAGGTTGGTCAATAAATATGTCTTAAACAAGTGTGGTTTCATAGTATAAGTTGTCTTATTGCTCAAATCGACGCGTTTCAAAGTAGAAGTCAACATACAGTCAACTAATTCATGCAAGTCAAACAAAGTCAACCGAAGTCAAACCGAAAGTCAAACTTGGTCAAAGTAGTCAACTAAAGTCAAAATCAGTAGGTTCATGTCAAATGTTGGTCAACATATCAAACCTAAGTCAAACAACACGTTTTAGATCATAATTGGTCAATTTCACAATTTCAGTTTATCGTTGTGCACAAAGTTCATGTACATGTAGCAAACTTAGCATATTATCTCATAGTACAAAATTCAAGTAAACATGGAAAACTTCAAATCATAAGTATACTCAAAATCAATTCCAAAAAGTCCGGCCAGGGTCTCATACGATAATTAAAAGTCAGGAATCAGAAGGGGTACATTTGGGGTTCACCAAGTCAGTTTCTGACCGTGCACTGATTTTGTTTTAGCTATAACCGGAGTTAGGAACATGCAATCGATACAAGACCAGTGGACATAGTTCAAAAACAAGTTAAACTAACACATATCAAAAATCGAGCAATTTTGGTTTAGCCAATTTGTACAGTTTATTCATGCAAATTGAACATTCAGTTTTTCAGCTCAAATCAGAATTTACATAAAGTATGGCCCTATTGTGCCCAATGCATAAGGTTTCAGAGATTGACATAAACTAACAATAAGTCACATATCATGTTAAAATTCATATTTAAGAAGCTTACATGCTCATTAAATAAACACAATCCACAGAGTATAAAACAGAGAGCAATTTACAGATTCGATTATAGTTTCGCTAGCCACATTCGTACGCGATTAGCCGAAGATCTAGATACAATTAGCCTATGATATCTACATGAAAGATGAATTAATTTTTGTGTAGATTTCAAATATGCAAAGCTTTAATCACAGAAGCTAACACATTTTATCATACAAGGTCATTTTCATGCAAGTGCTGTATAAAACTACTTTTACACTAATTCAAGCATATCTCGGGTTTTACATAAGCAAACGACATGATATCCTAGTGTAAACTGAGTGTTTTTAAATTACCTATCCAATGGTATAAATTTCACAATCCAATTCGTGGTATATCAAACCCAGATTTCTGATCAATCACAAAAACACAACGTTAATTTCAATTGGCCATAACTTGATCATCCGGAAATGAAATCAAGCGAATCCAAAGCCTAAAATCAATAGTTTTTCGCAAGGAATCTAATTATAATATAATATCATACAATTGAAAAATTAAAATTACTGTACACATCAAATACAAATTCAGTTTTTGCATAAAATAATCAAGACGAGCAATTTATCGCATCTAGTATTCATCAAACATCAAGACTTGAGCAATAGACAACCTAATCCATGAAACCTTAATAAAAATCTGATTTTAGAAATTAGAGTTTATGTGTTTATACCTTTGATCACAAAATCGTTTATACAAACGCGTAGAGAACGATGCAAGCAACAATATTGATCAAAGAAGCAAAAACAAGAGATCAAAACTTGATGGAGAATTGTAGGGATGAAGGTATGGGATTATTTGGTGTGTATGGGGCTGCAATCATGGAGCAAGAATGATAGGAAAAAGAATGGGGCATGTTCTCTTGTTACTTAGAAATTAAGAGAATATAGTTAGTGTCCTAAACAACCAAAAGTCAACAAACATGGGCCTAAACTAATAGTCAACATGCATTGGCTACTCATGGGACCAAGGATGATGAGGTATGAGGTCATGGCCATGTGGCCTCGGGCTCATTTTTTGTAAAAGCTCGTTCGCGCGTGGTTCGTTTCGAGTGCCATTAACCGTACCGAATCTCCAGAACGTTAACTAGTCGTTGAAACAAAATCACCGTGTTTAATTCATTAAGTAAATAATAAATTAAATTTCTTTCATAAGTTCAATAATTATTAAGAATAATTATTCTATCGTTTTTCTGAGTTCCGTTAACTGAAAAGTTTTCTAGGCGATTAACTTTAATCGTATCGTTTCTAGTTTAATTCGTCAACCGAACTAAGTTCACTAATTAATATAACATATTAATTCAAGTAATCCACTAAGGATCAAGTACGCATTTAATTACTTTAAATACGAAAAAGTTTCACATAGCCACTGTTAACTATTCTGGAAAAAAAATTGGCGTATGAAAATTGTATGATTTAACTAACGATCGTCAAGTATTTAACGGAAGTTTTAATGGAAAAACTCGGGTTGTTACATTACCCACCTGTTATTGAAAATTTCGTCCCGAAATTTGGATGATGGCAGTTATTGATGAAAATAAAATATTTTCGTATCATTAGAAATCCACGTTTCAACGTGAGCTTGAATTCTATAACTAAGTTTGCAAATAAACTTTATACTTGGCTTGAATAGTTTGTATTTCCAGACATAAGCCTTCATACATTCTTTTAATAAAAGAATTTGGTCATATACGAGTGTTTTGTCAAATAATATGATAAGATTAAATAATCTTTCGAGATCTCTATACGGATGGACTTCTAAGGTACGTTCGGTTTCGTAATGAATACGAGTTAAGTGTATAGAATTTCTTATCATCAAGAACATGAATGAAATGATTCGGTTACGTGTAAAAATACGACTGAATATGTCACTAACGGATGTATTGAAGTAATAGTTGTCCGCCTTGACTTTTCGATGTGATCACTATTGAATCTCCTAAATTTAAGGGATTTGAATATAATCGTTTGAAATCTGTGAGATTTGGATCCAGTAATTAAGGAAATTAGAATCCTTTTCTTTTTGATTTAATACAATTATCTTAATCGGCTGACGCGTTGCTATGGTAAAAAGTTTTGATATAAATTAATCATCTCTGCGTCCTTATTTTCTCAACCTCAATCTTCTTACTTTCAAAATTCTATTTTCGAAAATTTTGTGAAGATGCTTCATCCGCTCTTGATTTTCGTTACTATTTTGACTGTGTATACAGTCATTCTTCTTTTTAGTCTACCACCAGAAGAATATCTGTTCTTCTATAATGCTCTAGGGGTGACAGTATTTTTAATTCTACCACTCTTCTGTTTTTCAATACTTATTGATATAAATGGTTTATGATCTTCCATGTTTGTTGTCTTTTATATTCTGACCTATTTTTCGAAGACTCATTCTTTTTATCCAAGAAGATCCTCAAATTGTTCTTCTATACATGGTCAAATAATACGGATCAATGGCTGGTGATAATGCAGAAACATTCGCTGTTCATCGTCATAGTATCCGTTTTCACCTTGTTTTCTCTTCTAGACTTTAAATCAAGCAAGTAATGGTCCAGAATTCGTAGGTATGGAGTTTCGAATGATCATAATATACAAAGTAGAAAGGAAAGGTAATAGCACAATTTGATTTGTCAAATTACCAGAATATCCGAAAAAGACTGAATCATCAAGAAATATATTTCCTTGATATGTTTAGAAGTTAAATAGAATGAAAGAGTTATGTAACATGGTTCATGATGATTGTAAGGTCTGTGAATCATCATCTTCCATTAGAAATTCAGCATGACTTCGGAGCAAGATATTCTATAAAGATGTCATCGGATCCAGAATTACCTGGATTCTTTGAATATAGGGTTTGGTCCTTGTATTTGTCCTTGGTCTCCTTCATGGTTAGCTCAATCCGTTTTTCAGTTCCATATCTGAGCCTTTTTCAATACGTTATTCTTTATCATCAAACTTTTGGCCATTAAGACCATCTATAGCTTTTGCTGCTTCGTCAGCATTCTCAAGGTTAACGAATCTGAATCGTTGGTTATCAATCCGAGATGGTTTCAAGAGATTTTATTTTTAGATGATTAAACGTTGATTGTAATCGTTAACGGATCTAATGGTTGACGAATAGGCGTTGTTGATTTCAAAAGTAATGAATGATAATTTCGATGGTTTGATGTGATAATTCATCATATAATACAAATGAATATAATTCATGAATGTAGTGATCTTTAGGAAGATAACACTTGCTAAAGCTTTACTTAGATTCTGATACGTCAAAATCAGAATATATAGTAGTTGTTCTTTAGTGAACGGATACACATATCTTGTGAGTGTAATTAGTATAGTTACTGATTATTGAATCAGAATTTGAAGAATGTATAATGTAACATATTAATGTGAGATATAAATATTTCTCGGGTTCTACCTACCCGTTAAATATTTTTACAATTTACAGTTTGTACAGAATAGTTTTTAATTACAATCTTTATGAAGATATATATTCGTATATATTCTTCAGATGTAATCATGGATTTAATGAGTTAATATAATATTAAACTCATTTGATTTACGGTTGAAGATAATCTCCAAAACCTTAGAGATTTCATAATTGTCGCGAAATATTTCGTTAATGAAGTTATGAATCAATACCTCATCGTTCATTGTTTATTAATATACCTCGGTATATGATATTGATGCTCGTGAAGTTCTTGTGAAATTTACAAGGCACGAATAATGTTTTCTAGAAAGTTTCGAGTACATCAAAAATAGAAGTGAAAAATCAAACATGTATTTGAATAATACACTTAGTTTATTATGAAATGGAGTTTATTGTGCTGAAGCAGTGATTAATGATTGTTAAGTCATTAACGAAGGATGTACATCATAGCATATTAGTGATATGATTTAACCAAGTAGTACATACTAGTTAAGATTCACACGTAATAGTTTAGCACGAAAAGATTTATTATTCTTCCAAACCATATATATATAAAGTAGACATATATAATTTTTTTTTCAGGAAGAATGAGTCAATACATCTTAACTCACAATTACTAATATTCCTTGGTATCTATGGGGTGTATGATGTTGATATCCGAAGTACCGAGTGTGATGTTGAGGTGTGGGATGCGGATGTTGTTGTTGGTGAAGCTGATGCTATTGGTGGTGATGTTGATGGTACTGGTGGTGCTGGCTATGCTGCTGGTGCTGCTGATGCTCTTAGATTTCGCACCATATTTTCCAGAGCCACTACTCGAGCGCGAAGCTCGTTGACTTCTTCTACTATTCCGGGATGATTGGCGGTTCGGACAAGTGGATGAATAAGATCTAGAATTCTGGATATTAGATATTCGTGGCGGGATATCCTGGAAATGAGGGTGAAAATGGTGTTCCGGATTGGTTCCCGGTAAGTGCTTCAGGTTCTTCACCAAGAGGTGAATTCGGTTGGTGGAAGGGATCGCCTTCTTCTCGCCTCCATTGATTAAGTCGACTACGAACCCACCCCCAATTCATCCAGAAAATATGATGGCTAATAGGTTCGTTCGTTCCGGTTACGCTGTCCATGGAGCTCGAGGAATCAGATGAGAAATCCATATTATGTGTTTGGAATAGGGTTTGATATGAATTGAGTGTTGGATGCTATGTTTGTCTCCTTGAATACGTGTATATAGCAAAAAGATTTCCGTAATTTACGGAGGAAATTTAGGAAATATATCAGACAAAATATAATATAATAAGTATGATAGCGACAGGATTAGCCTATATGTAATTGGTACAATAATTGCAGTAAGATTTCGGTGGATCAAAAATGATAAGCAGTGAGAAGTAGTGATCGGTCGCGACTAGTGGTGAGAGGCAGCATTGAGTAGTAGTAACCAACGATAAATAGCAAGGGGTAGTGGTATAAGATGATGAGTATGTCCAGGCAGTGTCTTCGTAGTGCCAAGTAGAAATCAGGGGTGACGGACAGTGTCGGGTAGTGACGAATTGTGACGTGATTACACGCTCCTTATAGGTTATAATAACAATTAAATCGTACGGTGTAAATTTCTACTCATATTTGAAATTAAACGGTTTATGTTCTAAACAGTATTTATCCAAGTAACCTACTTGACTCGCTCCCAATTCCTTATTTTGCGATGTCAGAACTTCTATATGAGTTACTGTAATGTAATCCCGGTCATTACATTACGCTATCTCACATTTCCATTTGACATAACTCCATAAGTTCAAGATGGCGTAACAACTTAATTTAGTTAAATCTAGCGTCGCATGTACGTATGTGATTCGTAGTATAACGTTTTAGTTCAAGTCCATATCATATGGGTATAAGGTGTATATGTACATGATGTAATGTGTAGCCCTACATGTCGTATTGTGAAGCAAATAGTGCATGTATGGTGTATAAAAGTCATCCAACACACACGACTATAGACTAGACTTCACTAATGCGCCCTACGGTTAGACACACTAATGTATCCTAGTTCTCTATAGCCAAAGCTCTGATACCATCTTTAACACCCCGTCAAAAATCCCTTTAACGGAATGTTAACTCTAGTCCCAGTGCTTGGCTTGACATCTACGTAACAGCAATATTCTACAGCGGAAGCAATTAATACCTGAGAATAAAACACGCAAAAAGGATCAACAACAATGTTGAGTGAATCTACAGGTTTTAGGTAAACAATTCAGTATGTTTAAGAAATACATTTCGAAAACGGTTATTAGTGGAAGACCACCAAGGTTCAATGTTAAAAGTTAGACAACTCTGTGTCCCATTTCAAAAGTTGGTTGACACTACCATGTCAAGTTTCAATCATTTGTAGACAATACCATGTCAAGTTTCAAATATTCGTAGACAATACCATGTCAAGTTTTATCTCATTTGTTCGTAAACCACAGTTTTAAATAACGTTGTATAGTATCTGAAAAACAGTTATCAGAAATATAGTTTAGTTTCTTTGACCACGAGATTTTACAAGTACAACTCCAAGTTGCGAAACGTTTACATAATCTATGAGCACCTGAATACTAGCAATGACCCAAGTATAGAATCCACTATACCTGCCTTTACCTCAAAAAAATATTATACACTTGTACGAATGTATTATGTTCAAAGTAAATGCACCACAGTTTTTATAGCGGGTGAGGTTGTCAACCTAACGGATCCGTCCATATAAATTGTGCCTACACCGATGGTATTTAAAGTATTCAAGCTAGAGGCTTTGTGTACAAAATCAATATGCAGATATAGTACTCGTGTCAATAAAAAAAGCATTTGATAATATAAGTATAACAGCGTGTATTCTCATCCCTGAAAACATGTAAAAAGCGGGACTGTAGACTCACCTTTGAATAAAGCTCGGATTGAAAAGTGGACAATTTACTTGTATGGTTTATAGCCGAGTAATGCAACCTAAGTATATGTATTTAGGTTGGTCAATAAATATGTCTTAAACAAGTGTGGTTTCATAGTATAAGTTGTCTTATTGCTCGAATCGACGCGTTTCAAAGTAGAAGTCAACATACAGTCAACTAATTCATGCAAGTCAAACAAAGTCAACCGAAGTCAAACCAAAAGTCAAACTTGGTCAAAGTAGTAAACTAAATTCAAAATCAGTAGGTTCATGTCAAATGTTGGTCAACATATCAAACCTAAGTCAAACAACACGTTTTAGATCATAATTGGTCAATTTCACAATTTCAGTTTATCGTTGTGCACAAAGTTCATGTACATGTAGCAAACTTAGCATATTATATCATAGTACAAAATTCAAGTAAACATGGAAAACTCCAAATCATAAGTATACTCAAAATCGATTCCAAAAAGTCCGGCCAGGGTCTCATACGATAATTAAAAGTCAGGAATCAGAAGGGGTACATTTGGGGTTCACCAAGTCAGTTTCTGACCGCGCACTGATTTGGTTTTAGCTATAACCGGAGTTAGGAACATGAAATAGATACAAGACCAGTGTCCATAGTTCAAAAACAAGTTAAACTAACACATATCAAAAATCGAGCAATTTTGGTTTAGCCAATTTGTACAGTTTATTCATGCAAATTGAACATTCAGTTTTTCAGCTCAAATCAGAATTTACATAAAGTATGGCCCTATTGTGCCCAATGCATAAGGTTTCAGAGATTGACATAAACTAACAATAAGTCACATATAATGTTAAAATTCATATTACAGAAGCTTACATGCTCATTCATTAAACACAATCCACAGAGTATAAAACAGAGAGTAATTTACATATTCGATTCTAGTTTCGCTAGTCACATTCGCACGCGATTAGCCGAAGATCTAGATACAATTATACTATGATATCTACATGAAAGATGAAGTAATTTTTGTGTAGATTTCAAATATGCAAATCTTTAATCACAGAAGCTAACACATTTTATCATACAAGGTCGTTTTCATGCAAGTGCTGTATAAAACTACTTTTACACTAATTCAAGCATATCTCGGGTTTTACATAAGCAAACGACATGATATCCTAGTGTAAACTGAGTGTTTTTAAATTACCTATCCAATGGTATAAATTTCACAATCCAATTCGTGGTCTATCAAACCCAGATTTCTGATCAATCACAAAAATACAACGTTAATTTCAATTGGCCATAACTTGATCATCCGGAAATGAAATCAAGCGAATCCAAAGCCTAAAATCAATAGTTTTTCGCAAGGAATCTAATTATAATATAATATCATACAATTTAAAAATTAAAATTACTGTACACATCAAATACAAATTCGGTTTTCGCATAAAACAATCAAGACGAGCAATTTATCGCATCTAGTATTCATCAAACATCAAGACTTGAGCAATAGACAACCTAATCCATGAAACCTTAATAAAAATCTGATTTTAGAGATTAGAGTTTATGTGTTTATACCTTTGATCACAAAATCGTTTATACAAATGCGTAGAGAACGATGCAAGCAACAATGTTGATCAAAGAAGCAAAAACAAGAGATCAAAACTTGATGGAGAATTGTAGGGATGAAGGTATGGGATTATTTGGTGTGTATGGGGCTGCAATCATGGAGCAAGAATGATAGGAAAAAGAATGGAACATGTTCTCTTGTTACTTAGAAATTAAGAGAATATAGTTAGTGTCCTAAACAATCAAAAGTCAACAAACATGGGCCTAAACTAATAGTCAACATGCATTGGCTACTCATGGGACCAAGGATGATGAGGTATGAGGTCATGGCCATGTGGCCTCGGGCTCATTTTTTGTAAAAGCTCGTTCGTGCGTGGTTCGTTTCGAGTGCCATTAACCGTACCGAATCTCCGGAACGTTAACTAGTCGTTGAAACAAAATCACCGTGTTTAATTCATTAAGTAAATAATAAATTAAATTTCTTTCATAAGTTCAATAATTATTAAGAATAATTATTCTATTGTTTTTCTGAGTTCCGTTAACTGAAAAGTTTTCTAGGCGATTAACTTTAATCGTATCGTTTCTAGTTTAATTCGTCAACCGAATTAAGTTCACTAATTAATATAACATATTAATTCAAGTAATCCACTAAGGATCAAGTACGCATTTAATTACTTTAAATACGAAAAAGTTTCACATAGCCACTGTTAACTATTCTGGAAAAAAAAATTGGCGTATGAAAATTGTATGATTTAACTAACGATCGTCAAGTATTTAACGGAAGTTTTAACGGAAAAACTTGGGTTGTTACATTTTGAAAGTCAACTTTGTTGATTACCTCATGACATACATGAAATGTCCCGTTCTTATTGATTAAAAACGTTCCATATTAATTGATTTCGTTGCGAGGTTTTGACCTCTATATGAGACGTTTTTCAAAGACTGCATTCATTTTAAAACAAACCATAACCTTTATTTCATCAATAAAGGTTTAAAAAGCTTTACGTAGATTATCAAATAATGATAATCTAAAATATCTTGTTTACACACGACCATTACATAATGGTTTACAATACAAATATGTTACAACAAAATAAGTTTCTTGAATGCAGTTTTTACACAATATCATACAAGCATGGACTCCAAATCTCGTCCTTATTTAAGTATGCGACATCGGAAGCTCTTAATAATCACCTGAGAATAAACATGCTTAAAACGTCAACAAAAATGTTGGTGAGTTATAGGTTTAACCTATATATATCAAATCATAATAATAGACCACAAGATTTCATATTTCAATACACATCCCATACATAGAGATAAAAATCATTCATATGGTGAACACCTGGTAACCGACATTAACAAGATGCATATATAAGAATATCCCCATCATTCCGGGGCACCCTTCGGATATGATATAAATTTCGAAGTACTAAAGCATCCGGTACTTTGGATGGGGTTTGTTAAGCCCAATAGATCTATCTTTAGGATTCGCGTCAATTAGGGTGTCTGTTCCCTAATTCTTAGATTACCAGACTTAATAAAAAGGGGCATATTCGATTTCGATAATTCAACCATAGAATGTAGTTTCACGTACTTGTGTATATTTTGTAAATCATTTATAAAACCTGCATGTATTCTCATCCCAAAAATATTAGATTTTAAAAGTGGGACTATAACTCACTTTCACAGATTTTTACTTCGTCGGGAGGTAAGACTTGGCCACTGGTTGATTCACGAACCTATAACAATATATACATATATATATCAAAGTATGTTCAAAATATATTTACAACACTTTTAATATATTTTGATGTTTTAAGTTTATTAAGTCAGCTGTCCTCGTTAATAACCTACAACTAGTTATCCACAGTTAGATGTACAGAAATAAATCGATAAATATTATCTTGAATCAATCCACGACCCAGTGTATACGTATCTCAGTATTGATCACAACTCAAACTATATATATTTTGGAATCAACCTCAACCCTGTATAGCTAACTCCAACATTCACACATAGAGTGTCTATGGTTGTTCCGAAATATATATAGATGTGTCGACATGATAGGTCGAAACATTGTATACGTGTCTATGGTATCTCAAGATTACATAATATACAATACAAGTTGATTAAGTTATGGTTGGAATAGATTTGTTACCAATTTTCACGTAGCTAAAATGAGAAAAATTATCCAATCTTGTTTTACCCATAACTTCTTCATTTTAAATCCATTTTGAGTGAATCAAATTGCTATGGTTTCATATTGAACTCTATTTTATGAATCTAAACAGAAAAAGTATAGGTTTATGGTCGGAAAAATAAGTTACAAGTCATTTTTGTAAAGGTAGTCATTTCAGTCGAAAGAACGACGTCTAGATGACCATTTTAGAAAACATACTTCCACTTTGAGTTTAACCATAATTTTTGGATATAGTTTCATGTTCATAATAAAAATCATTTTCTCAGAATAACAACTTTTAAATCAAAGTTTATCATAGTTTTTAATTAACTAACCCAAAACAGCCCGCGGTGTTACTACGACGGCGTAAATCCGGTTTTACGGTGTTTTTCGTGTTTCCAGGTTTTAAATCATTAAGTTAGCATATCATATAGATATAGAACATGTGTTTAGTTGATTTTAAAAGTCAAGTTAGAAGGATTAACTTTTGTTTGAGAACAAGTTTAGAATTAACTAAACTATGTTCTAGTGATTACAAGTTTAAACCTTCGAATAAGATAGCTTTATATGTATGAATCGAATGATGTTATGAACATCATTACTACCTTAAGTTCCTTGGATAAACCTACTTGAAAATAGAAAAATGGATCTAGCTTCAACGGATCCTTGGATGGCTCGAAGTTCTTGAAGCAGAATCATGACACGAAAACAAGTTCAAGTAAGATCATCACTTGAAATAAGATTGTTATAGTTATAGAAATTGAACCAAAGTTTGAATATGATTATTACCTTGTATTAGAATGATAAACTACTGTAAGAAACAAAGATTTCTTGAGGTTGGATGATCACCTTACAAGATTGGAAGTGAGCTAGCAAACTTGAAAGTATTCTTGATTTTATGTAACTAGAACTTGTAGAATATATGAAGAACACTTAGAACTTGAAGATAGAACTTGAGAGAGATCAATTAGATGAAGAAAATTGAAGAATGAAAGTGTTTGTAGGTGTTTTTGGTCGTTGGTGTATGGATTAGATATAAAGGATATGTAATTTTGTTTTCATGTAAATAAGTCATGAATGATTACTCATATTTTTGTAATTTTATGAGATATTTCATGCTAGTTGCCAAATGATGGTTCCCACATGTGTTAGGTGACTCACATGGGCTGCTAAGAGCTGATCATTGGAGTGTATATACCAATAGTACATGCATCTAAAAGCTGTGTATTGTACGAGTACGAATACGGGTGCATACGAGTAGAATTGTTGATGAAACTGAACGAGGATGTAATCGTAAGCATTTTTGTTAAGTAGAAGTATTTTGATAAGTGTATTGAAGTCTTTCAAAAGTGTATAAATACATATTAAAACACTACATGTATATACATTTTAACTGAGTCGTTAAGTCATCGTTAGTCGTTACATGTAAGTGTTGTTTTGAAACCTTTAGGTTAACGATCTTGTTAAATGTTGTTAACCCAATGTTTATAATATCAAATGAGATTTTAAATTATTATATTATCATGATATTATCATGTATGAATATCTCTTAATATGATATATATACCTTAAATGTCTTTACAACGACAATCGTTACATATATGTCTCGTTTAAAAATCATTAAGTTAGTAGTCTTGTTTTTACATATGTAGTTCATTGTTAATATACTTAATGATATGTTTACTTATCATAGTATCATGTTAACTATATATATATCCATATATATGTCATCATATAGTTTTTACAAGTTTTAACGTTCGTGAATCACCGGTCAACTTGGGTGGTCAATTGTCTATATGAAACATATTTCAATTAATCAAGTCTTAACAAGTTTGATTGCTTAACATGTTGGAAACATTTAATCATGTAAATATCAATCTTAATTAATATATATAAACATGGAAAAGTTCGGGTCACTACAATACAAATAAGATCTGAAGAAATTCACTATTTAAAATTTGAATTTAGAAAGTTATGGCTTGGATAATTGTTGGTTATTTAATATTTATTTTATTCCATGGTTTTACACATGCATTGTAACCATGAACAAGCTATATATAGGTTTAATAATGTTGTTATTAAATTGTGATTGCATACATAGCCCATAATGCCTCGACCAATGTGTGATTGTTGTGATTGTTGGTTACGGCAATTTTATGCCATGTTGTTTTTGATTTAATTGGAGGCCATAGGAGCCAAAGTTGTATTTTGTTTATTTTCAATTTCATAGTATTGTATTTAGGTTTATTTCAATTTGTAAATGTACTAGACTAGTCGTATTTTCAATTTTAAATAAATGTAATAAGATGAAGATTGAAGATAAAGATACAACTTGGAGCTTGACTTAGAAGATGGCGAACATGTCAAGTTAACAACGATGGCGTTCGGTAAGTTTTCACTTGGATCTTGAATCAAGTGGGAGCTATGGTTTGTCCTTAGTTTGACCTCTTGATCCCATGACGGCTCATGGGATCAAGCATAGGATATTTTGGGCTAGGCTATGTATGTGTGTGATGCATGGATGTGTTTTATTTATTGCATTTTATATTTAATTGCTGATTATAATATATGCAAATTGTTTTTGATGAAAACATCAAATAAAATCTGTAACGAGTTTTAAAGATTAAAATTGATGATTTTAAAAATGTTAAACTCTAACGAGTTTAAAGTTAAATGTTTTTTGAAACTCAAATATAGGTGACATCTTTTAAAATTGTTTTAAAACGATACAATTTTGTGTATTTTTTAAATTTTATTTATAAAATAAAATAACAAACTAGACACACAAACACGATCGTCATATATAATTAGTTAAAATGTTTTAACAATTAGTGTAACGAATCTTGTGTGCATGCATTATCCGTTAACACAAACTTTTCAATATACCCGTCAAATTTAAGTCATGCCATCCAATGAGCTTGCAAACACTCCTTGTTATTTTTTGATTACGGTGAAACCTAATTGAATTATAGCCACGAGGTGGATTTTTAGTTACGAGTGAGACTAGGCTAAATTTCCACTGTTTCCAAATTGAACGACTTAATCGTATTCACGGTGAGACCTGAGTTCGAGGCAAAGATGGGACAAACACGCCAGTAGATAATAGTAGTTTGTTGGACTACACATATCTCTAGGTCCCATAAAGATCTAAGAGTTGCACTTCTGATGCAATTGGTACCTGCTACCTACCAATAGACTCCATAACTGCTAGCTGATCAACAGATGTTGCTATGGAATCTCTATGTGGATCTTAGGTTTTCGTAAATTAATTGTTTTTAAAATATATAAAAACTTGGGTAGTTAATTTATTAAAGTTTTATATCGAAAATACTAAATTGAATCTTGTTCTTTTGTAGATGTCAAACAATCAAAACGTAAACCAAAACACTCTCCGTTCTTTGTTGGAGAAGGAGAAACTCAATGGTTCAAACTTCCTAGACTGGTACCGCAACTTGAGAATCGTTCTCAAATATGAAGGGAAGTTGAACAAAATTGAAGAACCCTTACCCGAAGCTCCTTCTGAGACAGCTACTGCTGCTCAAAAGAATGCTTATCAGAAGTTGTTTGATGAGCAAGAGAATATAGCTTTAATCATGCTTGCTAGTATGACTTCTGACCTCCAAAAGGAAATGGAAGATCGTACAGCATATGATATGATGACTGAGCTGAAAAATATGTTTCAGAAACAAGCTAGTCAAGAGTTATATGAAACTTATAAGCTTCTTCAAACATGCAAAATGGAGGAGGGTCAATCAGTGAGCTCTAATGTCTTGAAAATAAAAAGCTACATTGACCGATTGGAAAAACTTAGAACTACCTTGCCGCCCAACTTGGCTGTGAACACAGTTTTGGCTTCACTACAAAAATCGTATCACCAGTTTGTGATGAATTACAATATGCAAGGTTGGGAGAAATCTCTGGCAGAGATGCACTCGATGCTCAAAACTGCTGAACAGAATATTCCATCTAAGGTTTCCAATCCGGGTGTCCTGATGATTAGGGATGGTAAGGTGAAAAAGAATAAGCTGAAAACTTGGGGAAAAGAAAAAGGAAAGTCAATTGCTAAGAAGAAGATTCCACCACCTCCCAAGAAAGAAAACTCAGCGAAAGACGCCGAATGTTTCCACTGTGGAAAAGTTGGCCACTGGAGGAGGAACTGTCCCTCCTACCTATCTGAGTTGAGAAAAGGCAAAGCTGGCGAAGCCAGCAAATCAGGTATATTTCATATACAGTTATATACTTTTTCTAGTGATTCCTGGATTTTTGATACTGGTTGTGGTACTCACATCTGTAATAATATGCAGGGAATGAGAAGAAGTAA
Organism: Rutidosis leptorrhynchoides; assembly: GCF_046630445.1. Classification (NCBI taxonomy): domain Eukaryota; kingdom Viridiplantae; phylum Streptophyta; class Magnoliopsida; order Asterales; family Asteraceae; genus Rutidosis; species Rutidosis leptorrhynchoides. Next base: position 461,797,724 of record NC_092334.1, read on the forward strand.
GAGACTGAAGAAAGGCACACTGGATTTAAGAGTGGGCAATGGGGATCGAGCATCTGTTGAAGCCATTGGAACTTATGAGCTTACTCTACCCAGTGGTCTTATTATTTTGTTAGAACAACGTCATTATGCTCCTAGTATTACGAGCAACGTAGTTTTAGTTTCTCTATTGAAAGATGTTGGTTTTGAACTTACATTTACACACTTTAGTATTTCAGTTTCTAAGGATAATATCTTTTATTTTAATGCTTATCCACGTGATGGTATTTTTGAAATTGATATGCATGGTGTGATTTCAAACAATAATTCTATATATATCTGTACTGCTAAACGAATCAAGTAAGACTTGAATAATACCTATCTATGGCATTGTCGTCTTGGTCATATAAACAAACAACGCAATTCAAAACTCCAATCTGATAGGCTTTTGGAATCAACTGGCTCTGAGTCATTTGATGTGTGCAAGTCATGTTTATGTGGAAAGATGACAAAGGCTCCTTTCTTCGGTTTAGGTGAAAGAGCTAAAGATTTTTTAGGACTAATACATACTGATGTATGTGGCCCTTTTAGAACTATGTCTAGACATGGTGAATCATACTTCATTACATTTACTGATGATTATAGTAGATATGGTTATGTTTACTTGCTGAAACATAAACATGAAGTTTTTGAAACGTTCAAAATCTTCTAAAATGAAGTAGAAAATCAACTTGGAAAGACCATTAAAGCCCTTCGCTCTGATCGGTGAAATGTCCCGTTCTTATTGATTAAAAACGTTCCATATTAATTGATTTCGTTGTGAGGTTTTTGACCTCTATATGAGACGTTTTTCAAAGACTGCATTCATTTTAAAACAAACCATAACCTTTATTTCATCAATAAAGGTTTAAAAAGCTTTATGTAGATTATCAAATAATGATAATCTAAAATATCCTGTTTACACACGACTATTACATAAAGGTTTACAATACAAATATGTTACAACGAAATAAGTTTCTTGAATACAGTTTTTACACAATATCATACAAGCATGGACTCCAAATCTTGTCCTTATTTAAGTATGCGACAACGGAAGCTCTTAATAATCACCTGAGAATAAACATGCTTAAAACGTCAACAAAAATGTTGGTGAGTTATAGGTTTAACCTATATATATCAAATCGTAACAATAGACCACAAGATTTCATATTTCAATATACATCCCATACATAGAGATAAAAATCATTCATATGGTGAACACCTGGTAATCGACATTAACAAGATGCATATATAAGAATATCCCCATCATTCTGGGACACCCTTCGGATATGATATAAATTTCGAAGTACTAAAGCATCCGGTACTTTGGATGGGGTTTGTTAGGCCCAATAGATCTATCTTTAGGATTCGCGTAAATTAGGGTGTCTGTTCCCTAATTCTTAGATTACCAGACTTAATAAAAAGGGGCATATTCGATTTCGATAATTCAACCATAGAATGTAGTTTCACGTACTTGTGTCTATATTGTAAATCATTTATAAAACCTGCATGTATTCTCATCCCAAAAATATTAGATTTTAAAAGTGGGACTATAACTCACTTTCACAGATTTTTACTTCGTCGGGAAGTAAGACTTGGCCACTGGTCGATTCACGAACCTATAACAAATATGTACCTATATATCAAAGTAAGTTCAAAATATATTTACAATACTTTTAATACATTTTGATGTTTTAAGTTTATTAAGTCAGCTGTCCTCGTTAGTAACCTACAACTAGTTGTCCACAGTTAGATGTACAGAAATAAATCGATAAATATTATCTTGAATCAATCCACGACCTAATGTATACATGTCTTAGGCTAAATCACAACTCAAAGTATATATATTTTTGGAATCAACCTCAACCCTGTATAGCTAACTCCAACAGTACTGCATATAGAGTGTCTATGGTTGTTCCAAATAATATATATACATGGGTCGATATGATATGTCAAAATATTTGCATACGTGTATATGGTATTCCAAGATTACATAATATATTAGAATACATGTATAATACAATATAAGTTAGCTAGGATATGATTTGTATAGAATTGTTAATATTTCCCGTAGCTACAAAAATAAAAAAATATCCAATCTTGTTTTACCCATAACTTCTTCATTTTAAATCCGTTTTGAGTGAATCAAATTGCTATGGTTTCATATTGAACTCTATTTTATGAATCTAAACAGAAAAAGTATAGGTTTATAGTCAAAAATATAAGTTACAAAGTCGTTTTTGTAAGAGGTAGTCATTTCAGTCGAAAGAACGACGTCTTGATGACCATTTTGAAAAACATACTTCCACTTTGAGTTTAACCATGATTTTTGGATATAGTTTCATGTTCATAAGAAAAATAATTTTCCCAGAAGAACAACTTTTAAATCAAAGTTTATCATAGTTTTTAATTATCAAACCCAAAACAGCCCGCGGTGTTACTACGACGGCGTATGTCCAGTTTTACGGTATTTTTCGTGTTTCCAGGTTTTAAATCATTAAGTTAGCATATCATATAGATATAGAACATGTGTTTAGTTGATTTTAAAAGTCAAGTTAGAAGGATTAACTTTTGTTTGCAAACAAGTTTAGAATTAACTAAACTATGTTCTAGTGATTTCAAGTTTAAACCTTCGAATAAGATAGCTTTATATGTATGAATCGAATGATGTTATGAACATCATTACTACCTCAAGTTTTGTGGATAAACCTACTGGAAAAGAGACAAATGGATCTAGCTTCAAAGGATCTTGGATGGCTTGAAAGTTCTTGAAGTAGAATCATGACACGAAAACAAGTTCAAGTAAGATTTCCACTCGAAATAAGATTGTTATAGTTATAGAAATTGAATCAAAGTTTGAATATGAGTATTACCTTATATTAGAAAGATATCTTACTGTAAATAAGAAAGATTTCTTGAGGTTGGATGATCACTCTACAAGATTGGAAGTAAGCTAGCAAACTTGGAAGTATTCTTGATTTTATGAAACTAGAACTTGTAGAATTTATGAAGAACACTTAGAACTTGAAGATGGAACTTGAGAGAGATCAATTAGATGAAGAAAATTGAAGAATTAAAGTGTTTTTAGGTGTTTTTGGTCGTTGGTGTATGGATTAGATATAAAGGATATGTAATTTTGTTTTCATGTAAATAAGTCATGAATGATTACTCATATTTTTGTAATTTTATGAGATATTTCATGCTAGTTGCCAAATGATGGTTCCTACATGTGTTAGGTGACTCAAATGGGCTACTAAGAGGTGATCATTGGAGTGTATATACCAATAGTACATACATCTAAAAGTTGTGTATTGTACGAGTACGAATACGGGTGCATACGAGTAGAATTGTTGATGAAACTGAACGAGGATGTAATTGTAAGCATTTTTTTAAGTAGAAGTATTTTGATAAGTGTCTTGAAGTCTTTCAAAAGTGTATGAATACATATTAAAACACTACATGTATATACATTTTAACTGAGTCGTTATGTCATCGTTAGTCGTTACATGTAAGTGTTGTTTTGAAACCTTTAGGTTAACGATCTTGTTAAATGTTGTTAACCCAATGTTTATAATATCAAATGAGATTTTAAATTATTATATTATCATGATATTATGATGTACGAATATCTCTTAATATGATATATATACATTAAATGTCGTTACAACGATAATCGTTACATATATGTCTCGTTTCAAAATCATTAAGTTAGTAGTCTTGTTTTTGCAAATGAAGTTCATTGTTAATATACTTAATGATATGTTTACTTATCATAATATCATGTTAACTATATATATAACCATATATATGTCATCATATAGTTTTTACAAGTTTTAACGTTCGTGAATCGCCGGTCAACTTGGGTGGTCAATTGTCTATATGAAACCTATTTCAATTAATCAAGTCTTAACAAGTTTGATTACTTAACATGTTGGAAACACTTAATCATGTAAATAACAATTTCATTTAATATATATATAAACATGGAAAAGTTCGGGTCACTACAGTACCTACCCGTTAAATAAATTTCGTCCCGAAATTTTAAGCAGTTGGAGGTGTTGACGTATCTTCTGGAAATAAATGCGGGTATTTCTTCTTCATCTGATCTTCTCATTCCCAGGTGAACTCGGGTCCTCTACGAGCATTCCATCGAACCTTAACAATTGGTATCTTGTTTTGCTTAAGTCTTTTAACCTCACGATCCATTATTTCGACGGGTTCTTCGATGAATTGAAGTTTTTCGTTGATTTGGATTTCATCTAACGGAATAGTGAGATCTTCTTTAGCAAAACATTTCTTAAAATTCGAGACGTGGAAAGTGTTATGTACAGCCGCGAGTTGTTGAGGTAACTCAAGTCGGTAAGCTACTGGTCCGACACGATCAATAATCTTGAATGGTCCGATATACCTTGGATTTAATTTCCCTCGTTTACCAAATCGAACAATGCCTTTCCAAGGTGCAACTTTAAGCATGACCATCTCTCCAATTTCAAATTCTATATCTTTTCTTTTAATGTCAGCGTAGCTCTTTTATCGACTTTGGGCGGTTTTCAACCGTTGTTGAATTTGGATGATCTTCTCGGTAGTTTCTTGTATTATCTCCGGACCCGTAATCTGTCTATCCCCTACTTCACTCCAACAAATCGGAGACCTGCACTTTCTACCATAAAGTGCTTCAAACGGCGCCATCTCAATGCTTGAATGGTAGCTGTTGTTGTAGGAAAATTCTGCAAACGGTAGATGTCGATTCCAACTGTTTCCGAAATCAATAACACATGCTCGTAGCATGTCTTCAAGCGTTTGTATCGTCCTTTTGCTCTGCCCATCAGTTTGTGGATGATAGGCAGTACTCATGTCTAGACGAGTTCCTAATGCTTGCTGTAATGTCTGCCAGAATCTTGAAATAAATCTGCCATCCCTATCAGAGATAATAGAGATTGGTATTCCATGTCTGGAGACGACTTCCTTCAAATACAGTCGTGCTAACTTCTCCATCTTGTCATCTTCTCTTATTGGCAGGAAGTGTGGTGATTTGGTGAGACGATCAATTATTACCCACATAGTATCAAAACTGAAATGTCCCGTTCTTATTGATTAAAAACGTTCCATATTAATTGATTTCGTTGCGAGGTTTTGACCTCTAAAATATCCTGTTTACACACGACCATTACATAATGGTTTACAATACAAATATGTTACATCAAAATCAATTTCTTGAATCCAGTTTTTACACAATATCATACAAACATGGACTCCAAATCTTATCCTTATTTTAGTATGCAACAGTGGAAGCTCTTAGTATTCACCTGAGAATAAACATGCTTTAAACGTCAACAAAAATGTTGGTGAGTTATAGGTTTAACCTATATATATCAAATCGTAACAATAGACCACAAGATTTCATATTTCAATACACATCCCATACATAGAGATAAAAATCATTCATATGGTGAACACCTGGTAACCGACATTAACAAGATGCATATATAAGAATATCCCCATCATTCCGGGACACCCTTCGGATATGATATAAATTTCGAAGTACTAAAGCATCCGGTACTTTGGATGGGGTTTGTTAGGCCCAATAGATCTATCTTTAGGATTCGCGTCAATTAGGGTGTCTGTTCCCTAATTCTTAGATTACCAGACTTAATAAAAAGGGGCATATTCGGTTTCGATAATTCAACCATAGAATGTAGTTTCACGTATTTGTGTCTATTTTGTAAATCATTTATAAAACCTGCATGTATTCTCATCCCAAAAATATTAGATTTTAAAAGTGGGACTATAACTCACTTTCACAGATTTTTACTTCGTCGGGAAGTAAGACTTGGCCACTGGTTGATTCACGAACCTATAACAATATATACATATATATTAAAGTATGTTCAAAATATATTTACAACACTTTTAATATATTTTGATGTTTTAAGTTTATTAAGTCAGATGTCCTCGTTAGTAACCTACAACTAGTTGTCCACAGTTAGATGTACAGAAATAAATCGATAAATATTATCTTGAATCAATCCACGACCCAGTGTATACGTATCTCAGTATTGATCACAACTCAAACTATATATATTTTGGAATCAACCTCAACCCTGTATAGCTAACTCCAACATTCACATATAGAGTATCTATGGTTGTTCCGAAATATATATAGATGTGTCGACATGATAGGTCGAAACATTGTATACGTGTCTATGGTATCTCAAGATTACATAATATATAATACAAGTTGATTAAGTTATGGTTGGAATAGATTTGTTACCAATTTTCACGTAGCTAAAATGAGAAAAATTATCCAATCTTGTTTTACCCATAACTTCTTCATTTTAAATCCGTTTTGAGTGAATCAAATTGCTATGGTTTTATATTGAGCTCTATTTTATGAATCTAAACAGAAAAATTATAGGTTTATAGTCGGAAAAATAAGTTACAAGTCATTTTTGTAAAGGTAGTCATTTCAGTCGAAAGAACGACGTCTAGATGACCATTTTAGAAAACATACTTCCACTTTGAGTTTAACCATAATTTTTGGATATAGTTTCATGTTCATAATAAAAATCATTTTCTCAGAATAACAACTTTTAAATCAAATTTTATCATAGTTTTTAATTAACTAACCCAAAACAGCCCGCGGTGTTACTACGACGGCGTAAATCCGGTTTTACGGTGTTTTTCGTGTTTCCAGGTTTTAAATCATTAAGTTAGCATATAATATAGATATAGAACATGTGTTTAGTTGATTTTAAAAGTCAAGTTAGAAGGATAACTTTTATTTGCGAACAAGTTTAGAATTAACTAAACTATGTTCTAGTGATTACAAGTTTAAACCTTTCGAATAAGATAGCTTTATATGTTTGAATTGAATGATGTTATGAACATCATTACTACCTCAAGTTCCTTGGATAAACCTACTGGAAATGAGAAAAATAGATCTAGCTTCAAAGGAACCTTGGATGGCTTGAAAGTTCTTGAAGCAGAATCATGACACGAAAACAATTTCAAGTAAGATTTCCACTCGAAATAAGATTGTTATAGTTATAGAAATTGAATTAAAGTTTGAATATGATTATTACCTTGTATTAGAAATATAACCTACTGTAAGTAACAAAGGTTTATTGATCTTGGATGATTACTTGGAATGGATTTAGAAAACTTGGAAGTAAACTTGCAATCTTGGAAGTATTCTTGATTTTATGAAACTAGAACTTTTGGAATTTATGAAGAACACTTAGAACTTGAAGATAGAACTTGAGAGAGATCAATTAGATGAATAAAATTGAAGAATGAAAGTGTTTGTAGGTGTTTTTGGTCGTTGGTGTACGGATTAGATATAAAGGATATGTAATTTTGTTTTCATGTAAATAAGTCATGAATGATTACTCATATTTTTGTAATTTTATGAGATATTTCATGCTAGTTGCCAAATGATGGTTCCCACATATGTTAGGTGACTCACATGGGCTGCTAATAGCTGATCATTGGAGTGTATATACCAATAGTACATACATCTAAAAGCTGTGTATTGTACGAGTACGAATACGGGTGCATACGAGTAGAATTGTTGATGAAACTGAACGAGGATGTAATTGTAAGCATTTTTATTAAGTAGAAGTATTTTGATAAGTGTCTTGAAGTCTTTAAAAAGTGTATGAATACATATTAAAACACTACATGTATATACATTTTAACTGAGTCGTTAAGTCATCGTTAGTCGTTACATGTAAATGTTGTTTTGAAACATTTAGGTTAACGATCCTGTTGAATGTTGTTAACCCATTGTTTATTATAACAAATGAGATGTTAAATTGTTATATTATCATGATATTATGATATATAATATATCTTAGTATGATGTATATACAGTTAAATGTCGTTACAACGATAATCGTTACATATATGTCTCGTTTCGAAATCATTAAGTTATTAGTCTAATTTTTACATATGTATTTCATTGTCAATACACTTAATAATATATTTACTTATCATTTAACATAATTAACCAAGTGTATCAATATCTTAATATGATTCATATGTACCTAGTAAGACGTTGTTATAACGATAATCGTTATATATATCGTTTTCGAGTTTCTTAAATTAATAGTCTCATTTTTATGTATATAACTAATTGTTAAAATACCTAATGAGATAAATACTTATAATAAAATCATGTTAACTATATATATAACCATATATATGTCATCGTATAGTTTTTACAAGTTTTAACGTTCGTGAATCACCGGTCAACTTGGGTGGTCAATTGTCTATATGAAACCTATTTCAATTAATCAAGTCTTAACAAGTTTGATTGCTTAACATGTTGGAAACACTTAATCATGTAAATAACAATTTTATTTAATATATATATATATATATATATATATATATATATATATATATATATATATATATATATATATATATATATATATATATATATATATAACATGGAAAAGTTCGGGTCACTACAGTACCTACCCGTTAAATAAATTTCGTCCCGAAATTTTAAGCAGTTGGAGGTGTTGACGTATCTTCTGGAAATAAATGCGGGTATTTCTTCTTCATCTGATCTTCTCATTCCCAGGTGAACTCGGGTCCTCTACGAGCATTCCATCGAACCTTAACCATTGGTATCTTATTTTGCTTAAGTATTTTAACCTCACGATCCATTATTTCGACGGGTTCTTCGATAAATTGAAGTTTTTCGTTGAGTTGGATTTCATCTAATGGAATAGTGAGATCTTCTTTAGCAAAACATTTCTTCAAATTCGAGACGTGGAAAGTGTTATGTACAGCCGGGAGTTGTTGAGGTAACTCAAGTAGGTAAGCTACTGGTCCGACACGATCAAAAATCTTGAATGGTCCAATAAACCTTGGATTTAATTTCCCTCGTTTACCAAATCGAACAATGCCTTTCCAAGGTGCAACTTTAAGCATGACCATCTCTCCAATTTCAAATTCTATATCTTTTCTTTTAATTTCAGCGTAGCTCTTTTGTCGACTTTGGGCGGTTTTCAACCGTTGTTGAATTTGGATGATCTTCTCGGCAGTTTCTTGTATTATCTCCGGACCCGTAATCTGTCTATCCCCCACTTCACTCCAACAAATCAGAGACCTGCACTTTCTACCATAAAGTGCTTCAAACGGCGCCATCTCAATGCTTGAATGGTAGCTGTTGTTGTAGGAAAATTCTGCTAACGGTAGATGTCAATCCCAACTGTTTCCGAAATCAATAACACATGCTCGTAGCATGTCTTCAAGAGTTTGTATCGTCCTTTCACTCTGCCCATCAGTTTGTGGATGATAGGCAGTACTCATGTCTAGACGAGTTCCTAATGCTTGTTGTAATGTCTGCCAGAATCTTGAAATAAATCTGCCATCCCTATCAGAGATAATAGAGATTGGTATTCCATGTCTGGAGACGACTTCCTTCAAATACAATCGTGCTAACTTCTCCATCTTGTCATCTTCTCTTATTGGCAGGAAGTGTGCTGATTTGGTGAGACGATCAACTATTACCCAAATAGTATCAAAACCACTTGCAGTCCTTGGCAATTTAGTGATGAAATCCATGGTAATGTTTTCCCATTTCCATTCCGGGATTTCGGGTTGTTGAAGTAGACCTGATGGTTTCTGATGCTCAGCTTTAACCTTAGAACACGTCAAACATTCTCCTACGTATTTAGCAACATCGGCTTTCATACCCGGCCACCAAAAATGTTTCTTGAGATCCTTGTACATCTTCCCCGTTCCAGGATGTATTGAGTATCTGGTTTTATGAGCTTCTCTAAGTACCATTTCTCTCATATCTCCAAATTTTGGTACCCAAATCCTTTCAGCCCTATACCGGGTTCCGTCTTCCCGAATATTAAGATGCTTCTCCGATCCTTTGGGTATTTCATCCTTTAAATTTTCCTCTTTTAAAACTCCTTGTTGCGCCTCCTTTATTTGAGTAGTAAGGTTATTGTGAATCATTATATTCATAGATTTTACTCGAATGGGTTCTCTGTCCTTCCTGCTCAAGGCGTCGGCTGCCACATTTGCCTTTCCCGAGTGGTAACGAATCTCAAAGTCGTAATCATTCAACAATTCAATCCACCTACGCTGCCTCATATTCAGTTGTTTCTGATTAAATATGTGTTGAAGACTTTTGTGGTCGGTATATATAATACTTTTGACCCCATATAAGTAGTGCCTCTAAGTCTTTAATGCAAAAACAACCGCGCCTAATTCCAAATCATGCGTCGTATAATTTTGTTCGTGAATCTTCAAATGTCTAGACGCATAAGCAATCACCTTTGTTCGTTGCATTAATACACAACCGAGACCTTGCTTTGATGCGTCACAATAAATCACAAAATCATCATTCCCTTCAGGCAATGACAATATAGGTGCCGTAGTTAGCTTTTTCTTCAATAACTGGAACGCTTTCTCTTGTTCATCCTTCCATTCAAATTTCTTCCCTTTATGCGTTAATGCAGTCAAGGGTTTTGCTATTCTGGAAAAGTCTTGGATGAACCTTCTGTAGTAACCAGCTAGTCCTAAAACTGGCGTATGTGTTTCGGAGTTTTTGGGGTTGCCCACTTTTCAACAGTTTCTATCTTTGCCGGATCCACCTTAATACCTTTTTTGTTCACTATGTGACCGAGGAATTGAACTTTTTCCAACCAAAATGCACACTTTGAAAATTTAGCGTACAATTCTTCCTTCCTCAATACTTCTAACACCTTTCTCAAATGTTCACCGTGTTCTTGGTCACTCTTTGAGTAAATAAGTATGTCATCAATGAAAACAATGAAAAACTTGTCAAGGTATGGTTCACACACTCGGTTCATAAGGTCCATGAACACAGCTGGTGCATTAGTTAAACCAAATGGCATGACCATAAACTCGTAATGACCGTAACGTGTTCTGAAAGCAGTCTTTGGAATATCATCTTCTTTCACCCGCATTTGATGATACCCGGAACGTAAGTCAATCTTTGAATAAACAGACGAGCCTTGTAGTTGATCAAATAAGTCGTCGATTCTCGGTAGTGGGTAGCAGTTCTTGATGGTAAGTTTGTTCAACTCTCGGTAGTCGATACACAACCTGAATGTACCATCTTTCTTCTTGACAAACAAAACAGGAGCTCCCCACGGTGATGTGCTTCGTCGAATGAAACCACGCTCTAAAAGTTCTTGTAATTGGCTTTGCAGTTCTTTCATCTCTCTGGGTGCGAGTCTGTAAGGAGCACGAGCTATTGGTGCAGCTCCTGGTATAAGATCTATTTGAAATTCAACGGATCGATGTGGGGGTAATCCCGATAATTCTTTCGGAAATACATCGGGAAATTCTTTTGCGACGGGAACATCATTGATGCTCTTTTCTTCAGTTTGTACTTTCTCGACGTGTACTAGAACATCATAGCAACCTTTTCGTATTAGTTTTTGTGCCTTCAAATTACTAATAAGATGTAGCTTTGTGTTGCCCTTTTCTCCGTACACCATTAAGGGTTTTCCTTTTTCTCATATAATGCGAATTGCATTTTTGTAACAAACGATCTCTGCTTTCACTTCTTTCAACCAGTCCATACCGATTATCACATCAAAACTCCCTAACTCTACTGGTATCAAGTCAATCTTAAATGTTTCGCTAACCAGTTTAATTTCTCGATTCTGACATATATTATCTGCTGAAATTAATTTACCATATGCTAATTCGAGTAAAAATTTACTATCCAACGGCGTCAATGGACAACTTAATTTAGCACAAAAATCTCTACTCATATAGCTTCTATCCGCACCCGAATAAAATAAAACGAGCAGATTTATTGTCAATAAGAAACATACCCGTAACAAGCTCCGGGTCTTCCTGTGCCTCTGCCGCATTAATATTGAAAACTCTTCCGCGGCCTTGTCAATTCGTGTTCTCCTGGTTCGGGCAATTTCTAATAATGTGGCCCGGTTTTCCATATTTATAACAAACTACGTTGGCATAACTTGCTCCGACACTACTTGCTCCGCCATTACTCGTTCCGACACCATTTGTTCCTTTTGTTCTGTTAACCCCTGGTCCGTAGACCTCACACTTCGCCGCGCTATGACCATTTCTTTTACACTTGTTGCAAAATTTGGTGCAGAACCCTGAGTGATACTTTTCAAACCTTTGGCATAGCTGCTTCTGATTGTTGTTGTTGTTGTGGTTGTTATTGTTGTTGGGACGATTGTTGTAGTTGTAGTTGTTGTTGTTGTTGTTGTTGTTGTTGTTGTTGTTGTTGTTGTTGTTGTTGTTGTTGTTGTTGTTGTTGTTGGGCCGTTTGTTGTAGTTGCGATGTTGCGATTGTTGGGATAATTGTTGCGATTATTATTGTAATTGCTGTTGTTGTTGTATTGGTGATTCTTATCACCGTTTTCCTCCCACTTTCTTTTGACTTGCTTCACATTGGCCTCTTCAGCCGTCTGTTCTTTAATTCTTTCCTCAATCTGGTTCACTAGTTTGTGAGCCATTCTACATGCCTGTTGTATGGAGGCGGGCTCGTGTGAACTTATATCTTCTTGGATTCTTTCCGGTAATCCTTTCACAAACGCGTCGATCTTCTCTTCCTCATCTTCGAACGCTCCCGGACACAATAGGCACAATTCTGTGAATCGTCTTTCGTACGTGGTTGAAGGTTTTTCATATGCCCGAGAGACATATTAATGTAATGTGGCTAATATGTTATGATCCAAGTGGGGTCATACCCAATAACAAGCTTACCGACACCCTAAACGTATTCAACCTTAACGATTAAATCATTAAGTAAATACGCGACACTTGGATTTTAGAAAAATCGGTTTTCTAAAATGTTATCACTTGAGATAAATTATTTGGATAATTTATATATAATTGTTTAAAAGTTTTAAATGATTATATTGTGTTATATTTTATAAAAGGTTTATAAAATATGAAAGTAATATAAAATTTATACATGTTATATATATATATATATATATATATATATATATATATATATATATATATATATATATATATATATATATATATATATATATCAAGTTTATATATATGTAAAGACATTATTATATAAAATATATGGTGGCAGATTTTGGGTCTCCAAGACTCATAGGCATGCCAAGTTATTGTTACTTTTAAGAACATAAAAAGTCCATATAAGCATGGGGAACTCTTGGACCAAGGCTAGACTTATTCTCTCAAGTGTAACTAGTGTTTCAAAGCTTGAAAAAAAAAATGATTTTCAGCATCCTGCTGCAGTCCAAAACCGTGAGGTTTTATACACAAAAGGAGGTTCCAAGTTTGATTTTCAAGCTCACATTAAGTGTCTAATTAAATCCTAACTAAAGGCTAGGGTGTTGGTCATAAGTTTGGGGTATAATCTCTTGAGGTTTCATTGCTTTGAAGCTCCATTTTTGCATCATCTTCATCCACATTCTGCTGTCCATTTTCAGCCCTCAATCTATATTGAGGAGGTAAATTCTTATTCCCTCTTTTAGTTTGTAAGTATATTTTCAAGGCTTGATAACACATAATGGAATTCACTTAAAAGGGTTTAACATATACACTTGTTTATAAATAACATAACGCTTCCGCTTGTCTTAATATTCATGAAATCAGTTTTGTGATTATATACACATATGAATTTGTTGTTATGTTGAATTCCATCAATGGTATCTAGAGCCGAAGTCTTGAAATATGCTTTGAGATGTTTTTTTGAACTTACCATAACTTTGCATTTTATGTACATGCATGAAAATAGAATGCAAATATTATTGGTTTTGGGTGGGTTAATCTATGTGCCGAATTGTTTGGGGCTCCAAATATGGTTTTGGTTTGCCATTTGGTTCATATTTTGTTCATATGTTGTTGTTCACAATCATAGCCAAGACCTTGTGATTGAATGCATGTGTGTTTGAATGATTTGTATTATTCATTTGGTATGTAATAATTAATTCATTCATTTGGTTGTAATATTTATTCATTTGGTTATGTAATTTATTTTATATTTGGTATGTAAAATAGATTAGGTTGTAATTTCATTTTTAGACAAAATGTATTAGGATATATTTTTTGTAAAAATGAAGATACAAGATGAAGACTTGGAAGATGCATTTGGATGCAAGATTAAGTGGGAGACTTTGAAATCTCCTACTTAGTGTTATAATCCTTAACCGGTGACATTTGTTTTCGGCTAAACAAATGTCTACCAAATCGGCTTGATTGTGAACACATTTGTTTGCATGCGTGGTTGTTTTATTTCTTGTATGATTGTAGATTGTGTATGTTACTACAACAAGTTATCACACAAGTTAACAACAAGCACAACTAAAATTTAATTGGTTAAAATTATTAACGACATGCAAAACGTCAATTTAAATGGTTAAATTAAAAACGGCTAAAAGGACATTAATAAAAGGTTATTAAGAACATGATAAGGATCATATATATAAAATGGTTTATATCAAGTAATTGGCTAAAATTACTAGACTTGAAAATGGATTTCAAATAAACCATACACTAAATGCATGTTGGTGTATGGCATATATGTTTTCTTAAACTAGAATAAAGAAAGCCGAAAATCCCTTTGAAACTAAAACAAGGCAAACAAGTTTAAACGCCATCCTTTTGTGGGACACTTAAACATAGTAGGGAACTCATAACGGGATAAAGGTCACCCAACCGTTATAAGCTAACTAATATGGTTAAGGTAAAATTCGCATGCTTGTGGGATAAAGGTCACCTAACCACTTGTATGTTAACTTTACATGTTTACACAAGTAGGACGACTTGATTTGGGAATCATGAACTCAGGGTCACCGAAGCATGAGGAACAAATAGGCGTTGATGGGATAAATATGCCATGCAAAAGGATTGCATGATCCCATAATTTAGAAGTTGCAAAAGGATTGCAATTGTCATATAAATGACTACCTAGCTAAATCAAATAACGGGATAAAGGTCACCTAACCGAAATTTAATTTACCGTTGGATTCTAATATTTAAAAAGTCAATTAAAATTCAAAAGGGTATTGTTTATTAAATTTAAAATCGATACTTAAATGAACTTTGTTAAAATTTTGTAGATGGCCGCCAACAACAACAACATGCAAAACGCAACTATTAACTTGAACAACCTATCGTTAAGGTCTCTCCTCGAGAAAGACAAACTCAACCATACGAACTTTATGGATTGGTTCCGCAATCTTAGGATTGTCCTCAAACTTGAGGATAAGGCGTATGTGTTGGAAGACCCCATTCCCGATCAACCCGACGAGGATGATACGGAAGGCATGACTTATTGGGATAAGTATTGCGCTGATTCGGTGCAAGTCGCTTGCCTAATGCTTGGGACTATGATACCCGAACTCTAAAAGGATTTCGAGCATCATACTGCATACGACATGATCACGCAGTTAAAGGAGATGTTCCTTCAACAAGCACGTGTCGAGCGCTTCGAGACCGTTTGAGCGCTTCATTCATGTCGTATGGACGACTCCCAATCCGTTTCATCTTATGTCCTTAAGATGAAAAGTCTCATTGATTGCGCAAACCGTCTTAATCTCAACATATCTAATGAGCTAGCCACGGATCTTATCCTAAACTCCTTGTCAAAGAGGTTTGACCAATTTGTAATTAATTACAATATGAATGGGATGGATAAGACCATTGGCGAACTTCATGGCATGCTTAGGACGGCAGAAACTAGCATGGGTAAGAGGGCTTCACCCGTGCTAATGATCAATGATGGTGGGTCCAAAGGTAACAACACCTCCAAGCCGAAGGCGACTAAGAGGAAAGGACCCGCCCATCAAGGCAAGGGAAAGGGGAGGATGGTTCCCCCAACCAAAAACAAGAACAAGAAGCAAAAGGTTGTCGGACAAGCAAACCCCAAGGAAGACCCGTGCTTCGGTTGCGGTGAAATGGGTCACTGGAAACGCAACTGCCCGGTCTACCTTAAGGAGTTGAAGGAAAAGAGGGATGCGGGGCAAACCTTAGGTAATATATATATGGTATATATAGAGCTTAGTATTACTTCTTCTAATACCTGGGTATTAGACACTGGATGTGGAACTCACATTTGCAATTCTTTGCAGGGGTTCAAAAGAAGTAACAAACAAACGGGAACATCAAGTCTCGTTATGGGTAATGGAGCCAAAGTGCAAGTGAAGGATCAAGGAGACTTTGTATTAAAGCTTCCAAGCGGTTTGGAACTTATTTTGAACAATGTTTTGTATGCACCGGATTTATGTCGAAACATTATTTCAGTTTCCCCGTTTAAAACAATGTGGTTTTTATCTTAATTTTGTTAATAATGATATCCACGTTTATTTAGATAATGTATTCTATTTTAAGGCTTCGCCTTCAAATGGAATTTATGAATTGGTTCATGATGATACATCATCTAGTAGCTCAATATACCATACTAGCACCAAGAAACTCAAAAGGAATTTGAGTGATTCCTACTTATGGCATTGTCGCCTTGGTCACATAAACAAGAACCGAATGCGTACACTTCAAAAGAATGGACTCTTGAAATCAAATGAGATGGACTCGTTTGATGTATGTGAATCTTGTTTGCAAGGTAAAATGACTAAAGCACCTTTTAAAGGAACCGATGAAAGGGCTAAAGATTTATTGGGATTAATACATTCGGATGTATGTGGACCCTTTAAACCCATGACTAGGAATGGTGAAAGATACTTTGTTACTTTCATTGATGACTTTAGTCGTTTCGGATATGTCTACTTATTAAGACATAAGGATGAAACTTTTGAAGCATTCAAAGAATATCAAAACGAAGTACAAAATC
This sequence comes from Rutidosis leptorrhynchoides, assembly GCF_046630445.1. NCBI lineage: Eukaryota > Viridiplantae > Streptophyta > Magnoliopsida > Asterales > Asteraceae > Rutidosis > Rutidosis leptorrhynchoides. The sequence goes on from NC_092334.1 coordinate 461,814,552, forward strand.
AACTCAACAAGACAATCAAGGTACTTCGTACCGATAGAGGAGGTGAATACCTAAGTGATGCCTTCCAAGATCATCTTAGGAGTTGTGGGATTATCTCACAACTTACTCCACCAGGAACACCCCAACTTAATGGGGTTTCCGAAAGGAGGAACCGAACCCTAATGGATATGGTTCGATCTATGATGGCTAGAAGCACATTACCTCTATCATTTTGGGGTTATTGTCTATGCTCCGCGGCTCGTATTTTAAATATGGCCCCAACCAAGAAAGTGGAACGAACTCCTTATGAGATGTGGTTTGGAAAACCTCCATCTCTATCATACTTAAAGGTATGGGGATGTGAAGCTTATCCTAAGCGTTATGTCCCTAATAAGTTGAATGCTCGATCCACGAAGTGTATCTTCATAGGATATCCCAAGGATGATATGGGGTACTATTTCTATGATCCAACCTAGCAAAATGTATTTGTTGCTCGAAAGGCTGAATTCCTTGAAACTAAATTCCTATTGGAAGGAAATAGTGAAAGGAAGATAGATCTTGAAGAGGTTCAAGATCAAGTAGATGATACACAATTGGTTAACACTAGCACTCAACATGAAAATGTTGAGAATGATCAAATGGATGATCAAAGTATACAAGACGTTCGCAGATCTGGTAGGATTAGTAATCCTCCTGAGAGATATGGGTTTCTCATGGATGGTTGCTATGTGGTTGATTTGGACGAACCAACAAACTACCAAGATGCTTTATCAAGGATTGATAAAGATAAATGGCAGGAAGCCATGAACGCTGAGATGCAATCCATGTATGACAACCAAGTTTGGGAACTAGTTGTACAACCTGCTAACTCCAAGTTAGTTGATTGTAAATGGATTTTCAAGATGAAAACCGACATGCATGGAAACTTAAATACATATAAAGCTAGACTTGTAGCAAAAGGTTTCACTCAAACTCAAGGGGTTGACTATGATGAAACCTTTTCGCCTGTGGCAATGCTAAAGTCTATTAGGATATTATTTGCCATTGCTGCTCATTATGATTATGAAATATGGCAAATGGATGTCAAGACCGCTTTCCTAAATGGATATCTTGAGGAAGATGTCTATATGGTTCAGCCTGAAGGTTTTGTCGATCCGAAACATCCTAACAAAGTATGTAAGTTAAAGAAGTCAATCTACGGATTGAAACAAGCATCTAGAATGTGGAATCATCGTTTTAATGAGGAAGCCAAGAAGTTTGGCTTCATTAAAAATGGTGATGAAGCTTGTGTATACAAGAAAGCTAGTGGGAGCACTATCATGTTCCTTGTATTATATGATGTAGATGATATATTGTTATTTGGAAACGATATTCCGACAATGCAAGGTGTTAAGACTTGGCTAAAAAGCTGCTTCTCCATTAAGGATCTTGAAGAAGCACAATACATTTTGGGGATTAGGATCTACAGGGATAGATCCAAGAAATCGATAGGTTTAAATCAAAGTGCATACATTGAAAAGATCTTGAAAAGGTTCAAGATGGAAAACTCTAAGAAAGGTTTGGTACCTATTCAAAGAGGAACGCTCCTTAGTTCATCTCAGTGCCCCACCACGAAAGATGAACAAGAGAAAATGAAGAAAGTCCCATATGCGTCTGCCATTGGGTCAATCATGTATGCAATAATATGCACTAGACCGGATGTGTCATGCGCTCTTAGCCTAACAAGCAGATACCAGAATAACCCAGGAAACAGTCATTGGATTGCTGTTAAAAGTATATTGAAATACCTTAGGAGGACTAAGGATATGTTTCTAATATATGGGTCTGGTGAGGAGGAACTCGCTGTAAGAGGTTACGTGGACGCGAGTTTCCAAACTGATCGTGATGATTCTCGATCACAATCCGGTTATGTCTTCACATTAAATGGAGGTGCGGTCTCTTGGAAGAGTTCAAAACAGGATGTTGTTGCATTATCCACTACAGAGTCGGAGTACATTGCCGCCTCATTGGCAGCTCAGGAAGCTGCATGGATGAAGAAATTCATTGACGACTTAGGAGTAGTCCCTTCCATTCAGGACCCTCTTGAGATCTTTTGTGACAACGAGGGTGCGATTGCTCAAATCAAGGAACCTCGTGCTCACCAAAAGACCCGTCACATTGAGCGGAGATTCAACTACATAAGGGATGAAGTTGAAAAGAGAAAGATATGTATTAGCAAAGTTCACACAGATCTTAATATAGCGGATCCACTCACGAAGCTCTTACATGGTGCGAAACATCAAGGGCATGTTAGCGCATTAGGGCTTCGATATTCTAGTGATTGGTTGTGATCTGTTTTAAGTATTGTAACAGAACGAAATTGTTCAAACTCATCAATATAATTATGGTATTAATTTATTTTGAGTCAAGTTCCTATTTTGCATATTTTATCCATGAATAAGTAATTATTCTAAATTTCGTAGTCGATCACATTTGTGGGAACAAGTGTGAGGTTTAGACTATTATGAACTTGGATTGGTATACATTCACGCAATGAATGTAGGGCAAGGTTGCAACCAAGGTTCATAGATATTTGTGGGACACAAATATTGAAAGACCCGCCCTCAAGATTTACTAAATGGAGCCTTTGTGGTTGATCACATGTAATCTTGAGTAAAGGCAAATATCATTGTATCCTCTGACCTGAGATACATATTGGGTTCGGATATTTACCAAGTATCGTGCCTTGATTCTTTCCTTCGCTATTCTGAAATATGGTAGTTCACAAGGAAGAGCTCAGGCATAATGCAAGGTACATATTTAGGACGTATGTAGTCAAGATGGAATTTGTCCCTCTTATTCGTTGAGAGTCAGATGTCTAAGGCCTGATAAAGTTAAATCTAAAAGAGAGTGATCATTCTGTGTCTCTTGGGTTTAACATGACATCTAGGACGAAAGGACATAATGAAAAGATTCACCTATTCATATTCGAGATGGGAACTCGAAAAGGATGATGTTATTGAATGGCACAAAGTCATAACATATTGGGGGTGATGGACGGTAGTTAGGTGGTATCCATCACTTGCATTAATTTCTTATGTTTCTCGTGCAAGTGGGAGATTGAAGGTTTTTCGTATGCCCGAGAGACATATTAATGTAATGTGGCTAATATGTTATGATCCAAGTCGGGTCATACCCAATAACAAGCTTACCGACACCCTAAACGTATTCAACCTTAACGATTAAATCATTAAGTAAATATGCGACACTTGGATTTTAGAAAAATCGGTTTTCTAAAATGTTATCACTTGAGATAAATTATTTGGATAATTTATATATAATTGTTTAAAAGTTTTAAATAATTATATTGTGTTATATTTTATAAAAGGTTTATAAAATATGAAAGTAACATAAAATTTATACATGTTTTATATATATATATATATCAAGTTTATATATATGTAAAGACATTATTATATAAAATATATGGTGGCAGATTTTGGGTCTCCAAGACTCATAGGCATGCCAAGTTATTGTTACTTTTAAGAACATAAAAAGTCCATATAAGCATGGGGAACTCTTGGACCAAAGCTAGACTTATTCTCTCAAGTGTAACTAGTGTTTCAAAGCTTGAAAAAAAACTGATTTTCAGCATCCTGCTGCAGTCCAAAACCGTGAGGTTTTATACACAAAATGAGGTTCCAAGTTTGATTTTCAAGCTCACATTAAGTGTCTAATTAAATCCTAACTAAAGGCTAGGGTGTTGGTCATAAGTTTGGGGTATAATCTCTTGAGGTTTCATTGCTTTGAAGCTCCATTTTCGCATCATCTTCATCCACATTCTGCTGTCCATTTTCAGCCCTCAATCTATATTGAGGAGGTAAATTCTTATTCCCTCTTTTAGTTTGTAAGTATATTTTCAAGGCTTGATAACACATAATGGAATTCACTTAAAAGGGTTTAACATATACACTTGTTTATAAATAACATAACGCTTCTGCTTGTCTTAATATTCATGAAATCGGTTTTGTGATTATATACACATATGAATTTGTTGTTATGTTGAATTCCATCAGTGGTAATATCAAATCCTTGGGTTCGTAACCCTCTAAGTTCTGTCTTGAGCTTATTGACCTCGGTTCTGGGACGGTACTTCTCGTTCATCAAGTGCTTGAATGCTGACCACGGTAGTGCGTAAGCATCATCTTGTCCCACTTGTTCTAGATAGGTATTCCACCATGTTAACGCATAACCTGTGAAGATATGCGTAGCGTACTTCACTTTGTCCTCTTCAGTACACTTACTTATGGCAAACACCGATTCGACCTTCTCGGTCCACCGTTTCAATCCAATCGGTCCTTCGGTTCCATCAAATTCCAAAGATTTGCAGGCAGTGAATTCTTTGTAGGTGCATCCTACACGATTTCCTGTACTGCTAGATCCAAGGGTATTGTTGGTATGTAGCGCAGCCTGTACTGCGGCTATGTTTGAAGCAAGAAAGGCACGAAATTCCTCTTCACTCATATTCAAGGTGTGTCGAGTAGTCGGTGCCATTTCCTTCAAAATAGTCAAATGAAACGAGTTAATCCTATAGAATATCAAGAGTAGTCAATAGTATTTCATAGCGTAATATGAACTTATTTATAAAAGCTCTTTCTTCATATTAGCGTTTTATACTCTTTAATTCGGGTAGTACCTACCCGTTAAGTTCATACTTAGTAGCTAACATACCATTTCAACTACTACAATTCTATATGAAAAACTAATCACAACAAAAAATATATATCATATTCAAACCTTTATACAATAACTTGCAAACTTACAATACCACTATTTTACATATAGCATGAAATATAGCACATAAAACTTTGATACAAAGTAGTTGCGAAGATAATTCTAGTTAATAAATAAGGTGTTCAGCAAAGGCAATAAAGACACGTAATTCATACGTCCAGAAACAAGTCATGCATTCTGGTTTTACTAGGACTACTTCCCATCCTTGGTCTTGTGGAACATAACCGTTATGGCCGTTGATAAGACAGCGTGTTGTAACGTCATCAAAGGGACGAGGGTTACGTAATGACCAACAGTCTCGTAATAACCTAAAAACCTCATTTCTTACCCCAATTACCGACTCCATCACTTGTGGGAACGTTTTGTTTAATAGTTGTAGCCCGATGTTCTTTTTCTCACTTTGGTGAGAAGCGTACATTACTAACCCATAAGCATAACATGCTTCTTTATGTTGCATGTTAGCCGCTTTTTCTAAATCATGAAGTCCTATATTCGGATACATTTAGTCAAAATAATTTCTTAACCCGTTGCGTAAAATAGCATTTGGGTTCCCCGCAATATATGCGTCAAAGTAAACACATCGTAACTTATGGGTTTCCCAATGTGATATCCCCCATATTTCAAACGAAAGCCTTTTATAAACCAAGGCATTCTTGGAACGTTCTTCGAATGTCTTACAAACTGATTTTGCCATAAATAGTTGTGCCGAGGAATTCTGACCGACTCTAGACAAGATTTCATCAATCATGTCTCCGGGTAAGTCTTCTAAAATATTGGGTTGTCTATCCATTTTGTGTTTTTATACTGTAAAATAGACAAGAGTTAGATTCATAAAAAAATACTTATTAATATAAGCAATTTTTACATATATCATAAAGCATAAGCACACTATATTACATATATTACACCACACGAATCAACTATCTTATTCCGACTCGCTCGTTTCTTCTTCTTCGGTTTTGGTTCATTTTGCCAAGTTTCTAGGGATATATGATGTTCCCCTAATACTAGCTGTCGTTTTCCACAACGGTTTAGAAAAACCTGGTGGTTTAGAGGTTCCCGGGTCATTGTTACAACTTAAGGACTTCGGGGGTTGACGATACATATAAAGTTCATCGGGGTTGGAATTAGATTTCTCTATTTTTATGCCCTTTCCCTTATTATTTTCTTTTGCTTTTTTAAATTCAGTTGGGGTAATTTCTATAACATCATTGGAATTCTCGTCGGAATCCGATTCATCGGAGAATTGGTAATCCTCCCAATATTTTGCTTCCTTGGCGGAAACACCATTGACCATAATTAACCTTGGTCGGTTGGTTGAGGATTTTCTTTTACTTAACCGTTTTATTATTTCCCCACCGGTTCTATTTCCTCTTCCGTTCCTCCTCTTCCAGTTCTGATTCTTCTTCCGGTTCTGATTCTTCTTTCGGTTCCTCTTCGGGAACTTGTGAATCAGTCCAATATATATTCGACTCTTTGTTATTATTAGGCGAGTCAATGGGATTTGTGCTAGAGGTAGACATCTATCACACAATATCAAACATGTTAAGAGATTAAAATATCACATAATATATACATGTTAATAATATATAGTTTCCAACAAAAATGTTAAGCAATCATTTTTAAAGAAAACACGGTCGAAGTCCAGACTCACTAATGCATCCTAACAAACTCGATAAGACACACTAATGCAAATTTTCTGGTTCTCTAAGACCAACGCTCTGATACCAACTGAAATGTCCCGTTCTTATTGATTAAAAACGTTCCATATTAATTGATTTCGTTGCGAGGTTTTGACCTCTATATGAGACATTTTTCAAAGACTGCATTCATTTTTAAAACAAACCATAACCTTTATTTCATAAATAAAGGTTTAAAAAGCTTTACGTAGATTAAATGATAATCTAAAATATCCTGTTTACACACGACCATTACATAATGGTTTACAATACAAATATGTTACATCGAAATCAGTTTCTTGAATGCAGTTTTTACACAATATCATACAAACATGGACTCCAAATCTTGTCCTTATTTTAGTATGCAACAACGGAAGCTCTTAGTATTCACCTGAGAATAAACATGCTTTAAACGTCAACAAAAATGTTGGTGAGTTATAGGTTTAACCTATATATATCAAATCGTAACAATAAACCACAAGATTTCATATTTCAATACACATCCCATACATAGAGATAAAAATCATTCATATGGTGAACACCTGGTAGCCGACATTAACAAGATGCATATATAAGAATATCCCCATCATTTCGGGACACCCTTCAGATATGATATAAATTTTGAAGTACTAAAGCATCCGGTACTTTAGATGGGGTTTGTTAGGCCCAATAGATCTATCTTTAGGATTCGCGTCAATTAGGGTGTCTGTTCCCTAATTCTTAGATTACCAGACTTAATAAAAAGGGGCATATTCGATTTCAATAATTCAACCATAGAATGTAGTTTCACGTACTTGTGTCTATTTTGTAAATCATTTATAAAACCTGCATGTATTTGAAATGTCCCGTTCTTATTGATTAAAAACGTTCCATATTAATTGATTTCGTTGCGAGGTTTTGACCTCTATATGAGACGTTTTTCAAAGACTGCATTCATTTTTAAAACAAACCATAACCTTTATTTCATAAATAAAGGTTTAAAAAGCTTTACGTAGATTATCAAATAATGATAATCTAAAATATCCTGTTTACACACGACCATTACATAATGGTTTACAATACAAATATGTTACATCGAAATTAGTTTCTTGAATGCAGTTTTTACACAATATCATACAAACATGGACTCCAAATCTTATCCTTATTTTAGTATGCAACAGCGGAAGATCTTAGTATTCACCTGAGAATAAACATGCTTTAAACGTCAACAAAAATGTTGGTGAGTAATAGGTTTAACCTATATATATCAAATCGTAACAATAGACCACAAGATTTCATATTTCAATACACATCCCATACATAGAGATAAAAATCATTCATATGGTGAACACCTGGTAACCGACAATAACAAGATGCATATATAAGAATATCCCCATCATTCCGGGACACCCTTCGGATATGATATAAATTTCGAAGTACTAAAGCATCCGGTACTTTAGATGGGGTTTGTTAGGCCCAATAGATCTATCTTTAGGATTCGCGTCAATTAGGGTGTCTGTTCCCTAATTCTTAGATTACCAGACTTAATAAAAAGGGGCATATTCGATTTTGATAATTCAACCATAGAATGTAGTTTCACGTACTTGTGTCTATTTTGTAAATCATTTATAAAACCTGCATGTATTCTCATCCCAAAAATATTAGATTTTAAAAGTGGGACTATAACTCACTTTCACAGATTTTTACTTCGTCGGGAAGTAAGACTTGGCCACTGGTTGATTCACGAACCTATAACAATATATACATATATATCAAAGTATGTTCAAAATATATTTACAACACTTTTAATATATTTTAATGTTTTAAGTTTATTAAGTCAGCTGTCCTTGTTAGTAACGTACAACTAGTTGTCCACAGTTAGATGTACAGAAATAAATCGATAAATATTATCTTGAATCAATCCACGACCCAGTGTATACGTATCTCAGTATTGATCACAACTCAAACTATATATATTTTGGAATCAACCTCAACCCTGTATAGCTAACTCCAACATTCACATATAGAGTGTCTATGGTTGTTCCGAAATATATATAGATGTGTCGACATGATAGGTCGAAATGTTGTATACGTGTCTATGGTATCTCAAGATTACATAATATACAATACAAGTTGGTTAAGTTATGGTTGGAATAGATTTGTTACCAATTTTCACGTAGCTAAAATGAGAAAAATTATCCAATCTTGTTTTACCCATAACTTCTTCATTTTAAATCCGTTTTGAGTGAATCAAATTGCTATGGTTTCATATTGAACTCTATTTTATGAATCTAAACAGAAAAAGTATAGGTTTATAGTCGGAAAAATAAGTTACAAGTCGTTTTTGTAAAGGTAGTCATTTCAGTCGAAAGAACGACGTCTAGATGACCATTTTAGAAAACATACTTCCACTTTGAGTTTAACCATAATTTTTGGATATAGTTTCATGTTCATAATAAAAATCATTTTCTCAGAATAACAACTTTTAAATCAAAGTTTATCATAGTTTTTAATTAACTAACCCAAAACAGCCCGCGGTGTTACTACGACGGCGTAAATCCGGTTTTACGGTGTTTTTCGTGTTTCCAGGTTTTAAATCATTAAGTTAGCATATCATATAGATATAGAACATGTGTTTAGTTGATTTTAAAATTCAAGTTAGAAGGATTAACTTTTGTTTGCGAACAAGTTTAGAATTAACTAAACTATGTTCTAGTGATTACAAGTTTAAACCTTAAAATAAGATAGCTTTATATGTATGAATCGAATGATGTTATGAACATCATTACTACCTTAAGTTCCTTGGATAAACCTACTGGAAAAGGGAAAAATGGATCTATCTTCAACGGATCCTTGGATGGCTCGAAGTTCTTGAAGCAGAATCATGACACGAAAACAAGTTCAAGTAAGATCATCACTTGAATTAAGATTGTTATAGTTATAGAAATTGAACCAAAGTTTGAATATGATTATTACCTTGTATTATAATGATAACCTACTATAAGAAACACAGATTTCTTGAGGTTGGATGATCACCTTACAAGATTGGAAGTGAGCTAGCAAACTTGAAAGTATTCTTGATTTTATGAAACTAGAACTTTTGGAATTTATGAAGAACACTTAGAACTTGAAGATAGAACTTGAGAGAGATCAATTAGATGAAGAAAATTGAAGAATGAAAGTGTTTGTAGGTGTTTTTGGTCGTTGGTGTATGGATTAGATATAAAGGATATGTAATTTTGTTTTCATGTAAATAAGTCATGAATGATTACTCATATTTTTGTAATTTTATGAGATATTTCATGCTAGTTGCCAAATGATGGTTCCCACATGTGTTAGGTGACTCACATGGGCTGCTAAGAGCTGATCATTGGAGTGTATATATCAATAGTACATACATCTAAAAGCTGTGTATTGTACGAGTACGAATACGGGTGCATACGAGTAGAATTGTTGATGAAACTGAACGAGGATGTAATTGTAAGCATTTTTGTTAAGTAGAAGTATTTTGATAAGTGTATTGAAGTCTTTCAAAAGTGTATAAATACATATTAAAACACTACATGTATATACATTTTAACTGAGTCGTTAAGTCATCGTTAGTCGTTACATGTAAATATTGTTTTGAAACCTTTAGGTTAACGATCTTGTTAAATGTTGTTAACCCAATGTTTATAATATCAAAAGAGATTTTAAATTATTATATTATCATGATATTATGATGTACGAATATCTCTTAATATGATATATATACATTAAATGTCGTTACAACGATAATCGTTACATATATGTCTCGTTTCAAAATTATTAAGTTAGTAGTCTTGTTTTTACATATGTAGTTCATTGTTAATATACTTAATGATATGTTTAATTATCATAATATAATGTTAACTATATATATAACCATATATATGTCATCATATAGTTTTTACAAGTTTTAACGTTCGTGAATCACCGGTCAACTTGGGTGGTCAATTGTCTATATGAAACCTATTTCAATTAATCAAGTCTTAACAAGTTTGATTGCTTAACATGTTGGAAACATTTAATCATGTAAATATCAATCTCAATTAATATATATAAACATGGAAAAGTTCGGGTCACTACAGTACCTACCCGTTAAATAAATTTCGTCCCGAAATTTTAAGCTGTTGAAGGTGTTGACGAATCTTCTGGAAATAGATGCGGGTATTTCTTCTTCATCTGATCTTCACGCTCCCAGGTGAACTCGGGTCCTCTACGAGCATTCCATCGAACCTTAACAATTGGTATCTTGTTTTGCTTAAGTCTTTTAACCTCACGATCCATTATTTCGACGGGTTCTTCGATGAATTGGAGTTTTTCGTTGATTTGGATTTCATCTAACGGAATAGTGAGATCTTCTTTAGCAAAACATTTCTTCAAATTTGAGACGTGGAAAGTGTTATGTACAGCTGCGAGTTGTTGAGGTAACTCAAGTCGGTAAGCTACTGGTCCGACACCATCAATAATCTTGAATGGTCCAATATACCTTGGATTTAATTTCCCTCGTTTACCAAATCGAACAACGCCTTTCCAAGGTGCAAATTTAAGCATGACCATCTCTCCAATTTCAAATTCTATATCTTTTCTTTTAATGTCAGCGTAGCTCTTTTGTCGACTTTGGGCGATTTTCAACCGTTGTTGAATTTGGATGATCTTCTCGGTAGTTTCTTGTATAATCTCCGGACCCGTAATCTGTCTATCCCCCACTTCACTCCAACAAATCGGAGACCTGCACTTTCTACCATAAAGTGCTTCAAACGGCGCCATCTCAATGCTTGAATGGTAGCTGTTGTTGTAGGACAATTCTGCTAATGGTAGATGTCGATCCCAACTGTTTCCGAAATCAATAACACATGCTCGTAGCATGTCTTCAAGCGTTTGTATCGTCCTTTCACTCTGCCCATCAGTTTGTGGATGATAGGCAGTACTCATGTCTAGACGAGTTCCTAATGCTTGCTGTAATGTCTGCCAGAATCTTGAAATAAATCTGCCATCCCTATCAGAGATAATAGAGATTGGTATTCCATGTCTGGAGACGACTTCCTTCAAATACAGTCGTGCTAACTTCTCCATCTTGTCATCTTCTCTTATTGGTAGGAAGTGTGCTGATTTGGTGAGACGATCAACTATTACCCAAATAGTATCAAAACCACTTGCAGTCCTTGGCAATTTAGTGATGAAATCCATGGTAATGTTTTCCCATTTCCATTCCGGGATTTCGGGTTGTTGAAGTAGACCTGATGGTTTCTGATGCTCAGCTTTGACCTTAGAACACGTCAAACATTCTCCCACGTATTTAGCAACATCGGCTTTCATACCCGGCCACCAAAAATGTTTCTTGAGATCCTTGTACATCTTCCCCGTTCCAGGATGTATTGAGTATCTGGTTTTATGAGCTTCTCTAAGTACCATTTCTCTCATATCTCCAAATTTTGGTACCCAAATCCTTTCAGCCCTATACCGGGTTCCGTCTTCCCGAATATTAAGATGCTTCTTCGATCCTTTGGGTATTTCATCCTTTAAATTTCCCTCTTTTAAAACTCCTTGTTGCGCCTCCTTTATTTGAGTAGTAAGGTTATTATGAATCATTATATTCATAGATTTTACTCGAATGGGTTCTCTGTCCTTCCTGCTCAAGGCATCGGCTACCACATTTGCCTTCCCCGGGTGGTAACGAATCTCAAAGTCGTAATCATTCAATAATTCAATCCACCTACGCTGCCTCATATTCAGTTGTTTCTGATTAAATATGTGTTGAAGACTTTTGTGGTCGGTATATATAATACTTTTGACCCCATATAAGTAGTGCCTCCAAGTCTTTAATGCAAAAACAACCGCGCCTAATTCCAAATCATGCGTCGTATAATTTTGTTCGTGAATCTTCAATTGTCTAGACGCATAAGCAATCACCTTCGTTCGTTGCATTAATACACAACCAAGACCTTGCTTTGATGCGTCACAATAAATCACAAAATCATCATTCCCTTTAGGCAATGACAATATAGGTGCCGTAGTTAGCTTTTTCTTCAATAACTGAAACACTTTCTCTTGTTCATCATTCCATTCAAATTTCTTCCCTTTATGCGTTAATGCAGTCAAGGTTTTTGCTATTCTGGAAAAATCTTGGATGAACCTTCTGTAGTAACCAGCTAGTCCTAAAAACTGGCTTATGTGTTTCGGAGTTTTCGGGGTTTCCTACTTTTCAACAGTTTCTATCTTTGCTGGATCCACCTTAATACCTTCTTTGTTCACTATGTGACCGAGGAATTGAACTTCTTCCAACCAAAATGCACACTTTGAAAACTTAGCGTACAATTCTTCCTTCCTCAATACTTCTAACACCTTTCTCAAATGTTCACCGTGTTCTTGGTCATTCTTTGAGTAAATAAGTATGTCATCAATGAAAACAATGACAAACTTGTCAAGGTATGGTCCACACACTCGGTTCATAAGGTCCATGAACACAGCTGGTGCATTAGTTAAACCAAACGGCATGACCATAAACTCGTAATGACCGTAACGTGTTCTGAAAGCAGTCTTTGGAATATCATCTTCTTTCACCCGCATTTGATGATACCCGGAACGTAAGTCAATCTTTGAATAAACAGACGAGCCTTGTAGTTGATCAAATAAGTCGTCGATTCTCGGTAGTGGGTAGCGGTTCTTGATGGTAAGTTTGTTCAACTCTCGGTAGTCGATACACAACCTGAATGTACCATCTTTCTTCTTGACAAACAAAACAGGAGCTCCCCACGGTGATGTACTTGGTCGAATGAAACCACGCTCTAAAAGTTCTTGTAATTGGCTTTGCAGTTCTTTCATCTCGCTGGGTGCAAGTCTGTAAGGAGCACGAGCTATTGGTGCAACTCCTGGTACAAGATCTATTTGAAATTCAACGGATCGATGTGGGGGTAATCCCGGTAATTCTTTCGGAAATACATCGGGAAATTCTTTTGCAATGGGAACATCATTGATGCTCTTTTCTTCAGTTTGTACTTTCTCGACGTGTGCTAGAACAGCATAGCAACCTTTTCTTATTAGTTTTTGTGCCTTCAAATTACTAATAAGATGTAGCTTCGTGTTGCCCTTTTCTCCGTACACCATTAAGGGTTTTCCTTTTTCTCGTATAATGCGAATTGCATTTTTGTAACAAACGATCTCTGCTTTCACTTCTTTCAACCAGTCCATACCGATTATCACATCAAAACTCCCTAACTCTACTGGTATCAAGTCAATCTTAAATGTTTCGCTAACCAGTTTAATTTCTCGATTTCGACATATATTATCTGCTGAAATTAATTTACCATTTGCTAATTCGAGTAAAAATTTACTATCCAAAGGCGTCAATGGACAACTTAATTTAGCACAAAAATCTCTACTCATATAGCTTCTATCCGCACCCGAATCAAATAAAACGTAAGCAGATTTATTGTCAATAAGAAACGTACCCGTAACAAGCTCCGGGTCTTCCTGTGCCTCTGCCGCATTAATATTGAAAACTCTTCCGCGGCCTTGTCCATTTGTGTTCTCCTGGTTCGGGCAATTTCTAATAATGTGGCCCGGTTTTCCACATTTATAACAAACTACATTGGCATAGCTTGCTCTGACACTACTTGCTCCGCCATTACTCGTTCCGACACCGTTTGTTCCTTTCGTTCTATTAACCCCTGGTCCGTAGACCTCACACTTCGCCGCGCTATGACTATTTCTTTTACACTTGTTGCAAAATTTGGTGCAGAACCCCGAGTGATACTTTTCACACCTTTGGCATAGCTGCTTCTGATTGTTGTTGTTGTTGCGGTTATTATTGTTGTTGGGATGATTGTTGTAGTTGCTGTTGTTGTTGTTGTTGTTGTTGTTGGGCCGTTTGTTGTAGTTGCGATTGATGTTGCGATTGTTGGGATAATTGTTGCGATTGCTGTTGTTGTTGTATTGGTGATTCTTATCACCATTTTCCTCCCACTTTCTTTTGACTTGCTTCACATTGGCCTCTTCAGCAGTCTGTTCTTTAATTCTTTCTTCAATCTGGTTCACTAGTTTGTGAGCCATTCTACATGCCTGTTGTATGGAGGCGGGCTCGTGTGAACTTATATCTTCTTGGATTCTTTCCGGTAATCCTTTCACAAACGCGTCGATCTTCTCTTCCTCATCTTCGAACGCTCCCGGACACAATAGGCACAATTCTGTGAATCGTCTTTCGTACGTGGTAATATCAAATCCTTGGGTTCGTAACCCTCTAATTTCTGTCTTGAGCTTATTGACCTCGGTTCTGGGACGGTACTTCTCGTTCATCAAGTGCTTGAATGCTGACCACGGTAGTGCGTACGCATCATCTTGTCCCACTTGCTCTAGATAGGTATTCCACCATGTTAACGCAGAACCTGTGAAGGTATGCGTAGCGTACTTCACTTTGTCCTTTTCAGTACACTTACTTATGGCAAACACCGATTCAACCTTCTCGGTCCACCGTTTCAATCCGATCGGTCCTTCGGTTCCATCAAATTCCAAAGGTTTGCAGGCAGTGAATTCTTTGTAGGTGCATCCTACACGATTTCCTGTACTGCTAGATCCAAGGTTATTGTTGGTATGTAGCGCAGCCTGTACTGCGGCTATGTTTGAAGCTAGAAAAGTACGGAATTCCTCTTCATTCATATTCACGGTGTGTCGAGTAGTCGGTGCCATTTCCTTCAAAATAGTCAAATGGAACAAGTTAATCATACAGAATATTAAGAGTAGTTAATAGTATTTCGTAGCATAATATGAACTCATTTATAAAAGCTTTTTCTTCATATTAGCGTTTTATAAGATTAAATTCGGGTAGTACCTACCCGTTAAGTTCATACTTAGTAGCTAATATACAATTCAACTACTACAATTCTATATGAAAAACTGATTATAATAATATTTCGCGTTCAAACTTTTATACAATATTTTACAAACTTACAATACCGCTTATTTTACATAAAGCATGAAATATAGCACACAATAACTTTGATACAAGATAGTTGTGAAGATAATTCTAGCTAGTACACAAGCCGTTCAGCTAAGGCAATAAAGACACGTAATTCATACGTCCAGAAACAAGTCATGCATTCTGGTTTTACTAGGATTACTTCCCATCCTTGGTCTTGTGGAACATAACCGTTATGGCCGTTGATAAGACAGTGTGTTGTAACGTCGTCAAAAGGACGAGGGTTACGTAATGTCCAACAGTCCCGTAACAATCTAAAAACCTCATTTCTTACCCCAATTACCGACTCCGTCACTTGTGGAAACGTTTTGTTTAATAGTTGTAGCCCGATGTTCTTGTTCTCACTTTGGTGAGAAGCGAACATTACTAATTCGTAAGCATAACATGCTTCTTTATGTTGCATGTTAGCCGCTTTTTCTAAATCACAAAGTCCAATATTCGGATATATTGAGTCAAAATAATTTCTTAACCCGTTGCGTAAAATAGCATTTGGGTTCCCCGCAATATATGCGTCAAAGTAAACACATCGTAACTTATGGGTTTCCCAATGTGCTATCCCCCATCTTTCAAACGAAAGTCTCTTATAAACCAAGACATTCTTGGAACGTTCTTCGAATGTCTTACAAACTGATCTCGCCTTAAATAGTTGTGCCGAGGAATTCTGGCCGACTCTAGACAAGATTTCATCAATCATGTCTCCGGGTAGGTCTCTTAAAATATTGGGTTGTCTATCCATTTTGTGTTTTTAAACTGTAAAATAGACAAGAGTTAGATTCATAAAAAAATACTTATTAATACAAGCAATTTTTACATATATCATAAAGCATAAGCACACTATATTACATATATTACACCACACGAATACAACTATCTTATTCCGACTCGCTCGTTTCTTCTTCTTCGGTTTTGGTTCGTTTTGCCAAGTTTCTAGGGATATATGATGTTCCCCTAATACGAGCCGTCGTTATCCACATTGGTTTAGAAAAACTGGGTGGTTTAGAGGTTCCCGGGTCATTGTTACAACTTAAGGACTTCGGGGGTTGACGATACATATAAAGTTCATCGGGGTTGGAATTAGATTTCTCTATTTTTATGCCCTTTCCCTTATTATTTTCTTTTGCCTTTTTAAATTCAGTTGGGGTAATTTCTATAACATCATCGGAATTCTCGTCAGAATCCGATTCATCGGAGAATTGGTAATCCTCCCAATATTTTGCTTCCTTAGCGGAAACACCATTGACCATAATTAACCTTGGTCGGTTGGTTGAGGATTTTCTTTTACTTAACCGTTTTATTATTTCCCCCACCGGTTCTATTTCTTCATCCGGTTCCGATTCTTCTTCCGGTTCCGATTCTTCTTCTGGTTCCGACTCTTCTTCCGGTTCCTCTTCGGGAACTTGTGAATCAGTCCACGAATCATTCCAATTTACATTTGACTCTTCATTATTATTAGGTGAGTCAATAGGACTTGTTCTAGAGGTAGACATCTATCACATAATATCAAACGCGTTAAGAGATTAATATATCACATAATATTCACATGTTAAAAATATATAGTTTCCAACAAAATTTGTTAAGCAATCATTTTTCAAGTAAACACGGTCGAAGTCCAGACTCACTAATGCATCCTAACAAACTCGATAAGACACACTAATGCAAAATTCTAGTTCTCTAAGACCAACGCTCTGATACCAACTGAAATGTCCCGTTCTTATTGATTAAAAACGTTCCATATTAATTGATTTCGTTGCGAGGTTTTGACCTCTATATGAGACGTTTTTCAAAGACTGCATTCATTTTTAAAACAAACCATAACCTTTATTTCATAAATAAAGGTTTAAAAAGCTTTACGTAGATTATCAAATAATGATAATCTAAAATATCCTGTTTACACACGACCATTACATAATGGTTTACAATACAAATATGTTACATCGAAATTAGTTTCTTGAATGCAGTTTTTACACAATATCATACAAACATGGACTCCAAATCTTGTCCTTATTTTAGTATGCAACAGCGGAAGCTTTTAGTATTCACCTGAGAATAAACATGCTTTAAACGTCAACAAAAATGTTGGTGAGTAATAGGTTTAACCTATATATATCAAATCGTAACAATAGACCACAAGATTTCATATTTCAATACACATCCCATACATAGAGATAAAAATCATTCATATGGTGAACACCTGGTAACCGACAATAACAAGATGCATATATAAGAATATCCCCATCATTCCAGGACACCCTTCGGATATGATATAAATTTCGAAGTACTAAAGCATCCGGTACTTTGGATGGGGTTTGTTAGACCCAATAGATCTATCTTTAGGATTCGCGTCAATTAGGGTGTCTGTTCCCTAATTCTTAGATTACCAGACTTAATAAAAAGGGGCATATTCGATTTCGATAATTCAACCATAGAATGTAGTTTCACGTACTTGTGTCTATTTTGTAAATCATTTATAAAACCTGCATGTATTCTCATCCCAAATATATTAGATTTTAAAAGTGGGACTATAACTCACTTTCACAGATTTTTACTTCGTCGGGAAGTAAGACTTGGCCACTGGTTGATTCACGAACCTATAACAATATATACATATATATCAAAGTATGTTCAAAATATATTTACAACACTTTTAATATATTTTAATGTTTTAAGTTTATTAAGTCAGCTGTCCTTGTTAGTAACCTACAACTAGTTGTCCACAGTTAGATGTACAGAAATAAATCGATAAATATTATCTTGAATCAATCCACGACCCAGTGTATACGTATCTCAGTATTGATCACAACTCAAACTATATATATTTTGGAATCAACCTCAACCCTGTATAGCTAACTCCAACATTCACATATAGAGTGTCTATGGTTGTTCCGAAATATATATAGATGTGTCGACATGATAGGTCGAAATGTTGTATACGTGTCTATGGTATCTCAAGATTACATAATATACAATACAAGTTGGTTAAGTTATGGTTGGAATAGATTTGTTACCAATTTTCACGTAGCTAAAATGAGAAAAATTATCCAATCTTGTTTTACCCATAACTTCTTCATTTTAAATCCGTTTTGAGTGAATCAAATTGCTATGGTTTCATATTGAACTCTATTTTATGAATCTAAACAGAAAAAGTATAGGTTTATAGTCGGAAAAATAAGTTACAAGTCGTTTTTGTAAAGGTAGTCATTTCAGTCGAAAGAACGACGTCTAGATGACCATTTTAGAAAACATACTTCCACTTTGAGTTTAACCATAATTTTTGGATATAGTTTCATGTTCATAATAAAAATCATTTTCTCAGAATAACAACTTTTAAATCAAAGTTTATCATAGTTTTTAATTAACTAACCCAAAACAGCCCGCGGTGTTACTAAGACGGCGTAAATCCGGTTTTACGGTGTTTTTCGTGTTTCCAGGTTTTAAATCATTAAGTTAGCATATCATATAGATATAGAACATGTGTTTAGTTGATTTTAAAAGTCAAGTTAGAAGGATTAACTTTTGTTTGCGAACAAGTTTAGAATTAACTAAACTATGTTCTAGTGATTACAAGTTTAAACCTTCGAATAAGATAGCTTTATATGTATGAATCGAATGATGTTATGAACATCATTACTACCTTAAGTTCCTTGGATAAACCTACTGGAAAAGGGAAAAATGGATCTATCTTCAACGGATCCTTGGATGGCTCGAAGTTCTTGAAGCAGAATCATGACACGAAAACAAGTGCAAGTAAGATCATCACTTGAATTAAGATTGTTATAGTTATAGAAATTGAACCAAAGTTTGAATATGATTATTACCTTGTATTAGAATGATAACCTACTGTAAGAAACACAGATTTCTTGAGGTTGGATGATCACCTTACAAGATTGGAAGTGAGCTAGCAAACTTGAAAGTATTCTTGATTTTATGAAACTAGAACTTTTGGAATTTATGAAGAACACTTAGAACTTGAAGATAGAACTTGAGAGAGATCAATTAGATGAATAAAATTGAAGAATGAAAGTGTTTGTAGGTGTTTTTGGTCGTTGGTGTATGGATTAGATATAAAGGATATGTAATTTTGTTTTCATGTAAATAAGTCATGAATGATTACTCATATTTTTGTAATTTTATGAGATATTTCATGCTAGTTGCCAAATGATGGTTCCCACATGTGTTAGGTGACTCACATGGGCTGCTAAGAGCTGATCATTGGAGTGTATATACCAATAGTACATACATCTAAAAGCTGTGTATTGTACGAGTACGAATACGGGTGCATACGAGTAGAATTGTTGATGAAACTGAACGAGGATGTAATTGTAAGCATTTTTGTTAAGTAGAAGTATTTTGATAAGTGTATTGAAGTCTTTCAAAAGTGTATAAATACATATTAAAACACTACATGTATATACATTTTAACTGAGTCGTTAAGTCATCGTTAGTCGTTACATGTAAATATTGTTTTGAAACCTTTAGGTTAACGATCTTGTTAAATGTTGTTAACCCAATGTTTATAATATCAAAAGAGATTTTAAATTATTATATTATCATGATATTATGATGTACGAATATCTCTTAATATGATATATATACATTAAATGTCGTTACAACGATAATCGTTACATATATGTCTCGTTTCAAAATTATTAAGTTAGTAGTCTTGTTTTTACATATGTAGTTCATTGTTAATATACTTAATGATATGTTTAATTATCATAATATAATGTTAACTATATATATAACCATATATATGTCATCATATAGTTTTTACAAGTTTTAACGTTCGTGAATCACCGGTCAACTTGGGTGGTCAATTGTCTATATGAAACCTATTTCAATTAATCAAGTCTTAACAAGTTTGATTGCTTAACATGTTGGAAACATTTAATCATGTAAATATCAATCTCAATTAATATATATAAACATGGAAAAGTTCGGGTCACTACAGTATTCTCATCCCAAAAATATTAGATTTTAAAAGTGGGACTATAATTCACTTTCACAGATTTTTACTTCGTCGGGAAGTAAGACTTGGCCACTGGTTGATTCACGAACCTATAACAATATATACAAATATATCAAAGTATGTTCAAAATATATTTACAACACTTTTAATATATTTTGATGTTTTAAGTTTATTAAGTCAGCTGACCTCGTTAGTAACCTACAACTAGTTGTCCACAGTTAGATGTACAGAAATAAATCGATAAATATTATCTTGAATTAATCCACGACCCAGTGTATACGTATCTTAGTATTGATCACAACTCAAACTATATATATTTTGGAATCAACCTCAACCCTGTATAGCTAACTCCAACATTCACATATAGAGTGTCTATGGTTGTTTCGAAATATATATAGATGTGTCGACATGATAGGCCGAAACATTGTATACGTGTCTATGGTATCTCAAGATTACATAATATATAATACAAGTTGATTAAGTTATGGTTGAAATAGATTTGTTACTAATTTTCACGTAGCTAAAATGAGAAAAATTATCCAATCTTGTTTTACCCATAACTTCTTCATTTTAAATCCGTTTTGAGTGAATCAAATTGCTGTGGTTTTATATTGAACTCTATTTTATGAATCTAAACAGAAAAATTATAGGTTTATAATCGGAAAAATAAGTTACAAGTCGTTTTTGTAAAGGTAGTCATTTCAGTCGAAAGAACGACGTCTAGATGGCCATTTTAGAAATATACTTCCACTTTGAGTTTAACCATAATTTTTGGATATAGTTTCATGTTCATAATAAAAATCATTTTCTCAGAATAATAACTTTTAAATCAAAGTTTATCATAGTTTTTAATTAACTAACCCAAAACAGCCCGCGGTGTTACTACGACGGCGTAAATCCGGTTTTACGGTGTTTTTCGTGTTTCCAGGTTTTAAATCATTAAGTTAGAATATCATATAGATATAGAACATGTGTTTAGTTGATTTTAAAAGTCAAGTTATAAGGATTAACTTTTATTTGCGAACAAGTTTAGAATTAACTAAACTATGTTCTAGTGATTACAAGTTTAAACCTTCGAATAAGATAGCTTTATATGTATGAATCGAATGATGTTATGAACATCATTACTACCTCAAGTTCCTTGGATAAACCTACTGGAAATGAGAAAAATAGATCTAGCTTCAAAGGATCCTTGGATGGCTTGAAAGTTCTTGAAGCAGAATCATGACACGAAAACAATTTCAAGTAAGATTTCCACTCGAAATAAGATTGTTATAGTTATAGAAATTAAATTAAAGATTGAATATGATTATTACCTTGTATTAGAAAGATAACCTACTGTAAGTAACAAAGGTTTCTTGATCTTGGATGATTACTTGGAATGGATTTAGAAAACTTGGAAGTAAACTTGCAATCTTGGAAGTATTCTTGATTTTATGAAACTAGAACTTTTAGAATTTATGAAGAACACTTAGAACTTGAAGATAGAAGTTGAGAGAGATCAATTAGATGAAGAAAATTGAAGAATGAAAGTGTTTGTAGGTGTTTTTGGTCGTTGGTGTATGGATTAGATATAAAGGATATGTAATTTTGTTTTCATGTAAATAAGTCATGAATGATTACTCATATTTTTATAATTTTATGAGATATTGAAAGGACCCGTTCATATACATTATAAATGATTCACAATAGTTGATTACATCGCGAGGTATTTGACCTCTATATGATACGTTTTACAAACATTGCATTCGTTTTTAAAAGACAAACTTTCTTTACATCAAAAATTGACGGCATGCATACCATTTCATATTACATCCAACTATAATTGACTTAATATTAATCTTGATGAACTCAACGACTCGAATGCAACGTCTTTCAAAGTATGCCATGAATGACTCTAAGAAATATCCTTAAAATGAGCTAATGCACAGCGGAAGATTTCTTTAATACCTAAGAATAAACATGCTTTAAAGTGTCAACCAAAAGGTTGGTGAGTTCATAGGTTTATCATAACAATCATTTCAATATATTAATAGACCACAAGATTTCCGTTTATAAATATATGTACACTCACAAGTGTATAAAAGTATTCTATTAATTGTAGGCACCCGGTAACAAGCCTTAACGTTCATGTTTTACCCTCTAAAGTACACCAGATCAGGTGTGTTTAAAATAACCTCGAAGTACTAAAGCATCCCATAGTCAGGATGGGGTTTGTCAGGCCCAATAGATCTATCTTTAGGATTCGCGCCTACCGTACATAGACAAGTAGTTTAATGTTACCAAGCTAAGGGTATATTTCTGGTTTAAACCCACGTAGAATTAGTTTTAGTACTTGTGCCTATTTCGTAAAGCATTTATAAAAACATCGCATGTATTCTCAGTCCCAAAAATATATATAAAAGGGAGCAAATGAAACTCACCATACTATATTTCGTAGTAAAAATACATATAACGTCATTTAATAAGTGCAAGGTTGGCCTCAGATTCACGAACGTATCAATATTGAGATTCAATATTGCAGGAAAGTACGTAGATGCAACGGAGATGATAAACACTAGATTGACCTCACAAGCATACCCATGAACCATACTCATCACTTCCATAGCTATAACCCATAATTTCCTTAGCTTCGACTCATTCAAAAAAACTATTTTGAAATCACTCGGACAGCACTCCGTCATAATATTTTATATATACTAATAATATTTTGAAATAATACAGAGCAAATATATATATATATATATATATATATATATATATATATATATATATATATATATATATATATATATATATATATATATATATATATATATATATATATAAATCGATTGAGAGAGTTTAGAGAAATATATTTTCAAGTTTCTATGAAATAATGAAACCTATTGAATTCTATTTATAATAGATTTTTGAATTATTAAAGTGAATTATTAAAGTATGAATTATTAAAGTGAATTATTAAAGTATGAATTATTAAAGTGAATTATTAAAGTATGAATTATTAAAGTGAATTATTAAAGTATGAATTATTAAAGTTAAAGTAAAGTAAAAGTAAAGTAAAGGTAAAGTTAAAGTATAGTAAAAGTATAAAAACTATGTATATATAATACGCGTATAAGTATATATAATATTAATTTAAATCGTTATATATATTTAATGAAATAAAATATAAATATCGTTATATTTATTATACTACTTAAGTAATGAGTTGTCAAAAGTGATTCTAGATATTTATAAAAGTTATATACGTTTTAATAATAAAGTTCTTTTTAAACTGAAAACGTCTTTGTACGTTTGAAAATAGATTAATAGAATATTATGGAAACCAATTCTCCACTAACTTTTGTCTAACTTTCGTAAATGACACTTTTTGTTTTTATTTATAAATAGCTTTACAAATTATTCTGAATATCGTTAAGAAGAATAGATTTTCTCAAATCATAGTGGACCTCTCAACAGAGACTTGTAATCATAATTCAATGTTTCTGATAATTCAATCATTTAATATATTTTTTTTTAATTTCGTCGAAAATCATATTGTAACAAATACGTTCGTGTAAAGTATTATACATTTAATACTTTATTAATATTCTCAAGTTATAATATATATATATATATATATATATATATATATATATATATATATATATATATATATACATATACATATCTATTTATATATAACGGTTCGTGAATCGTCGAAATTTGGTCGAGGTTATAATGAATGTATGAACACAGTTTAAAATTCTTGAGATTTAACTTAACAAACTTTGCTTATCGTGTCGGAATAATATAAAGATTAAAGTTTAAATTTGGTCGGAAATTTCCGGGTCGTCACAGTACCTACCCGTTAAAGAAATTTCGTCCCGAAATTTGATAGAGGTCGTCATGACTAACAATGAGAATGTTATTATAATGATTATAGAGTTTTATCATGTTCAAGAAGCATGGATAAAATAATTCGATTACACGAAGCATGTGAGTGAAGTTATCGTAAATGAATGAAATAAGATAATAGTGATTCGTCGTATCTTTTGACGTCATCACGATTGATCTCCGAAAAGAAAATCTTTGTAATCTATATTGGATTTGATTATTCGGCGATTAAGGAAATTATGTTCCTCTTCGAATTAATGCGATAATCCATTTTGATTTCTCTGTCGGATATTTCACTATAAATCCACCTCCTTTGTTTTCTTACAACTCACACCTTCTCAACTTAAATTTTAAAGTATTTGTCAATATGCTTCATCCAGTGCTGATTCTTGATATACTCCTCACTTTCATATCTGTCGCTCTTCTTTTTCATCTGCCTCCGGAAAAATCTATTTACTTCTACTATACTCTTGGTTTTATAGTGTTTTTAGTTCTCCCGTGTCTTTATATTGCTATATGCATTGATATATACGGTTTGTGATTTCTGGGTTGTTGTTGGGTTTTATATCTTCCCTTATATTTCAAAGTCCTTGCTTCTTCTATAATCATTGTCATCCACAATTAATGCTCTCTTCTATTTGCTATGATTTATACTCCCATTTCTAGTTCGGAGCTTTGTCCTTTCGTTTCTTCTTCTTGCGATTAAGCACCGCTTGTAATGGTCCAAAATTCGCAGATATAAATTTTGGAATGAACATTGTTAATTTTCTATGAAGGAAATTGTAATGGCACGATCTTGACTTGTCAAATTACCAGAATACCTCGGAAAAGGCCGAATCATCAAGAAATATTTTCTTGATATTTAGAGATCAAAGAGAATACAAGAGTCATGTAACATAGCACATGATGACGTTATGATCTGTGAATCATCATGTTCCATTTAGAAACTCAGCATGAATTACTGTAATATAATCACGTTGATCAAGTGTCATTATATTATACTAACTCATGCTTCAGCTCCCAACACTTCTTCAAGAATATTCCTATTTTAAACTCGAATGTTTCAGAATTTAGAAACTAAAATAGTTTCTTTTATGATATAATACAGATAGCGCGAAGAGGTAAATGATTTCAGATAAGAATAATTATAAAAATATCTTCAGAAGTATGGATGATATTTATAATGAAAGATACGATGATATCTTAGAATGTCTAATATCAGAGGATGATGAAGGATATTGTCTGCAGGGGTTTAAAGTCAGGAGCAAGGTATTCGTTAATGACGTCAGCAAGTACTGAATCATTTGGATTCTTTGAAGGCAGGTTCAGCCTTTGTGATTTGTCCACAGCCTCCTTCATACTTTGCTCAATCCGTTTTTCAGTTCCAAAGCTTCTCTTTTTCTGAGCTTTGCCAATATACTATCCTTTATCATCCAACTTTTTACTGTTAAGGTCGTTTACAGTTTTTGCTGCTTCATCAGCATTTTTCAAAATTTTGAGAACTGGTTCGCAGTTTAGGGTGTTTTTCAGAAATTTCTCATTCAAAGAATGTAAGTCTTGGAGGTAGACGTTGTGTGTATATGTAATTGTTGATGTAGACATGCTGCGAGGTTTCAAAATACTGATTGCTGATTCTCAATAATTGGTATGGCAATTCTTGTTATAAGGTACGAATGAGTATATGATAGGGTTTCGATAATTATAATGATTTTTGTTTTTTGGAAAGTCAAAGATCAGTGAAGTTGTTTGTAAGTTTATTGCTAATGTGGTGAATATAAACGATTCCCCGGTAACGTTGGCGAAAGGGCAACGTATCTATTGAGGTTATAATATGACTGTTTTGATTGAGAAGTCGAAGTTGACTTGCTGGAGCTGTGACAAAACAGTCTATTTTGAAACGGAATTGAAAAGTTATTTTAGCTAGTAAATGCCAAAGGGTCTAACACGGATACGTGTCGAACTATGACTTGGGTTTTGAGAGTTTTTCAGGTGTATAACTGTAGGTAACATGTGGTTGGATCATCATCTCGATTGTTCCTTAGTTGAAGTGTCTTCAGGAATTTCGAAGGGTTTGAGCACATATTGTAATCGTTAATACATATGATGTTCTAACACAGTTTTGAAGTCAAAGTATAGCCTTGAAAGATATAGGAATCTAAGAGTGATGATACTGGTTATATTTCGAATTGAATTATGCGATTTCAAAATCAGAATATGTAATTCAATTTGAATGAGTATGATTGTTTTGATTTATATGAAAGAATGAATATTGTTGTGAAAGTAGGGAGTATAGTTGATGATTGTTGAATCAGTTTCGAAAAATGTAATATATTAATTGTGAATTTATATATCTCTCGGGTATTACCTACCCGTTAAAAAAAATTTCACAATTAATATTTTGTACAAAAGAAGTTTATTACAGTCTTTATTAAAATATATGTGTATATTTTCTTTAGATGTAATATAGATTTAATGAGTTAATATTAAATTAAACTCATTTGTTTTATGGTTGGAACTAGAATTGAGTAATCCCTAAAACTTTATAAATTGCATAAGTATTTCTTCAATAATATTGAAATTATGAATCATTACTTTGTTATTTGTTGGTTTTCGTGAAATTCTTGTGAACTTCGCAAGGTACGAATGATGTTATTTGAAAAGTTTCGAGTACATCGATGATGAAAGTGTAAAATCAAACATATATTCGAATAATACACTTGATTTATTATGAATTGGAATTTAATTGAATTGAGACAGAGATTGTAATTAACGATGTTTAAGTTGCGGATGAAGGACGTACATCATTGCATATTTGTAATATGAATTAACTGAGTAGTTAAGATTCACACATAATAGCTTAGTACGGGAAGATTTATTATGGTTTAAAAATTTATACATATAAAATATACATATAAATCTTTCGATTGGAAATGAGTTAATACTTCATAACTCGTTGATACAATATATTTGTTGTTGATTCGTAATGATGTCTACAATGATTCTTGACCTGATAGAGTTTGTGATGTTACAGGTGCTGTTGATTCTGACGATACTGACGGCACTGACTGTGTTGATAACGCTACGGTCCTGTTGATGCTGTTGGTAAAACAATTCTAGCTTTTAAATCGTACACCATTTTCGATCAAAGTTTCTACTCTACCATCTCCGTTCACTTCAATGAAGTTTATGAATTAATACTTCATCGTTTGTTGTTGTTGATATTCCTGGATATTTACAGGGCGTATGACGTTGATGTTTGAGATACAGATTGTGATGTTGCGGTGTGGGATGTGGATGTTGTTGGTGGTGGTGGTGATGGTACTGTTGGTGTTGCTGATGGTGGTACTGTTTATGCTGCTGGTGCTGCTGCTGGTGTTTGTAACCTATGCACCATATTCTCCAAAGCCACTACCCGAGCGCGAAGCTCGTTGACTTCTTCTATTACACTGGGGTGATTGTCGGTTCGGAAGAGCGGATAAATAAAATCTAGAATTTGGTGTAGTATGTAATCGTGACGAGACACTCTAGAAATAAGAGAGAAAATGATGTTTCGGATAGGTTCGTCGGTAAGTGCTTCAGGTTCTTTGCCAAGAGGGCAATGTGATGGATGGAAGGGATCACCTTCTTCTTGTCTCCAATGATTAAGGAGGCTACGAATCCATCCCCAATTCATCCAGAATAGATGATGACTAATTGGTTGATCCATTCCGGTCACACTGCTTTCGGAACTTGAGTGGGATTCCATTTCGGAATCCGAGGGACTTGAACTAATGACGAATTCCATTTCGTACGATTGAATAAAGAATTTTTCGATATGAAATGATTTTCCGGCTATCGGGTGGTATTCTAATTATATAGAGCAAAAGGTTTCGTGACGGAGGAATTTACGGAATATGTCAGGCAAAGTTTACAGTAACAGATACGCTAAGATATGAATTAGCAGATACGCTAAGATATGAATTTTGTCTATACACTATTCATGCAATCAATGCAATAAGATGTGTCTAGACTAAGAATGATAAGCAGGTAATTTCCGACAAAAATGATGAGCAAAACTTTTGACATGCAGACACAGTCGAAGTCCAGACTCACTAATGCATCCTAACGACTATCAGTTAGACACATTAATGCAGACCTGGTTCGCTAAGACCACCGCTCTGATACCAAGTGAAAGGACCCGTTCATATACATTATAAACGATTCACAATAGTTGATTACATCGCGAGGTATTTGACCTCTATATGATACGTTTTACAAACATTGCATTCGTTTTTAAAAGACAAACTTTCTTTACATCAAAAATTGACGGCATGCATACCATTTCATATTACATCCAACTATAATTGACTTAATATTAATCTTGATGAACTCAATGACTCGAATGCAACGTCTTTCAAAGTATGCCATGAATGACTCCAAGTAATATCCTTAAAATGAGCTAATGCACATCGGAAGATTTCTTTAATACATAAGAATAAACATGCTTTAAAGTGTCAACCAAAAGGTTGGTGAGTTCATAGGTTTATCATAACAATCATTTCAATATATTAATAGACCACAAGATTTCCGTTTATAAATATATGTACACTCACAAGTGTATAAAAGTATTCTATAAATTGTAGGCACCCGGTAACAAGCCTTAACGTTCATGTTTTACCCTCTAAAGTACACCAGATCAGGTGTGTTTAAAATAACCTCGAAGTACTAAAGCATCCCATAGTCAGGATGGGGTTTGTCAGGCCCAATAGATCTATCTTTAGGATTCGCGCCTACCGTACATAGACAAGTAGTTTAATGTTACCAAGCTAAGGGTATATTTCTGGTTTAAACCCACGTAGAATTAGTTTTAGTACGTGTGCCTATTTCGTAAAGCATTTATAAAAACAGCGCATGTATTCTCAGTCCCAAAAATATATATAAAAGGGAGCAAATGAAACTCACCATACTGTATTTCGTAGTAAAAATACATATAACGTCATTTAATAAGTGCAAGGTTGGCCATGGATTCACGAACGTATCAATATTGAGAGTCAATATTGCAGGAAAGTACGTAGACGCAACGGAGATGATAAACACTAGATTGACCTCACAAGCATACCCATGAACCATACTCATCACTTCCATAGCTATAACCCATAATTTCCTTAGCTTCGACTCATTCAAAAAAACTATTTTGAAATCACTCGGACAGCACTCCGTTGTAATATTTTATATATACTAATAATATTTTGAAATAATATAGAGCAAATATATATATATATATATATATATATATATATATATATATACATATAAATCGATTGAGAGAGTTTAGAGAAATATATTTTCAAGTTTCTATGAAATAATGAAACCTATTGAATTCTATTTATAATAGATTTTTGAATTATTAAAGTGAATTATTAAAGTATGAATTATTAAAGTGAATTATTAAAGTATGAATTATTAAAGTGAATTATTAAAGTATGAATTATTAAAGTGAATTATTAAAGTATGAATTATTAAAGTGAATTATTAAAGTGAATTATTAAAGTATGAATTATTAAAGTGAATTATTAAAGTATGAATTATTAAAGTTAAAGTAAAGTAAAAGTAAAGTAAAGGTAAAGTTAAAGTATAGTAAAAGTATAAAAACTATGTATATATAATACGCGTATAAGTATATATAATATTAATTTAAATCATTATATATATTTAATGAAATAAAATATAAATATCGTTATATTTATTATACTAGTTAAGTAATGAGTTGTCAAAAGTGATTCTAGATATTTATAAAAGTTATATACGTTTTATTAATAAAGTTCTTTTTAAACTGAAAACGTCTTTGTACGTTTGAAAATAGATTAATAGAATATTATGGAAACCAATTCTCCACTAACTTTTGTCTAACTTTCGTAAATGACACTTCTTGTTTTTATTTATAAATAGCTTTACAAATTATTCTGAATATCGTTAAGAAGAATAGATTTTCTCAAATCATAGTGGACCTCTCAACAGAGACTTGTAATCATAATTCAATGTTTCTGATAATTCAATCATTTAATATATTTTTTTTAATTTCGTCTAAAATCATATTGTAACAAATACGTTCGTGTAAAGTATTATACGTTTAATACTTTATTAATATTCTAAAGTTATAATATATATATATATATATATATATATATACATATACATATCTATTTATATATAACGGTTCGTGAATCGTCGAAATTTGGTCGAGGTTATAATGAATGTATGAACACAGTTTAAAATTCTTGAGATTTAACTTAACAAACTTTGCTTATCGTGTCGGAATAATATAAAGATTAAAGTTTAAATTTGGTCGGAAATTTCCGGGTCGTCACAGATATTTCATGCTAGTTGCCAAATGATGGTTCCCACATGTGTTAGGTGACTCACATGGGCTACTAAGAGCTAATCATTGGAGTATATATACTAATAGTACATACATCTAAAAGCTGTGTATTGTACGAGTACGAATACGGGTGCATACGAGTAGAATTGTTGATGAAACTGAACGAGGATGTAATTGTAAGCATTTTTGTTAAGTAGAAGTATTTTGATAAGTGTCTTGAAGTCTTTAAAAAGTGTATGAATACATATTAAAACACTACATGTATATACATTTTAACTGGGTCGTTAAGTCATCGTTAGTCGTTACATGTAAATGTTGTTTTGAAACCTTTAGGTTAACGATCTTGTTGAATGTTTTTAACCCATTGTTTATTATAACAAATGAGATGTTAAATTGTTATATTATCATGATATTATGATATATAATATATCTTAGTATGATGTATATACAGTTAAATGTCGTTACAACGATAATCGTTACATATATGTCTCGTTTCGAAATCATTAAGTTAGTAGTCTTATTTTTACATATGTATTTCATTGTCAATACACTTAATAATATATTTACTTATCATTTAACATAATTAACCAAGTGTATCAATATCTTAATATGATTCATATGTACCTAGTAAGACGTTGTTATAACGATAATCGTTATATATATCGTTTTCGAGTTTCTTAAATTAATAGTCTCATTTTTATGTATATAACTCATTGTTAAAATACCTAATGAGATACATACTTATAATAAAATCATGTTAACTTTATATATAACCATATATATGTCATCGTATAGTTTTTACAAGTTTTAACGTTCGTAAATCACCGGTCAACTTGGGTGGTCAATTGTTTATATGAAACCTATTTCAATTAATCAAGTCTTAACAAGTTTGATTGCTTAACATGTTGGAAACACTTAATCATGTAAAGAAGAATTTTATTTAATATATATATAAACATGGAAAAGTTCGGGTCACTACAAAAACCACTTGCAGTCCTTGGCAATTTAGTGATGAAATCCATGGTAATGTTTTCCCATTTCCATTTCGGGATTTTGGGTTGTTGAAGTAGACCTGATGGTTTCCGATGCTCAACTTTGACCTTAGAACACGTCAAACATTCTCCTACGTATTTAGCAACATCGGCTTTCATACCCGGCCACCAAAAATGTTTCTTGAGATCCTTGTACATCTTCCCCGTTTCAGGATGTATTGAGTATCTGGTTTTATGAGCTTCTCTAAGTACCATTTCTCTCATATCTCCAAATTTTGGTACCCAAATCCTTTCAGCCCTATACCGGGTTCCGTCTTCCCGAATATTAAGATGCTTCTCCGATCCTTTGGGTATTTCATCCTTTAAATTTCCCTCTTTTAAAACTCCTTGTTGCGCCTCCTTTATTTGAGTAGTAAGGTTATTGTGAATCATTATATTCATAGATTTTACTCGAATGGGTTCTCTGTCCTTCCCGCTCAAGGCGTCGGCTACCACATTTGCCTTCCCCGGGTGGTAACGAATCTCAAAGTCGTAATCATTCAACAATTCAATCCACCTACGCTGCCTCATATTCAGTTGTTTCTGATTAAATATGTGTTGAAGACTTTTGTGGTCGGTATATATAATACTTTTGACCCCATATAAGTAGTGCCTCCAAGTCTTTATTGCAAAAACAACTGCGCCTAATTCCAAATCATGCGTAGTATAATTTTGTTCGTGAATCTTCAATTGTCTAGACGCATAAGCAATCACCTTCGTTCGTTGCATTAATACACAACCGAGACCTTGCTTTGATGCGTCACAATAAATCAAAAAATCATCATTCCCTTCAGGCAATGACCATATATGTGCCGTAGTTAGCTTTTTCTTCAATAATTGAAATGCTTTCTCTTGTTCATCCTTCCATTCAAATTTCTTCCCTTTATACGTTAATGCAGTCAAGGGTTTTGCTATTCTGGAAAAGTCTTGGATGAACCTTCTGTAGTAACCAGCTAGTCATAAAAACTGGCGTATGTGTGTTTCGGAGTTTTCGGGGTTTCCCACTTTTCAACAGTTTCTATCTTTTCCGGATCTACCTTAATACCTTCTTTGTTCACTATGTGACCGAGGAATTGAACTTCTTCCAACCAAAATGCACACATTGAAAACTTAGCGTACAATTCTTCCTTCCTCAATACTTATAACACCTTTCTCAAATGTTCACCGTGTTCTTGGTCATTCTTTGAGTAAATAAGTATGTCATCAATGAAAACAATGACAAACTTGTCAAGGTATGGTCGACACACTCGGTTCATAAGGTCCATGAACACAGCTAGTGCATTAGTTAAACCAAACGGCATGACCATAAACTCGTAATGACCGTAACGTGTTCTAAAAGTAGTCTTTGGAATATCATCTTCTTTCACCCGCATTTGATGATACCCGGAACGTAAGTCAATCTTTGAATAAATAGACGAGCCTTGTAGTTGATCAAATAAGCCGTCAATTCTTGGTAGTGGGTAGCGGTTCTTGATGGTAAGTTTGTTCAACTCTCGGTAGTCGATACACAACCTGAATGTACCATCTTTCTTCTTGACAAACAAAACAGGAGCTCCCCACGGTGATGTGCTTGGTCGAATGAAACCACGCTCTAAAAGTTCTTGTAATTGGCTTTACAGTTCTTTCATCTCGCTGGGTGCGAGTCTGTAAGGAGCACGAGCTATTGGTGTAGCTCCTGGTACAAGATCTATTTGAAATTCAACGGATCGATGTGGGGGTAATCCCGGTAATTCTTTCGGAAATACATCAGGAAATTCTTTTGCGACGGGAACATCATTGATGCTCTTTTCTTCAGTTTGTACTTTCTCTACGTGTGCTAGAACAGCATAGCAACCTTTTTCTTATTAGTTTTTGTGCCTTCAAATTACTAATAAGATGTAGCTTCGTGTTGCCCTTTTCTTCGTTCACCATTATGGGTTTTCCTTTTTCTCGTATAATGTGAATTGCATTTTTGTAACAAACAATCTCTGCTTTCACTTCTTTCAACCAGTCCATACCGATTATCACATCAAAACTCCCTAACTCTACTGGTATCAAGTCAATCTTAAATGTTTCGCTAACCAGTTTAATTTCTCGATTCCGACATATACTATCTGCTGAAATTAATTTACCATTTGCTAATTCGAGTAAAAATTTACTATCCAAAGGCGTCAATGGACAACTTAATTTAGCACAAAAATCTCTACTCATATAGCTTCTATCCGCACCCGAATCAAATAAAACGTAAGCAGATTTATTGTCAATAAGAAACGTACCCGTAACAAGCTCCGGGTCTTCCTGTGCCTCTGCCGCATTAATATTGAAAACTCTTCCGCGGCCTTGTCCATTCGTATTCTCCTGGTTCGGGCAATTTCTAATAATGTGGCCCAGTTTTCCACATTTATAACAAACTACATTGGGATAACTTGCTCCGCCATTACTCGTTCCGACACCATTTGTTCTTTTCGTTCTGTTAACCCTGGTCCGTAGACCTCACACTTCGCCGCGCTATGACCATTTCTTTTACACTTGTTGCAATATTTGTTGCAGAACCCCAAGTGATACTTTTCACACCTTTGGCATAGCTGCTTCTGATTGTTGTTGTTGTTGCGGTTGTTATTGTTGTTGGAATGATTGTTGTAGTTGTTGTTGTTTTGCCGTTTGTTGTAGTTGCGATTGATGTTGCGATTGTTGGGATAGTTGTTGTTGTTTTGGTGACTCTTATCACCGTTTTCCTCCCACTTTCTTTTGACTAGCTTCACGTTGGCCTCTTCGGTCTCCTGTTCTTTAATTCTTCCCTCCATCTGGTTCACTAGTTTGTGAGCCATTCTACATGCCTTTTGTATGGAGGCAGGCTCGTGTGAACTTATATCTTCTTGGATTCTCTCCGGTAACCCTTTCACAAACGCGTCGATCTTCTCTTCCTCATCTTCGAACGCTCTCGAACATAATAGGCACAATTCTGTGAATCTTCTTTCGTACGAAGTAATATCGAATCCCTGTGTTCGTAACCCTCTAAGTTCTGACTTGAGCTTATTGACCTCGGTTCTAGGACGGTACTTCTCGTTCATCAAGTGCTTGAATGCTGACCACGGTAGCGCGTAAGCAGCATCTTATCCCACTTGCTCTAGATATGTATTCCACCATGTTAACGCAATACCTGTGAAGGTATGCGTAGCGTACTTCACTTTGTCTCCTTCAGCACACTTACTTATGGCAAAGACCGATTCAACTTTCTCGGTCCACCATTTCAATCCAATTGGTCCTTCGGTCCCATCAAATTCTGAAGGTTGGCAGGTAGTGAATTCCTTGTAGGAGCATCCTACACGATTTCTTGCGCCGTTAGCTGTATTGCTAGATTCAGAGTTATTGTTGGTATGTAGCGCGGCCTGTACTGCGGCTATGTTTGAAGCAAGAAAGGCACGAAATTCCTCTTCGCTCATATTCAAGGTGTGTCGAGTAGTCGGTGCCATTTCCTTCAAAATAGTCAAATGAAACGAGTTAATCATATAGAATATCAAGAGTAGTCAATAGTATTTCGTAGCGTAATATGAACTTATTTATAAAAGCTCTTTCTTCATATTAGCGTTTTATACTCTTTAATTCGGGTAGTACCTATTCGTTAAGTTCATACTTAGTAGCTAACATACCATTTCAACTCTTACAATTCTATATGAAAAACTAATCACAAAAAAAAAATATATATCATATTCAAACCTTTATACAATAACTTGCAAACTTACAATACCGCTATTTTACATATAGTATGAAATATAGCACATAAAACTTTGATACAAAGTAGTTGCAAAGATAATTCTAGTTAATAAATAAGGCGTTCAGCAAAGGCAATAAAGACACGTAATTCATACGTCCAGAAACAAGTCATGCATTCTGGTTTTACTAATACCACTTCCCATCCTTGGTTTTGTGGAACATAACCGTTGTGACCGATAGTAAGACAATGTGTTGTAACGTCATCAAAAGGATGAAGGTTACGTAATGACCAATAGTCTCGTAATAACCTAAAAACCTCATTTCTTACCCCAATTACCGACTCCGTCACTTGTGGGAACGTTTTGTTTAATAGTTGTAGCCCGATGTTCTTGTTCTCACTTTGGTGAGAAGCGAACATTACTAACCCGTAAGCATAACATGCTTCTTTATGTTGCATGTTAGCCGCTTTTTCTAAATCACGAAGTCCTATATTCGGAAATATTGAGTCAAAATAATTTCTTAACCCGTTGCGTAAAATAGCATTTGGGTTCCCCGCAATATACGCGTCAAAGTAAACACATCGTAACTTATGGATTTCCCAATGTGATATCCCCCATCTTTTGAACGAAAGCCTTTTATAAACCAAGGCATTCTTGGAACGTTCTTCGAATGTCTTACAAACTGATCTCGCCTTAAATAGTTGTGCCGAGGAATTCTGACCGACCCTAGACAAGATTTCATCAATCATGTCTCCGGGTAGGTCTCTTAAAATATTGGGCTGTCTATCCATTTTGTGTTTTTATACTGTAAAATAGACAAGAGTTAGATTCATAAAAAAATACTTATTAATACAAGCAATTTTTACATATATCATAAAGCATAAACACACTATATTACATATATTACACCACACGAATACAACTATCTTATTCCGACTCGCTCGTTTCTTCTTCTTCGGTTTTGGTTCATTTTGCCAAGTTTCTAGGGATATATGATGTTCCCCTAATACGAGCCGTCATTTTCCACATTGGTTTAGAAAAACCTGGTGGTTTAGAGGTTCCCGGGTTATTGTCACAACTTAAGAAATACGGGTGTTGACGATACATATGAAGTTCATCGGGTTTGGAATCAAATTTCTCTATTTTTATGCCCTTTCCCTTATTGTTCTCTTTTGCCTTATTAAATTGTGTTGGAGTAATTTCTATAACATCATCGGAATCCTTGTCAGGATCCGATTCATAGGAGAATTGGTAATCCTCCCAATACTTTGCTTCTTTGGCGGAAACACCATTGACCATAATTAACTTTGGTCTGTTGGTTGAGGATTTTCTTCTACTTAACCGTTTTATTATTTCCCCCACTGGTTCTATTTCTTCTTCCGGTTCCGATTCTTATTCCGGTTCCGACTCTTCTTCCGGTTCCTCTTCGGGAACTTGTGAATCCGTCCACGAATTATTCTAATTTACATTTGACTCTTCATTATTATTAGGTGAGTCAATGGGATTTGTTCTAGAGGTAGACATCTATCACATAATATCAAACACGTTAAGAGATTAATATATCACATAATATTCACATGTAAAAAATATATAGTTTCCAACAAAATTTGTTAAGCAATCATTTTTCAAGTAAACACGGTCGAAGTCCAGACTCACTAATGCATCCTAACAAACTCGATAAGACACACTAATGCAAAATTCTGGTTCTCTAAGACCAACGCTCTGATACCAACTGAAATGTCCCGTTCTTATTGATTAAAAACGTTCCATATTAATTGATTTCGTTGCGAGGTTTTGACCTCTATATGAGATGTTTTTCAAAGACTGCATTCATTTTAAAACAAACCATAACTTTTATTTCATCAATAAAGGTTTAAAAAGCTTTACGTAGATTATCAAATAATGATAATCTAAAATATCCTGTTTACACACGACTATTACATAATGGTTTACAATACAAATATGTTACAACGAAATAAGTTTCTTGAATGCAGTTTTTACACAATATCATACAATCATGGACTCCAAATCTTGTCCTTATTTAAGTATGCGATAGCGGAAGCTCTTAATAATCACCTGAGAATAAACATGCTTAAAACGTCAACAAAAATGTTGGTGAGTTATAGGTTTAACCTATATATATCAAATCGTAACAATAGACCACAAGATTTCATATTTCAATATACATCCCATACATAGAGATAAAAATCATTCATATGGTGAACACCTGGTAACCGACATTAACAAGATGCATATATAAGAATATCCCCATCATTCCGGGACACCCTTCAGATATGATATTAATTTCAAAGTACTAAAGCATCCGGTACTTTGGATGGGGTTTGTTAGGCACAATAGATCTATCTTTAGGATTCGCGTCAATTAGGGTGTCTGTTCCCTAATTCTTAGATTACCAGACTTAATAAAAAGGGGCATATTCGATTTCGATAATTCAACCATAGAATGTAGTTTCACGTACTTGTGTCTATTTTGTAAATCATTTATAAAACCTACATGTATTCTCATCCCAAAAATATTAGATTTTAAAAGTGGGACTATAACTCACTTTCACAGATTTTTACTTCGTCGGGAAGTAAGACTTGGCCACTGGTCGATTCACGAACCTATAACAAATATGTACATATATATCAAAGTATGTTTAAAATATATTTACAACACTTTTAATACATTTTGATGTTTTAAGTTTATTAAGGCAGCTGTCCTCGTTAGTAACCTACAACTAGTTGTCCACAGTTAGATGTACAGAAATAAATCGATATATATTATCTTGAATCAATCCACGACCCAGTGTATACACGTCTCAGGCTAGATCACAACTCAAAGTATATATATTTTTGGAATCAACCTCAACCCTGTATAGCTAACTCCAACATTACTGCATATAGAGTGTCTATGGTTGTTCCAAATAATATATATACATGGGTCGATGTGATATGTCAAAACATTTGCATACGTGCCTATGGTATCCCAAGATTACATAATATATTAGAATACATTTATAATACAATATAAGTTAGCTAGGATATGATTTGTATAGAATTGTTAATATTTCCCGTAGCTACAAAAATAAAAAAATATTCAATCTTGTTTTACCCATAACTTCTTCATTTTAAATCCTTTTTGAGTGAATCAAATTTCTATGGTTTCATATTGAACTCTATTTTATGAATCTAAACAGAAAAAGTAT
This sequence comes from Rutidosis leptorrhynchoides, assembly GCF_046630445.1. NCBI lineage: Eukaryota > Viridiplantae > Streptophyta > Magnoliopsida > Asterales > Asteraceae > Rutidosis > Rutidosis leptorrhynchoides. The sequence continues at coordinate 461,853,091 of NC_092334.1, forward strand.
AGGTTTATAGTTGGAAATATAAGTTACAAGTCATTTTTGTAAGAGGTAGGTCATTTCAGTCGAAAGAACGACGTCTTGATGACCATTTTGAAAAACATACTTCCCCTTTAAGTTTAACCATTATTTTTGGATATAGTTTCATGTTCATAAGAAAAATCATTTTCCCAGAAGAACAACTTTTAAATCAAAGTTTATCATAGTTTTTAATTATCAAACCCAAAACAGCCCGCGGTGTTACTACGACGGCGTATGTCCAGTTTTACGGTATTTTTTGTGTTTCCAAGTTTTAAATCATTTAGTTAGCATATCATATAGATATAGAACATGTGTTTAGTTGATTTTAAAAGTCAATTTAGAAGGATTAACTTTTGTTTGCGAACAAGTTTAGAATTAACTAAACTATGTTCTAGTGATTTCAAGTTTAAACCTTCGAATAAGATAACTTTATATGTATGAATCGAATGATGTTATGAACATCATTACTCACTCAAGTTTTGTGGATAAACCTACTGGAAAAGAGACAAATGGATCTAGCTTTAAAGGATCTTGGATGGCTTGAAAGTTCTTGAAGTAGAATCATGACACGAAAACAAGTTCAAGTAAGATTATCACTCGAATTAAGATTGTTATAGTTATAGGAATTGAATCAAAGTTTGTATATGAGTATTACCTTGATTTAGAATGATATCTTACTGTAAACAACAAGGATTTCTTGAGGTTGGATGATCACTTTACAAGATTGGAAGTGAGCTAGTAAACTTGGAAGTATTCTTGATTTTATGAAACTAGAACTTGTAGAATTTATGAAGAACACTTAGAACTTGAAGATGAAACTTGAGAGAGATCAATTAGATGAAGAAAATTGAAGAATGAAAGTGTTTTTAGGTGTTTTTAGTCGTTGGTATATGGATTAGATATAAAGGATATGTAATTTTGTTTTCATGTAAATAAGTCACGAATGATTACTCATATTTTTGTAATTTTATGACATATTTCATGCTAGTTGCCAAATTATGGTTCCTACATGTGTTAGGTGAATCAAATGGGCTGCTAAGATCTAATAATTGGAGTGTATATACCAATAGTACATACATCTAAAAGCTGTGTATTGTACGAGTACGAATACGGGTGCATACGAGTAGAATTGTTGATGAAACTGAACGAGGATGTAATTGTAAGCTTTTTTGTTAAGTAGAAGTATTTTGATAAGTGTCTTAAAGTCTTTCAAAAGTGTATGAATACATATTAAAACACTACATGTATATACATTTTAACTGAGTCGTTAAGTCATCGTTAGTCGTTACATGTAAGTGTTGTTTTGAAACCTTTAGGTTAACGATCTTGTTAAATGTTGTTAACCCAATGTTTATAATATCAAATGAGATTTTAAATTATTATATTATCATGATATTATGATGTATGAATATCTCTTAATATGATATATATACATTAAATGTCGTTACAACGATAATCGTTACATATATGTCTCGTTTCAAAATCATTAAGTTAGTAGTCTTGTTTTTACAAATGAAGTTCATTGTTAATATACTTAATGATATGTTTACTTATCATAATATCATGTTAACTATATATATAATCATATATATGTCATCATATAGTTTTTACAAGTTTTAACGTTCGTGAATCACCGGTCAACTTGGGTGGTCAATTGTCTATATGAAACCTATTTCAGTTAATCAAGTCTTAACAAGTTTGATTGCTTAACATGTTGGAAACACTTAATCATGTAAATAACAATTTCATTTAATATATATATAAACATGGAAAAGTTCGGGTCACTACAATCGGGGAGGGGAATATATGAGTCAAGAGTTTTTGGACCACTTGAAGAATTGTGGGATTGTATCACATTTCACTCCACCTTACACACCACAGCACAATGGTGTGTCTGAATGGAGGAATCGAACTTTACTTGATATTGTTCGATCTATGATGAGTCTAACTACTCTACCAATGTCTTTTTGGGGTTATGCATTAAAGTCTGCTGCACGCATACTCAATATGGTTCCAACCAAGAAGGTAGAAAAGACACCATATGAGTTATGGCATGGAAAGAGTCCTAAGTTGTCTTATTTGAAAGTCTGGGGTTGTGAAGCGTATGTGAAACGTGACACTTCAAACAAGTTAGAACCCAGAGGTATCAAATGTCACTTTGTGGGATACCCAAAGGAAACAATGGATTACTACTTTTACTACCAAGCTGAAAACAAAGTGTTTACTGCTCGGTTTACTGAATTTTTTGAAAGAGATCTTCTCTTACAAGAAGTTAGTGGGAGTAAAGTAGATCTTGAAGAAATTAAAGAATCACAAAGTAACATACCTTATGAAGGCACTAGCCAACCGCACGTTGAAGCTGAACACACTGTTGGTGAGCCAGAACGTGTTGCACCTGTAATTCATAGATCTAGTAGAACTCCTCATCGACCTGAGAGGCTAAATCTTCTGATTAATTCAGATGAACCTCATCTAGGGGATTATGATGAACCCTCTAGCTACGGTGAGGCCATATCAGATCCAGAGTCTGAAAAATGGCAAGATGCTATGAAGGCAGAGATGCAGTCCATGAAAGATAATCAAGTATGGGACTTGATTGATCTTCCACCCAATTGCAGGACAGTTGGGTGTAAATGGGTCTTCAAGAAGAAGGCTGACATGGATGGTAATGTAAACACTTTTAAGGCTCGATTGGTGGCAAAAGGTTATACTCAAACTCAAGGAATTGATTATGAGGAATCTTTTTCACCAGTCGCGAGCATTAAATCAATTAGGATACTTATTGCCATAGCTGCTTTTCATGATTATGAAATATGGCAAATGGATGTCAAAACCGCTTTCTTAAATGGCGACCTAAGCGATGACGTATATGTTAGGATTTAACAAGTTTCATGATACATAAAACCTTTTAAGAATCAAATTAAAGCGGAAGCATGTTGTTATTACCATTTAAACTTGTTAATCTTTAACCAATTAAAGTTAAATCCTAATTAGGATCAAGTTATGAAGTATGCTTACAAACTACAAGCAAGTAAAGAGTTTATACCTACTCCAAGCTTGTAAGTGATGATGAAGATGTTGAAGAATGGAGCTTTAAAATGAACCCTCAAGTGTGCAATACCCTAATCCTTTGATGAACCAACACCACCCTTTAAGTTAATTAAGATTTAGACACTTAACTAGCTAATTAACCAAGCTTAAAACCCTTTTATTTGCACCAAATATTCTGATCAGCAGCAACTAGAAAGATGATGGTGAATGGAGCCTCAAAACTATGAAACCTCAAGAGATAATACCCCAAACTTTTACCCAACACCTAATACTATGGTTAGGATTTATTGACACTTGAAGATAAGCTTCCAAACAAGCTCAAGGACTCTCTATTCTAGCTCCAAAATTCGGCCAGAATGCAGCAAGTTTGAAAAAGAGAGTGTTTTTGCATGTATGGATGTATTATGTATTCTCTCTTTAGTCAAGGACTTGATACCCATGTACCTTAATACTTGTGTTATGTTAAAAGTAACAAAACAAGCATGGGATGCTTGTCTTGGAGTCCCAAAATCTGCATTCCACTTCACATGGGTTTTATATAAAATAACCCTTTTATTTTTATAAAACTTGTATAAAAAAAAACATGACTTGTTAAGTTACATACATATTTATTTTATAAACCTTTTATAAAATATAACACAATGTATTGTTTATCCTTATAAACAATTAAGTCCTTAATTTACAAATTATCTAAATAATTTATCTCAAGTAATAATATTTTAGAAAACCGATTTTCAAAAATCCAAGTGTCGCGTATTGATTTAATGATCCATTCATTAAGATCAAATACGATTAAGGTGTCGGTAAGCTTGTTATTGGGTATGACCCGACTTGGATCATAACATATTAGCCACATTAATTAAATATGTCTCTCGGGCATACGAAAACCTTCAATCTCCCACTTGCACGAGAAACATAAGAAATTAATGCAAGTGATGGATACCACCTAACGACCGTCCATCACCCCCAATATGTTATGACTTTGTGCCATTCAATAACATCATCCCTTTCGAGTTCCCATATCGAATATGAATAGGTGAATCTTTCATCACATCCTTTCGTCCTAGATGTCATGTTAAATCCAAGAGATACAGAGTGATCACTCTCTTTTAGATTTAACTTTATCAGGCCTTAGACATCTGACTCTCAACGAATAAGAGGGACAAATTCCATCTTGACTACATACGTCCTAAATATATACCTTGCATTATACCCGAGCTCTTCCTTATGAACTACCATATTTCAGAATAGCGAAGGAAAGAATCAAGGCACAATACTCGATAAATATCCGAACCCAATATGTATCTCAGGTCAGAGGATAAAATGATATTCGCCTTTACTCAAGATTACACGTGATCAACCTCAAAGGCTCCATTCAGTAAATCTTGAGGGCGGGTCTTCCAATATTTGTATCCCACAAATATCTATGAACCTTGGTTGCAACCTTGCCCCACATTCATTCCGTGAATGTATACCAATCCAAGTTCATAATAGTCTAAACCTCACACTTGCTCCCACAAATGTGATCGACTACGGAATTTAGAATAATAGCTTATTCATGGATAAAATATGCAAAATAGGAACCTGACTCATGATTAATAAATTAACACCATAATTATATTAATGAGTTTGAACAAATTTCGTTCCGTTACAATACTTAAAACAGATCATGAACAATCACTAGAATATCGAAGCCCTAATGCACAAACATGTCCTGCATGTTTTGCTCCATGTAAGAGCTTCGTGAGAGGATCCGCTATATTAAGATTTGTGTGAACTTTGCGAATACATATCTTTCCCTTTTCAACTTCATCCCTTATGTAGTTGAATCTCCGCTCAATGTGACGGGTCTTTTGGTGAGCACGAGGTTCCTTGATTTGAGCAATCGCACCCTCGTTGTCACAAAAGATCTCAAGAGGGTCCTGAATGGAAGGGACTACTCCTAAGTCGTCGATGAATTTCTTCATCCATGAAGCTTCCTGAGCTACCAATGAGGCGGCAATGTACTCCGACTCTGTAATGGATAATGCAACAACATCCTGTTTTGAACTCTTCCAAGAGACCGCACCTCCATTTAATGTGAAGACATAACCAGATTGTGATCGAGAATCATCACGATCAGTTTGGAAACTCGCGTCCACGTAACCTTTCACAGTGAGCTCCTCCTCACCAGACACATATATTAGAAACATATCCTTAGTCCTCCTAAGGTATTTCAATATACTTTTAACAGCAATCCAATGACTGTTTCCTGGGTTATTCTGGTATCTACTTGTCAGGCTAAGAGCACATGACACATTCGGTCTAGTACATATCATTGCATACATGATTGACCCAATAGCAGATGCATATGGGACTTTCTTCATTCTTTCCTGTTCATCTTTTGTGGTGGGACACTGAGATGAACTAAGGAGCGTTCCTCTTTGAATAGGTACCAAACCTTTCTTAGAGTTCTCCATCTTGAACCTTTTCAAGATCTTTTCAATGTATGCACTTTGATTCAAACCTATCAATTTCTTGGATCTATCCCTGTAGATCCTAATCCCCAAAATGTATTGTGCTTCTTCAAGATCCTTAATGGAGAAGCAGCTTTTCAGCCAAGTCTTAACACCTTGCATTGTCGGAATATCATTTCCAAATAACAATATATCATCCACATATAATACAAGGAACATGATAGTGCTCCCACTAGCTTTCTTGTATACACAAGCTTCATCACTATTTTTAATGAAGCCAAATTTCTTGGCTTCCTCATTAAAACAATGATTCCACATTCTAGATGCTTGTTTCAATCCGTAGATTGATTTCTTTAACTTACATACTTTGTTAGGATGTTTCGGATCGACAAAACCCTCAGGCTGAACCATATAGACATCTTCCTCAAGATATCCATTTAGGAAAGCGGTTTTGACATCCATTTGCCAAATTTCATAATCATAATGAGCAGCAATGGCAAATAATATCCTAATAGACTTTAGCATTGCCACAGGCGAAAAGGTTTCATCATAGTCAACCCCTTGAGTTTGAGTGAAACCTTTTGCTACAAGTCTGGCTTTATATGTATTTAAGTTTCCATGCATGTCGGTTTTCATCTTGAAAATCCATTTACAATCAACTAACTTGGAGCTAGCAGGTTGTACAACTAGTTCCCAAACTTGGTTGTCATACATGGATTGCATCTCAGCGTTCATGGCTTCCTGCCATTTATCTTTATCAATCCTTGATAAAGCATCTTGGTAGTTAGTTGGTTCATCCAAATCAACCACATAGCAATCATCCATGAGAAACCCATATCTCTCAGGAGGATTACTAATCCTACCAGATTTGCGAACGTCTTGTATACTTTGATCATCCATTTGATCATTCTCAACATTTTCATGTTGAGTGCTAGTGTCAACCAATTGTGTATCATCTACTTGATCTTGAACCTCTTCAAGATCTATCTTCCTTTCACTATTACCTTCCATTAGGAACTTAGTTTCAAGGAATTCCGCCTTCCGAGCAACAAATGCATTCTGCTCGGAAGGATCATAGAAATAATATCCCATATCATCCTTGGGATATCCTATGAAGATACACTTCGTGGATCGAGCATTCAACTTATTAGGGACGTAACGCTTAGGATAACCTTCACATCCCCATACCTTTAAGTATGATAGAGATGGAGGTTTTCCAAACCACATCTCATGAGGAGTTCGTTCCACTTTCTTGGTTGGGGCCATATTTAAAATACGAGCCGCGGAGCATAGACAATAACCCCAAAATGATAGAGGTAATGAGCTTCTAGCCATCATAGATCGAACCATATCCATTAGGGTTCGGTTCCTCCTTTCGGAAACTCCATTAAGTTGGGGTGTTCCAGGAGGAGTAAGTTGCGAGATAATCCCACAACTTTTAAGATGATCTTGGAAAGCATCACTTAGGTATTCACCTCCTCTATCGGTACGAAGTACCTTGATTGTCTTATTGAGTTGATTTTGTACTTCGTTTTGATATTCCTTGAATGCTTCAAAAGTTTCGTCCTTGTGTCTTAATAAGTAGACATATCCAAAACGACTGAAGTCATCAATGAAAGTAACGAAGTATCTTTCACCGTTCCTAGTTATGGGCTTAAAGGGTCCACATACATTCGAATGTATTAATCCCAATAAGTCCTTAGCCCTTTCATAGGTCCCTTTGAAAGGTGCTTTAGTCATTTTGCCTTGTAAACAAGATTCACATACATCAAACGAGTCTAGTTCATTTGATTTCAAAAGGCCATTCTTTTGAAGTGTATGCATTCGATTCTTGTTTATGTAACCAAGGCGACAATGCCATAAGTAGGAATCACTCAAATCCCTTTTGAGTTTCTTGGTGTTTGCATGGAACATTGAGCTATTGTATGATGTGTCATCATGAACCAATTCATAAATACCATTCGAAGGTGAAGCCTTAAAATAGAACACATTATCTAAAGAAACATGGATATCATCATTAATGAAATTAAGATTAAAACCATATTGTTTCAAACGGGATACAGAAATAATGTTTCGAGATAAATCTGGTGCATACAAAACATTTTTCAAAATAAGCTCCAAACCACTTGGTAGCTTCAAAACAAAGTCTCCTTGAGCTTTCACTTGCACCCTTGCTCCATTTCCCATGAAGAGACTTGTTGTTCCCGCTTCTTGATCACTTCTTTTGAACCCCTGCAAAGAATTGCAAATATGAGTTCGACATCCTGTGTCTAATACCCATGTATTAGAAGAAGTAATACTAAGCTCAATGTATACCATATATACATTACCTGAGGTTTGCCCTGCATCCCTCTTTTCTTTCAACTCTTTAAGGTAGACCGGGCAATTGCGTTTCCAGTGACCCATTTCACCGCAACCAAAGCACGGATCTTCCTTGGGGTTAGCCTTTCCGGCAACCTTTTGCTTCTTGTTGTTATTGGTTGGGGTAACCATCTTCCCCTTTCTCTTGCCCTTGCCTTGGTAGGTGGGTCCTTTCCTCTTAGCCGCCTTCGGCTTAGAAGTGTTATTGTTTTTGGACCCGCCTTCATTGATCATATACATGGGTGAAGCCCTTTTACCCATGCTCGCTTCGACCGTCTTAAGCATGGCATGTAATTCGCCAATGCTTTTATCCCAACCATTCATGTTGTAATTCATTACAAATGTGTCAAACCTTTTTGACAATGAGTTGAGAATAAGGTCTGTGGCTAATTCATTAGACACGTTGCAATTTAGACGGTTTGCTTGATCAATAAGGCTTTTCATCTTAAGGACATAAGATGAAACGGATTGGGAGTCATCCATCCGACATGCATGAAGCGCTCGGACCGTTTCAAAGCGCTCGACACGAGCTTGTTGAAGGAACATCTCCTTCAACTGTGTGATCATGTCATATGCACTATGATGCTCGAAGTCCTTTTGGAGTTCGGGTATCATAGTCCCAAGCATGAGGCAAGAAACTTGCAACAAATCGGTGCAATATTTCTCCCAATAGGCCATGCCTTCCGTATCACCCTCGTCCGGTTGATCGGGAATGGGGTCTTCCAACACATACGCCCTATCCTCAAGTTTGAGGACAATTCTTAGATTGCGGAACCAATCCATGAAGTTCGTATGGTTAAGTTTTTCTTTTTCGAGGATTGACCTCAACGATAGGTTGTTAAAGTTGATTGGTGCGTTTGGAATGTTGTTGTTATTGGCGGCCATCTACAAAATTTAACAAAGTTGTTTAAGTATCAATTTTAATTTAATAATCAATACCCTTTAAATCCAATTGATATTTATTAAATTTTAGAAACCAACGGTAAACTAAATTTCGGTTAGGTGACCTTTATTCGTCATTTGATTTAGCTAGGTAGTCATTGTATGACAATTGCAATCCTTTTGCAACTTCTAAGTTATGGAATCATGCAATCCTTTTGCATGGCATATTTATCCCATCATCGCCTATTTGTTCCTCATGCTTCGGTGACCCTAAGTTCATGATTCCCAAATCAAGTCATCCTACTTGTGTAAACGTGTAAATCTAACATACAAGTGGTTAGGTGACCTTTATCCCACAAGTGTGCCAAATTTACCTTAATCATATTAGTTTGCTCATAACGGTTAGGTGACCTTTATCCCATTATGAGTTCCCTAATATTTTTAAGTGTCACACAAAAGGATGGCGTTTAACTTATTTGCCTTGTTAATAAGGGATTTTAAGTTTTCATTAATTCTAGTTTGAGAAAACTTTTACACCATACACCAACATGCATTTAGTGTATGGTTTGTATGAAAATCCATTTTCATGTCTTGTAATTAAGCCAATTACATGATTTGATATAAACCATTTTATATGTGTTTTAATAACCATTTATTATGTATTCTTATTAACCGTTTATTAATGTCCTTTTGCCATTTCAATTTAACCATTTAAATTGTCGTTTTGCATGTTGTTAATAATGTTTAATTTAACCAATTAAATTGCCATTTTGCTTGTTGTTTTACTTGTGTGATTAACTTGTAGCACACAAACATGCAATTCACAATCATACAAAAAACAACCATGCATGCAAAACAAATATGTTCACAATCAAGCCAATTTGGTAGACATTTGTTTATCCGAAAACAAATGCCACCGGTAAGGGTTATAACATAAAGTAGGAGATTTCAAATCTCCCACTTAATCTTGCATCCAAATGCATGTGTTCTTCCTTTGCTCCATCTTGTGCATCTTCATTCTCTTTACAAAAAATATATCCTAATACATTTTTCTCTAGAAAATGAAATACAACCTAATCTATTTTACATACCAAATATAAAATAAATTACATAACAAATGAATGAATAAATTACATGCCAAAAGAATAATTAATATTACATACCAAATGAATAATTAATCAACCAAATAAGCATGCAACCAAACACAAGGTCAAGGCTTAGATTGTGAACATTTACATACAACCAAAATATGACCAAAATGGAAGAACCCAAACCCACTTTTGGGTCTCCCAAATTCGGCCAAAACATACACCCACCCAAAACCGAAATTTTTTGCATTCTACTATCATGCATGTTCATAAAATGCAAAAATCTAGCGGGTTTAAAAAAACATCTCGAAGCATATTTCAACAACTTCGGCTCTAGATACCATTGTTGGGATTTAACAAGTTTCATGATGCATAAAACCTTTTAAGAATCAAATTAAAGCGGAAGCATGTTGTTATTACCATTTAAACTTGTTAATCTTTAACCAATTAAAGTTAAATCCCAATTAGGATCAAGTTATGAAGTATGCTTACAAACTACAAGCAAGTAAAGAGTTTATACCTACTCCAAGCTTGTAAGTGATGATGAAGATGTTGAAGAATGGAGCTTTAAAATGAACCCTCAAGTGTGCAATACCCTAATCCTTTGATGAACCAACACCACCCTTTAAGTTAGTTAAGATTTAGACACTTAACTAGCTAATTAACCAAGCTTAAAACCCTTTTATTTGCACCAAAAATTCTGATCAGCAGCAACTAGAAAGATGATGGTGAATGGAGCCTCAAAACTATGAAACCTCAAGAGATAATACCCCAAACTTTTACCCAACACCTAATACTATGGTTAGGATTTATTGACACTTGAAGATAAGCTTCCAAACAAGCTCAAGGACTCTCTATTCTAGCTCCAAAATTTGGCCAGAATGCAGCAAGTTTGAAAAAGAGAGTGTTTTTGCATGTATGGATGTATTATGTATTCTCTCTTTAGTCAAGGACTTGATACCCATGTACCTTAATACTTGTGTTATGTTAAAAGTAACAAAACAAGCATGGGATGCTTGTCTTGGAGTCCCAAAATCTGCATTCCACTTCACATGGGTTTTATATAAAATAACCCTTTTATTTTTATAAAACTTGTATAAAAAAAAAAACATGACTTGTTAAGTTACATACATATTTATTTTATAAACCTTTTATAAAATATAACACAATGTATTGTTTATCCTTATAAACAATTAAGTCCTTAATTTACAAATTATCCAAATAATTTATCTCAAGTAATAATATTTTAGAAAACCGATTTTCAAAAATCCAAGTGTCGCGTATTGATTTAATGATCCATTCATTAAGATCAAATACGATTAAGGTGTCGGTAAGCTTGTTATTGGGTATGACCCGACTTGGATCATAACATATTAGCCACATTAATTAAATATGTCTCTCGGGCATACGAAAACCTTCAGTATATATGGTTCAGCCAGAAGGGTTTGTGAATCCAAAACATCCTAATAAAGTATCCAAGCTTCTAAAGTCCATTTATGGATTGAAGCAAGCATCCAGGAGCTGGAATCTCAAGTTTGATGAGAAAATTAAAGAGTTTGGTTTTTCTCAAAACGGAGATGAGCCCTGTGTTTACATTAGAGCTAGTGGGAGCAAAGTAGTCTTCTTGATCTTGTATGTTGATGATATACTACTTATTGGAAATGACATTCCAACTTTGCAAGATGTCAAGTCTTGGCTTAGTAAATGTTTTTCCATGAAGGATCTTGGAGAAGCTAAATATATTCTTGGAATCGGGATCTATAGAAATAGATCCAAAAGGCTTATTGGTTTGAGTCAAAGTACATACATTGACAAAATCTTGCGTAGATTTAGCATGCAGAACTCTAAGTGCGGTGCATTGCCCGTGCAAAAGGGTGTAATCTTGAGCATGTCTCAAAGTCCTATTACACCTGATGAGATAAGACAAATGAAAGGTATCCCGTATGCTTCGGCTATAGGATCTATCATGTATGCCATGTTATACTAGACCTGATGTCTCGTTAGCTTTGAGTTTGATGAGTCGCTATCAACAGAATCCAGGTGAAGAACATTGGATGGCTGTTAAGAACATTCTTAAGTATTTGCGGAGAACTAAAGATATGTTCTTGGTTTACGGAGGTTTGGAAGAAGAGCTGAGTATTAAGTGCTATACAGATGCTAGTTTTCAAACTGATCGAGATGATTCTTGATCCCAGTCAGGATATATCTTTGTCATGAATGGCGGGGTAGTTGATTGGAAGAGCTCGAAGCAGAGCACAGTTACACAGTCTACAACGGAAGCAGAATACATTGCTGCCTCAGAAGCTGCACAGCAAGCTGTTTGGATTCGGAAGTTTATTACTGAACTCGAAGTAGTTCCCAGCATTGAATCTCCTATGAAAATGTACTGTGATAATTCAAGTGCAATTATACTTGCGAAAGAATCACGTGTACGTAAGGGTAGCAGACACATTCTTCGAAAGTTTGACTATATTCAAGAAGTCGTTGAGAGGAATGATATTAGTATTCTTAAGGTTTATACAGATGATAATGTGGCTGACCCGTTCACGAAGCCCATTACACATAACAAGCATGATGATCATGCTAGTAGTATTGGACTTTGTTATGCTGCTGATCTTTTTAATTTGTAATTTAGTATTTGGATATTTTTGGAACATTAAGCAGTTTTATCTTAATGAATTGATATATTGATGATATGATCATTTTCATTTATATTACTGTGTTCTGTATTAGCATGTTTAATCCATGAATAGTTGTTGATTATTCAAAATCTCCATAATCGGTCATGTTATGGGAATAACATGAATTAAGATTAATATGAATGTTTGGTTATATTTATTGATGATAAATAGTTAACTTGTAGAGTCCAAAATTCATATGTATTCATTGATGATGAATATTGGAATGACCCATCCGAGATGTCACTACATGGATCGTTGTCTGTAGTGAATCTTTTTGTGATTATGTCTTTATATCCTTAGACTTGAGATGCACGCCAGTTTTGATGTGTGGAATATTGTACTTTGATATGGTTAAACGCTGTCCTGAATAAGGCTGTAATAAAGGCCATCATTGGGTATAATGTAAAGCTCGTGACAGACACGTGTATGCAATATAGGATTTGTTCCTCCAAAATGTTTGGAGTTAGATACTTTTGAGCTCCTCGATGAATGAATAAGATATTTGTGTGGCCACACCCAAATGTAATTAAGATGATTCTTAATTAATTTGGTGATCTAATTCAGTTCTAAGATCGAGAAATAAAATTGTTAAACAAATGAGAATGACTAACGATCCATATCTCAAGTTTAACTAAAGTATCTGAAACAAAGGGACAAATGACATTTAACACTTACTATAATCAGGTCTGAGAAACTAGCCTCACGTGAATTTAGGGACAATGGCCTGTTGCTAGACGGTATCCATTGTTTGTATAGTTATATGGTGTTATACCATGCACAAGTGGGAGTCTGTAGGATTAATGCGCAAGGTACAACATATAACTATATGGCTAAGTCCATTTGAGCCTTCGGGGTCACACATATACACACCTAGACGTCAAATGAAATATATATATATCATGTATATATATTGATCAAGTAACGAAGCATTTTAAATTTATTAAACTAAAATGTTTGATTGTTAAATTAATTAATTAATTGTTAAATTAATTAATAAACAAAATAAAATAAAATAAAAACTAGTTTGTCAAATATATACTCCTTGGTGGATACGTAAAAGAAAAAGAGGAAAAAATTTGAAAATCAAATAATATTGGAAACAAGATAATGTTGAACGCGTTTTTAATCACCGACTTGTGAAGTTGTTTGCTTATGCATATATTATATATATATATATATATATATATATATATATATATATATATATATATATATATATATATATATATATATATATATATATATATATATATATATATATATTCATCCATTCTTTTGGTCTGCATCCTTTTTGACATACGAAAAGCAATACTCAAAACAAATATCTTAAAACCTCCTTACTTGGTTTAGTCACACGAAAACCAAAAAGAATCTCCACATATTTATCTTGTCTTTTCGAGGTCGTAAACGTAACAGGAGTATTATATATTTATTGGTTTCATTAATATAATTTGATTATATTAATACGTTACTTGGGTTTGGACTAGCATCCATTGGCGTTATCTGAAAGTGTAGTGGACTATCCAAAGAGACGGTCATACCCTTTGATCGTAGGTTTCTCTCCGTTCATCAGTTTCTTCAAGAAAAGTATACCGTTAACTCCACTTTGTAATTTTATATTCTTGACAATTATTATTGGTGTAACTGGATCCCTCGGATAAATTAATCATGTGTATGTTTTATTAAATAAGTAGTTATTTAATTTTGTAAATTTTGTTCATAAAATAATAAAAGATTATTATTTTAATTTTCCGCTGCGTTAATCTGAATTGTTAAAGGTACACACGATTTTCCATCACCACTTACTGATTTGCATTACCTGCAACTATAGCATTCAGTCAGAATCCATATTTTTTCCATACTGAAAAAACAAATACTTGAAAGTAACAATAAATTACTGTTAATTGAAGCTCAAAAAATACACTTTCAAGAAGCAGTCAGATTCCTTGGGTCCTCTTAATTCATCATGATGAAATCTAATTTAATACTATCAATTTAAAGAGAAGTTTTCCAATTTCCAAAATAAAAAAAAATCACAAATGAGCATTTTTATCGACTGTTCTAAATCAAATCTGCAAAAGTTTTTGAGTGAAGAACTTCTGTAACGATATTTATAAAATGAAAAGTAAAATTCAAATCCAAAAGGGATTATAGCAAAAATGCCCATTCCCAGGAAGAAACTTTCGCTGGAGCCCAAAAAAAAAATTGCCATGTTGCCCTCGAAATACGCAAGGAGACTTGCGTCTTGCCCTCGTAAGGCGCAAGCTTGCGTCCTTGCGTCTTTCGAGCTTGCGACCTTATCCTAGATTTTTACGGATAATATTTTATCCCTATATTTAGATTGACCCTGAGACTTTGAAATCACAGTCTCATAACAATTTCAAAAGTTTTCAATGCAGAGCTTATACCCACGTTAAGGTACTATTTTAACTATTTTTTCACTAATTTTTGTCATTATGAATTGTGTTAATGATGATAAATTTGTTGTTAATATATGTTGTGGGGGTTCTTTTGAGTACATTAACAGCATACCCATATATATGCCACGAGATTGTTTTAGAATTCGGTTAAGACTCCCAATTGCGCCCGTAAAACTAATGAATCGGAGAATATTGTTAAAAAATGTTCTTAAAAAGATTGAATTCCCACCCAATGCAGTTGTTTCAATGAGATACGTTTTTAATAATCATGTTTTTGATATTACTGATGATGATGAATACTTTCAAGAGTTTTTACAATATGCAATTGTAAATGCTCCTATTGATATTTATATTGTCGATAGAGTGATAATGCATCAACCACAACGAATTCCAGAAACAAAATACTCGAAAAACCAGCCACTACTGCAACAAAACCAAGAAACACCCACACCAAAACAACCAAAATCACCAAAACCACCAAAACACCAACCACAACAATTGTTACTACAACATGATACCGAAGAAAACCTCGCAAGTAACAATTTCGAAGTGGAAGAACCTGAATTGCCACTTCCAAACACAGAAGAGTTTAATTTGCATAACTATGGTCTTGAAAATGTATGTAAAATTAAAGAATTAAACCACCCATTTGAGGTACCTCTTGTCGAAGATAGTGATTCAGATGGAGGAAAAGACGGAGACGCAGAATTGTAATATGAAGAAGAAAAGCAAGATCCGTTCTAGAATATGCCAACTCTTTTGAGTCAGCATGAGGAAGAGCGCAAACATATGACTGAAATACCAACCACGTATAGGGTGTCAGATTTAATTAATGTTCCTCAAACTTTCTTGAACAAAGAAGAGTTTATAAACACCATATTTACAAAATGTCTTGAAGAAAACTTCCAAATAAAGCCTGTAAAGTCAGACAAATCTCGGTACACCGCTAAATGTGTGTTGCCAAACTGTGAGTGGAAATGTAGTGCTTACAGAATATGATTCACTGAAAACTTTATGGTAAAGAAACTGCATGACGTACACACATGCTCACGCACACTAATTATGGGAAACAATAAACATGCAACCAAAAAGGTGTTGGGTAGTATGCTTGTGGATTCATTCAAATCTGCAAATCGGAAATATAAAGCAAACGATATACGTGCGAATATAGGCAGTCGATTTGGTGTCAGCATATCTTACAATCAAGCATGGAGGGCCAAATGTCATACACTACAAATGCTTCGTGGGAGTAGTGAAGAGTCGTACCAAATGCTTCCAATTTACCTATATAACATTAAGATTCACAACCCCGAAAGCGTAACAAATTTGATCACAGACAAAGAAAATAGATTTCCTGATGTGTTATTATTCCCTTGGCGTAGTTGTAAGTATCACTATTACCATTTAATTAAAATTGTAAATTTGGCACGAGACGCAAGGGACGCAAGGAACAGTTTGCGTCTTCCTTTACCAGACGCAAAGACGCAAGATGTTTCTTGCGCCTCGCAAATCAATCGTACGCAGGACTCAAAACTTTTGTTTGCATCCTTGCTTCCCTTGCATATCGATTAAAAACATATTTGTTTTAACATTGTTCATTCCTGCAGGTTCGATCATTTGTTCAACATTGTCGCCCGATGATAATCGTCGATGGAGCGCATTTGAAGGCAGGATATTTGGGTACAAATTTAGTTGATGTTGCGATGGATGGCAATAATGGAATTTTGCCATTGGCTTATGGAATTGCTGGCGGCGAGACAAACGAGTCTTTGGATTGGTTTTTGGGCAACCTACGAGACCATTTAATGACTTGAGGAATGGGTGATCGTATGTCAGAGCTTACTTTTGTCTCTGATCGAGGTTTGCCAATAGCACATGGTGTTTCAACCGTGTTCCCCGAAGCGTTTCACTGTTTCTGCGCTCGCCGTTTATTTGCAAGCATTAAAAGTAAATCCAACAAATTCAAATATTTTGAATGGCATTATTGGAAAATGGTCAAAGCTTATCGTGCGTCGGATTTTGAGGATCATCTTAATGTATTTCGAAGAAGATTGAAAGCGTCTTACAAAATTTTAAGTGATGTTGGGTTCCACAAATGGTCTAGAAGTAGAGCTGAACATGTTAGGTATTCATACCTTACTAGCAACAGTGTAGAGTCTGTTAATGCACTATCCGTACATGCTCGAAAACTACCTGTTTGCATGTTATTGGAATTTTTTCGCGCTTCGGTACAAGATTTGTATTTCAAACATCGCAACCAATTGGTTTGTCTTACTTCAACTATTACTCCATATGCTGAACATAAACTAGCCAAGAGGACGAAAAAGTCAAGAAGATGGCAAGCAATTCCATCGACAAACAATCTAGTAGAAGTGCGCGATGGACGAAAAAATGGCCTTGTTAATCTAGAAGATAAAGTTTGTTCATGTGGGCAGTGGCAGGGATCAGGCATACCTTGTGGACATGTTATTGCAGTAGCACGACTCTTTGGAGTGGCTGATGTTACTCAATTTGTATCTCATTGGTTCACGACAGAAACTTATATAAATACGTATATGGAACACATCCTTCCTTTGCCCCATCGGTCTGAATGGTCAGATCCGGGGCCCAACGTCCTACCAATTGTAAACCCTCCCATTAAACCGAAAAGAGCTCCCGGACGCCCAAAATCAACAAAACGTCATCCGTCAACGGGTGTAGACACTGAAAAAACAGTAAAAACGTGTACTCGTTGCAAAGAAGCAGGTCATAGTAGGGATACGTGCAGATCTTCAGTTGATCGAACTAGTGAACCAATCACGAAAAGGGTAGTAAAAACATCGGGCTCAACTTCAAAGTCGAAGAAGGGTAAGGAGAAACTCACTGACAAAGAAGCGTTTCATGCAACGTGAAATCTAGCGAGCGATAATTAGTAAACCAATATCCAAGTTTCTGTTTATTTTCCTATTTTATGTTTTTTTATGTCATATCGATCGTTGTAATAGATTCTCGAAGTTTATCTATTTTATGTGTGATAATCTTTAATTTGGTTTAGCTAGAAAATACGCAAAGACGCAATACACACTTTGCGTACGCAAAACAATACTTAGAAGCATACGCAAAGACGCAAGTATAACCTTGCGTCCAACCATGTAACAATACGCAAGGTCGCAAGATAGACCTTGCGACCACATTAAAACATACGCAAGGTCGCAAGTTCATCCTTGCGCCCATTCCAGACTACTGATTATACAAAAAATTACACAACTTAACAACTTAGTGTAATACAAATTAATTAGTATTTAAACAGTAATAACAATCATACAACCTGTGCAGCCTTTGGAGCATCCTTTTGATCATCCTTTGTCGCATCTATTCCTTTGGTGGTGGCGGTAGTGTATCGAAACGTGAACGGAAGAACGTCCTTGCCATTCCGTTCCTATATTCCTGTGCAGCCTTCTTTAGATCTCCAATGTCATCACGCCCCTCCCATGCAAACACCAGTCTCTCCATATGGATGCACACCCAAAACCACAGTCACAAACCTGTCTGTACTGGCACATTACGACCAGTTTCAATCATCAACTCCATACTCTCATTGTTTTGGTAGTAATCTTCAAGCTATGATTCTGGCGTCTTGTTATAGTAGTCAATCGCGTGCAAGTAGATGGGCAAGTTTTCACACAACATTGTGACAACATGTTGTAGCTGTTCACTTGAAAGACCGCGTAAACTATCGTACACATAAACTTTCATTTCTTCTAACTTTAATGATAGCAACAAGAAATGTTCTGGGTGTCTAAAGTGTACTGGGATCAAGATCTGAAATAGAAAGAACGTTTAGTCACAAAACCATCCATACGCAAGGAAGCAAAATGTACCTTGTGTCCAACAGTCATGAAGACGCAAAGACGCAAGACTTACCTTGCGTCCAATCACCTTACCAGACGCAAGGTCGCAATATTTACCTTGCGCCTATTCCAGTTTACAAAAAACATGTTCTGATTTCTAATTATAAACACACCAGATTGAAATTATAAACAGTTTAAGAATGTAAGTACCTGATCACAGGAAGACCAAGCTGGATACATTTCATCACTACCATCCCCTAGAGCAATTATATACGTGTAATTTGGTTCCCTAAAGGCAGTGATTCCTTCGTTTTCTTGGAAATTAGGATCTTTGGCCTTGGCCTGCTTCAACTTCTCCTCCTTTTGCTTCAACTTCTCCTCCTTCTCCTTCTGACTTAATCCCCAATATTCTTTAAAATTTTCAAGCTGATCCAGGAATCCCGATGGCATAATCGTCCATCTAGAACTTGCTTTAACCACCTCATGTGGAAACTCAGGAGTGTTAAACATCTGGCTTGCTCTGGGGAGAAATCTCTAACGATATCTCGAAAGAAATGTAGCCCAGCCATCAATGTGCTAAAAATTAAGAAGACGGGTTAAGATATTAACACAAATTAATTCATGACATAAACACAAAATTAAGAAGATCACTCACCAAGTTCTCCAAATACCCAGCCTCTCCTAACCCCAGCAAGCGAATCCAAAACTCCGTACCAAGGTAAATGAACTGATCACTTTGAAAGATGAACATGCAACGGGTCTCTTGCTTACTCTGTATAATTGTCGTGGGATATTTTGCAGGGGGTGCATGCTTTCTCTTTGGTCCTTCTGTTTCACCAGGTGCAACGTTATCAACTACCATATCATCACGTTGTCCATCAACAGCTTTCTGATCAACCAATTGCTCATCAACACATTGCTCTTCTGTATCAAGGTTGACAACATTCATGTTTTTCACTTTCTCAATGACATGTCTAGACAACTGTGCAAAACAGGAAATCTGGTTAAGAAAAAACACAGACGCAAGGACGCAAGAATAACCTTGCATCCACATAGCGCAAGGACGCAAGGTTGTGTCTTGCGTCCATATCAGAGTGCATCAGGAACAACAAATATTTATGAATTTTTTTTAAAAAAACACTATTATAATGCAACAATTTACCTTCTCAATTGGTTTTCTATTTCTATATCCAGGTGAAGTAAAGGGGGACCTTAATGCACGCATGGGTCATCTTTCTCTTATTCCACATCGTATTTGCATCGGAGAAGGGTTGACAATCTCATTGTCAGAGAAAGATTTATCATAATACGTATCGTCCTAAGCAAATAACAATTAAAAAACAAAAAATATATAAATTTAGATGAGAACAAATATTCAAATGCAAAAACTAATTAATAAATTCAAAATATACCTGATACTCTTGCTCTGAAAAAAGGTTTTCTTCGTATTCCGACAATTTCCTTTTACATTCTGTTAATTCATTTTCAACTTTTTCCATCCGCTCTTCAAATTCTTTTTCACTTTTGTCCACCCGCTCGGTCAACAACGCTACCACATGATGTAATTCTTGTACCTCGGTATTTTGATGTGTTGGTGTCTGTGTCTGTGTCTGTATCTGTGTCTGTGTCTGTGTCTGTGTCTGTGTCTGTGTCTGTGTCTGCTCTACAGTTTCTAGAATTACTTCGGTTTCATCATGCTGGATCTCCTCTTCAACTAATGTTCCAAGAAATAACGCGTCACTATCAATCCACCATTGACATTCCTTCTCTGTATCAGTGGGGAAGAGACCACGTAGAGGTTTCTTGTTCCTGGGACAATCATCCTGCATAATTAAACACGACTTTATACGCAAGATTACAAAAAATACTTGGGACTATTCTGGTCAACGAGACGCAAGGACGCAAATCTAGGTTTGCGTCTCCTATGTAGCAAGTACGCAAAGCCGCAAGTACAACCTTGCATCCAAGCTTAAGAGAGACGCAAGGATGCAGGAATGGTCTTGCGACCTTGCCATATCCTCTCTGTTTACAACAGTCAAATATAATTTAAAATATTAAATGCAACTAACCTGAATATCTAAGAGTTTAATGTAATCAGAGATTCCAAAAGTCTCCGCTGTTTTACACTTCCAAAAAAGAGCTCTCGGTACTCCATTCTTGTCCGTTTTTGTAGCAAAGGATTTAATGGTATGACGGTAATCCTCGAGGATCCAAATCTACAAATCATTTATTTTAACAATATCAAATATATATATTATCTTTAAATAATAAAAGTATTTGAAATCAAACATATCGTTACCTTAAATGCCCACATAAATCCCGCCAAAGTGTACGCCTTGCCGCTCTCTAATTGGCTTTCCCAAACACCAAACCCTTCACTAACCGCTTCGTAAGTCGGTTCCCATATACGAGACCCCCATGGTTACTTATTAACACTTGAAAAATCTTCAACTAAATATAAATACTTCTTGTTCACCACATGGGCAGACTGTTTACCCATAAAAGCTCTCTCTACAACTAATATGATTGCTAGTCGAACCACATCATCGTCCGAAACACCAACCCGACTACTTTTTAGAAGATTCTTTTCAATATCACCAATCAAAATGTTTGTGCTCTCTTTAATGGACGGAAATAAACGTCGTCTAATTGGAGCGGTATCTTTTTCATAATCTTTAGGGATGTAATGTGCCATATCCGTACGGGTACCAAACAAAAACCCCATTACTAGACAAAATTCACGTCGACCAAATCTAATAGCAAAATTAGGCTTAAATCTAAACCATATGTCATTGCGCTCCTCGGGGTACTTAGCATCATCAATTCTTTTCGGCCGTACAGTTTTACGTTGGAGCATTTCATGTACAAGTCCGAGATCATTACTCATGTATTAAAGATCTAACCATACACCAAAACACGTTTCTTTAAAATTTTTTATTTGATTTTCGGTCATAACTTTCTTCACATCACCTATAATACTTATTTATTCTTCATTGTCAGTTTACCTTCAACCCATCCCTGTAAAATTAAGAATAACAACATCAGCATAGGATACGTAAAGGCGAAAGATTGGTCTTGCGTGTTAAACCATTTGGACGCAAGGGAGCAAATTTGGTCTTGCGACCACATTGTGTCCCGAACGCAAGGACGCAAAATGATCCTTGCGCCTGGACAGTCAAGTTAATTTGACGAGCAACAAAAAGTTGTTTCACCAAATAACTATACAAAACAAGAGATAAGCTATACCCCATTATTAAAAAAAAGCAAGTATACTGTTAAATGTTGATGATTATCAGACATTTCATCAAACAGTTGGTGCACACATTTTCACATTTATATATGAACATATGAAATATATATATAACTCCCATATAACTAACATATACAGTGAAGGAAGAACTAACCTGTGGATTTGCCATTGTTATTAGGTTGATTTCTTGATTTCTTTCTTTGTTGGGAAATGAAGCAGACGAAGAGTAGGTAGGAGTAGTGGTGACGTAGACGATGGTACGTAGTGGTGGTGGTGAAGACGATGAACTAGTGGTAGTGGAGGTGGTGATGGTGGTTACGATCTTGATTTCTTTCTTAGTTGGGAAATGAAGCAGACGAAGAGTAAGTGGGAGTAGTGGTGATGTAGACGATGGTAGGTGGTGGTGGTGGTGAAGACGATGAACTGGTGGTAGTGGAGGTGGTGATGGTTTACGATCTACTGTGCGAACGAGAGAGAAGGTGATGGTGTAGTGACCCGAACTTTTCCATGTTTATATATATTAAATGAAATTGTTATTTACATGATTAAGTGTTTCCAACATGTTAAGCAATCAAACTTGTTAAGACTTGATTAATTGAAATAGGTTTCATATAGACAATTGACCACCCAAGTTGACCGGTGAATTCACGAACGTTAAAATTTGTAAAAACTATATGATGACATATATATGGTTATATATATAGTTAACATGATATTATGATAAGTAAGTATCTCATTAGGTATTTTAACAATGAGTTATATACATAAAATTGAGTTTATTGAATTAAGAAACTCGAAACGGTATATATAACGATTATCGTTATAACAACGTCTTACTAAACACATATGAATCATATTAAGATATTGATACACTATGTTTAATAATGATAAATTATAAGTAAACATGTCATTAAGTGTATTAATAATGAACTACATATGTAAAAACAAGACTACTAACTTAATGATTTTGAAACGAGGCATATATGTAACAATTATCGTTGTAACGACATTTAACTGTATATATATCATACTAAGATATATTATATATCATAATATCATGATAATGTAATAATTTAACATCTCTTTAGATATAATAAACAATGGGTTAACAATATTTAACAAGATCGTTAACCTAAAGGTTTCAAAACAACATTTACATGTAACGACTAACGATGACTTAATGACTCAGTTAAAATGTATATACATGTAGTGTTTTAATATGTATTCATACACTTTTGAAAGACTTCAAGACACTTATCAAAATACTCCTACTTAACAAAAATGCTTACAATTACATCCTCGTTTAGGTTCATCAACAATTCTACTCGTATGCACCCGTATTCGTACTCGTACAATACACAGCTTTTAGATGTATGTACTATTGGTATATACACTCCAATGATTAGCTCTTAGCAGCCCATGTGAGTCACCTAAAACATGTGGGAACCATCATTTGGCAACTAGCATGAAATATCTTATAAAATTACAAAAATATTAGTAATCATTCATGACTTATTTACATGTAAACAAAATTACACATCCTTTATATCTAATCCATATACCAACGACCAATAACACCTACAAACACTTTCATTCTTCAATTTTCTTCATCTAATTGATCTCTCTTAAGTTCTATCTTCAAGTTCTAAGTGTTCTTCATAAATTCTATAAGTTCTAGTTTCATAAAATCAAGAATACTTCCAAGTTTGCTAGCTTACTTCCAATCTTGTAAAGTGATCATCAAACATCAAGAAATCTTTCTTATTTACAGTAAGATATATTTCTAATACAAGGTAATACTCATATTTAAACTTTGATTCAATTTCTATAACTATAACAATCTCATTTCGAGTGATGATCTTACTTGAACTATTTTTCGTGTCATGATTCTGCTTCAAGAACTTTCATGAAATGTCCCATTCATATTGATTATAAACGTTCCATATTAATTGATTTCGTCGCGAGGTTTTGACCTTTATATGAGACGTTTTTTAAAGACTGCATTCATTTTTAAAACAACCATAACCTTTATTTTATCGATAAAGGTTTTAAAAAACATTACGTAGATTATCAAATAATGATAATCTAAAATATACCGTTTACACACGACCATTACATAATGGTTTACAATAAGAATATATTACATCAAAAATAAGTTTCTTGAATGCAGTTTTTACATAATATCATACAAGCATGCACTCCAAATCTTGTCCTTATTTTAGTATGCAACAGCGGAAGCTCTTAATAATCACCTGAGAATAAACATGCTTAAAACGTCAACAAAAAATGTTGGTGAATTATAGGTTTAACCTATATATTATCAAATCATAATAATAGACCACGAGATTTCATATTTCAATATACATCCCATACATAGAGATAAAATTCATTTATATGGTGAATACCTGGTAACCGACATTAACAAGATGCATATAAGAATATCCCCTATCATTCCGGGAAATCCTTCGGACATGATAAAAACGAATTCGAAGTAATAAAGCATCCGGTACTTTGGATGGGGTTCGTTAGGCCCAATAGATCTATCTTTAGGATTCGCGTCAATTAGTAGATCGCTTTACTAATTCTTAGGTTACCAAGCAAAAGGAGCATATTCGGCTTCGATCATTCACCCATATAATGTAGTTTCAATTACTTGTGTCTATTTCGTAAAACATTTATAAAACTGCACGTATTCTCATCCCAAAATATTAGATTTTAAAAGTGGGACTATAACTCACTTTCACAGATTTTTACTTCGTCGGGAAGTAAGACTTGGCCACTGTAGAGACCCGTCCTAATCCATCCGGACAAAGTCCATATCGATTATAAACGATTCACAACAGTTGATTACATCGCGAGGTACTTGACCTCTATATGATACATTTTACAAACATTGCATTCGTTTTTGAAAAGACAATCTTTCATTACATCGAAAGTGGACGGCAGGCATACCATTTCATAATATATCTAACTATAATTGACTTAATAATAATCTTGATGAACTCAACGACTCGAATGCAACGTCTTTTGAAATATGTCATGAATGACTCCAAATAATATCTTTAAAATGAGCAATTGCACAGCGGAAGATTTCTTTCATACCTGAGAATAAGCATGCTTTAAAGTGTCAACCAAAAGGTTGGTGAGTTCATTAGTTTAACATAAACAATCATTTCCATCATTTTAATAGACCACAAGATTTTCATTTTCAGTTCTCATAAATATACGTCCCATGCATATAGACAAAATATCATTCATATGGATTGAAAACCTGGTAACCGACATTAACAAGATGCATATAAGAATATCCCCATCATTCCGGGACACCCTTCGGATATGATATAAATTTCGAAGTACTAAAGCATCCGGTACTTTGGATGGGGTTTGTTAGGCCCAATAGATTTATCTTTAGGATTTGCGTCAATTAGGGTGTCTGTTCCCTAATTCTTAGATTACCAGACTTAATAAAAAGGGGCATATTCGATTTCAATAATTCAACGATAGAATGTAGTTTCAATTACTTGTGTTTATTTCATAAAACAGTTATAAAAGCAGTGCATATATTCTCAGTCCCAACAATATATATTGCAAAAGCATTTAAAAAGGGAGCAAATGAAACTCACCATACTGTATTTTGTAGTAAAAATACATATTACGACATTGAACAAATGCAGGGTTGGCCTTGGATTCACGAACCTATATCATTTGTATATATATTAAAATGTATAATCGTATTCGAACAAGTTTATATATATATATATAACTTGAATTATATATTATACTTATTTAGTTTGTGTATATATTTAAAATGTTTAATATCTATATATTTGGTTATATTAATATATCTCTATGTATATATGGTTAGTATTATATGAAAATATTCTTAATTCATTATATATAATTATTTATATAAATAATGTTATTATATTTGATATGTGATATATAAACTATTAATATGATTATAATATATGTATTAAGTATATTTTAGGTACAAAATATTTATTTGTAACGAAAATGATAGTTTTGATATTAATAATTTACTAATAATATTAATATTAACTTTATTAAAATGATAATATTAATAATAATATTGATATTGTTAATAACAATATTTTTGTTTAATAATAATAATAATTATACCAATAGTTACAAAAGTGATACTATTACTAAAATAATGATAACTTGTATTATTTTCATATTAATAATCCTAATCATAATGATAATAATAAAAATAATAACCAATATATTTATAACACTTAATAATAATAATACTAATACTTATAAGATGATATTAATACTACTATTAATGAAAATAATAATTTGTGTTATCTTTAATAATAACACTAATAATAACAATCATAATAATAATAATAATATGTTCTATTAATAATAACTAAGTTAATGATAATATTTGAAATAATGATAATAATACTTACATTTATCAATAATACTAGTTAATAATAATAATAACAATAACAATAATAACAATACTAACAATAATAATATTAATATTTATAATCATAATAATCATAACATTAATAATAATAATTATAGTAATTTACTAGTAATAATAATAGAACTAAAGTTAAGAGGATATACCCTTAAGAGCTTTCAGTAAAAAGAAATGTTCCCGATAGGACTCGAACCCGTGACCTCCCGTTCACCCAACATCACCTCAGACCACTCGACCCTGCCTGCTTTTCTATTTTATTTACTCAGATATATTTATCTAACCCGTATATTTATTACCTCAATTTCTTCCTAAATCATTTTCCAAGCCCAACTTGCTTAATCCAAAAGGACACCTTCGGCCCAACTGCAATTAACGGCCCAATTCACAATTTCACAACCCAAGATTAACTAACCTATTTAATTAGCCCAAGTTATTGTAGTTTAAATAAAAAAAAGTTGCAGGTCAGAATCGAACTCAAGACCTTGCGAATACCCGTCAACACCCATGACCATTCCTCCAATTCGTTCATTCTGTTTTAATTTCCCTCCTATATAATTATAACTCTATATACTATCTGTTTCCTTTTCTTCTTCTTTCTCATTTATAAAAATCGACCAGAGTGAAATCAAAACATCATAACAGCAATTCATACGTTTGATTTTATAATTAAAATTTGAAACAGAATAACTTTAAAACTAAAAGAGACGTTCTTGAATAAAAAAAAAATTTTTAAAAAAAATTAAAAAATAAAAACAGGCTCGGTGTACTAGTCTCTGTTTTAAAAAAAAAAAAATTTGTTTCATTTTAGAGATCGTTTAAGATAAATGTTACAACATGAAAAAGGTTTTTAATCACCTATAGAAACTTTGTGAATCGTCAATTGTATTTAAAACATAACATAGAGTTCGAATTTAACTGATAAACATTGTGTTACTTTTTTGTCTAAAAACTTTGACCTTAAAATTCGAAATCAAGAGAGGAAATTAAGACTTGAAAACTTACAGGAAGTATAAATAGATCATTCCTAATAACTCTGCGTTAATAGATTTAGAAAGAATGATTGAATTTGAGATTTTGATAAAAAAGTTATTGAGCAGGGGAAACAAGCTTCAACTTTCTGTTTAAAAAAATTCGTATAGTAGCTGCGATTTTCTATAGATATTGATAGTGGAAATTGAATAGGTTTTTTTCAATAATGCACAAGGATCGATTGTTTTATTGATGATATATGTCGACCAGATCACAGGTTGAATAACAGATAGGATAAAAGAAAACAAAAAAAAATAATTACAACTGATTATGATATATGCCAACTCACGCGTACAGTACTATTACCAAATATATATTATTTTAAATTTTTAATAAATAATAATTATATTAATAATAATATTGATTTTATCATTAATAATAATAAACATTCTAATAATATAACAATATTAATAATAATAATAATATTAATATTTAGAACAATGATAATATTTTTTTAATAATAATAATGTTAATAATAACATTACTAATAATAATAATATTGATGGTAGTAATAATAATACTAATTTTTAAGAAAAATGATAATAATAATAATAATAATAATAATAATAATAATAATAATAATAATAATAATAATAATAATAATAATAATAATAATAATAATATGATAACATTAATAATAATACTAATGATAATAATAAAGATAACTCTAATAATATTGATATACAAATTATGCTTAACAATTCTTATATCTATATATTAAGTTTATAATATAATTACTGATATCAATATTTATAATGCAAAATATAATGATATTAATATAATAATTATATTTTAACTTTCAGTTACATTTACTGTATTGATATTTCAATTTATTAAACATGTAATATAACATATTTTTAATATTTATTTTTAACATATTATATATATGTTTGTATATATAGCGATTCATTTGAAATAACGTCTTTATTATATTGTTTAATATTTTATATTCTTAATTCTAACAATTAATACATTATTAATGTATTATTATATATTTACAAATAATATTCATGTGTATATATATATATCTATTTACAAATAGTTTTTCGTGGATCGTCGGAAATGGTCTAAGTCAAATGAATGCACAAAAATAGATCAAAAATTTTTGAGACGCAACATAACAGACTTTGCTTATCTTGTCGAAACTATATAAGATTTAAGTTTAAATTTGGTCAGAAATTTCCGGGTCGTCACAGTACCTACCCGTTAAAGAAATTTCGTCCCGAAATTTGAGTAAGGTGGTCATGGTTAACAATAAAAATATTTTCATGACGAATATGAATTGATAAATTGAGTTTTATCATCATTGAGTAATATGGATAAAAATAATTCGATTATTCAAAGAGTACGAATGAAGCTATCACCAAAAGTGAAATAAAAAAGTAAAGATTCATTTTAACTATTGACAGAGTCAGGGTTGAATTCAGAAAATAAGGTGCGTCTTAACTTTTGACGTTGTCTTGGTTGAATTCCGGAATTCAAGGGATTTAAAGAAAATCTTCGAAATCTAAAAGATTTGACTCTTCGGTGAGTAAGGAAATTAAGATCTCTATAATTAAATACGGTGATCTGCATCAATTACTCTGTCTGATATTTCCATTATAAATTAAACTTTTTTCGTTCCATTATTTTCCACCACTCCCATTTTCTATACTTTAATTCTTAATTCTTACTTCTTAAAGATTTTGAAAATGCTTCATCCAGTTCTAATCAATGATATTTTCCTAATTATCCTTTCTGTCATCCTTCTTTTTAATCTTTCACCAGAAGAATCTGTTTACTTCTACTATTATCTTGGAATGATACTATTCTTAATTCTACCGTGTCTTTATATTGCTATTCATATTAATATCCACAGTTTATAATCTCCGTGTTGTTATTGGGCTTTATATTTTTTTCTTATATTTCGGTGTTCCTGCTTCTGTCTCCTATAATCATTGTCATCCACAGTTAATGCTCTCTCTTATTTGCTGCGATTTATACCCCCTTTCTATTTCGGAGCTTCATGCTTTTGTTTTCTTTTCACAAGTATTGGTCCAGAATTTGTAGGTATGGAGTTCCGAATGAACTTTATGTTCTAAGCAAGAAAGAACGTAATAGCACGATTTGATTTGTCAAATTACTAGAATCACTAAGAATAGAACTATCAACAATATATATTTTCTTGATATGTTCAGAAGTTAATTTGAATGAAAGAGTTATGTAACATGGCACGTGATGACGTTATGATTCTGTGAATCATCACGTCCCATTAGAAACTCAGCATGACTTACTCTAATATAATCACGTTGATCAAGTGTCATTATATTATACTAACTTATGCATCAGTTCACAACATTACTTCAATAACATTCATATTTTAAGCTCGAAAGTTTACAGAATATAGAAACTAACAGTTTCTATATGATGTAAAACTGATATCACGAAGAGATTAATGATTTTAGATAAGAATAGCTATAAAAATATCTTCAGAAATATGAAGGATATTTATAATGAAAGATACGATTATATCCTGGAATTTCTAATACCGAAGGATGGTGAAGAAAATTTTTCGCAAGATTTTAACATGACTTTGGAGCAAGATATTCTCTAAAGATTTCAACGGAACCAGAATTACCTGGATTCTTTGAATATAAGGTATGGTCCTTGTATTTGTCCTTGATCTCCTTCGTGGTTAGCTCAATCCATTTTCCTGTTCCAACTTTTCTGAGCTTTTCCAACGTATCCTTCTTTATCATCAAACTTTTGACTGTTAAGGTCGTTTACAGTTTTTGTTGCTTCATTCAACTTTTCAAAATTCAGAGTATTAATTCGCAGACTGGGTGCTTTTCAGAATTTCAGAATGGAAGGTCGTAGTTCTAAGAGATAAATCTTATATGGATACATATAACTGTTGATGTGGAAACGTTGCGAGACTCACAATACAGATTTGCTGATTTCCGGTAAATGGTATGGCAATTCTTGTTACAAAATGCTGATGAGTACATAATGAGACTTCAATAGAAAAATATAGTGATTTGTCTGAGGGATTTAAACCAAGAAACAACGAGGTTGCCGGTATGTCTGCTGGTAATATGGTAGAATATGAAAGGTTCCCCGGTAACAATAAAAGAGCACACATATATATCAAAGTGTTAATAAGGTTGTTTAGAACGAAAAGTCGAAGTTGACTTGCTGGAGCTGTGACAAAATTGGCTACTTTGAAGAGGGATTGTAAAGTTATTTTCGGTAATAACAATGCCAAAGGAGCTAGCACAGATACGTGTTAAACGTTTACTCAGGTTCTGAGTGTTTTCAGGTGCATAACTGTATACATCAATCTTTCTTTCTGTAGATGAAGTGTGGTTGGTTCATACTCTCGATTGAGGTGTTTTCAAGAATCATGAAAGGTTTGCACGCAGATTGTAATTGTCGAGATACAAATGAGGTTTAAGATGAAATCAAGTGGCAAACTTAAAGAATTGTTTAGTTTCATATGTTATAATCAATATTTTAATTCATTTTAATTGTCCAATGTTATTAGTCCACAATCGATAGTCCACAGTTAACAGTCCAATAATTCATATATAATTTATTATATAATATTCGAATTAATTAATACGTATCGTGACCCGTGTACATTTCTAAGATTCGATCACAACTCAACTTATATATATTATTATAGAATCAACCTCAACCCTGTATAGAGAACTCAATCATTACTGCATATAGAGTGTCTACGGTTATTCCAAATAATATATATAAATGCGTCGATATGATATGTCAAAACCTTGTATACGTGTTCCGATATTTAAAGTGCGTAAAATAAATAACAGAAATTAAATGACGATAATTAAAATTGCGATAATTAAATTGCGATAATTAAAATGTAATACGAAATTATCAGTTAGCTAGGAACAGTTAGCTAGGATTTTGTTAGCGTGGATTCTTAATAGAATTTCTCAAAGTTAATTCGTTTGTTTCTAAAAAATTTTATTTTTGTCAAATGTTTTCTTCATTATGCCACTCGTTGGATTCTGATAGATTAAAATCCAAATATAAAATTGAATGGAAATGGTTATTCTGCGGTGAACGGATACGTATATCTGTGGATGTAAGTAGGATAGTAAATGACCGTTGAATCAGATTCGAAGAATGTACAGTGTAACTTATTAATGTGAAATCTTAAATATTCCTTGGGTATTACCTACCCATTAAAATTTTTTTTCATCATTAACAGTTTGTACAAAAGAATTTTTAATTACAATCTTTATGAAAATATATTTACATATATATTTTCTTCAGATATAATCGTGGATTTAATGAGTCAATGTGATATTAAACTCATCAGATTTTCGGTTGGAACAAGAATAAATAATCTCTAAAACTTTAGAGATTACATATTCGCCATGTCGAACGAAGATAAATGAGGTAGAACGATTCGTAGAACGATGATTATACTTGAGGTACTGAATGAGATGTTGAGGCATAGATTGTTAATGGTACGGGTGTTGCTACTGATGTACTGTTGGTACAGGTGATGTTGCTGAAGCTGGTATGTTTTGCACCATACTTTCCAAGGCTACAACTAGGGCACGAAGCTCGTTGACTTATTACTCTGGAATGATTGTCGGTAGGAACGAGCGAATGAATAAGGTTTAGAATTTTAGATAGAATATAATCGGGGCGAGATGCTCTGGAAGTGAGTGTGAAAGTGGTGTTTTGAATGGGTTCGCCGGTAAGTGCTTCAGGTTCTTCGCCAAGAGGTGTATTCGGTTGGTGGAAGGGATCGCCTTCTTCGGGTTTCCATCGGTTAAGTCGTCTACAAACCCATCAGATGAATTGGGGATGGCTGATTGGTTGATACATTCTGGTGATACTGCTTTTGGTGCTTAGGTGAATATCCATGTCGGAATAGCTGTTGGAATAACTATCGAAATAGCTATCGAAATCTGAGGGACTCGAACTGATGGAGGGATTCATCTCGTACGATCAGATGAAGGATTTTCGATAAGAAATAATTTATAGGATGTAGATTAGTACCCTGAAATACATAATTTACATATGCATATATAATACTAAAATCCCATACGTTACGGAAATCTACGGAAGCTGTCAGGCAAAGGTAACAATAACAGATACGCTAAGATATGAATTTATATATACACAGTCTATGCAATAGAGGCAGTAAGACGTGTCTAGACTAAGAATGATAAGCAAGTGATTCCCTAAGAATGATAAACATGTAATTTTTGACACAAAATGATAAGCAAAACTTTTGACATGCAGACACGGTCGAAGTCCAGACTCTCTAATGCATCTAAACAACTACCAGTTAGATACACTAATGCAAGACCTGGTTCGCTAAGACCACCGCTCTGCTACCAACTGTAGAGACCCGTCCTAATCCATCCTGACAAAGACCATATCGATTATAAACGATTCACAACAGTTGATTACATCGCGAGGTACTTGACCTCTATATGATACTGATAATGCTAAAAACGAACATATATTTCATAGCATTATCCCTCAAGAAAGACAAGATTTTGGTTGAAATTGTTCTATTTACAAGTGATATTTGTTTAAATAATAAAAGGTGAAGACAAAAGACAGATTCGACAATTTAAAGGCGCAAACGATTAAAAAGCTCAAAAGTACAAAGTACAATCCAAGAGGTTCAATTTATTGATAAGAAACGTCTAAAAATGACAAGAGGACAAGCCGCAAAACGCAAAGTACAAGATATTAAATCATACGAAAGGACGTTCAAAAATCCGGAACCGAGACATGAACCAACTTTCAACGTACGACGCAACGGATCTAAAATAATAAATTAACTATGTATATAAATATAATATAATATATAATTAATTATATAAATTATATATTTATATTATATTTATAATAAAAACCGTCGGCAGCCTTGGATCCTTTGTTTGGTGAGCTGAAATTGAGGGGACCGCACTCGCGGAGGTCTGAAGAACAAAAGGGACCGCACTCGCGGAGGTCCCATTTCCTATAAAAAGGGATGCAGTTCAACGATTTTAGAGATATATATATTTATTTTTATATTTTCTTTACCCAATTTATGTATCAAGTGTTACTCCAAAACGTAATCACAATTTTTAATTTTAATTTTAAGTTAGTGATAATAATAAGGTTCGATTAGTCGAATGTTTTAAGGTTTTGTAAGTCGAAACTCTGTCCGTGTACCGCTACGCTATTAATACCCACTGTAAGTTATGTTTATGTTATTTTCATTAATGTCTCATAGCTAAATTATTATTATGCTTATTTAATGCCGAAGTAATCGTGATATTTGACTAAATATTAAATTTGGGTAATTGGGCTTTGTACCATAATTGGGGTTTGGACAAAAGAACGACACTTGTGGAAATTAGACTATGGGCTATTAATGGGCTTTATATTTGTTTAACTAAATGATAGTTTGTTAATTTTAATATAAAGATTTATAATTGGACGTACCTATAAATAACCATATACACTCAATCGGACACGATGGGTGGGATATTTATATGTATGAATAATCGTTCATTTAACCGGACACGGGAATGGATTAATAGTCTATGGAATTATTAAAACAGGGGTGAAATTATGTACAAGGATACTTGGCATAATTGATAACAAAGTATTAAAACCTTGGGTTACACGCAGTTGATATCCTGGTGTAATTATTAAACAAAGTATTAAAACCTTATTACAGTTTAAGTCCCCAATTAGTTGGAATATTTGACTTCGGATATAAGGATAATTTGACGAGGATACTCGCACTTTATATTTATGACTGATGGACTGTTATGGACAAAAACCAGACGGACATATTAAATAATCCAGGCAAAGGACAATTAACCCATGGGCATAAAACTAAAATCAACACGTCAAACATCATGATTACGGAAGTTTAAATAAGCATAATTCTTTTATTTTCATATTTAATTGCACTTTTAATTATCGCACTTTTATTTATTGTCATTGTATTTAATTGCACTTTTAATTATCGTACTCTTTAATTATCGTAAGTTTATATTATCGCACTTTTATTTATTGCAATTTCATTATCATTATTTACTTTACGCTTTAAATTAAGTCTTTTATTTATTTAATATTTTACATTAGGTTTTAACTGCGACTAAAGTTTTAAAAATCGACAAACCGATCATTAAACGGTAAAAAACCCTTTTATAATAATAATATTACTTATATATATTTGTATTTTTATAAATTAAAACTAATATAGCGTTAAGCTTTGTTTAAAAGATTCCCTGTGGAACGAACCGGACTTACTAAAAACTACACTACTGTACAATTAGGTACACTGCCTATAAGTGTTGTAGCAAGGTTTAGGTATATCCATTCTATAAATAAATAAATATCTTGTGTAAAATTGTATCGTATTTAATAGTATTTCCTAGTAAAAATAAAACTATTTCATATACACCTCGCATAAGATCAAGTATTTTTGGCGCCGCTGCCGGGGAACTTAAACGCCGAAAGCGCAACGCTAATGATATAAAAAAAATAATATAATTTTGTAAAAGTTTTTATTAAGTCCTTCGTATAAAAATATAAGTTTTTTTTTTAAAATATAAAAATATAAAAATACAAAAAGAGTTTGTTAAAAAATATATAAAGTTTAAAAAAAAAGTATTTTTACTTTTGAGTTTAAAAATAAGTCTTTTATTGTTTTATAAAAATATTTAGTTATATTTATATTTTATATATATTTGATAAAACAGAAAAACATAAAAAAAATAAAAAGAAAAAAACTGAACCTGTGCAAAAACGAACCCCTTTTCAGCCTAAATTTGACCCTCCGCGACTCGCGGAGCTTTTGAACTGGACCTAACTGCACTCGCGGAGGTCAATCTGACAGGTCAACCTAGGACTGTAATTAATACGAAATTAGGGTTTAATTAATTTAATTATTTAGTTTTTAGGGTTTTATTTAATTAATTAGTTTAGTTATTTATTTAATTTGTATTATTAAGTTATAATTAGTTTAATTAATTTATAAAATTAATTGTTTTATTAAATAAATAATATAAAAATAATATTTTTATAAAAATTGTACTTTTTACAACTTTAAGTATATTTTTATATTCTGTACTTTTTTTTATCCGTTTTAGCGTAATATTTGTATTTTTCGCTCGTATTTAGTTTTAAATCATAGTATTTTCCATAGTTATTTTTATTTCTAGATTTTTAGGCTTTGCTGTAAAATCCCTTAAGTGCTTTTTTTTAGACTAAGATTTAGGTGCTTTAGAATTTTGCGACGCTGTTCTAAGTTTTTAGTACCTTTTTAAGATATTGCCATTTGGGATATAGAATTCCTTGTAAGCTTTAATATTTTTAGACGCAACTTTTAATTCTTAGTTTTTAGTTCCTTTTTAAGTTTCGACGCGCTACTTTCTTATTTTTATTTTTCGACGCCTATTATTTTTCAATCTTTTATTTTTCGACGTTTTTCGACGCACTTTTTTCTTTCTTATTTCTCGACATTCTAGTTTTTAAGACTTAGAATTTTCTCTATTTTTTATCTAAATTTCTTAAATTTCAACAAAAAATTATTTTAAGCGGTTAAATTGATAGACATCAAAATTTTCTGGTTCGTAGTAATAGTTGGATTTGTACGTGGACCGGGTTATTGGAGCCAAACAGTACTCAATTATATTGAGACCAAACGAATCCTGCTCCTCTGCTGCATCTTTTGGCTATTCGAAACGTGGGCAAAATCAGAAAAGTCTATTAATTGGATAACTTATATAATTTTTCTTTCTTTTTAAAAACTAATAGGATATTCAGTGAATGCACCGAGCAAAACGTTCACCACCTTTTGTACGTTCACCACCTGTAACTCGATCAAGACATCTAGCAAATATTGTCTCCGTTGATTTTTCTTCAGAATTATCATCCAGTCGACTAAATACTCCAATTCAAATTTCCGATAATCCATTTTTTGAACCCGACCTCACAATTGAGAATCCGGAGAATATTCAAGGACAATTCATAGATCCTGAACCATTAATTTTTCCTCCGGAACCACCAATCATTCAAACAGAGATTGTTGAGGAACGAACCATTAAATCAGAATCCTCTAGTGATTCAGATTCAACAAATTCAATCATGGAAAATCTGGAACCTTTAAGTATGGAAGACCGAATGAGAGCTAAACGCACTGGCCAAGGTCACGCAATTACTCATCCAGACATTAATGCACCAGATTATGAAATCAAAGGACAAATTCTACACATGGTAACTAATCAATGCCAATTTAGTGGTGCGCCGAAGGAAGATCCAAATGAACATCTTCGTACCTTTAATAGGATCTGCACTCTATTTAAAATAAGAGAAGTGGAGGATGAACAGATTTATCTCATGTTATTTCCCTGGACTTTAAAGGGAGAAGCCAAAGATTGGTTGGAATCATTACCTGAAGGGGCGATTGATACATGGGACGTTTTAGTTGAAAAATTTCTTAAACAATTCTTTCCGGCATCTAAATCCGTAAGACTTCAAGGAGAAATTGTTACGTTCACACAGAAGCCAAATGAAACTCTATATGAGGCATGGACAAGATTTGGTAAGTTATTAAGAGGATGTCCGCAACATGGTTTAGACACTTGTCAAATAGTACAAATATTCTACCAAGGATGCGATATCACTACAAGGAAAGACATAGACATAGCAGCTGGTGGTTCCATTATGAAGAAAACAGAAACTGACGCTTATAAGATTATTGATAACACTGCTTCCCACTCACATGAGTGGCACCAAGAAAAAGATATCGTTAGATCATCTAAAGTAGCTAGAGCCGATTCTAGCCATGACTTAGATTCCATTTCCGCAAAGATAGATGCTGTCGAGAGACGAATGGAAAAGATGACTAAGGATATACACTCAATACGAATTAGTTGTGAGCAGTGTGGAGGACCACATTTGACAAAAGATTGTCTCAGTATTGAACTAACAATGGAACAAAGAGAGAATGTTTCATATCTAAACCAAAGGTCTGGAAATAATTATCAGAATAATTATCAACCGCCAAGACCGATTTACAACCAAAACCAGAATTATAATCGAAATGTTCCATACAACAACCAACAAGGTCCTAGTAATCAACAAGTATCCAATAATACTTACAATCAGCAAAGACCTAATTTTCAAAACAAACCACCACAAACCGATGATAAAAAGCCGAATTTAGAAGATATGATGACGAAGTTAGTTGAATCTCAAACGCAATTTTTCACATCTCATATACAAACAAATGAACAAAATGCTCAATCATTTAGAAATCAACAAGCTTCTATTCAAAATCTGGAACAAGAAGTAAGTAACCTAGTAAGGTTAATAGGTGAAAGAAAACCGGGAAGTTTACCTAGTGATACAAATGCTAACCCCCGGAATGAAACAGCTAAAGTCATTACCACAAGAAGTGGTATTACACTTAAATCACCTGAAATACCTGTAATTTCTGAGGAAGCTATTCCTACTCCACAAGAACCACAACCTGAACAAGATAAGGAAAAAGAACAGGTAGTTGAAAAGGTTAATGAAGATAACACAGTTAAGGCAAAACCTTATGTTAAACCATACCAACCACCACTTCCTTACCCAAGTAAAATGAGAAAAGAGAGACTTGAAGCCGAGCAATCCAAATTCTTGGATATGTTTAAACAGATAAATGTAAATCTTCCTTTCATTGATATGATTTCAGGAATGCCTAGATATGCTAAATTTCTGAAAGATCTAATCTCAAATAGAAAGAAAATGGAAGAACTCTCGGCTGTTACTATGAATGCAAATTGTTCAGCAGTGCTGTTGAATAAGATACCAGAAAAACTATCTGATCCAGGAAGTTTCACAATTCCATGTTTTCTGGGTAGTCTTAGTTCAATAGAAGCATTGGCAGACTTAGGTGCTAGTATAAATTTAATGCCGTATTCACTATACACTAAACTAGACCTTGGAGAATTGAAACCAACACGAATAAGCATACAACTAGACGATAGATCAGTAAAATATCGTAGAGGGATTATGGAGAACATGCTAGTTAAAGTTGGTACTTTAGTATTTCCAGTAGATTTTGTTGTTCTGGACATGGAAGAAGATTCTCAAGTTCCTCTCATATTAGGAAGACCATTTTTAAACACGGCTAAAGCAATGATAGACGTGTTTGGTAAGAAACTAACCCTAAGTATAGAGGACGAGAGTGTTACCTTTTTAGTTGATAGAGCAATGCAACAACCGCAATTTGCAGATGATACATGTTATTATATTCAAACTATAGAATCACATGCAGAATTGTTAGAAGAATTTCCAGAATTACAAGGAACAGGAGAATGTTCTTTAGGAGAAGGAACTGAACCAATTGATGAAACTGAAATGTTAGCTACACTTATGGCTAATGGATATGAACCAACAACAGAAGAAATTCAAATGCTAAAAGAAGACGACAGATATCGATATAAATCATCGATAAAAGAACCACCGAAATTAGAGTTAAAGCCACTTCCAAACCATTTGGAATACGCTTATTTACATGGTGAATCTGAATTACCTGTAATAATATCGTCTTCTCTTGCTGAAAATGAAAAATCTCAACTCATTTCTGTGCTAAAAGCTTATAAACCAGCTATTGCATGGAAGATTCATGATATTAAAGGAATAAGTCCTTCGTATTGCACACATAAAATCCTTATGGAAGAAGGTCATAAAACGTATGTGCAACGCCAACGAAGACTAAATCCTAATATGCAAGATGTTGTTAAGAAAGAAATTATTAAACTGCTAGATGCAGGTTTAATTTATCCAATTTCTGATAGTCCATGGGTAAGCCCAGTTCAATGCGTGCCTAAGAAGGGTGGCATGACTGTCATCACAAATGAGAAAAATGAGCTTATTCCGACTAGGACTGTAACAGGATGGGGTGTATGTATTGATTATAGAAAATTAAATGACGCCACCAGAAAAGATCACTTTCCCTTACCTTTCATTGATCAAATGTTGGAAAGATTAGCCGAAAATAGTTATTATTGTTTTCTTGATGGTTTTTCGGGATATTTTCAAATTCCAATAGCACCCAAGGACCAAGAAAAAACCACGTTCACGTGCCCTTATGGTACTTTTGCTTACAAACGCATGCTATTTGGACTTTGCAACGCCCCTGCAACCTTTCAAAGGTGCATGATGGTGATTTTTCATGACATGATAGAAGAATGCATGGAAGTTTTCATGGATGACTTTTTAGTCTTCGGTGATACATTTGAATCATGTCTAGTTAATCTTGAACGAATGCTTATTAGATGTGAACAATCAAATCTAGTTCTTAATTGGGAAAAATGCCATTTCATGGTTAAAGAAGGCATCGTTCTTGGACATAAAATTTCAAAGGAAGAAATTAAAGTGGATAGAGCTAAAGTAGATGTAATTGCTAAACTTTCACATCCCACCAATGTTAGTGGAGTTAGGAGTTTTCTAGGGCATGCCGGTTTTTACCGACGTTTCATAAAAGATTTTTCTAAAATTGCCACTCCTATGAATAAACTCCTAGCAAAGGATGCTCCATTCATCTTTTCAGATGAATGTATCAAATCTTTTAATATTCTTAGAGAAAAACTCACTAATGCGCCGATTATGATAACTCCAAATTGGAATCTACCATTTGAACTTATGTGCGATGCAAGTGATTTTGCAATAGGAGCCATTTTAGGACAAAGGATTGAAAAACGATTTCAACCTATATATTATGCTAGTAAGACGTTACAAGGAGCACAAACAAATTACACAACTACTGAAAAAGAACTCCTTGCTATTGTCTTTGCTTTTGACAAATTTCGTTCATATCTCGTTCTAGCTAAAACGATGGTCTATACCGACCATTCTACTCTTATATACCTATTTTCGAAACAAGATGCTAAACCACAATTAATCTGTTGGATCTTACTCTTACAAGAGTTTGATATTGAAATCCGAGATAAAAAGGGAGTAGAAAATCTCGCCGCTGATCATCTTTCTCGTCTTGAAAATCCCGAATTAGAAGTTCTAAATGAATCGGCCATACAAGACAACTTTCCTGATGAATATCTATTGAAGATAGATTATAATGAAATTCTATGGTTTGCAGACTATGCAAACTATTTAGTATGTGGATTCCTTGAAAAAGGATTGTCGTACCAAAAACGAAAGAAATTCTTTAGTGATATAAAACACTATTTCTGGGAAGATCCACATTTGTTTAAAAGTTGTCCAAATGGAATAATACACCGATGTGTATTCGGAGATGAAGCTAGTAAAATCTTAAACCATTGTCACACAGGACCAACAGGAGGGCATTATGGGCATCAACTAACAGCAAGAAAAGTTTACGATGCTGGATTCTATTGGCCTACAATTTACAAAGACGCACACCTTCTTTGCAAATCCTGTGATGCTTGTCAAAGGGCCGGAAAAATAAGTCAACGTGATGAAATGCCACAAAATGTCATTCAAGTATGTGAAGTATTTGACATTTGGGGTATTGACTTTATGGGTCCATTTCCAAAATCTCATAATAATCTCTATATTCTCGTAGCCATTGATTATGTATCTAAATGGGCGGAAGCACAAGCTCTCCTAACTAACGATGCAGGAGTTGTAGTCAACTTTTTAAAACGTCTTTTTGCAAGGTTTGGAACACCGAAAGCTTTAATAAGTGATCGGGGTACTCATTTCTGTAATAATCAACTTGAGAAAGTTCTCAAAAGATATGGAGTAACTCATAAAATCTCCACTGCTTATCATCCACAGACAAGTGGATAAGTTGAAAATACCAACCGAGCTTTAAAACGTATTCTAGAGAAAACCGTATGATCAAATCCGAAGGAATGGTCCATTTAATTGGAGGATGCACTCTGGGCTTTTAGAACAGCCTACAAAACTCCAATTGGAACCACACCTTTTAAACTCGTTTACAGAAAAGCATGTCATCTTCCAGTAGAAATTGAACACAAAGCATTTTGGGCTTTGAAGACATGTAATCTTGATTTACATGAAGCTGGACGTCTACGATTAAGTCAACTAAACGAATTAGAAGAATTAAGACAAGAAGCATACGAAAATTCGCTAATCTATAAGGAAAGAACGAAGAAATGGCATGATAAAAGAATCAGAAGTTCAAAAGAATTTAAGGAAGGAGACAAAGTTCTTCTTTTCAATTCACGATTCAAGCTATTTCCTGGAAAATTGAAATCAAGATGGTCTGTACCATTCATTGTCAAAAGAGTTTTCCCATACGGAACAGTAGAATTAATAAATTCAAATGGGATTGAATTTAAAGTTAATGGTCACAGAGTTAAACATTACATAGATAGTCCGATGGAAGTTGACAACGAAGTTAATCACAATTTCAACACCACAGCTAACTAAGTGTGGGGAGAATCAAGTCTTTTAAGGATAATATGTATTTCTGTTAGAGTTAGATTTTCTGTTTTCGTGTAGTTCTCGAAAATGGAACCCGAATGGTCTTTCCCTAGCAGACCCTAAAGAACTAGTCTTCTCCCCCCATTCTAAATTTTTATTTTTTTAGGTTTTACGAAATGAAGACTTCCTGTGAATTAAACCATGGTCTAATGCTACACGCTTTGATTACTAAACGTAATAATGACACCCTTCCAAGTGAAATAGTATCATTAATCAGAGGCAAATTGGACGAAGTAAGAAAAGAATCCAGATGCGAAAATAATAAGTTACAATTTGGTAAAGGAAAATCAAAATTCGCAGCGAAAAGAAGAGCACGACACCTTGAAAGATGTCACAAATGCGGAAAATGGTCACACGAAGGTAAATGTTCAAATAATCAAACCTATTCAAACACCGAATTTGTTACTTTATGCAGAGACGGACCGTTCATATGTTTAGAAGAAAAATCGATAAATGCTCGAGGTTACGCCTATGTAGCTATGGAAAACCAATTAGTCCGACTATCTTATGAGTGGGCTAGAACATATCACTAAGAAATCTCTTTCACAGGTAAGTTTGTACAGTTTTCATTTTTATTTTTATTTTTATTTTTATTTTTAACCTTTTGATAATAAACGCTAAATTGTTCGCTATAAAATATTAAATTGGTATTCGATAAAATTAGGTCTTGCGACCGAAATTATTGATATCATACAAAAATTTATTACATCACTGCGAAATTTAACGTTTATTCTTAAGGTATAAATATCTTTAATCAATCAACCAAAAATATTTCAAAAATTCGTCATGAGTTAAATTAGGTCATGGAACCGAAATTACTTTACCGAAAAGAGGGGCGCATATTTTTGATAATATTTGATTGATTAAAGTGGGATAAAAGCCAAAAAGATTTTTAATTTTATTTTTACCATGTTTTTAAAATTAATATATAAATATTAAATTAATATTGTGAATTTTTTTTAAAATCAATATATTTAAGTTTGTAAATATTTGAAAATTTTAATATTTTTAATATAAGTTTGTATGTATAAAAACAAAAATATAATATAAGTTTGGTGTGAATTTTAAATTATTAATATGAATTTTCAATTTTATGCATTTTAAATTTAAGTTTGGTGTGAATTTAAAAACAAGAATTTACTTTATTTCACTAAGTTAAAAATATGATTTTTAAAATTCATCGTGAGTTGAAGACTAGGTCGTTGAACCGAAATTGCTTTACCCGAGGGAGGGACGAGAACTTTTATTATCATTATTTTTAACCTTATTGAATTAAAGTATGCCAAAAATATTAAAAAAAACCAAAAAAATCTTTGCTTTTAAATCAACGCTTTGAAATGACGAAATTTTAAAATTTTGTCGAGGGACGGACTAGGACATCGTTCCGAAACAACCTCGTCCTAAATAAAAGGAAAAACAACATTTTAAATTTAATTTATGTTTTAAATAGTATAAAGTATTTTTTTATAATAAAAAAACAGCAGACCACCGCGACTCGCGGTGATTTAAACGGGCCCACGACCGCACTCGCGGAGGTCACAAAACCCAAATGGGTTATCTGGTCGAACAGACCAGTTCCAAACGCACACACACATATTTTCACCCGAAAAACCCACGAAAAATCATCACAAATTCGCCATTTTTCATCATTTTTCATCAAATCTTTCATAAAATCGCAATGAGGAGACTATTATCAAGGAATTACACAAGGAAATCGGTAAATTTCTACACCTAAACACCATTTAATCCGAATTTTAGTGTTCTTGAACAATTTCATATATAATTCGATTTTGATGCTTTCTAGTGTAATAATGCTTAAATTGTGTATATATTATGCTTGTATAACCTAGATTGATGCTATTTAACATGATTAGAAGCTTTTGAACTTCAATTTTTGAGTAATCTAGGGTTTGTGTTCTTGAGCAAAATTGGGGCTTTTTGATATAAACAGGTTATGGCCGAATTTTGTTGTTAGTTTATGCTAAATTGAGTAGTGTAACATGTTTAGGTTGCTAAATGATCAAAACTTTGATCCTAAACATGATTTATGAAGATTAAAGTGGACTTTTTGAACCAAAATTGCATAAACTTGATTTAATTGATATGAATGCCATGAGGAACTTGTTTAATTGTTATAATGATTATTTTTGACATGTTTTAGAAGTTAAATGCGAAGAAAATTTGTATACATTTTTGTATAAGTATATTTGGAAAAGTATAGAATTTTCAAAAAAAAAAAAAAAAAAAAAGTGAAAATGTGTATAAGTTTAATTTTGATTTAACATGTTATTGTGATTGTTTTAAGTTGTTATTTTGCTAAAACTAATGCATATTTGGATGCATAAAAATTGTGTTTGATATATTTTGCAGACTGAAAGGGGTGAATCTTCATCCCAGGCTCGCAATGCTCCTCCGGAAGATGCAAATCAACAGGAAATTAATAACCATTACCGACAAGATATGCCTCACCCAATTGTTTCATATTCAAACATTCATGAGGCAGATTTACATCCGAATTTGAGATTTGATAGATATTGGATAGACTATCTAAAATATCAAAAGAACCTGCACAACCTTGTGTCTAATAATGTTGAGGTACCCAGAGTTATAGATTGGGAGCCATTAGAGGTAGTGGAATTGGCCAAGCCAATCAGGGAATTACTTACTCAAAGGTATGGTAATTCTACTTTTAGTGATTGGGTACATTTATTCAACATGCGTAGACCTGTATATAGAGAATGGTGTATAGAGTTATTGTGTACTATTGAAATAAATGATCGGGTAGATACTTTAACCGATCGTGGTTTTATTATATTTTTATTAGGAGGGGAGATGCGCCATATGTCCTTACTAGACATGGCTCGGGCTTTAGGTATATATACGCCCGAGGAGCTAGCATCTTATGATTGCC
This sequence comes from Rutidosis leptorrhynchoides, assembly GCF_046630445.1. Lineage (NCBI taxonomy): Eukaryota > Viridiplantae > Streptophyta > Magnoliopsida > Asterales > Asteraceae > Rutidosis > Rutidosis leptorrhynchoides. The sequence goes on from NC_092334.1 coordinate 461,897,981, forward strand.
AGAGGTTAATAGTTTATGGTAGGAGGGTGGATGAGAATTTTGATACAAATGACGTATGGAGTAGGATGACTAGCCATCGCCGATTCCAGGGGAGATTATACTCTTATCTTGATATTGATAGAGCTGAATTAAGAGTAATCCATAGGTTTTTAGCCAATTCGATTACACAACGAGGTAAGAATAAGGAAAAGGTAAATGAACAGGATTTGTTTTACCACATGTGTATTCGAGACTCACATAGCGCTGTAAGTATACCTTTTTGTGTGGGTTATTATTTATTGACTATGGTTAGGGGTATGAGGCGTGGTAGCATAATAGGAGGTGGTATATTTATTACTTTAATTGCTGAATATCTCGGTGTGGATAGAAGTCGGGGGGGGGGGGAATATTAATGGCAGAACCAGAACCCCGCGATAGAATAGATTTGCGTGTTTATCATGGTGCTAAGGTCTTAAAGAAATGAAACAACGCGGCAGCACGTTATGATGGCAGGCATCCACAGGTTGAGAGAGATCAACAGCAAGGTCAACCGGGAGGGGGTAATCCAATGACGGAAATGCAAATTTTTATGTCTCGACACGAGTATGAAATGGCTAGACAAAAAGCATTTCAAGATTGGCAGTATCATCAAAGCCAAATCATAAGTCATTGTACACACGTAGGTAGAGACTACATTCCTACCGTTATGCCCGAATTTGCTCCTTGGACTTTAGAGAGCCGACCACCATATCCTACATATGACCCGACCCAAGCATTTTACAGCATCTATGGATACGCTTGGGACCCATATTGGAACCATCCTCCTCATCCGTAATTTTCTTATTTTATATTTTTGTTTATTTTACTGTAATGTTACTAATTCTTAATTTTCTTATTTTTTATTTCTTATTTTATTATTATAATAGCTTTTATAATTTTCTAACTTTATTAGATTTTAATAATTTTTGAATGTGGTGTGAAAACCCAACTTCAAAAATATGTATATATGTGTTTGTATTTTATCTCATGTACAAAACAGGGTAAAACAGCACATTTTCAAAGACTGGCATTAAGTTCAGCAAAAGCTAGTACTTTTGACGAAAAAAAAATAAAAAACAAATGTGATGTACAAACAGACGGAATGAACAAATGATGTGCACCATTTATCATTCAGCAAACAAACGCCAATATGTTTGGAAACTTTGGTAAAATTTAATCATTTTTCTACGCTAATCACCCTCAATAATTTAAATTATTACTGATTTCTTGCAAATGAGGGCATTGCAAGATCTTAAGTGTGGGAAGGGGTTAAATTCTTTCGGATTTAAAAAAAAAATATTTTGATTTAAACACTTGGTTACCATTAAAAATACTAGTAACGCAGTAGTTGTATTAGAATCTAGTGCTCTCTGATAATAAAAAACAGCCCTAGTCTTATATACTGACTACCCAATTCTAGTAAAATTTTTCAAAATTTTCAATTAAATGAATTCAAAATCATGTTTATACATATTTATGAACGATAAAACTAGGTGTTAACACTGAAATTATTGTTATCTCGGAAAGGACATAAATTGAGAAACAAACCAAAATGTTAGAATTCATTTAAAATGGAATAGAGGACAATAAAAAGGCAAATAAAAGAAAATAAAAGCCAAGTGTGGGAAAATTTACCAAAGTTATTTAAAACATATATCACATATTTTTGTACAAATAACTGAAGATACTTTTGCTTTGGACTAATCTAAAAAGTTTTACCCGATTTACTGTAAGAGAGATGGATCTACACGATGAATCAATTCCATCATTTTAAGGAAGTAAAGTCTTCCGAAAAAGAAACGCGTTTCTTGATTTAGGTCATGAAGTTATCGTCCAGACCAGCTGTAGGTTGACGAAAAATCTAGAAAAGTCATCTCTAAAATCAGCAGGAAATCCACGGACCTCAGCATCAAACAGGGTCGCCAAGTGGTCAGACTTATTTTAACCATGAGAGGATCTGTCTTGTAAAATGGGGAGGACGCCGTGCAAATTAGCTGGATAAGACTAATGAATCAGATCCCCAGAAAGGATAATCTCCTTAAAGATCAAAAATCAGCTTTTAAGACTGATATTACTCAATCCTAGAGATTGACCTTAAAGATTGAGAATTCAAACTCATGGAATTCAATGATATCTAAACTCGAGCTGAACGAGAAAATATTTTGATCAAAATTACAAACCGATTTGTTGTCTGAAAACCCATTTTCAATGCGTTCATTACCATTGAACGTAAAATCTTGAGAATTCACCTGAAATTCATTAGGTCACCTGAACCAAATCGGGTGTCAACCGTAAGAACGGTGGTTGCATAGCATGGTCAAAGACAGGACCTTGTGCCAGAACGAAAAATTATAAGGGTGAGCTTTACTATTGCTCCTACAAAGGATAGTAATTGCATCCGATACATTATAGACCATAATTAAAAGCATGTCAGGGGACATTGCCTTAACAGTTGCTTGTACAACGCTTTCCTTTACAACCGGACGGTAGTTTATCGAAAGGTAATATACGGAACAAGTATACTGGACGTGTTGCTTTCCCAATACAAGGTTAGCAAGTGGGTGACACAAAACCGCAAGTTTTGAGCTAAAAATTTCAAATATGAAACCCACCAAACCCACAAAAAGAATTTGCAAACACCGGTGAAGGGTTATTCCGGAAAACTTATCTAGGGTAAAAGCTAGATTTAATTTTCAAAAGATCAAATGTTTTCATAAAGATCCAATTTTCATAATGGATCTAAATTTTTATAGTCATGTGGGACTGTAAACCATAACGTTACTACCATTGTTCATACCACCGTATAGAAATCACTGATGTACAAAGTATGAAGAATAAAGAAGTGATTCTAGTATATTTCAAGACTATATTGCTCGAGGACAAGCAACGCTCAAGTGTGGGAATATTTGATAATGCTATAAACGAACATATATTTCATAGCATTATCCCTCAAAAAAGACAAGATTTTGGTTGAAATTGTTCTATTTACAAGTGATATTCGTTTAAATAATAAAAGGTGAAGACAAAAGACAGATTCGAAAATTTGAAGGCGCAAATGACCAAAAAGCTCAAAAGTACAAAGTACAATCCAAGAGGTTCAATTTATTGATAAGAAACGTCTAAAAATGACAAGAGTACAAGCTGCAAAATGCAAAGTACAAGATATTAAATCATACGAAAGGACGTTCGAAAATCCGGAACCGAGACATGAACCAACTTTCAACGTACGACGCAACGGATCTGAAATAATAAATTAACTATATATATAAATATAATATAATATATAATTAATTATATAAATTATATATTTATATTATATTTATAATAAAAACCGTCGGCAGCCTTGGATCCTTTGTTTGGTGAGATGAAATTGAGGGGACCGCACTCACGGAGGTCTGAAGAACAAAAGGGACCGCACTCGCGGAGGTCCCATTTCCTATAAAAAGGGATGCAGTTCAATTTATGTATTTATATATTTATTTTTATATTTTCTTTACCCAATTTATGTATCAATGTCACTCCAAATTGTAATCACAATTTGTAATTTTAATTTTAAGTTAGTGATAATAATAAGGTTCGATTAGTCGAATGTTTTAAGGTTTTGTAAGTCGAAACTCTGTTCGTGTACCGCTACGCTATTAATACCCACTGTAAGTTATGTTTATGTTATTTTCATTAATGTCTCGTAGCTAAATTATTATTATGCTTATTTAATGTCGAAGTAATCGTGATATTTGACTAAATATTAAATTTGGGTAATTGGGCTTTGTACCATAATTGGGGTTTGGACAAAAGAACGACACTTGTGGAAATTAGACTATGGGCTATTAATGGGCTTTATATTTGTTTAACTAAATGATAGTTTGTTAATTTTAATATAAAGATTTATAATTGGACGTACCTATAAATAACCATATACACTCAATCGGACACGATGGGCGGGATATTTATATGTATGAATAATCGTTCATTTAACCGGACACGGGAATGGATTAATAGTCTATGGAATTATTAAAACAGGGGTGAAATTATGTACAAGGACACTGGGCATAATTGATAACAAAGTATTAAAACCTTGGGTTACACGCAGTTGATATCCTGGTGTAATTATTAAATAAAGTATTAAAACCTTGTTACAGTTTAAGTCCCCAATTAGTTGGAATATTTGACTTCGGATATAAGGATAATTTGACGAGGATACTCGCACTTTATATTTATGACTGATGGACTGTTATGGACAAAAACCAGACGGACATATTAAATAATACAGGACAAAGGACAATTAACCCATGGGCATAAAACTAAAATCAACACGTCAAACATCATGATTACGGAAGTTTAAATAAGCATAATTCCTTTATTTTCATATTTAATTGCACTTTTAATTATCGCACTTTTATTTATTGTCATTGTATTTAATTGCACTTTTAATTATCGTACTCTTTAATTATCGCAAGTTTATATTATCGCACTTTTATTTATTGCAATTTCATTATCATTATTTACTTTACACTTTAAATTAAGTCTTTTATTTATTTAATATTTTACATTAGGTTTTAACTACGACTAAAGTTTTAAAAATCGACAAACCGGTCATTAAACGGTAAAAACCCCCTTTTATAATAATAATATTACTTATATATATATATATATATATATATATATATTTGTATTTTTATAAATTAAAACTAATATAGCGTTAAGCTTTGTTTAAAAGATTCCATGTGGAACGAACCGGACTTACTAAAAACTACACTACTGTACGATTAGGTACACTGCCTATAAGTGTTGTAGCAAGGTTTAGGTATATCCATTCTATAAATAAATAAATATCTTGTGTAAAATTGTATCGTATTTAAAAGTATTTCCTAGTAAAAATAAAACTATTTCAAATACACCTCGCATAACATCAGATACATTTTACAAACATTGCATTCTTTTTTGAAAAGACAATCTTTCATTACATCGAAAGTTGACGGCAGGCATACCATTTCATAATATATCTAACTATAATTGACTTAATAATAATCTTGATGAACTCAATGACTCGAATGCAACGTCTTTTGAAATATGTCATGAATGACTCCAAATAATATCTTTAAAATGAGCAATTGCACAGCGGAAGATTTCTTTCGTACCTGAGAATAAACATGCTTTAAAGTGTCAACTAAAAGGTTGGTGAGTTCATTAGTTTAACATAAATAATCATTTCCATCATTTTAATAGACCACAAGATTTTTATTTTCAGTTCTCATAAATATACGTCCCATGCATAGAGACAAAATATCATTCATATGGATTGAACACCTGGTAACCGATATTAACAAGATGCATATAAGAATATCCTCATCATTCTGGGACACCCTTCAGATATGATATAAATTTCGAAGTACTAAAGCATCTGGTACTTTGGATGGGGTTTGTTAGGCCCAATAGATCTATTTTTAGGATTCGCGTCAATTAAGGTGTCTGTTCCCTAATTCTTAGATTACCAGACTTAATAAAAAGGGGCATATTCGATTTTGATAATTCAACCATAGAATGTAGTTTCATTTACTTGTGTCTATTTCATAAAACAGTTATAAAAGCAGCGCATGTATTCTCAGTCTCAAAAATATATATTGCAAAAGCATTTAAAAAGGGAGTAAATGAAACTCACCATACTGTATTTTGTAGTAAAAATACATATTACGATATTGAACAAATGCAGGGTTGGCCTTGGATTCACGAACCTATATCATTTGTATATATATTAAAATGTATAATCGTATTCGAACAAGTTTATATATATATAACTTGAATTATATATTATACTTATTTAGTTTGTGTATATATTTAAAATGTTTAATATCTATATATTTGGTTATATTAATATATCTCTATGTATATATGGTTAGTATTATATGAAAATATTCTTAATTCGTTATATATAATTATTTATATAAATAATGTTATTATATTTTATATGTGATATATAAACTATTAATATGATTATAATATATGTATTAAGTATATTGTAGGTACAAAATATTTATTTGTAACGAAAATGATAGTTTTGATATTAATAATTTACTAATAATATTAATAATAACTTTATTAAAATGATTATATTAATAATAATATTGATATTGTTAATAACAATATTTTTGTTTAATAATAATAATAATTATACCAATAGTTACAAAAGTGATACTATTACTAAAATAATGATAACTTGTATTATTTTCATATTAATAATCGTAATCATAATGATAATAATAACAATAATAACCAATATATTTACAACACTTAATAATAATAATACTAATACTTATAAGATGATATTAATACTACTATTAATGAAAATAATAATTTGTGTTATCTTTAATAATAACACTAATAATAACAATCATAATAATAATAATAATAATAATAATAATAATAATAATAATAATAATAATAATAATAATAATAATAATAATAATAATAATAATACGTTCTATTAATAATAACTAAGTTAATGATAATATTTGAAATAATGATAATAATACTTACATTTATCAATAATACTAGTTAATAATAATAATAACAATAACAATAATAACAATACTAACAATAATAATATTAATATTTATAATCATAATAATCATAACATTAATAATAATAATTATAGTAATTTACTAGTAATAATAATAGAACTAAAGTTAAGAGGATATACCCTTAAGAGCTTTGAGTAAAAAGAAATGTTCCCGATAGGATTCGAACCAGTGACCTCTCGTTCACCCAACATCACCTCAGACCACTCGACCCTGCCTGCTTTTCTATTTTATTTACTCAGATATATTTATCTAACCCGTATATTTATTACCTCAATTTCTTCCTAAATCATTTTCCAAGCCCAACTTGCTTAATCCAAAAGGACACCTTCGGCCCAACTGCAATTAACGGCCCAATTAACAATTTTACAACCCAAGATTAACTAACCTATTTAATTAGCCCAAGTTATTGTAGTTTAAATAAATAAAAAAGTTGCAGGTCAGAATCGAGCTCAAGACCTTGCGAATACCCATCAACACCCATGACTATTCCTCCAATTCGTTCATTCTGTTTTAATTTCCCTCCTATATAATTATAACTCTGTATACTATCTGTTTCCTTTTCTTCTTCTTTCTCATTTATAAAAATCGACCAGAGTGAAATCAAAACATCATAACAGCAATTCATACGTTTGATTTTATAATTAAAATTTGAAACAGAATAACTTTAAAACTAAAAGAGAGGTCCTTGAATAAAAAAAAAATTTTTAAAAAATTAAAAAATAAAAACAGGCTCGCTGTACTAGTCGCTGTTTTAAAAAAAAAAAAATTTTGTTTCACTTTAGAGATCGTTTAAGATAAATGTTACAACATGAAAAAGGTTTTTAATCACCTATAGAAACTTTGTGAATCGTCAATTGTATTTAAAACATAACATAGAGTTCGAATTTAACTGATAAACATTGTTTGACTTTTTAGTCTAAAAACTTTGACCTTAAAATTCGAAATCAAGAGAGGAAATTAAGACTTGAAAACTTACAGGAAGTATAAATAGATCATTCCTAATAACTCTGCGTTAATAGATTTCGAAGAATGATTGAATTTGAGATTTTGATAAAAAAAGTTATTGAGCAGGGGAAACAAGCTTCAACTTTCTGTTTAAAAAAAAATTCGCATAGTAGCTGCGATTTTCTATAGATATTGATAGTGGAAATTGAATAGGTGTTTTTCAATAATGCACAAGGATCGATTGTTTTATTGATGATATATGTCGACCAGATCACAGGTTGAATAACAGATTATGATATATGCCAAGTCACGCGTACAGTATTGTTACCAAATATATATTATTTTAAATTTTTAATAAATAATAATTATATTAATAATAATATTGATTTTATCATTAATAATAATATACATTCTAATAATATAACAATATTAATAATAATAATAATATTAATATTTAGAACAATGATAATATTTTTTAATAATAATAATGTTAATAATAACATTACTAATAATAATAATATTGATGGTAGTAATAATAATACTAATTTTTAAGAAAAATGATAATAATAATAATAATAATAATAATAATAATAATAATAATAATAATATGATAACATTAATAATAATACTAATGATAATAATAAAGATAACTCTAATAATATTGATATACAAATTATGCTTAACAATTCTTATATCTATATATTAAGTTTATAATATAATTACTGATATCAATATTTATAATGCAAAATATAATGATATTAATATAATAATTATATTTTAACTTTCAGTTACATTTACTGTATTGATATTTCAATTTATTAAACATGTAATATAACATATTTTTAATATTTATTTTTAACATATTATATATATATATATGTTTGTATATATAGCGATTCATTTGAAATAACGTCTTTATTATATCGTTTAATATTTTATATTCTTAATTCTAACAATTAATACATTATTAATGTATTATTATATATTTACAAATAATATTCATGTTTATATATATATATATATATATATATATATATATATATATATATATATATATATATATATATATATATATATATATATATATATATATATATATCTATTTACAAATAGTTGTTCGTGGATCGTCGGAAATGGTCGAAGTCAAATGAATGCACAAAAATAGATCAAAAATTTGAGACGCAACATAACAGACTTTTCTTATCGTGTCGAAACTATATAAGATTTAAGTTTAAATTTGGTCAGAAATTTCCGGGTCGTCACAGCCACTGGTCGATTCACGAACCTATAACAAATATGTACATATATATCAAAGTATGTTCAAAATATATTTACAACATTTTTAATACGTTTTACTGTTTTAAGTTTATTAAGTCAGCTGTCCTTGTTAGTAACCTATAACTAGTTGTCCACAGTTAGATGTACAGAAATAAATCGATATATATTATCTTGAATCAATCCACGGCCCAGTGTATACACGTCTCAGGCTAGATCACAACTCAAAGTATATATATTTTTAGAATCAACCTCAACCCTGTATATCTAACTCCCACATTACTGCATATAGAGTGTCTATGGTTATTCCAAATAACATATATACATGGGTCGATATGATATGTCAAAACATTTGTATACGTGTCTATGGTATCCCAAGAATACATAATATATTAGAATACATGTATAATACAATATGAGTTAGCTAGGATATGATTAATATAGATTTGTTACCAATTTTCACGTAGCTACAACAAGAAAAATTATCCAATCTTGTTTTACCCTAACTTCTTCGTTTTAAATCCATTTTGAGTGAATCAAATTGCTATGGTTTCATATTGAACTCTATTTTATGAATCTAAACAGAAAAAGTATATGTTTATAGTCAGAAATATAAGTTACAAGTCATTTTTGTAAGAGGTAGTCATTTCAGTCGAAAGAACGACGTCTTGATGACCATTTTGAAAAACATACTTCCACTTTGAGTTTAACCATGATTTTTGGATATAGTTTCATGTACATAAGAAAATCATTTTCCTAGAAGAACAACTTTTAAATCAAAGTTTATCATAGTTTTTAATTAACTAACACAAAACAGCCCGCGGTGTTACTACGACGGCGTATATCCAGTTTTACGGTGTTTTTCGTGTTTCCAGGTTTTAAATCATTAATTTAGCATATCATATAAATATAGAACATGTGTTTCGTTGATTTTAAAAGTCAAGTTAGAAGGATTAACTTTTGTTTGCGAACAAGTTTAGAATTAACTAAACTATGTTCTAGTGATTACATGTTCAAATCTTCGAATAAGATAGTTTTATATGTATGAATCGAATGATGTTATGAACATCATTAGTACCTAAATTTTAGTAGGTAAACCTACTGGAAGTGACAAGAAATGATCTAGCTTCAAAGGATCTTGGATGGCTTGAAAGTTCTTGAAGTAGAATCATGACACGAAAACAAGTTCAAGTAAGATTATCACTCGAATTAAGATAGTTATAGTTATAGGAATTGAATCAAAGTTTGTATATGAGTATTACCTTGATTTAGAATGATATCTTACTGTAAACAACAAGGATTTCTTGAGGTTAGATGATCACTTTACAAGATTGGAAGTGAGCTAGTAAACTTGGAAGTATTCTTGATTTTATAAAACTAGAACTTGTAGAATTTATGAAGAACACTTAGAACTTGAAGATGGAACTTGAGAGAGATCAATTAGATGAAGAAAATTGAAGAATGAAAGTGTTTGTAGGTGTTTTTATTCATTGGTATATGGATTAGATATAAAGGATATGTAATTTTGTTTTCATGTAAATAAGTCATGAATGATTACTCATATTTTTGTAATTTTATGACATATTTCATGCTAGTTGCCAAATGATGGTTCCCACATGTGTTAGGTGACTCACATGGGCTGCTAAGAGCTGATAATTGGAGTGTATATATCAATAGTACATACATCTAAAAGCTGTGTATTGTACGAGTACGAATACGAGTGCATACGAGTAGAATTGTTGATGAAACTGAACGAGGATGTAATTGTAAGTATTTTTGTTAAGTAGAAGTATTTTGATAATTGTATTGAAGTCTTTCAAAAGTGTATGAATACATATTAAAACACTACATGTATATACATTTTAACTGAGTCGTTAAGTCATCGTTAGTCGTTACATGTAAGTGTTGTTTTCAAACTTTTAGGTTAACGATCTTGTTAAATGTTGTTAACCCATTGTTTATTAAATCAAATGAGATGTTAAATTATTACATTATCATGATATCATGATGTATTACTATATCTTAATATGATATATATACATTAAATGTCGTTACAACGATAATCGTTACATATATGTCTCGTTTCAAAATCATTATGTTAGTAGTCTTGTTTTTACATATGTAGTTCATTGTTAATATACTTAATGATATGTTTACTTATCATAATATCATGTTAACTATATATATATATATATATCCATATATATGTCATCATATAGTTTTTACAAGTTTTAACGTTCGTGAATCACCGGTCAACTTGGGTGGTCAATTGTCTATATGAAACCTATTTCAATTAATCAAGTCTTAACAAGTTTGATTGCTTAACATGTTGGAAACACTTAATCATGTAAATATCAATTTCATTTAATATATATAAACATGGAAAAGTTCGGGTCACTACAGTACCTACCCGTTAAATAAATTTCGTCCCGAAATTTTAAGCAGTTGGAGGTGTTGACGTATCTTCTGGAAATAAGTGCGGGTATTTCTTCTTCATCTGATCTTATCGTTCCCAGATGAACTCGGGTCCTCTACGAGCATTCCATCGAACTTTAACAATTGGTATCTTGTTTTGCTTATGTCTTTTAACCTAACGATCCATTATTTCGACGGGTTCTTCGATGAATTGAAGTTTTTCGTTGATTTGGATTTCGTCTAATGGAATAGTGAGTTCTTCTTTAGCAAAAAATTTCTTCAAATTCGAGACGTGGAAAGTGTTATGTACAGCCGCGAGTTGTTGAGGTAACTCAAGTCGGTAAGCTACTGGTCCGACACGATCAATAATCTTGTATGGTCCAATATACCTTGGATTTAATTTCCCTTGTTTACCAAATCGAACAACGCCTTTCCAAGGTGCAACCTTAAGCATGACCATCTCTCCAATTTCAAATTCTATATCTTTTCTTTTAATGTCGGCGTAGCTCTTTTGTCGACTTTGGGCGGTTTTCAACCGTTGTTGAATTTGGATGATCTTCTCGGTAGTTTCTTGTATTATTTTCGGACCCGTAATCTGTCTATCCCCCACTTCACTCCAACAAATTGGAGACCTGCACTTTCTACCATAAAGTGCTTCAAACAGCGCCATCTCAATGCTTGAATGGTAGCTTTTGTTGTAGGAAAATTCTGCTAACGGTAGATGTCGATCCCAACTGTTTCCGAAATCAATAACACATGCTCGTAGCATGTCTTTAAGCATTTGTATCATCCTTTCGCTCTACCCATCAGTTTGTGGATGATAAGCAGTACACATGTCTAGACGAGTTCCTAATGCTTGTTATAATGTCTGCCAGAATCTTGAAATAAATCTGCCATCCCTATCAGAGATAATAGAGATTGGTATTCCATGTCTAGAGACGACTTCCTTCAAATACAATCGTGCTAATTTCTCCATCTTGTCATCTTCTCTTATTGGCAGGAAGTGTGCTGATTTGGTGAGACGATCAACTATTACCCAAATAGTATCAAAACCACTTGCAGTCCTTGACAATTTAGTGATGAAATCCATGGTAATGTTTTCCCATTTCCATTCTGGGATTTCGGGTTGTTGAAGTAGACCTGATGGTTTCTGATGCTTCGCTTTGACCTTAGAACACGTTAAACATTTCCCTACATATTTTGCAACATCGGCTTTCATACCTGGCCACCAAAAATGTTTCTTGAGATCCTTGTACATCTTCCCCGTTCCAGGATGTATTGAGTATCTGGTTTTATGAGCTTCTTTAAGTACCATTTCTCTCATATCTCCAAATTTTGGTACCCAAATTCTTTCAGCCCTATACCGGGTTCCATCTTCCCGAATATTAAGATGCTTCTCCGATCCTTTGGGTATTTCATTCTTTAAATTTCCCTCTTTTAAAACTCCTAGTTGCGCCTCCTTTATTTGAATAGTAAGGTTATTGTGAATCATTATATTCATAGATTTTACTCGAATGGGTTCTCTGTCCTTTCTGCTCAAGGCGTCGGCTACCACATTTGCCTTCCCCGGGTGATAACGAATCTCAAAGTCGTAATCATTCAACAATTCAATCCACCGACGCTGCCTCATGTTCAGTTGTTTCTGATTAAATATGTGTTGAAGACTTTTGTGGTCGGTATATATAATACTTTTGACCCCATATAAGTAGTGCCTCCAAGTCTTTAATGCAAAGACAACCGCGCCTAATTCCAAATCATGCGTTGTATAATTTTACTCGTGAATCTTCAATTGTCTAGATGCATAAGCAATTACCTTCGTTCGTTGCATTAATACACAACCGAGACCTTGCTTTGAGGCGTCACAATATATCACAAAATCATCATTCCCTTCAGGTAATGACAATATAGGTGCCGTAGTTAACTTTTTCTTCAATAATTGAAATGCTTTCTCTTGTTCATCCTTCCATTCAAATTTCTTCCCTTTATGCATTAATGCAGTCAAGGGTTTTGCTATTTTGGAAAAATCTTGGATGAATCTCCTGTAATAACCAGGCAGCCCTAAAAATTGGCGTATGTGTTTCGGAGTTTTCGGGGTTTCCCACTTTTCAACGGTTTCAATCTTTGCTGGATCCACCTGAATACCTTCTTTGTTCACTATATGACCGAGAAATTGAACTTCTTCCAACCAAAATGCACACTTTGAAAACTTAGCGTACAGTTTTTCTTTTCTCAGCAACTCTAGCACTTTTCTCAAATGTTCTTCGTGCTCTTGATCATTCTTCGAGTAAATAAGTATGTCATCGATGAAAACAATGACAAACTTGTCAATATATGGCCCACACACTCGGTTCATGAGGTCCATGAACACAGCTAGTGCGTTAGTCAGTCCAAACGGCATAACCATAAACTCATAATGACCGTAACGCGTCCTAAAAGCAGTCTTTGGAATATCATCCTCCTTCAACCGCATTTGATGATACCCAGAACGTAAATCAATCTTTGAATAAACTGACGAGCCTTGTAGTTGATCAAATAAGTCGTCGATTCTCCGTAGTGGGTAGCGGTTCTTGATGGTAAGTTTGTTCAACTCTCGGTAGTTGATACACAACCTAAATGTACCATCCTTCTTCTTGACAAACAAAACAGGAGCTCCCCACGGTGATGTGCATGGTCGAATGAAACCACGCTCTAAAAGTTCTTGTAATTGGCTCTGAAGTTCCTTCATTTCACTGGATGCGAGTCTGTATGGAGCACGAGCTATTGGTGCAACTCTCGGTACAAGGTCTATTTGAAATTCAACGGATCGATGTGGGGGTAATCCCGGTAATTCTTTCGGAAATACATCGGGAAATTCTTTTGCGACGGGAACATCACTGATGTTCTTTTCTTCAGGTTTAACTTCCTCGATGTGTGCTAGAATGACGTAACAACCTTTTCTTATTAGTTTTTGCGCCTTCAAACTACTAATAAGATTTAATTTTGCGTTGTTCTTTTCTCCGTACACCATTAAAGGTTTTCCTTTTTCACGCATAATGCGAATCGCATTTGAAATGTCCCGTTCATATTGATTATAAACGTTCCATATTAATTGATTTCGTTGCGAGGTTTTGACCTCTATATGAGACGTTTTTCAAAGACTGCATTCGAGTTTAGAACAAACCATAACCTTTAAAATATTACGACGATTATCAAATAATGATAATCTAAAATATAGCGTTTTTCACACGAGCATTACATAATGGTTTACAATAATATTACACATCAACATAAGTCTTCGAATGCAGTTTTTAAAAAATATTATACAAGCATGGACTCCAAATTTTGTCCTTAATTTAGTATGCAACAGCGGAAGCTCTTAATAATCACCTGAGAATAAACATTCTTAAAACGTCAACAAAACTGTTGGTGAGTTATAGGTTTAACCTATATATGATCAAATCATAATAACAGACCACAAGATTTCTCATTTTTCATAAATACCATTACACTCGCAAGTACATAAAAATCATTCATATGTTGAACACCTGGTAACCGACGTTAACTTAATGCATAGAATATCCCCTAAATAGAACCTCTCATCTGTATAATAATCTTGAAGTACTAAACCATCCATAACCTGAATGGGGGTTGTTAAGCCCAATAGATCTATCTTTAGGATTCGCGTCAATTAGGGGCCATTTCTCTAATTCTTAGGCTACCAGACTTGAAGGGCGATATTCGATTTAATAATCCAACCATAGAATGTAGTTTCGCATACTTGTGTCTATTTTGTAAAACATTTATAAAACTGCATGTATTCTCATCCCAAAAATATTAGATTTTAAAAATGGGACTATAACTCAATTTCACATATTTTTACTTCGTCGGGAAGTAAGACTTGGCCACTGTTCGATTCACGAACCTATAACAAATATGTACATATATATCAAAGTATGTTCAAAATATAATTACAACATTTTTAATATATTATGATGTTTTAAGTTTATTAAGTCAACTGTCCTCGTTAGTAACCTACAACTAGTTGTTCAAAGTTAGATGTACAGAAATAAATTGATATAAATTATCTTGAATCAATCCATGACCTAGTGTATACACGTTCCAGGCTAGATCACAACTCAAAGTATATATATTTTTGGAATCAACCTCAACCCTGTATAGCTAACTCCAACATTACTGCATATAGAGTGTCTATGGTTGTTCCAAATAATATATATACATGGGTCGATATGATATGTCAAAACATTTGCATACGTGTCTATGGTATCCCAAGATTACATAATATATTAGAATACATGTATAATACAATATAAGTTAGCTAGGATATGATTAATATAGATTTGTTACCAATTTTCACGTAGCTACAACAAGAAAAATTATCCAATCTTGTTTTACCCATAACTTCTTCGCTTTAAATCCGTTTTGAGTGAATCAAATTGCTATGGTTTCATATTGAACTCTATTTTATGAATCTAAACATAAAATGTATAGATTTATAGTCGGAAATATAAGTTACAAGTCATTTTTGTAAGAGGTAGTCATTTCAGTCGAAAGAACGACGTCTTGATGACCATTTTGAAAAACATACTTCCACTTTGAGTTTAACCATGATTTTTGGATATAGTTTCATGTTCACAAGAAAAATCATTTTCCCAGAAGAACAACTTTTAAATCAAAGTTTATCATAGTTTTTAATTAACTAACCCAAAACAGCCCGCGGTGTTACTACGACGGCGTAAATCCGGTTTTACGGTGTTTTTCGTGTTTCCAGGTTTTAAATCATTAAGTTAGCATATCATATAGATATAGAACATGTGTTTAGTTGATTTTAAAAGTCAAGTTAGAAGGATTAACTTTTGTTTGCGAACAAGTTTAGAATTAACTAAACTATGTTCTAGTGATTACAAGTTCAAATCTTCGAATAAGATAGTTTTATATGTATGAATCGAATGATGTTATGAACATCCTTACTACCTCAAGTTTAGTAGGTAAACCTACTGGAAGTGACAAGAAATGATCTAGCTTCAAAGGATCTTGGATGGCTTGAAAGTTCTTGAAGTAGAATCATGACACGAAAACAAGTTCAAGTAAGATTATCACTCGAATTAAGATAGTTATAGTTATAGGAATTGAATCAAAGTTTGTATATGATTATTACCTTGATTTAGAATGATATATTACTGTAAACAACAAGGATTTCTTGAGGTTGGATGATCACTTTACAAGATTGGAAGTGAGCTAGTAAACTTGGAAGTATTCTTGATTTTATGAAACTAGAACTTGTAGAATTTATGAAGAACACTTAGAACTTGAAGATGGAACTTGAGAGAGATCAATTAGATGAAGAAAATTGAAGAATGAAAGTGTTTGTAGGTGTTTTTGGTCGTTGGTATATGGATTAGATATAAAGGATATGTAATTTTGTTTTCATGTAAATAAGTCATGAATGATTACTCATATTTTTGTAATTTTATGAGATATTTCATGCTAGTTGCCAAATGATGGTTCCCAAATTTGTTAGTTGACTCACATGGGCTGCTAAGAGCTGATCATTGGAGTGTATATACCAATAGTACATACATCTAAAAGCTGTGTATTGTACGAGTACGAATACGGGTGCATACGAGTAGAATTGTTGATGAAACTGAACGAGGATGTAATTGTAAGCATTTTTGTTAAGTAGAAGTATTTTGATAAGTGTCTTGAAGTCTTTTAAAAGTGTATAAATACATATTAAAACACTACATGTATATACATTTTAACTGAGTCGTTAAGTCATCGTTAGTCGTTACATGTAAGTGTTGTTTTGAAACCTTTAGGTTAACGATCTTGTTAAATGTTGTTAACCCATTTTTTATTAAATCAAATGAGATGTTAAATTATTACATTATCATGATATCATGATGTATTAATATATCTTAATATGATATATATACATTAAAATGTCGTTACAATGATAATCGTTACATATATGCCTCGATTCAAAATTCTTAAGTTAGTAGTCTTGTTTTACATATGTAGTTCATTGTTAAGATACTTAATGATATATATAATTATCATTTTATCATGTTAAATATAGTGTAACAATATCTTAATATGATACATATGTATTTAGTAAGACGTTGTAATAACGATAATCGTTATATATATCGTTTCGAGTTTCTTAACTTTGTAGTCTCATTTTTATGTATATAACTCATTGTTAATATACATATGGAGATACTTACTTATCATAATATCATGTTAACTATATATATATATATATATATATATATATATATATATATATATATATATATATATATATATATATATATATATATATATATATATATATATATATATATATATATATATATATATATATATATATATATATATATATATATATATATATATATATATGTCATCATATAGTTTTTACAAGTTTTAACGTTCGTGAATCACCGGTTAACTTGGGTGGTCAATTGTCTATATGAAACCTATTTCAATTAATCAAGTCTTAACAAGTTTGATTGCTTAACATGTTGGAAACACTTAATCATGTAAATATCAATTTCATTTAATATATATAAACATGGAAAAGTTCGGGTCACTACTGTACCTACCTTTAAATAAATTTCGTCCCGAAATTTTAAGCAGTTGGAGGTGTTGACGTATCTTCTGGAAATAAGTGCGGGTATTTCTTCTTCATCTGATCTTCTCGTTCCCAGGTGAACTCGGGTCCTCTACGAGCATTCCATCGAACCTTAACAATTAGTATCTTGTTTTGCTTAAGTCTTTTAACCTCACGATCTGTTATTTCGATGGGTTCTTCAATAAATTGAAGTTTTTCCTTGATTTGGAATTCTTCTAACGGAATAGTGAGATCTTCTTTAGCAAAACACTTCTTCAGATTCGAGACATGAAAAGTGTTATGTACAGCCGCAAGTTGTTGAGGTAACTCCAGTTGGTAAGCTACTGGTCCGACACGATCTATAATCTTGAATGGTCCAATGTACCTTGGATTTAGTTTCCCCCGTTTACCAAATCGAACAACGCCTTTCCAAGGTGAAACCTTAAGCATGACCATCTCTCCAATCTCAAATTCTATATCTTTTCTTTTACTGTCCGCATAGCTCTTTTGTCAACTCTGGGAGGTTTTCAATCGTTGTTGAATTTGGATAATTTTCTCGGTAGTTTCTTATATTATCTCCGGACTCATAATCTGTCTATCCCCTACTTCACTCCAACAAATTGGAGACCTGCACTTTCTACCATAAAGTGCCTCAAACGGCGCCATCTCAATAATCGAATGATAACTGTTGTTGTAGAAAAATTCTGCTAACGGAAGGTGTCGATCCCAACTGTTTCTGAAATCGATAACACATGCTCGTAGCATGTCTTCAAGGGTCTGTATCGTCCTTTCACTCTGCCCATCAGTTTGTGGATGATAAGCAATACTCATGTCTAGACGAGTCCCCAATGCTTGTTGCAGTGTCTGCCAAAACCTTGAAACAAATCTGCCATCCCTATCAGAGATTATAGAGACTGGTATTCCATGTCTAGAGACAACTTCCTTCAAGTATAGACGTGCTAACTTCTCCATTTTGTCATCTTCTCTCATTGGCAGGAAGTGTGCTGACTTGGTGAGACGATCGACTATTACCCAAATAGTATCATAACCACTTGCAGTCCTTGGCAATTTAGTAATGAAATCCATGGTAATGTTTTCCCATTTCCATTCTGGAATTTCAGGTTGTTGGAGTAAACCTGATAGTTTCTGATGTTCAGCTTTGACCTTTGAACACGTCAAATATTCTCCTACATATTTAGCAATATCGGCTTTCATACCCGGCCACCAAAAGTGCTTCTTGAGATATTTGTACATTTTTCCTGCTCCGGGATGTATTGAGTATCTGATTTTATGTGCTTCCTTAAGTACCATTTCTCTCACATCTCTGAACTTTGGTACCCAAATTCTATCAGCCCTATATCGGGTTCCGTCTTCCCAAATTTTAAGATGTTTCTCCGATCCTTTGGGTATCTCATTCTTCAAATTTCCTTCTTTTACAACCCCCTGTTGCGCCTCCTTTATTTGAGTAGTAAGGTTAGTACGAATAATTATGTTCATAGCTTTTACCCGTATAGGTTCTTTGTCCTTTCTACGCAAAGCGTCAGCTACCACATTCGCCTTCCCTGGGTGGTAACGAATCTCAAGGTCGTAGTCATTTAACAATTCAATCCACCTACGCTGCCTCATGTTTAGTTGTTTCTGATCAAATATATGTTGGAGACTTTTGTGGTCAGTATATATAATACTTTTGACCCCATATAAGTAATGCCTCCAAGTCTTTAATGCAAAAACAACAGCGCCCAATTCCAAATCGTGAGTCGTATAATTTTGCTCGTGAATATTCAATTGTCTAGACGCATAAGCAATTACTTTCGTTCGTTGCATTAATACACAACTGAGACCTTGCTTGAGGCGTCACAATATATCACAAAATCATCATTCCCTTCAGGCAATGACAATATAGGTGTCGTAGTTAGCTTTTTCTTCAACAGTTGGAATGCTTCCTCCTGTTCATCCTTCCATTCAAATTTCTTTCCTTTATGCGTTAATGCAGTCAAGGGTTTTGCTATTTTGGAAAAATCTTGGATGAATCTTCTTTAGTAACCAGCCAATCCTAAAAATTGACGTATATGCTTTGGAGTTTTCGGGGTTTCCCAGTTTACAACGGTTTCAATCTTTGCCGGATCAACCTGAATACCTTCTTTACTCACAACATGTCCGAGGAATTGAACTTCTTTCAACCAAAATGCACACTTTGAAAACTTAGCGTACAGTTTTTCTTTCCTCACCAATTCTAATACTTTCCTCAAATATTCTTCATGCTCTTGATCATTCTTTGAGTAAATAAGTATGTCATCGATGAAGACAATGACGAACTTGTCAAGATATTGTCCACACACTCTGTTCATGAGGTCCATGAACACAGCTTGTGCGTTAGTCAAACCAAACGACATAAACATAAACTCGTAATGACCGTATCACTTCCTGAAAGCAGTCTTCAGAATATCATCCTCCTTTACCCGCATTTGATGATATCCGAAACGTAAATCGATCTTCGAATAAACCGACTAGCCTTGCAGTTGATCAAATAAGTCATCGATTCTCGGTAGTGGGTAACGGTTCTTGATGGTAAGTTTGTTCAACTCTCGGTAGTCGATACACAATCTGAATGTATCATCCTTATTTTTGACAAACAAAACAGGAGCTCCCCATGGTGATGTACTTGGTCGTATGAAACCACGCTCTAGAAGTTCTTGTAATTAGCTTTGAAGTTCCTTCATTTCGCTGGGTGCGAGTCTGTATGGAGCACGAGCTATTGGTGCAGCTCCCGGTACAAGATCTATTTGAAATTCAACGGATAGGTGTGGAGGTAATCCCGGCAATTCTTTCGAAAATACATCGGGAAATTCTTTTGCGACGGGAACATCATTGATGCTCTTTTCTTCAGTTTGTACTTTCTTGACGTGTGCTAGAACAGCATAGCAACCCTTTCTTATTAGATTTTGCGCCTTCAAATTACTAATAAGATTTAGCTTCGCGTTGCTCTTTTCTCCGTACACCATTAAGGGTTTTCCTTCATCTCGTACAATGCGAATTGCATTTTTGTAACATACGATCTCTGCTTTCACCTCTTTCAACCAGTCCATGCCGATTATCACATCAAAACTCCCTAACTCTACTGGTATCAAATCAATCATAAACGTTTCGCTACTCAGTTTAATTTTTTGATTCTGACATATATTATCTGCTGAAATTAATTTACCGTTTGCTAATTCTAGTATAAACTTATTATCTAAAGGCGTCAATGGACAACTTAATTTAGCACAGAAATCCTTACTCATATAGCTTCTATCCGCACCCGAATCAAATAAAACATAAGCAGATGTATTGTTAATAAGAAACGTACCCGTAACAAGCTCCGGGTCTTCCTGCGCTTCAACCGAATTAATGTTGAAGACTCTTCCTCGGCCTTGCCCATTATTATCCCCCTGATTTGGACACATATTTTTGTAATGGCCCTTCTTCCCGCATCCGAAACTGGTAATGTCGGCATAACTTGTTCCGGCATTATTTGTTCCCTTAGCCATTGATCCGTAGATTTCGCACTTTATCGCACCATGGCCCTTTCTATTACACTTAGTACACACTGCTGTACAGAGCCCAGTTGGATGGTATCCTTCACATCTCTGGCAGAATTTCTGCCTCTTGTTGTTATTGTTGGGATTGTTGTTGTTGCGGTTGTTATTGTTGTTGAAACGGTTGTTGTAGTTGTTGATGGGGTGGTTGTTGTTGTTGCGTTTGTTGTTGCGAAAATTGGGGCGATTGTAGTTGTGATTGTTAGGTTGATTATTGAAATTGTGACCCTTGTCACTGGTTTCTTTCCATTTCCTCTTGACTTGTTTCATATTGCCTTTTTCAGCCGCCTGTTCTTTAATCCTTTCCTCAATTTGATTTATAAGTTTATGAGCCATTCGACTTGCCTTTTGTATGGAGGTGGGCTCGTATTGTAGTGACCCGAAATTTTCCATGTTTATATATATAAAATGAAATTTATATTTACATGATTAAGTGTTTCCAACATGTTAAGCAACCAAACTTGTTAAGACTTGATTAATTGAAATAGGTTTCATATAGA
This sequence comes from Rutidosis leptorrhynchoides, assembly GCF_046630445.1. Taxonomy (NCBI): domain Eukaryota; kingdom Viridiplantae; phylum Streptophyta; class Magnoliopsida; order Asterales; family Asteraceae; genus Rutidosis; species Rutidosis leptorrhynchoides. The sequence goes on from NC_092334.1 coordinate 461,919,900, forward strand.
CAATTGACCACCCAAGTTGACCGGTGATTCACGAACGTTAAAACTTGTAAAAACTATATGATGACATATATATGGATATATATATAGTTAACATGATATTATGATAAGTAAACATATCATTAAGTATATTAACAATGAACTACATATGTAAAAACAAGACTACTAACTTAATGATTTTGAAACGAGACATATATGTAACGATTATCGTTGTAACGACATTTAATGTATATATATCATATTAAGATATATTAATACATCATGATATCATGATGATGTAATAATTTAACATCTCATTTGATTTAATAAACAATGGGTTAACAATATTTAACTAGATCGTTAACCTAAAGGTTTCAAAACAACACTTACATGTAACGACTAACGATGACTTAACGACTCAGTTAAAATGTATATACATGTAATATTTTAATATGTATTCATTCACTTTTGAAAGACTTCAATACACTTATCAAAATACTTCTACTTAACAAAAATGCTTACAATTACATCCTCGTTCAGTTTCATCAACAATTCTACTCGTATGCACCTGTATTCGTACCCGTACAGTACACAGCTTTTAGATGTATGTACTATTGGTATATACACTCTAATGATCAGCTCTTATCAGCCCATGTGAGTCACCTAACACATGTAGGAACCATCATTTAGCAACTAGCATGAAATATCTCATAAAATTACAAAAATATGAGTAATCATTCATGACTTATTTACATGAAAACAAAATTACATATCCTTTATATCTAATCCATATACCAATGACCAAAAGCACCTACAAACACTTTAATTCTTCAATTTTCTTCATCTAATTGATCTCTCTCAAGTTCCATCTTCAAGTTCTAAGTGTTCTTCATAAATTCTACAAGTTCTAGTTTCATAAAATCAAGAGTACTTCCAAGTTTACTAGCTCACTTCCAATCTTGTAAAGTGATCATCCAACCTTAAGAAATACTTGTTGTTTACAGTAAGATATCATTATAAATCAAGGTAATACTCATATACAAACTTTGATTCAATTCCTATAACTATAACTATCTTAATTCTAGTGATAATCTTACTTGAACTTGTTTTCGTGTCATTATTCTACTTCAAGAACTTTCAAGCCATCCAAGATCCTTTGAAGCTAGATAATTTCTTGCCACTTCCAGTAGGTTTAACTAATAAACTTGAGGTATTAATGATGTTCATAACATCATTCGATTCATACATATAAAACTATCTTATTCGAAGATTTGAACATGTAATCACTAGAACATAGTTTAGTTAATTCTAAACTTGTTCGCAAACAAAAGTTAATCCTTCTAATTTAACTTTTAAAATCAACTAAACACATATTCTATATCTATATGATATACTAACTTAATGATTTGAAACCTGGAAACACGAAAAACACCGTAAAACCGGATTTACGCCGTCGTAGTAACACCGCGGGCTGTTTTGGGTTAGTTAATTAAAAACTATGATAAACTTTGATTTAAAATTTTTTCTCCTGGGAAAATGATTTTTCTTATGAACATGAAACTATATCCAATAATCATGGTTAAACTCAAAGTGGAAGTATGTTTTTCAAAATGGTCATCAAGACGTCGTTCTTTCGACTGAAATGACTGCCTCTTACAAAAACAACTTGTTACTTATATTTCCGACTATAAACCTATACATTTTCTGTTTAGATTCTAAAATAGTGTTCAATATGAAACCATAGCAATTTGATTCACTCAAAACGGATTTAAAACGAAGAAGTTATGGGTAAAACAAGATTGGATAATTTTTCTTGTTGTAGCTACGTGAAAATTGGTAACAAATCTATATTAATCATATCCTAGATAACTTATATTGTATTATACATGTATTCTAATATATTATGTAATCTTGGGATACCATAGACACGTATGCAAATGTTTTGACATATCATATCGATGTAGGTTACTAACGAGGACAGCTGACTTAATAAACTTAAAACATCAAAATGTATTAAAAGTGTTGTAAATATATTTTGAATGTACTTTTGAAATGTCACGTTCTTATTGATTAAAAACGTTCCATATTAATTGATTTCGTTGCGAGGTTTTGACCTCTATATGAGATGTTTTTCAAAGACTGCATTCATTTTAAAACAAACCATAACCTTTATTTCATCAATAAAGGTTTAAAAAGCTTTACGTAGATTATCAAATAATGATAATCTAAAATATCCTGTTTACACACGACTATTACATAATGGTTTACAATACAAATATGTTACAATGAAATAAGTTTCTTGAATGCAGTTTTTACACAATATCATACAAGCATGGACTCCAAATCTTATCCTTATTTAAGTATGCGACAGCGGAAGCTCTTAATAATCACCTGAGAATAAACATGCTTAAAACGTCAACAAAAAATGTTGGTGAGTTATAGGTTTAACCTATATATATCAAATCGTAACAATAGACCACAAGATTTCATATTTCAATATACATCCCATACATAGAGATAAAAATCATTCATATGGTGAACACCTGGTAACCGACATTAACAAGATGCATATATAAGAATATCCCCATCATTCCGGGACACCCTTCGGATATGATATAAATTTCGAATTACTAAAGCATCCGGTACTTTGGATGAGGTTTGTTAGGCCCAATAGATCTATCTTTAGGATTCGCGTCAATTAGGATGTCTGTTCCCTAATTCTTAGATTACCAGACTTAATAAAAAGGGGCATATTCGATTTCGATAATACAACCATAGAATGTAGTTTCACGTACATGTGTCTATTTTGTAAATCATTTATAAAACATGCATGTATTCTCATCCCAAAAATATTAGATTTTAAAAGTGGGACTATAACTCACTTTCACAGATTTTTACTTCGTCGGGAAGTAAGACTTGGTCACTGGTCGATTCACGAACCTATAACAAATATGCACATATATATCAAAGTATGTTCAAAATATATTTACAACACTTTTAATACATTTTGATGTTTTAAGTTCATTAAGTCAGCTGTCCTCGTTAGTAACCTACAACTAGTTGTCCAACGTTAGATGTACAAAAAAAAATTGATATATATTATCTTGAATCAATCCACGACCCAGTGTATACACGTCTTAGGCCAGATCACAACTCAAAGTATATATATTTTTGGAATCAACCTCAACCCTGTATAGCTAACTCCCACATTACTGCATATAGAGTGTCTATGGTTGTTCCAAATAATATATACACATGGGTTGATATGATATGTCAAAACATTTGCATACGTGTCTATGGTATCCCAAGATTACATAATATATTAGAATACATGTATAATACAATATAAGTTAGCTAGGATATGATTAATATAGATTTGTTACCAATTTTCACGTTGCTACAACAAGAAAAATTATCCAATCTTATTTTACCCATAACTTATTCATTTTAAATCCGTTTTGAGTGAACCAAATTGCTATGTTTTCATATTGAACTCTATTTTATGAATATAAACAGAAAAAGTATAGGTTTATAGTCAGAAATATAAGTTACAAGTCGTTTTTGTAAAGGTAGTCATTTCAGTCGAAAGAACGACGTCTAGATGACCATTTTAGAAAACATACTTTCACTTTGAGTTTAACCATGATTTTTGGTTATAGTTTCATGATCATCAGAAAAATCATTTTCCCAGAAGAACAACTTTTAAATCAAAGTTTATCATAGTTTTTAATTAACTAACCCAAAACAGCCCGCGGTGTTACTACGACGGCGTAAATCCGGTTTTACGGTGTTTTTCGTGTTTCCTGGTTTTAAATCATTAAGTTAGTATATCATATAGATATAGAACATGTTTTTAGTTGATTTTAAAAGTCAAGTTAGAAGGATTAACTTTTGTTTGCGAACGAGTTTAGAATTAACTTAACTATGTTCTAGTGATTATAAGTTTAAACCTTCGAATAAGATAGCTTTATATGTATGAATCGAATGATGTTATGAACATCATTACTACCTCAAGTTTTCTGGATAAAGCTACTGGAAATGAGAAAAATAGATCTAGCTTCAAAGGATCCTTGGATGGCTTGAAAGTTCTTGAAGCAGAATCATGACACGAAGACAGTTCAAGTAAGATTTTCACTCGAAATAAGATTGTTATAGTTATAGAAATTGAATCAGAGTTTGAATATGAGTATTACCTTGTATTAGAAAGATATCTTACTGTAAATAAGAAAGATTTCTTGAGGTTGGATGATCACTCTACAAGATTGGAAGTAAGCTAGCAAACTTGGAAGTATTCTTGATTTTATGAAACTAGAACTTGTAGAATTTATGAAGAACACTTAGAACTTGAAGATAGAACTTGAGAGAGATCAATTAGATGAAGAAAATTGAAGAATGAAAGTGTTTGTAGGTGTTTTTGGTCGTTGGTGTATGGATTAGATATAAAGGATATGTAATTTTGTTTTCATGTAAATAAGTCATGAATGATTACTCATATTTTGTAATTTTATGAGATATTTCATGCTAGTTGCAAAATGATGGTTCCCACATGTGTTAGGTGACTCACATGGGCTGCTAAGAGCTGATCATTGGAGTGTATATACCAATAGTACATACATCTAAAAGCTGTGTATTGTACGAGTACGAATACGGGTGCATACGAGTAGAATTGTTGATGAAAATGAACGAGGATGTAATTGTAAGCATTTTTGTTAAGTAGAAGTATTTTGATAAGTGTCTTGAAGTCTTTCAAAAGTGTATGAATACATATTAAAACACTACATGTATATACATTTTAACTGAGTCGTTAAGTCATCGTTAGTCGTTACATGTAAGTGTTGTTTTGAAACCTTTAGGTTAACGATCTTGTTAAATGTTGTTAACCCAATGTTTATAATATCAAATGAGATTTTAAATTATTATATTATCATAATATCATGTTATCTATATATATAACCATATATATATGTCATCATATAGTTTTTACAAGTTTTAACGTTCGTGAATCACCGGTCAACTTGGGTGGTCAATTGTCTATATGAAACCTATTTCAATTAATCAAGTCTTAACAAGTTTGATTTCTTAACATGTTGGAAACACTTAATCATGTAAATAACAATTTCATTAAATATATATAAACATGGAAAAGTTCGGGTCACTACAGTACCTACCCGTTAAATAAATTTCGTCCCGAAATTTTAAGCAGTTGGAGGTGTTGACGTATCTTCTGGAAATAAGTGCTGGTGGTTCTTCTTCATCTGATCTTCTCTTTCCCAGGTGAACTCGGGTCCTCTACGAGTATTCCATCGAACCTTAACAATTGGTATCTTGTTTTGCTTAAGTCTTTTAACCTCATGATCCATTATTTCGACGGGTTCTTCGATGAATTGAAGTTTTTCGTTGATTTGGATTTCATCTAACAGAATAGTGAGATCTTCTTTAGCAAAACATTTCTTCAAATTCGAGACGTGGAAAGTGTTATGTACAGCCGCGAGTTGTTGAGATAACTCAAGTCGGTAAGCTACTGGTCTGACACGATCAATAATCTTGAATGATCCAATATACCTTGGATTTAATTTACCTCGTTTACCAAATCGAACAACACCTTTCCAAGGTGCAACCTTAAGCATGACCATCTCTCCAATTTCAAATTCTATATCTTTTCTTTTAATGTCAGCGTAGCTCTTTTGTCGACTTTGGGCGGTTTTCAACCGTTGTTGAATTTGGATGATCTTCTCGATAGTTTCTTGTATTATCTCCGGACCCGTAATCTGTCTATCCCCCACTTCACTCCAACAAATCGGAGACCTACACTTTCTACCATAAAGTTCTTCAAACGGTGCCATCTCAATGCTTGAATGGTAGATGTTGTTGTAGAAAAATTCTGCTAACGGTAGATGTCGATCCCAACTGTTTCCGAAATCAATAACACATGATCGTAGCATGTCTTCAAGCGTTTGTATCGTCCTTTCACTCTACCCATTAGTTTGTGGATGATAGGCAGTACTCATGTCTAGACGAGTTCCTAATGCTTGCTGTAATGTCTGCCATAATCTTGAATAAATCTGCCATCCCTATCATAGATAATAGAGATTGGTATTCCATGTCTGGAGATGACTTCCTTCAAATACAGTCGTGCTAACTTCTCCATCTTGTCATATTATCTTATTGGCAGGAAGTGTGCTGATTTGGTGAGACGATCAACTATTACCCAAATAGTATCAAAACCACTTGCAGTCCTTGGCAATTTAGTGATGAAATCCATGGTAATGTTTTCCCATTTCCATTCCGGGATTTCGGGTTTTTAAAGTAGACCTGATGGTTTCTGATGCTCAGCTTTGACCTTAGAACACGTCAAACATTCTCCTACGTATTTAGCAACATCGGCTTTCATACCCGGCCACCAAAAATGTTTCTTGAGATCCTTGTACATCTTCCCCGTTCCAGGATGTATTGAGTATCTGGTTTTATGAGCTTCTCTAAGTACCATTTCTCTCATATCTCCAAATTTTGGTACCCAAATCCTTTCAGCCCTATACCGGGTTCCGTCTTCCCGAATATTAAGATGCTTCTCCGATCCTTTGGGTATTTCATCCTTTAAATTTCCCTCTTTTAAAACTCCTTGTTGCGCCTCCTTTATTTGAGTAGTAAGGTTATTGTGAATCATTATATTCATAGATTTTACTCGAATGGGTTCTCTGTCCTTCCTGCTCAAGGCGTCGGCTACCACATTTGCCTTCCCCGGGTGGTAACGAATCTCAAAGTCGTAATCATTCAACAATTCAATCCACCTACGCTGCCTCATATTCAGTTGTTTCTGATTAAATATGTGTTGAAGACTTTTGTGGTCGGTATATATAATACTTTTAACCCCATATAAGTAGTGCCTCCAAGTCTTTAATGCAAAAACAACCGCGCCTAATTCCAAATCATGTGTCGTATAATTTTGTTCGTGAATCTTCAATTGTCTAGACGCATAAGCAATCACCTTCGTTCGTTGCATTAATACACAACCGAGACCTTGCTTTGATGCGTCACAATAAATCACAAAATCATCATTCCCTTCAGGCAATGACAATATAGGTGCCGTAGTTAGCTTTTTCTTCAATAACTGAAACGCTTTCTCTTGTTCATCCTTCCATTCAAATTTCTTCCCTTTATGCGTTAATGCAGTCAAGGGTTTTGCTATTCTGGAAAATTCTTGGATGAACCTTCTGTAGTAACCAGCTAGTCCTAAAAACTGGCGTATGTGTTTCGGAGTTTTCGGGGTTTCCCACTTTTCAACAGTTTCTATCTTTGCCGGATCCACCTTAATACCTTCTTTGTTCACTATGTGATCGAGGAATTGAACTTCTTCCAACCAAAATGCACACTTTGAAAACTTAGCGTACAATTCTTCCTTCCTCAATACTTCTAACACCTTTCTCAAATGTTCACCGTGTTCTTGGTCATTCTTTGAGTAAATAAGTATGTCATCAATGAAAACAATGACAAACTTGTCAAGGTATGGTCCACACACTCGGTTCATAAGGTCCATGAACACAGCTGGTGCATTAGTTAAACCAAACGGCATGACCATAAACTCGTAATGACCGTAACGTGTTCTGAAAGCAGTCTTTGGAATATCATCTTCTTTCACCCGCATTTGATGATACCCGGAACGTAAGTCAATCTTTGAATAAACAGACGAGCCTTGTAGTTGATCAAATAAGTCGTCGATTCTCAGTAGTGGGTAGCGGTTCTTGATGGTAAGTTTGTTCAACTCTCGGTAGTCGATACACAACCTGAATGTACCATCTTTCTTCTTGACAAACAAAACAGGTGCTCCCCACGGTGATGTGCTTGGTCGAATGAAACCACGCTCTAAAAGTTCTTGTAATTGGCTTTGCAGTTCTTTCATCTCGCTGGGTGCGAGTCTGTAAGGAGCACGAGCTATTGGTGCAGCTCCTGGTACAAGATCTATTTGAAATTCAACGGATCGATGTGGGGGTAATCCCGATAATTCTTTAGGAAATAAATCGGGAAATTCTTTTGTGACGGGAACATCATTGATGCTCTTTTCTTCAGTTTGTACTTTCTCGACGTGTGCTAGAACAGCATAGCAACCATTTCTTATTAGTTTTTGTGCCTTCAAATTACTAATAAGATGTAGCTTCGTGTTGCCCTTTTCTCCGTACACCATTAAGGGTTTTCCTTTTTCTCGTATAATGCGAATTGCATTTTTGTAACAAACGATCTCTGCTTACACTTCTTTCAACCAGTCCATACCGATTATCACATCAAAACTCCCTAACTCTACTGGTATCAAGTCAATCTTAAATGTTTCGCTAACCAGTTTAATTTCTCGATTCCGACATATATTATCTGCTGAAATTAATTTACCATTTGCTAATTCGAGTAAAAATTTACTATCCAAAGGCGTCAATGGACAAATTAATTTAGCACAAAAATCTCTACTCATATAGCTTCTATCCGCACCCGAATCAAATAAAACGTAAGCAGATTTATTGTCAATAAGAAACGTACCCGTAACAAGCTCCAGGTCTTCCTGTGCCTCTGCCACATTAATATTGAAAACTCTTCCGCGGCCTTGTCCATTCGTGTTCTCCTGGTTCGGGCAATTTCTAATAATGTGGCCCGGTTTTCCACATTTATAACAAACTACATTGGCATAACTTGCTCCGACACTACTTGCTCCGCCATTACTCGTTCCGACACCATTTGTTCCTTTCGTTCTGTTAACCCCTGGTCCGTAGACCTCACACTTCGTCGCGCTATGACCATTTCTTTTACACTTGTTGCAAAATTTGGTGCAGAACCCCGAGTGATACTTTTCACACCTTTGGCATAGCTGCTTCTGATTGTTGTTGTTGTTGCGGTTATTATTGTTGTTGGGATGATTGTTGTAGTTGCTGTTGTTGTTGTTGTTATTGTTGTTGTTATTGTTGTTGTTGTTGTTGTTGTTGTTGGGCCGTTTGTTGTAGTTGCGATTGATGTTGCGATTGTTGGGATAGTTGTTGCGATTATTGTTGTAATTGCTGTTGTTGTTGTATTGGTGATTCTTATCACCGTTTTCCTCCCACTTTCTTTTGACTTGCTTCACATTGGCCTCTTCAGCAGTCTGTTCTTTAATTCTTTCTTCAATCTGGTTCAGTAGTTTGTGAGCCATTCTACATACCTGTTGTATGGAAGCGGGCTCGTGTGAACTTATATCTTCTTAGATTCTTTCCGGTAATCCTTTCACAAACGCGTCGATCTTCTCTTCCTCATCTTTGAACGCTCCCGGTCACAATAGGCATAATTCTGTGAATCGTCTTTCGTACGTGGTAATATAAAATCCTTGGGTTCGTAACCCTCTAAGTTCTGTCTTGAGCTTATTGACCTCGGTTCTGGGACGGTACTTCTCATTCATCAAGTGCTTGAATGCTGACCACGGTAGTGCGTAAGCATCATATTGTCCCACTTGCTCTAGATAGGTATTCCACCATGTTAACGCAGAACCTGTGAAGGTATGCGTAGCGTACTTCACTTTGTCCTCTTCAGTACACTTACTTATGGCAAACACCGATTCGACCTTCTCGGTCCACCGTTTCAATCCGATCGGTCCTTCGGTTCCATCAAATTCCAAAGGTTTGCAGGCAGTGAATTCTTTGTAGGTGCATCCTACATGATTTCCTGTACTGCTAGATCCAAGGTTATTGTTGGTATGTAGCGCAGCCTATACTGCGGCTATGTTTGAAGCAAGAAAGGCACGAAATTCCTCTTCGCTCATATTCAAGGTGTGTCGAGTAGTCGGTGCCATTTCCTTCAAAATAGTCAAATGAAACGAGTTAATCATATAAAATATCAAGAGTAGTCAATAGTATTTCGTAGCATAATATGAACTTATTTATAAAAGCTCTTTCTTCATATTTGCGTTTTATACTCTTTAATTCGAGTAGTACCTACCCGTTAAGTTCATACTTAGTAGCTAACATACCATTTCAACTACTACAATTCTATATGAAAAACTAATCACAAAAACAAAACAAAAAAATATATATATCATATTCAAGCCTTTATACAATAACTTGCAAACTTACAATACCGCTATTTTACATATAGCATGAAATATAGCACATAAAACTTTGATACAAAGTAGTTGCGAAGATAATTCTAGTTAATAAATAAGGCGTTCAGCAAAGGCAATAAAGACACGTAATTCATACGTCCAGAAACAAGTCATGCATTCTGGTTTTACTAATACCACTTCCCATCCTTGGTTTTGTGGAACATAACCGTTGTGACCGATAGTAAGACAATGTGTTGTAACATTGTCAAAAGGATGAAGGTTACGTAATGACCAACAGTCTCGTAATAACCTAAAAACCTCATTTCTTACCCCAATTACCGACTCCGTCACTTTTGGGAACGTTTTGTTTAATAGTTGTAGCCCGATGTTCTTTTTCTCACTTTGGTGAGAATCGAACATTACTAACCCGTAAGCATAACATGCTTCTTTATGTTGCATGTTAGCCGCTTTTTCTAAATCACGAAGTCCTATATTCGGATACATTGAGTCAAAATAATTTCTTAACCCGTTACGTAAAATAGCATTTGGGTTCCCCGCAATATATGCGTCAAAGTAAACACATCGTAACTTATGGATTTCCCAATGTGATATCCCCCATCTTTCGAACGAAAGCCTTTTATAAACCAAGGCATTCTTGTAACGTTCTTCGAATGTCTTACAAACTGATCTCACCTTAAATAGTTGTACCGAGAAATTCTGACCGACTCTAGACAAGATTTCATCAATCATGTCTCCGGGTAGGTCTCTTAAAATATTGAGTTGTCTATCCATTTTGTGTTTTTATACTATAAAATAGACAAGAGTTAGATTCAAAAAAAAAAATACTTATTAATACAAGCAATTTTTACATATATCATAAAGCATAAGCACACTATATTACATATATTACACCACATGAATACAACTACCTTATTCCGACTCGCTCGTTTCTTCTTCTTCGGTTTTGGTTCGTTTTTCCAAATTTCTAGGGATATATGATGTTTCCCTAATACGAGCCGTCGTTTTCCACATTGGTTTAGAAAAACCTGGTGGTTTAGAGGTTCCCGGGTTATTGTCACAACTTAAGAAATACGGGTGTTGACGATACATATAAAGTTCATCGGGTTTGGAATCAAATTTCTCTATTTTTATGCCCTTTCCCTTATTGTTCTCTTTTACCTTATTAAATTGTGTTGGGGTAATTTCTATAACATCGGAATCCTTGTCGGGATCCGATTCATCGGAGAATTGGTAATCCTCCCAATACTTTGCTTCCTTGGCGGAAACACCATTGACCATAATTAACTTTGGTCGGTTGGTTGAGGATTTTCTTCTACTTAACCGTTTTATTATTTCCCCCACTGGTTCTATTTCTTCTTCCGGTTCCGATTCTTCTTCCGGTTCCGACTCTTCTTCTGGTTCCTCTTCGGGAACTTGTGAATCAGTCCACGAATCATTCCAATTTACATTTGACTCTTCATTATTATTAGGTGAGTCAATGGGACTTGTTCTAGAGGTAGACATCTATCACATAATATCAAACGCGTTAAGAGATTAATATATCACATAATATTCACATGTTAAAAATATATAGTTTCCAACAAAATTTGTTAAGCAATCATTTTTCAAGTAAACACGGTCGAAGTCCAGACTCACTAATGCATCCTAACAAACTCGATAAGACACACTAATGTAAAATTCCGGTTCTCTAAGACCAACGCTCGGATACCAACTGAAATGTCCCGTTCTTATTGATTAAAAACGTTCCATATTAATTGATTTCGTTGCGAGGTTTTGACCTCTATATGAGACGTTTTTCAAAGACTGCATTCATTTTAAAACAAACCATAACCTTTATTTCATCAATAAAGGTTTAAAAAGCTTTACGTAGATTATCAAATAATGATAATCTAAAATATCCTGTTTACACACGACTATTACATAATGGTTTACAATACAAATATGTTACAATGAAATAAGTTTCTTGAATGCAGTTTTTACACAATATCATACAAGCATGGACTCCAAATCTTGTCCTTATTTAAGTATGCGACATCGGAAGCTCTTAATAATCACCTGAGAATAAACATGCTTAAAACGTCAACAAAAAATGTTGGTGAGTTATAGGTTTAACCTATATATATCAAATCGTAACAATAGACCACAAGATTTCATATTTCAATATACATCCCATACATAGAGATAAAAATCATTCATATGGTGAACACCTGGTAACCGACATTAACAAGATGCATATATAAGAATATCCCCATCATTCCGGGACACCCTTCGGATATGATATAAATTTCAAATTACTAAAGCATCCGGTACTTTGGATGAGGTTTGTTAGGCCCAATAGATCTATCTTAAGGATTCGCGTCAATTAGGGTGTCTGTTCCCTAATTCTTAGATTACCAGACTTAATAAAAAGGGGCATATTCGATTTCGATAATTCAACCATAGAATGTAGTTTCACGTACTTGTGTCTATTTTGTAAATCATTTATAAAACATGCATGTATTCTCATCCCAAAAATATTAGATTTTAAAAGTGGGACTATAACTCACTTTCACAGATTTTTACTTCGTCGGAAAGTAAGACTTGGCCACTAGTCGATTCACGAACCTATAACAAATATGTACATATATATCAAAGTATGTTCAAAATATATTTACAACACTTTTAATACATTTTGATGTTTTAAGTTCATTAAGTCAGCTGTCCTCGTTAGTAACCTACAACTAGTTGTCCAACGTTAGATGTACAGAAAAAAAAATTGATATATATTATCTTGAATCAATCCACGACCCAGTGTATACACGTCTCAGGCTAGATCACAAATTAAAGTATATATATTTTTGGAATCAACCTCAACCCTTTATAGCTAACTCCCACATTACTTTATATAGAGTGTCTATGGTTGTTCCAAATAATATATACACATGGGTCGATATGATATGTCAAAACATTTGCATACGTGTCTATGGTATCCCAAGATTACATAATATATTAGAATACATGTATAATACAATATAAGTTTGCTAGGATATGATTAATATAGATTTGTTACCAATTTTCACATTGCTACAACAAGAAAAATTATCCAATCTTGTTTTGCCCATAACTTCTTCATTTTAAATCCGTTTTGAGTGAATCAAATTACTATGGTTTCATATTGAACTCTATTTTATGAATCTAAACAGAAAAAGTATAGGTTTATAGTCAGAAATATAAGTTACAAGTTGTTTTTGTAAAGGTAGTCATTTCAGTCGAAAGAACGACGTCTAGATGACCATTTTAGAAAACATACTTTCACTTTGAGTTTAACCATGATTTTGGATATAGTTTCATATTCATAAGAAAAATCATTTTCCCAGAAGAACAACTTTTAAATCAAAGTTTATCATAGTTTTTAATTAACTAACCCAAAAAAGCCCGCGGTGTTACTACGATGGCGTAAATCCAGTTTAACGGTTTTTTCGTGTTTCCAGGTTTTAAATCATTAAGTTAGCATATCATATAGATATAGAACATGTGTTTAGTTGATTTTAAAAGTCAAGTTAGAAGGATTAACTTTTGTTTGCGAACAAGTTTAGAATTAACTAAACTATGTTCTAGTGATTACAAGTTTAAACCTTCGAATAAGATAGCTTTATATGTATGAATCGAATGATGTTATGAACATCATTACTACCTTAAGTTTTCTGGATAAAGCTACTGGAAATGAGAAAAATAGATCTAGCTTCAAAGGATTCTTGGATGGCTTGAAAGTTCTTGAAGAAGAATCATGACACGAAAACAGTTCAAGTAAGATTTTCACTCGAAATAATATTGTTATAGTTATAGAAATTGAATCAAAGTTTGAATATGAGTATTACCTTGTATTAGAAAGATATCTTACTGTAAATAAGAAAGATTTCTTGAGGTTGGATGATCACTCTACAAGATTGGAAGTAAGCTAGCAAACTTGGAAGTATTCTTGATTTTATGAAACTAGAACTTGTAGAATTTATGAAGAACGCTTAGAACTTGAAGATAGAACTTGAGAGAGATCAATTAGATGAAGAAAATTGAAGAATGAAAGTGTTTGTAGGTGTTTTTGGTCGTTGGTGTATGGATTAGATATAAAGGATATGTAATTTTGTTTTCATGTAAATAAGTCATGGATGATTACTCATATTTTTGAAATTTTATGAGATATTTCATGCTAGTTGCCAAATGATGGTTCCCACATGTGTTAGGTGACTCACATGGGCTGCTAAGAGCTGATCATTGGAGTGTATATACCAATAGTACATACATCTAAAAGCTGTGTATTGTACGAGTACGAATACAGGTGCATACGAGTAGAATTGTTGATGAGACTGAACGAGGATGTAATTGTAAGCATTTTTCTTAAGTAGAAGTATTTTGATAAGTGTCTTGAAGTCTTTCAAAAGTGTATGAATACATATTAAAATACTACATGTATATACATTTTAACTGAGACGTTAAGTCATCGTTAGTCGTTACATGTAAGTGTTGTTTTGAAACCTTTAGGTTAACGATCTTGTTAAATGTTGTTAACCCAATGTTTATAATATCAAATGAGATTTTAAATTATTATATTATCATAATATCATGTTATCTATATATATAACCATATATATGTCATCATATAGTTTTTACAAGTTTTAACGTTCGTGAATCACCGGTCAACTTGGGTGGTCAATTGTCTATATGAAACCTATTTCAATTAATCAAGTCTTAACAAGTTTGATTGCTTAACATGTTGGAAACACTTAATCATGTAAATAACAATTTCATTTAATATATATAAACATGGAAAAGTTCGGGTCACTACAACTTTGATATATATGTACATATTTGTTATAGGTTCGTGAATCGACCAGTGGCCAAGTCTTACTTCCCGACGAAGTAAAAATCCGTGAAAGTGAGTTATAGTCCCACTTTTAAAATCTAATATTTTGGGATGAGAATACATGCAGTTTTATAAATGTTTTACGAAATAGACACAAGTAAATGAAACTACATTATATGGGTGAATGATCGAAGCCGAATATGCCCCTTTTGCTTGGTAACCTAAGAATTAGTAAACCGATCTAATTGATGCGAATCCTAAAGATAGATCTATTGGACCTAACGAACCCCATCGAAAGTACCGGATGCTTTAGTACTTCGAATTCATTTTTATCATGTCCGAAGGATTTCCCGGAATGATAGGGAATATTCTTATATGCATCTTGTTAATGTCGGTTACCAGGTGTTCACCATATGAATGAATTTTATCTCTATGTATGGGATGTATATTGAAATATGACATCTTGTGGTCTATTTTTATGATTTGATAATATATAGGTTAAACCTATAACTCACCAACATTTTTGTTGACGTTTTAAGCATGTTTATTCTCAAGTGATTATTAAAAGCTTCCGCTGTTGCACACTAAAATAAGGACAAGATTTGGAGTCTATGCTTGTATGATATTATGTAAAAACTGCATTCAAGAACTTATTTTTGATGTAATATATTCTTATTGTAAACCATTATGTAATGGTCGTGTGTAAACGGTATATTTTAGATTATCATTACTTGATAATCTACGTAATGTTTTTTTTAAACCTTTATCGATAAAATAAAGGTTATGGTTGTTTTAAAAATGAATGCAGTCTTTGAAAAATGTCTCATATAGAGGTCAAAACCTCGCAACGAAATAAATTAATATGGAACGTTTATAATCAATATGAACGAGACATTTCAGTTGGTATTCGAGCGTTGGTCTTAGAGAACCAGAAAATTGCATTAGTGTGTCTTACCAAGTTTCTTAGGATGTATTAGTGAGTCTGGACTTCGACTGTGTTTTTCTTCAAAAACGATTGCTTAACATTTTTTTGTTGGAAACTATATATTATTAACATGTAAATATTATGTGATATATTAATCTCTTAACGTGTTTGATATTGTGTGATAGATGTCTACCTCTAGTACAAATCCCATTGATTCACCTAATAATAATGAAGAATCAAATATATTTTGAGAAGATTCACAAATTTCCGAAGAGGAACCGGAAGAGGAGGAACCGGAAGAGGAGGAACCGGAAGAAGAGGAACCAGGAGAGGAGGAATCGGAAGAGGAGGAACCAGAAGAAGAAGAGGTTCCAGAGGAAGAAATATTGGTACCTATAGTAAATCGATTAAATAAAAGAAAATCCTCAACCAACGGACCAAAGTTAATAATGGTCAATGGTGTTTCCGCCAAGGAAGCAAAATATTGGGAGGATTACCAATTTTCCGATGAATCGGATCCCGATGAGGATTCCGATGATGTTATAGAAATTACCTCGACCCAATTTAATAAAGCGAAAGAAAATAATGAGGGAAAAGGTATAAAAATAGAGAAACCCGATTCCAACCCCGATGAACTTTATATGTATCGACGACATCCGTATTTCCTGAAATGTAACAATGACCCGGGAACCTCTAAACCACCAGGTTTTTCTAAACCATTATGGAAAACGATGGCTCCTATTAGAGGAACATCATATATTCCTAGAAAATTAGGAAAAGGAACCAAGTCCGAAGAAGAAGAAACCAGTGATTCAGATTAGAGGGTTGTAATCATATTGTGTATTATATGTATTGTACTGTGCTTGTACTTTTATGTTCTATGTAAAAATTGCTTGTATTGTTTGTTAATTATCTTTTACGAATCTAATCCTTGTCTATTTTACAGTATAAAAACAAAATGGACATTAAGGGTAGACAACCGAATATTTTAGAATACCTACCAGAGGATATGATTAAGGAAATCTTGTCTAGAGTCGGTCAGAATTCATCAGCACATTTAGTTATGGCGAAATTAACTTGTCAAACATTCGAAAGACTTTCCGGAAATGCCTTAGTTTATAAAAGGCTTTCCTTTGATAGGTGGGGTATATCACATTGGGGAGACCGTAAGTTATGCCGTGTTTTCTTTAAAGCATTAAATGCAGGGAACCCAAATGCAATTTTACGCTATGGGTTAAGAACCTATTTTGACTCAACATATCCCAACATTGGATTTCGTGAATTAGAAAGAGCTTCTAACATGCAACATAAAGAAGCATGTTATGCTTACGGGTTAGTGATGTTCGCTTCTTACCAAAGTGAGAAAAAGAACATCGGATTGCAACTTTTAAATAAAACCTTCCCACAAGTGACGGATTCAGTAGTTGGGGTGAGAAACAAGGTTTTTAGATTATTACGGGGATGTTGGACATTACGAAACCCTCGTCCTTTTGATGACATTACAACATGCTGCCTAGCCAATGGTCATAACGGTTATTTTCCACAAGACCAAGGATGGGAAGTCGTCTTAGTAAAACCAGAATGCATGACTTGTTTCTGGACTTATGAATTACGTGTCTTTATTTCCTTTGCTGAACAACTTGCGTATTAACTAGATTTATCTTCAAAACTGTCCTGTATCATAGTGTACTATATTTCATGTTATATGTAATATAGCGAAATTGTAAGTTTGAAGAATATTTGTATGTGATATATTATTATAATCAGTTTTTTCATATGGAATCGTAGTAGTTGAATTGTATATTAGCTACTAAGTATAAACTTAACGGGTAGGTAGTACCCAAATTTAAACTTATAAAACGCTAATATGAAGAAAAAGCTTTTATAAATGAGTTCATATTATGCTACGAAATACTATTGACTACTCTTAATATTCTGTATGATTAACTCGATTCAGTTGGCTATTTTGAAGGAAATGGCACCGACTACTCGACACACCATGAATATGAGCGAAGAGGAATTTCGTACCTTTCTTGCTGCAAACATAGCCGCAGTATAGGCTACGCTACATACCAAAAATAACTCTGAATCTAGCAATGCAGCTAACAGCGCAAGAAATCGTGTAGGATGCTCCTACAAAGAATTCACTGCCTGCAAACCTTTGGAATTTGTTGGAACCGAAGGACCAATTGAATTGAAACGGTGGACCGAGAAAGTCGAATCGGTGTTTGCCATAAGTAAGTGTACTGATGAGGACAAAGTTAATTACGCTACGCATACCTTCACAGGTACTGCGTTAATATGGTGGAACACCTATCTTGAACAGGTAGGACAAAATGCTGCTTACGCACTACCGTGGTCGGCATTCAAGCAATTGATGAATGAGAAGTAACGTCCTAGAAACGAAGTCAATAAACTCAAGGCAGAACTTAGAGAGTTACGAACACAAGGGTTCAACGTTACCACATATGAACGACGATTCACAGAGTTGTGCCTATTGTGTCCGGGAGCATTCGAAGATGAAGAAGAGAGGATCGACTGTAAAAGGGTTACCAGTAAGGATTCAAGAAGATGTGAATTCACACGAGCCCGCTTCTATACAGAAGGCAAGTCGAATGGCTCATAAACTCATAAATCAGATTGAGGGAAGAATTAAAGAGCAGGCGGCCGAAGAAGGCAACACGAAACAACTCAAGAGGAAGTGGGAGGAAAACGGTGACAAGGGTCACCAGTACAACAACAACAACAATTACAACAACAATCGCAACAACTATCCCAACAACCGCAACAACAATCGCAACAATAACCGCAATCTTAACAATAACTACAACAAACATCCCAACAACAACAACAACAACTACAACAACCGTTTCAACAACAATAACAATCTCAACAACAACCTCAATAACAACAACGGCAACAAAAACCAAAAACAACCATATCATAGGTGTGAAGAAAATCATCAGGGGTTTTGCACGACATTTTGCAACAGGTGTAAAAGAAATGGTCATAGCGCGACAAAGTGTGAGGTATACGGACCAAAGTTTAACAGAACTAAAGGAACAAATAATGTCAGAACAAATAATGCCGAAACTAATAGTGTCGGAGCAAGTAATACCAACGCTGTTTGTTATAAATGTGGAAAATCGGGCCACATTATTAGAAATTGCCCGAATCAGGGGAATACTAATGGGTAGGACCGTGGAAGAGTTTTCAATATTAATGCAGCAGAAGCACAGGAAGACCCGGAGCTTGTTACGGGTACGTTTTTTATTGACGATAAATCTTCTTATGTTTTATTTGATTCGGGTGCGGATATAAGCTATATGAGTAAAGAATTTTGTGCTAAATTAAGTTGCCCATTGACGCCTTTGGATAGTAAGTTTTTACTCGAATTAGCAAACGGTAAATTAATTTCAGCAGATAATATATGTCGGGAGAGAGAAATTAAACTGGGGGATGAAACGTTTAAAATTGATTTAATACCAGTCGAGTTAGGGAGTTTTGATGTAATAATTGGAATGGACTGGTTGAAGAAGGTGAGAGCAGAGGTCGTTTGTTACAAAACTGCGATTCGTATTATGCGTGAAAAAGGAAAACCTTTAATGGTGTACGGAGAAAAGAACAACGTGAAATTAAATCTTATTAGTAGTTTGAAGGCGCAAAAACTAATAAGAAAAGGTTGTTACGTCATTCTAGCACACATTGAGGAAGTTAAACCTGAAGAAAAGAACATCAGTGATGTTCCCGTCGTAAGAGAATTTCCCGATGTATTTCCAAAAGAATTACCGGGATTACCCCCACATCGATCCGTTGAATTTCAAATAGACCTTGTACCGGGAGCTGCACCAATAGCTTGTGCTCCATACAGACTCGAACCCAGCGAAATGAAGGAACTTCAGAGCCAATTACAAGAACTTTTAGAGCGTGGTTTCATTAGACCAAGTACATCACCGTGGGGAGCTCCTGTTTTGTTTGTCAAGAAGAAGGATGGTACATTTAGGTTGTGTATCGACTACCGAGAGTTGAAAAAACTTACCATCAAGAACCGCTACCTACTACCAAGAATCGATGACTTATTTGATCAACTACAAGGCTCGTCGGTTTATTCGAGGATTGATTTACGTTCTGGGTATCATCAAATGCGGGTGAAGGAGGATGATATTCCAAAGACTACTTTTAGGACGCGTTACGGTCATTACGAGTTTATGGTTATGCCGTTTGGACTGACTAACGCACCAGCTGTGTTCATGGACCTCATGAACCGAGTACGTGGGCCATATCTTGACAAGTTTGTCATTGTTTTCATCGATGACATACTTATTTACTCGAAGAATGATCAAGAGCACGAAGAACATTTGAGAAAAGTGCTAGAGTTACTGAGAAAAGAAAAACTGTACGCTAAGTTTTCAAAGTGTGCACTTTGGTTGGAAGAAGTTCAATTTCTCGGTCATATAGTGAACAAAGAAGGTATTCAGGTGGATCCAGCAAAGATTGAAACCGTTGAAAAGTGGGAAACCCCGAAAACTCCAAAACACATACGCCAATTTTTAGGGCTGGCTGGTTATTACAGGAGATTCATCTAAGATTTTTCCAAAATAGCAAAACCCTTGACTGCATTAACGCATAAAGGGAAGAAATTTGAATGGAAGGATGAACAAGAGAAAGCATTTCAATTATTGAAGAAAAAGTTAACTACGGCACCTATATTGTCATTACCTGAAGGGAATGATGATTTTGTGATATATTGTGACGCCTCAAAGCAAGGTCTCGGTTGTGTATTAATGCAACGAACGAAGGTAATTGCTTATGCGTCTAGACAATTGAAGATTCACGAGCAAAATTATACGACGCATGATTTGGAATTAGGCGCGGTTGTTTTTGCATTAAAGACTTGGAGGCACTACTTATATGGGGTCAAAAGTATTATATATACCGACCACAAAAGTCTTCAACACATATTTAATCAGAAATAACTGAACATGAGGCAGCGTAGGTGGATTGAATTGTTGAATGATTATGACTTTGAGATTCGTTACCACCCGGGGAAGGCAAATGTGGTAGCCGCCGCCTTGAGCAGAAAGGACACAGAACCCATTCGAGTAAAATCTATGAATATAATGATTCACAATAACCTTACTACTCAAATAAAGGAGGCGCAACAAGGAGTTTTAAAAGAGGGAAATTTAAAGAATGAAATACCCAAAGGATCGGAGAAGCATCTTAATATTCGGGAAGATGGAACCCGGTATAGGCCTGAAAGAATTTGGGAACCAAAATTTGGAGATATGAGAGAAATGGTACTTAAAGAAGCTCATAAAACCAGATACTCATTACATCCTGGAAGGGGAAAGATGTACAAGGATCTCAAGAAACATTTTTGGTGGCCAGGTATGATAGCCGATGTTGCTAAATACGTAGGGGAATGTTTGACGTGTTCTAAGGTCAAAGCGGAGCATCAGAAACTATCAGGTCTACTTCAACTACCCGAAATCCTGGAATGGAAATGGGAAAACATTACCATGGATTTCATCACTAAATTGCCAAGGACTGCAAGTGGTTTTGATACTATTTGGGTAATAGTTGATCGTCTCACCAAATCAGCACACTTCCTACCAATAAGAGAAGATGACAAGATGGAGAAGTTAGCACGACGGTATTTGAAGGAAGTCGTCTCCAGACATAGAACACCAATCTCTATTATCTCTGATAGGGATGGCAGATATATTTCAAGATTCTGGCAGACATTACAGCAAGCATTAGGAACTCGTCTAGATATGAGTACTCCCTATCATTCACAAACTGATGGTCAGAGAGAAAGGATGATACAAACGCTAGAAGACATGCTATTAGCATGTGTTATTGGTTTCGGAAACATTTGGGATCGACATCTACCGTTAACAGAATTTTCCTACAACAACAGCTACCATTCAAGCATTGAGATGGCGCCGTTTGAAGCACTTTATGGTAGAACGTGCAGGTCTCCAATTTGTTGGAGTGAAGTGGGGGATAGACAGATTACGGGTCCGAAAATAATACAAGAAACTACCGAGAAGATCATCCAAATTCAACAACGGTTGAAAGCCGCCCAAAATCGACAAAAGAGCTACGCCGACATTAAAAGAAAAGATATAGAATTTGAAATTGGAGAGATGGTCATGCTTAAGGTTGCACCTTGGAAAGGCGTTGTTCGATTTGGTAAACGAGGGAAATTAAATCCAAGGTATATTGGACCATTAAAGATTATTGATCATGTCGGACCAGTAGCCTACCGACTTGAGTTACCTCAACAACTAGCGGATGTACATAACACTTTCCACGTCTCGAATTTGAAGAAATGTTTTGCTAAAGAAGATCTCACAATTCCGTTAGACGAAATCCAAATCAACGAAAAACTTCAATTCATCAAAGAACCCGTCGAAATAATGGATCGTGAGGTTAAAAGACTTAAACAAAACAATATATCAATTGTTAAGGTTCAATGGAATGCTCATAGAGGACCCGAGTTCATCTGGGAATGAGAAGATTAGATGAAGAAGAAATACCCGCACTTATTTCCAGAAGATACGTCAACACATCCAACTGCTTAAAATTTCTGGACTAAATTTAATTAACGGGTAGGTACTGTAGTGACCCAAAATTTTCCATGTTTATATATATTAAATGAAATTGATATTTACATGATTAAGTGTTTCCAACATGTTAAGCAATCAAACTTGTTAACACTTGATTAATTGAAATAGGTTTCATATAGACAATTGACCACCCAAGTTGACCGGTGATTCACGAACGTTAAAACTTGTAAAAACTATATGATGACATATATATGGATATATATATAGTTAACATGATATTATGATAAGTAAACATATCATTAAGTATATTAACAATGAACTACATATGTAAAAACAAGACTACTAACTTAATGATTTTGAAACGAGACATATATGTAACGATTATCGTTGTAACGACATTTAATGTATATATATCATATTAAGATATATTAATACATCATGATATCATGATAATGTAATAATTTAACATCTCATTTGATTTAATAAACAATGGGTTAACAACATTTAACAAGATCGTTAACCTAAAGGTTTCAAAACAACACTTACATGTAACGACTAACGATGACTTAACGACTCAGTTAAAATGTATATACAAGTAATGTTTTAATATGTATCCATACACTTTTGAAAGAATTCAAGACACTTATAAAAATACTTCTACTTAACAAAAATACTTACAATTACATCCTCGTTCAGTTTCATCAACAATTCTACTCGTATGCACCCGTATTCGTACCCGTACAATACACAGCTTTTAGATGTATGTACTATTGGTATATACACTCCAATGATCAGATCTTAGTAGCCCATGTGAGTCACCTAACACATGTAGGAACCATCATTTGGCAACTAGCATGAAATATGTCATAAAATTACAAAAATATGAGTAATCATTCATGACTTATTTACATAAAAACAAAATTACATATCCTTTATATCTAATCCATATACCAACGACCAAAAACACCTACAAACACTTTCATTCTTCAATTTTCTTCATCTAATTGATCTCTCTCAAGTTCCATCTTCAAGTTCTAAGTGTTCTTCATAAATTTTACAAGTTCTAGTTTCATAAAATCAAGAATACTTTCAAGTTTACTAGCTCACTTCCAATCTTGTAAAGTGATCATCCAACCTCAAGAAATCCTTGTTGTTTATAGTAATATATCATTCTAAATCAAGGTAATACTCATATACAAACTTTGATTCAATTCCTATAATTATAACTATCTTAATTCGAGTGATAATCTTACTTGAACTTGTTTTCGTGTCATGATTCTACTTCAAGAACTTTCAAGCCATCCAAGATCCTTTGAAACTAGATCATTTCTTCTCACTTCCAGTAGGTTTACCTACTAAACTTGAGGTAGTAATGATATTCATAACATCATTCGATTCATACATATAAAACTATCTTATTCGAAGATTTGAATATGTAATCACTAGAACATAGTTTAGTTAATTCTAAGCTTGTTCGCAAACAAAAATTAATCCTTCTAATTTGACTTTTAAAATCAACTAAACACATGTTCTATATCTATATGATATGCTAACTTAATGATTTAAAACATGGAAACACAAAAAACACCGTAAAACCGGATTTACGCCGTCGTAGTAACACCGTGGGCTATTTTGGGTTAGTTAATCAAAAACTATGATAAACTTTGATTTAAAAGTTGTTCTTATGGGAAAATGATTTCTCTTATGAACATGAAACTATATCCAATAATCATGGTTAAACTCAAAGTGGAAGTATGTTTTTCAAAATGGTCATCAAGATGTCGTTCTTTCGACTGAAATGACTACCTCTTATAAAAATGACTTGTAAATTATATTTCTGACTATAAACCTTTACTTTTTCTGTTTAGATTCATAAAATATAGTTCAATATGAAACCATAGCAATTTGATTCACTCAAAACGGATTTAAAACGAAGAAGTTATGGGTAAAACAAGATTGGATAATTTTTCTTGTTGTAGCTACGTGAAAATTGGTAACAAATCTATATTAATCATATCCTAGCTAACTTATATTGTATTATACATGTATTCTAATATCTTATGTAATCTTGGGATACCATAGACACGTATGCAAATGTTTTGACATATCATATTGACCCATGTATATATATTATTTGGAACAACCATAGACACTCTATATGCAGTAATGTAAGAGTTAGCTATACAGGGTTGAGGTTAATTCCAAAAATATATATTCTTTGAGTTGTGATCTAGCCTGAGACATGTATACACTGGGTCGTGGATTGATTCAAGATAATATATATCAATTTATTTCTGTACATCTAATTGTGGACAACTAGTTGTAGGTTACTAACAAGGACAGTTGACTTAATAAACTTAAAACATCAAAATGTATTAAAAGTGTTGTAAATATATTTTGAACATACTTTGATATATATGTACATATTTATTATAGGTTCGTGAATCGACCAGTGGCCAAGTCTTACTTCCCGACGAAGTAAAAATCCGTGAAAGTGAGTTATAGTCCCACTTTTAAAATCTAATATTTTGGGATGAGAATATATGCAGTTTTATAAATGTTTTACGAAATAGACACAAGTAAATGAAACTACATTATATGGGTGAATGATCGAAGCCGAATATGCCCCTTTTGCTTGGTAACCTAAGACTTAGTAAACCGATCTACTAATTGACGCGAATCCTAAAGATAGATCTATTGGGCCTAATGAACCCAATCCAAAGTACCGGATGCTTTAGTACTTCGAATTCGTTTTTATCATGTCCGAAGGATTTCCCGGAATGATAGGGGATATTCTTATATGCATCTTGTTAATGTCGGTTACCAGGTGTTCACCATATGAATGAATTTTATCTCTATGTATGGGATGTATATTGAAATATGAAATCTTGTGGTCTATTTTTATGATTTGATAATATATAGGTTAAACCTATAACTCACCAACATTTTTGTTGACGTTTTAAGCATGTTTATTCTCAGGTGATTATTAAAAGCTTCCGCTGTTGCATACTAAAATAAGGACAAGATTTGGAGTCCATGCTTGTATGATATTATGTAAAAACTGCATTCAAGAAACTTATTTTTGATGTAATATATTCTTATTGTAAACTATTATGTAATGGTCGTGTGTAAACGGTATATTTTAGATTATCATTACTTGATAATCTACGTAATGTTTTTTTTAAACCTTTATCGATAAAATAAAGGTTATGGTTGTTTTAAAAATGAATGCAGTCTTTGAAAAACGTCTCATATAGAGGTCAAAACCTCGCGACGAAATCAATTAATATGGAACGTTTATAATCAATATGAACGGGACATTTCACGTATGAACTTATATCCTCTTGGATCCTTTCCGGTAACCCTTTTACAAATGCGTCGATTTTCTCTTCTTCGTCTTCAAACGCTCCCGGACACAATAAACACAACTCGGTGAATCGTCGTTCGTATGTGGTGATATCAAATCCCTTTGTTCGTAATTCTCTAAGCTCTTTCTTGAGCTTATTGACTTCGTTTCTAGGACGGTACTGCTCGTTCATCAAGTGTGTTTGAATGCTGACCACGGTAGTGCGTAAGCAGCATCTTGTCCCACTTGTTCGAGATGG
This sequence comes from Rutidosis leptorrhynchoides, assembly GCF_046630445.1. NCBI lineage: Eukaryota > Viridiplantae > Streptophyta > Magnoliopsida > Asterales > Asteraceae > Rutidosis > Rutidosis leptorrhynchoides. The sequence goes on from NC_092334.1 coordinate 461,945,890, forward strand.
GTATTCCACCATGTTAACGCAGTACCTGTGAAGGTATGCGTGGCGTACTTTACCTTATCTTCCTCAGCACATTTGCTTATAGCAAACATAGATTCGACCTTTTCGGTCCATCGTTTCAGTCTGACTGGTCCTTCAGTTCCATCGAATTCCAGAGGTTTACAGGCAGTGAAAGCCTTATAGGAGCATCCTACACGGTATCCTGTGGAGTTAACTCCACTGCTAGACCCTGAGTTATTGTTGTTTTGTATTGCAGCCTGTACTGTGGCTATATTTGCAGCAAGGAAAACACGGAAGTCTTCCTCACTCATGTTCAAGTTCTGACGTGTAGTCGGTGCCATTTCCTTTAAAAATAGCCAAAAGAATTAAGTTAATCATATAGAATATTAAGAGTAGTCAATAGTATTCTGTAGCATAACATGAACTCATTTATAAAAGCTTTTTCTTCATATTAGCGTTTTATAAGTTTTAATTCGGATAATACCTACCCGTTAAGTTCATACTTAGTAGCTAACATACAATTTAACTACTACAATTCTATATGAAAACTGATTATAATAATATTTCACATTCAAACTTTTATACAATATTTTGCAAACTTACAATACCGCTATTTTACATATAGCATGAAATATAGCACATAAAAACTCTGATACAAAACAGTTGCGAAGACAATTCTAGTTAATACGCAAGTCGTTCAACAAAGGCAATAAAGACACGTAATTCATACGTCCAGAAACAAGTCATGCATTCTGGTTTTATTAAGACTACTTCCCATCCTTGGTCTTGTGGAACATAACCGTTGTGACCGTTGACAAGACAGCATGTTGTAATTCGTCAAAAGGACGAGGGTTTCGTAATGTCCAACAGCCCCGTAATAATCTAAAAACCCTGTTTCTCACCTCAACTACTGAATCCGTCACTTGTGGGAAGGTTTTATTTAAAAGTTGCAATCCGATGTTCTTTTTCTCACTTTGGTAAGAAGCGAACATCACTAACCCGTAAGCATAACATGCTTCTTTATGTTTCATGTTAGAAGCTCTTTCTAACTCACGAAATCCTATGTTGGGATATGCTGAGTCAAAATAGGTTCTTAACCCGTAGCGTAAAATTGCATTTGGGTTCCCCGCATTTAACGCTTTAAAGAAAACACGGCATAACTTACGGTATCCCCAATGTGATATACCCCACCTATCAAAGGAAAGCCTTTTATAAACTAAGGCATTTCCGGAAAGTCTTTCAAATGTTTGACAAGTTAATTTCGCCATAACTAAATGTGCTGATGAATTTGACCGACTCTAGACAATATTTCCTCAATCATATCCTCTGGTAGGTCTTCTAAAATATTCGGTTGTCTACCCTTAACGTCCATATTGTTTTTATACTGTAAAATAGACAAGGATTAGATTCGTAAAAGATAATTAACAAACAATACAAGCAATTTTTACATAGAACATAAAAGTACAAGCACAGTACAATACATATAATACACAACATGATTACTGTAGTGACCCAAACTTTTCCATGTTTATATATATTAATTGAGATTGATATTTACATGATTAAATGTTTCCAACATGTTAAGCAATCAAACTTGTTAAGACTTGATTAATTGAAATATGTTTCATATAGACAATTGACCACCCAAGTTGACCGGTGATTCACGAACGTTAAAACTTGTAAAAACTATATGATGACATATATATGGATATATATATAGATAACATGATACTATGATAAGTAAACATATCATTAAGTATATTAACAATGAACTACATATGTAAAAACAAGACTACTAACTTAATGATTTTTAAACGAGACATATATGTAACGATTATCATTGTAAAGACATTTAATGTATATATATCATATTAAGAGATATTCATACATGATAATATAATAATTTAAAATCTCATTTGATATTATAAGCATTGGGTTAACAACATTTAACAAGATCGTTAACCTAAAGGTTTCAAAACAACACTTACATGTAACGACTAACGATGACTTAACGACTCAGTTAAAATGTATATACATGTAGTGTTTTAATATGTATTTATACACTTTTGAAAGACTTCAATACACTTATCAAAATACTTCTACTTAATAAAAATGCTTACAATTACATCCTCGTTCAGTTTCATCAACAATTCTACTCGTATGCACCCGTATTCGTACTCGTACAATACACAGCTTTTAGATGTATGTACTATTGGTATATACACTCAAATGATCAGCTCTTAGCAGCCCATGTGAGTCACCTAACACATGTGGGAACCATCATTTGGCAACTAGCATGAAATATCTCATAAAATTACAAAAATATGAGTAATCATTCATGACTTATTTACATGAAAACAAAATTACATATCCTTTATATCTAATCCATACACCAACGACCAAAAACACCTACAAACACTTTCATTCTTCAATTTTCTTCATCTAATTGATCTCTCTCAAGTTCTATCTTCAAGTTCTAAGTGTTCTTCATATATTCTACAAGTTCTAGTTACATAAAATCAAGAATACTTTCAAGTTTGCTAGCTCACTTCCAATCTTGTAAGGTGATCATCCAACCTCAAGAAATCTTTGTTTCTTACAGTAGGTTATCATTCTAATACAAGTTAATAATCATATTCAAACTTTGGTTCAATTTCTATAACTATAACAATCTTATTTCAAGTGATGATCTTACTTGAACTTGTTTTCGTGTCATGATTCTGCTTCAAGAACTTCGAGCCATCCAAGGATCCGTTGAAGCTAGATCCATTTTTATCTGTTTCAGTAGGTTTATCCAAGGAACTTAAGGTAGTAATGATGTTCATAACATCATTCTATTCATACATATAAAGCTATCTTATTCGAAGGTTTAAACTTGTAATCACTAGAACATAGTTTAGTTAATTCTAAACTTGTTCGCAAACAAAAGTTAATCCTTCTAACTTGACTTTTAAAATCAACTAAACACATGTTCTATATCTATATGATATGCTAACTTAATGATTTAAAACCTGGAAACACGAAAAACACCGTAAAACCGGATTTACGCCGTCGTAGTAACACCGCGGGCTGTTTTGGGTTAGTTAATTAAAAACTATGATAAACTTTGATTTAAAAGTTATTATTCTGAGAAAATGTTTTTTATTATGAACATGAAACTATATTCAAAAATTATGGTTAAACTCAAAGTGGAAGTATGTTTTCTAAAATGGTCATCTAGACGTCGTTCTTTCGATTGAAATGACTACCTTTACAAAAACGACTTGTAACTTATTTTTCCGACTATAAACTTATACTTTTTCTGTTTAGATTCATAAAATAGAGTTCAATATGAAACCATATCAATTTGATTCACTCAAAACGGATTTAAAATGAAGAAGTTATGGGTAAAACAAGATTGGATAATTTTTCTCATTTTAGCTACGTGAAAATTGGTAACAAATCTATTCCAACCATGACTTAATCAACTTGTATTGTATATTATGTAATCTTGAGATACCATAGACACGTATATAAAGTTTCGACCTATCATGTCGACACATCTATATATATTTCGGAACAACCATAGACACTCTATATGTGAATGTTGGAGTTAGCTATACAGGGTTGAGGTTGATTCCAAAATATATATAGTTTGAGTTGTGATCAATACTGAGATACGTATACACTGGGTCGTGGATTGATTCAAGATAATATTTATCGATTTATTTCTGTACATCTAACTGTGGATAACTAGTTGTAGGTTACTAACGAGGACATCTGACTTAATAAACTTAAAACATCAAAATATATTAAAAGTGTTGTAAATATATTTTGAACATACTTTGATATATATGTATATATTGTTATAGGTTCGTGAATTAACCAGTGGCCAAGTCTTACTTCCCGACGAAGTAAAAATCTGTGAAAGTGAGTTATAGTCCCACTTTTAAAATCTAATATTTCTGGGAAGAGAATACATGCAGGTTTTATAAATGATTTACAAAATAGACACAAGTACGTGAAACTACATTCTATGGTTGAATTATCGAAATCGAATATGCCCCTTTTTATTAAGTCTGGTAATCTAAGAATTAGGGAACAGACACCCTAATTGACGCGAATCCTAAAGATAGATCTATTGGGCCTAACAAACTCCATCCAAAGTACCGGATGCTTTAGTACTTCGAAATTTATATCATATCCGAAGGGTGTCCCGGAATGATGGGGATATTCTTATATATGCATCTTGTTAATGTCGGTTACCAGGTGTTCACCATATGAATGATTTTTATCTCTATGTATGGGATGTGTGTAAAGACCCGTCCTTATCCATCTGGACGAAATCTTCAACATTTGATTCCATTGCGATGATCGACTCCACATAAGGTCCTTTAAATAAACCTATGCACAGCGGAAGACTTAATTTGTACCTGAGAATAACATGCTTTAAAAAGTCAACATAAAGTTGGTGAGATATATAGGTTTGATGCTAGCAGAGTTATAACTATAGACCACAAGATTTCATATGTAAACATTTTTAATAAAAATATTCTAAGTGGTTGAGCACTTGGTAACCATACTTAACATTTAATCACGTCGCATATTCCCTTTATTATGAAATCTTACTACACCGTACCAAGGTGTAGTCACGAAACGAAGTACTGTGCAACCGTTGAATACTGGTCGTCCAGTCCGGTTGGGGTTGTCAGGCCCGATAGATCTATCAACAGGATTCGCGTTTACAATACCGCTGTAAATAATAGTTACCAAGCTACAGGGAAGTATGCCAGTGGTACAACTCAACGTAGAATATATTTTTCAGTTACTTGTGTCCATAACGTAAAACATAAAATACATGTATTCTCATCCCGAAATACTTAGAGTTTAAAAGTGGGACTATATACTCACCTAATGTATTTTGTAGTAAAAATACATATAACATCATTGAGCATGTGTAGGGTTGGCCTCGGATTCACGAACCTATATCATTTGTATATTTATTAATACACCTAATCGTAGTCGAACAAATTTATATATTATATGTTAAATTATATATTATACTTATTTAGTTTGTGTATATATATTCAAAATGTTCAATACTTATATAGTTATATTGATATATATTTAATTAGTATTTTAATAAAAAAAAAAAAAAAAAAAAAAAAAAAACCTACATGTTATATATGAATGTTTATATAAACTTTGTTAGTTTTAAAAAAAAATACTTACAATCTTAATAATATCTTTAAAACATTTATTGTCATAATCATAATACTTTTAATAATAAGGATATTGATCATACTTCTAATAATAATATAAGTAGTAAAAATGTTACTTTTAATGATAATATTAATTTTAGCAAAACGGACAGGTTTGAAAATAAAAGTTACATTAGTAATAATGATAATAATCTTAATAATAATAATACTTTTCATATCAAAACAATAATAATAATCATAAAATGATAACTTAATAATAATAGTAATTTTACTAGTATTACTCATAAATAGAATTGTAGTAACAATTATTATCATAATCATAATGCTAATAATAATAATAATCATGTAATTATAATAACAATAATAATAATTACTAAAAATGGGAGTTACCTTCTAGGAAAACGAATTAAAAAAAATATAGCCCATTGCAGGGCTCGAACCCTCGACCTCTCGGAAACCCGTCACTCCCCTAACCATCCAGGCTGTTGCCTGTTTTCTGTTATATTATGTCACCCGTATGAATTTAATCCGTAATATTTGATTCCCCTTTTCATCTTCCTCAAAACGAAACCAGTCAATCCAAGATAATTTACAGCCATCATCACACCTCACTAGTTTACTTAAATTCGTAATTGAAACAGAAGCAACTAGTAAGTAATTAGATTAATTAAAACAAAACGAAAAATAAAAATAAAAACTTTGAATCAGTTCCTGTTGAACACGAACGAACCCAACGGTGATTTTTGATTTTAAATCAGTTTTAGCTCACGATTCCCACACGAAATAGATTCTAAATCATTGTTGAAAACTTTCTGCATCATTAATTCAGCTTAAAACTTAATAATAAATTCGAATTTAGCCAAAATCACTTCGTTCAACTTTTAGGAAAAAAAAAAATGACTTTCAAAATTTATGAACACTAGAAAGAATTAGGATATATGATTTTCCAGATAGTTCAAAGACACAATTCCTAATAGATCCTCATTTACAGATTTTGAATTGGTTAACGAAATCATTTTGATTAAATATTGAAGATGAAACAGGGAGTCGACTGGGTTTTTCTTTAATTCCTGTTTTAATTTTCACAATTTAAGAATCGGTTAAAGGTAACTGAGATTATGGATTGATTTTGCAGTTCGACCCATATTGTTTACACTGAATTGCTCAAGCTTTATAACAAATGGACAACACCACAAAGTTTCAAAGTATACAGAAATAAATAAAATAGAATAATAAAGATTGAGTTTGATTGATAACAGAATTCTGACTTTTGTGTGATAATATTCAATTTGTGACCCAATTTGATGACAGAAGTACAAATTATCCACAGTTGATAGGTAAATAATTTATCCAGGTTCCATGTTTTATAATTTATAATAATTTATGTAATAAAATGTAATAAATACTAATAATTAATAAATGTGTTATTAATAATAATAATTATATTAATAATAAATAATACAAATACTAATAATCCTAAAACTTATAATAATTATTTTACTTTTGTTTATAATAATAATAATAATGTATATTAGTTTCTATTAACAATGATGTTAATAATAATAATCTTGATAAAGATAATAATAATACATAATCATTTAAAATAATTCAAATTGTAATCTTATATGAATAATTACTAAAAATACTTATAATAGTAGTTATATAACAAATTTTATATTTATAATACAAATAAAAATAATGGCGATAACACTGTTATTAATATTAGATGCATATTCTAGTGAAAGAAATAATAAAATTAGTAAATACAACACATTAAATGTATTAAATTTCGTATAATATTAATATTGTAGATATTAATATGAAAGTAATAATAATAATAATATAACATTTATCTTAACTTGTATTTAAATATAAAAATATCATAATTTGTTAATTATGAAACATTTAATAATTATATATATAATATTTGATATTTATATAATTTAATTTATTACAACATACATAAAATCATTAATTATATAGAAATCATATTTATATAAGTATACATACATATATATATATATTCAATTACACACAATTGTTCGTGAATCGTCAGGCATGGTCAAAGGGTAACTAATTATCTAAATATAGATTTCAAATTTTCTAGACTCAAAATTACAGATTTTGCTTATCGTGTCGGAAATATATAGAGTTTAGGGTTTAAATTTGGTCGGAAATTTCTGGGTCGTTACAGTACCCACTCGTTAAAGAAATTTCGTCCTCGAAATTTGATAGAGGTCGTCATAGCTAACAATAAAAAATGTTTTCATGACGAATATGAGTTGATAATGGAGTTTTATCATTATTGGGACATATAGATAAAACGATTTGATTACACGAAGAATATAAATGAAGCTATCGCAAAATAGTGAGATGAATAAAAATATACTCGTTTTAACCAATGACGTAGTTATGATTGATTTCCGGAATTCAAGGGATTTAAAGAAAATCTTACGTAATCAGATTTGGTTCTTCGGCGATTTAGAAAATCAAAATCTTCTTTAATTAATGCAATAATCTGTTCCTGATTTCTCTGTCGGATATATTGCTATAAATCCACCCCATTCGTTTTCCTTATTCTCCACACCTTTTATTCTTTCTTCCTCTACTCATTCTTAATATGTTCCATCCAATCCTGATTCTTATTATACTTCTAACCTTCATATCTTTCATTCTTCTTTTTCATTTGCCGCCAGAAGAATCTATTCACTTTTATGATTTTCTTGGAATTATAATGTTTCTTATTCTCCCGTGTCTTTACATCGCAATACGTATTGATATACACGGTTTGTAGTTTCTGGGTGATTATTGGGTTTTATATCTTCCCTTATACTTCGATGTCCTTGCTTTTGTTTTCTATAATCATTATCATCCACAGTTAATACTCTCTTCCATTTACTGCGATTTATACCCCAATTTCTATTTCGGAGCTTCATTCTTTTTCTTTTCCTCCTTTTCAACTAAGCATCTTTTGTAATGGTCCGGAATTCGTAGGTATGAAATTCGAAATGAATATAGTTAATGTCCTAAGAGAGAATTGGTAATGGCACGATTTTTGATTTGTCAAATTACCAGAATATCCTGGAAAAGACCGAATCATCAAGAGAATATTTTCTTGATATGTTTAGAGATTGGATAGATTGTAAGAGCCGTGTAACATGGCACATGATGATGGTACTGTGAATCATCACATTCCATTAGAAACGCAACGTGACTTACTGTAATATAATGAAGTTGATCAAGTTTCATTATATTATACTAATTCACGCATCAGTTCCCAACACTGCTTCAAAACATTCATATTTTAAACTTTAAGATTTCAGAATTTAGAAACTACCACAGTTTCTTTTATGTTGTAACGCAGATATTACGGGGAGATAGATGATTGCAGATAGGAATAGCTGTGAAAATATCTTTAGAATTATGGAGAATATGTATAGCGGAAAATATGAAGATATCTTATAATATCTAAGATAAGATAATGATGAATAATATCATCTGAAAAAGTTTAGAATAAGGAGTAGGGTTCATACTGACGGTTTCAACAGACACCGAATCATTTGCATTATTTGAAGGCAGGTTCATTCCTTGTATTTGTTCTTTGTTTCCTTCACGGTTAGCCCAATCCATTTTTCAGCACTAAATTTTCTATCGAGTGTTCCTAACATTCCCTTCTTTATCATCAAACTTTTGGCCATTTAGGCCATCTAAAATTTTACTGTTTCCTCTGCATTTAATGCAGTCATATCTGAATCGTCGATTATCAATCCGAGGTGTTTTTGAGCGAATTGTGTTTTTAAATGATTAAATGCTGATGATAAAATGGCGGAGTATGAAAGGTTCCCGATAACGATGAGGAAAACCAATCGTATATATCAAAGTTATAATAAGACTTATTCGAATGAAAGGTCGAAGTTGTTCTGCTGAAGCTGTGACAAAATTGGCTAATTTGGAAAGGAATCGTAAGGTTGTTTTTGCTGATAAATGCTAAAGAATTCGCCGCGATACGTGTTAAACTATGACTTTGGGTTCAAGAGTTTTTCATGTGTATAGATCTTTTCTTCTGTAGATGAAGTGCGGTCGGTTCAACTTCTCGATTTAGGTATTTCCAAGAATCCTGATAGGTTTGTACGCGGATTGTAAACGTTGAGATACAAATGAGGTTTAGGATGAAATCAAGTGGCAAACTTGAAGATTAGTTTAGTTTCATATGTTATAATCAATATTTTAATTCATTTTAATTGTCCAAAGTTAGCAGTCCAATAGTCCGATTGTACAATGATCCAATATATTCATATATAAATTAAATATATAATATTTGAATTAACTAATACGTATCGTGACCCGTGTACCAGTCTCAGTGTCGATCACAACTCAAAGTATATATATATTTTGGAATCAACCTCAACCCTGTATAGCCAACTCCAACATTCACATATAGAGTGTCTATGGTTGTTCCGAAATATATATATAGATGGGTCGATATGATAGGTCGAAACCTTGTGTACGTGTCCCGTTATTTAAAGTGCGTAAAATAAATAACAGAACTTAAATGACAATAAATTAAATGCGTAAAGTAAATAACAGAAATTAAATGACGATAAATAAAATTGCGATAAATTAAATGTTAATCAGTTAGCTGGGAACAGTTAGCCGGAGCAGTTAGCGTGAAATCCTATCACAATTCCAATTAATTAATTCGTTTGTTTCTAACACTTTTTATTTTTGTCCAATGTTTTCTTCGTTATGCCACTTGTTGGATTCTGATAGGTCAAAATCCAAATATGAAATTTGAATAGAAATGGTTATTCTGTGGTGAACGGATACGTATATCGGTAGTTGTAAGTAGGATAGAAAATGATTGTTGAATCAGATTCGAAGAATGTACAGTGTAACTTATTAATGTGAAATCTGAATATTTCTCGGGTACTACCCACCCGTTAAAATATTTTCATCATTCACAGTTTGTACGAAAGAATTTTAATTACAATCTTTATGAAAATATACTTGCATATATATTTTCTTCGGATGTAATCATAGATTTAATGGGTCAATAAGATATTATACTCATTTGATTTATTGTTGGCACTTGATTATATGACCTCTAGAACATTAGAGACTACATAATTGCCATGTCGAACGAAAATAAATGTGATAGAACGATAAGTAAAGCGAAGATAATCGATATAAAATGATATGTAAAACGAAGATCATACTCGAGGTACAGATAGTGATATTGAGGTGAGTGATGTTGATATCCGAGGTACAAATTGTGATGTTGAGGTTTACGACGCGGTTGTGGTTGAGGGTGATATGGGTACTGTCGGTGTTGATGATGGTGGTACGGATTATGCTGCTGGTGCTGCTGCTGGTGTTTGTAACCTTCGCACCGTATTTTCCAAAGCCGTCACGCGAGCGCGAAGTTCGTTAACTTCTGCTAGTACACCGGGAGGATTGGTGGTTGGAGTGAGCGAATGAACAAGATCTGAAATATGGGATAGGATATAATCGTGACGAGATACTCGAGAAATGAGAGAGAAAATGGTTTCTCGAACAGGTTCGCCGGTAAGTGCTTCAGGTTCGTCGTCAATAGGGCAATTTGGTGGATGGAAGGGATCACCCTCTTCATGTCTCCAGTGACTTAGTATATTACGAACCCACCCCCAATTCATCCAGAATAGATGATGGGAGATTGGTTGATCCATTCCGGTGATGCTGCCTTCGGAGCTTGAATGAAAATCCATATCGGCATAGCTGTCATAATCTGAGGAATTTGAACTAGATGCGAAATCCATCTTGTATAATCGGAAAAATGAATTTTTGGTATGAAATAGATTATAGAAGTTAGATTTGGTACTCTTCTATACATACTTTACATATGTATATATAATACCAAAATCCCGTAAATTACGGAGAATCTTTGAAAAGATGTCAACTAAAGTCCAAAGTAACAGATATGCTAAAATATGAATTTTGTCTATACACTATCGATGCACTAAATGCAGTAAGACGTGTCTAGACTTATGAATGATAAGCAGACAATTCCCTAAGGATAATAAGCAAATAATTTACGACTAGAAATGATAAGCAAAACTTTTTGACAGGTAGACACGGTCAAAGTCCAGACTCACTAATGTATCCTAACAGCTACTAGTTAGACACACTAATGCAAGGCCTGGTTCGCTAAAACCTGGCTCTGATACCACCTGTAAAGACCCGTCCTTATCCATCTGGACGAAATCTTCAACATTTGATTCCATTGCGATGATCGACTCCACATAAGGTCCTTTAAATAAACCTATGCACAGCGGAAGACTTAATTTGTACCTGAGAATAACATGCTTTAAAAAGTCAACATAAAGTTGGTGAGATATATAGGTTTGATGCTAGCAGAGTTATAACTATAGACCACAAGATTTCATATGTAAACATTTTTAATAAAAATATTCTAAGTGGTTGAGCACTTGGTAACCATACTTAACATTTAATCACGTCGCATATTCCCTTTATTATGAAATCTTACTACACCGTACCAAGGTGTAGTCACGAAACGAAGTACTGTGCAACCGTTGAATACTGGTCGTCCAGTCCGGTTGGGGTTGTCAGGCCCGATAGATCTATCAACAGGATTCGCGTTTACAATACCGCTGTAAATAATAGTTACCAAGCTACAGGGAAGTATGCCAGTGGTACAACTCAACGTAGAATATATTTTTCAGTTACTTGTGTCCATAACGTAAAACATAAAATACATGTATTCTCATCCCGAAATACTTAGAGTTTAAAAGTGGGACTATATACTCACCTAATGTATTTTGTAGTAAAAATACATATAACATCATTGAGCATGTGTAGGGTTGGCCTCGGATTCACGAACCTATATCATTTGTATATTTATTAATACACCTAATCGTAGTCGAACAAATTTATATATTATATGTTAAATTATATATTATACTTATTTAGTTTGTGTATATATATTCAAAATGTTCAATACTTATATAGTTATATTGATATATATTTAATTAGTATTTTAATAAAAAAAAAAAAAAAAAAAAAAAAAAAAAACCTACATGTTATATATGAATGTTTATATAAACTTTGTTAGTTTTAAAAAAAAATACTTACAATCTTAATAATATCTTTAAAACATTTATTGTCATAATCATAATACTTTTAATAATAAGGATATTGATCATACTTCTAATAATAATATAAGTAGTAAAAATGTTACTTTTAATGATAATATTAATTTTAGCAAAACGGACAGGTTTGAAAATAAAAGTTACATTAGTAATAATGATAATAATCTTAATAATAATAATACTTTTCATATCAAAACAATAATAATAATCATAAAATGATAACTTAATAATAATAGTAATTTTACTAGTATTACTCATAAATAGAATTGTAGTAACAATTATTATCATAATCATAATGCTAATAATAATAATAATCATGTAATTATAATAACAATAATAATAATTACTAAAAATGGGAGTTACCTTCTAGGAAAACGAATTAAAAAAAATATAGCCCATTGCAGGGCTCGAACCCTCGACCTCTCGGAAACCCGTCACTCCCCTAACCATCCAGGCTGTTGCCTGTTTTCTGTTATATTATGTCACCCGTATGAATTTAATCCGTAATATTTGATTCCCCTTTTCATCTTCCTCAAAACGAAACCAGTCAATCCAAGATAATTTACAGCCATCATCACACCTCACTAGTTTACTTAAATTCGTAATTGAAACAGAAGCAACTAGTAAGTAATTAGATTAATTAAAACAAAACGAAAAATAAAAATAAAAACTCTGAATCAGTTCCTGTTGAACACGAACGAACCCAACGGTGATTTTTGATTTTAAATCAGTTTTAGCTCACGATTCCCACACGAAATAGATTCTAAATCATTGTTGAAAACTTTCTGCATCATTAATTCAGCTTAAAACTTAATAATAAATTCGAATTTAGCCAAAATCACTTCGTTCAACTTTTAGGAAAAAAAAAAATGACTTTCAAAATTTATGAACACTAGAAAGAATTAGGATATATGATTTTCCAGATAGTTCAAAGACACAATTCCTAATAGATCCTCATTTACAGATTTTGAATTGGTTAACGAAATCATTTTGATTAAATATTGAAGATGAAACAGGGAGTCGACTGGGTTTTTCTTTAATTCCTGTTTTAATTTTCACAATTTAAGAATCGGTTAAAGGTAACTGAGATTATGGATTGATTTTGCAGTTCGACCCATATTGTTTACACTGAATTGCTCAAGCTTTATAACAAATGGACAACACCACAAAGTTTCAAAGTATACAGAAATAAATAAAATAGAATAATAAAGATTGAGTTTGATTGATAACAGAATTCTGACTTTTGTGTGATAATATTCAATTTGTGACCCAATTTGATGACAGAAGTACAAATTATCCACAGTTGATAGGTAAATAATTTATCCAGGTTCCATGTTTTATAATTTATAATAATTTATGTAATAAAATGTAATAAATACTAATAATTAATAAATGTGTTATTAATAATAATAATTATATTAATAATAAATAATACAAATACTAATAATCCTAAAACTTATAATAATTATTTTACTTTTGTTTATAATAATAATAATAATGTATATTAGTTTCTATTAACAATGATGTTAATAATAATAATCTTGATAAAGATAATAATAATACATAATCATTTAAAATAATTCAAATTGTAATCTTATATGAATAATTACTAAAAATACTTATAATAGTAGTTATATAACAAATTTTATATTTATAATACAAATAAAAATAATGGCGATAACACTGTTATTAATATTAGATGCATATTCTAGTGAAAGAAATAATAAAATTAGTAAATACAACACATTAAATGTATTAAATTTCGTATAATATTAATATTGTAGATATTAATATGAAAGTAATAATAATAATAATATAACATTTATCTTAACTTGTATTTAAATATAAAAATATCATAATTTGTTAATTATGAAACATTTAATAATTATATATATAATATTTGATATTTATATAATTTAATTTATTACAACATACATAAAATCATTAATTATATAGAAATCATATTTATATAAGTATACATACATATATATATATATTCAATTACACACAATTGTTCGTGAATCGTCAGGCATGGTCAAAGGGTAACTAATTATCTAAATATAGATTTCAAATTTTCTAGACTCAAAATTACAGATTTTGCTTATCGTGTCGGAAATATATAGAGTTTAGGGTTTAAATTTGGTCGGAAATTTCTGGGTCGTTACAATGTGTATTGAAATATGAAATCTTGTGGTCTATTATTATGATTTGATATATGTAGGTTAAACCTATAACTCACCAACATTTTTGTTGACGTTTTAAGCATGTTTATTCTCAGGTGATTATTAAGAGCTTCCGCTGTCGCATACTTAAATAAGGACGAGATTTGGAGTCCATACTTGTATGATATTGTGTAAAAACTGCATTCAAGAAACTTATTTTGTTGTAACATATTTGTATTGTAAACCATTATGTAATGGTCGTGTGTAAACAGGATATTTTAGATTATCATTATTTGATAATCTACGTAAAGCTTTTTAAACCTTTATTGATGAAATAAAGGTTATGGTTTGTTTTAAAATGAATGCAGTCTTTGAAAAATGTCTCATATAGAGGTCAAAACCTCGCAACGAAATCAATTAATATGGAACGTTTTTAATCAATAAGAACGGGACATTTCAGTTGGTATCAGAGCGTTGGTCTTAGAGAACCAGAATTTTGCATTAGTGTGTCTTATCGAGTTTGTTAGGATGCATTAGTGAGTCTGGACTTCGATCGTGTTTACTTGAAAAATGATTGCTTAACAAATTTTGTTGGAAACTATATATTTTTAACATGTGAATATTATGTGATATATTAATCTCTTAACGCGTTTGATATTATGTGATAGATGTCTACCTCTAGAAAAAGTCTCATTGACTCACCTAATAATAATGAAGAGTCAAATGTAAATTGGAATGATTCGTGGACTGATTCACAAGTTCCCGAAGAGGAACCGGAAGAAGAGTCGGAACCGGAAGAAGAATCGGAACCGGATGAAGAAATAGAACCGGTGGGGGAAATAATAAAACGGTTAAGTAAAAGAAAATCCTCAACCAACCGACCAAGGTTAATTATGGTCAATGGTGTTTCCGCCAAGGAAGCAAAATATTGGGAGGATTACCAATTCTCCGATGAATCGGATTCCGACGAGAATTCCGATGATGTTATAGAAATTACCCCAACTGAATTTAAAAAGGCAAAAGAAAATAATAAGGGAAAGGGTATAAAAATAGAGAAATCTAATTCCAACCCCGATGAACTTTATATGTATCGTCAACCCCCGAAGTCCTTAAGTTGTAACAATGACCCGGGAACCTCTAAACCACCAGGTTTTTCTAAACCAATGTGGATAACGACGGCTCGTATTAGGGGAACATCATATATCCCTAGAAACTTGGCAAAACGAACCAAAACCAAAGAAGAAGAAACAAGCGAGTCGGAATAAGATAGTTGTATTCGTGTGGTGTAATATAAGTAATATAGTGTGCTTATGCTTTAAGATATATGTAAAAATTGCTTGTATTAATAAGTATTTTTTTTATGAATCTAACTCTTGTCTATTTCACAGTATAAAAACACAAAATGGATAGACAACCCAATATTTTAAGAGACCTACCCGGAGACATGATTGATGAAATCTTGTCTAGAGTCGGTCAGAATTCTTCGGCACAACTATTTAAGGCGAGATCAGTTTGTAAGACATTCGAAGAACGTTCCAAGAATGTCTTGGTTTATAAAAGGCTTTCGTTCGAAAGATGGGGGATATCACATTGGGAAATCCATAAGTTACGATGTGTTTACTTTGACGCATATATTGCGGGGAACCCAAATGCTATTTTACGCAATGGGTTAAGAAATTATTTTGACTCAATATATCCGAATATTGGACTTCGTGATTTAGAAAAAGCGGCTAACATGCAACATAAAGAAGCATGTTATGCTTACGGATTAGTAATGTTCGCTTCTCACCAAAGTGAGAACAAGAACATCGGGCTACAACTATTAAACAAAATGTTCCCACAAGTGACGGAGTCGGTAATTGGGGTAAGAAATGAGGTTTTTAGATTGTTACGGGACTGTTGGACATTACGTAACCCTCGTCCCTTTGACGACGTTACAACACGCTGTCTTATCAACGGCCATAACGGTTATGTTCCACAAGACCAAGGATGGGAAGTAATCCTAGTAAAACCAGAATGCATGACTTGTTTCTGGACGTATGAATTACGTGTCTTTATTGCCTTTGCTGAACGACTTGTGTACTAGCTAGAATTATCTTCACAACCATCTTGTATCAAATTTATTGTGTGCTATATTTTATGCTATATGTAAAATAAGAGGTATTGTAAGTTTGTAAAATATTGTGTAAAAGTTTGAACGCGAAATATTATTATAATCAGTTTTTCAAATAGAATTGTAGTAGTTGAATTGTATATTTGCTACTAAGTATGAACTTAACGGGTAGGTACTACCCGAATTTAAACTTATAAAATGCTAATATGAAGAAAAAGCTTTTATAAATGAGTTCATATTATGCTACGAAATACTATTAACTACTCTTAATATTCTGTATGATTAACTTGTTCCATTTGACTATTTTGAAGGAAATGGCACCGACTACTCGACACACCGTGAATATGAATGAAGAGGAATTCCGTACTTTTCTAGCTTCAAACATAGCCGCAATACAGGCTGCGCTACATACCAACAATAACCTTGGATCTAGCAGTACAGGAAATCGTGTAGGATGCACCTACAAAGAATTCACTGCCTGCAAACCTTTGGAATTTGATGGAACCGAAGGACCGATCGGATTGAAACGGTGGACCGAGAAGGTCGAATCAGTGTTTTCCATAAGTAAGTGTACTGAAGAGGACAAAGTGAAGTACGCTACGCATACCTTCACAGGTTCTACGATAACATGGTGGAATACCTATCTAGAGCAAGTGGGACAAGACGATGCGTACGCACTACCGTGGTCAGCATTCAAGCACTTGATGAACGAGAAGTACCGTCCCAGAACCGAGGTCAATAAGCTCAAGACAGAACTTAGAGGGTTACGAACCCAAGGATTTGAAATTACCACGTAAGAAAGACGATTCACAGAATTGTGCCTATTGTGTCCGTGAGCATTCGAAGATGAGGAAGAGAAGATCGACGCGTTTGTGAAAGGATTACCGGAAAGAATCCAAGAAGATATAAGTTCACACGAGCCCGCCTCCATACAACAGGCATGTAGAATGGCTCACAAACTAGTGAACCAGATTGAAGAAAGAATTAAAGAACAGACTGCTGAAGAGGCCAATGTGAAGCAAGTCAAAAGAAAGTGGGAGGAAAACGGTGATAAGAATCACCAACACAACAACAACAGCAATTACAACAATAATCGCAACAATTATCCCAACAATCGCAACATCAATCGCAACTACAACAAACGGCCCAACAACAACAACAACAACAACAACAACAACAACAACAACAACAGCAACTACAACAATCATCCCAACAACAATAATAACCGCAACAACAACAACAATCAGAAGCAGCTATACCAAAGGTGTGAAAAGTATCACTCGGGGTTCTGCACCAAATTTTGCAACAAGTGTAAAAGAAATGGTCATAGCGCGGCGAAGTGTGAGGTCTACGGACCAGGGGTTAATAGAACGAAAGGAACAAATGGTGTCGGAACGAGTAATGGCGGAGCAAGTAGTGTCGGAGCAAGTTATGCCAATGTAGTTTGTTATAAATGTGGAAAACCGGGCCACATTATTAGAAATTGCCCGAACCAGGAGAACACGAATGGACAAGGCCGCGGAAGAGTTTTCAATATTAATGCGGCAGAGGCACAGGAAGACCCGGAGCTTGTTACGGGTACGTTTCTTATTGACAATAAATCTGCTTACGTTTTATTTGATTCGGGTGCGGATAGAAGCTATATTAGTAGAGATTTTTGTGCTAAATTAAGTTGTCCTTTGACGCCTTTGGATAGTAAATTTTTACTCGAATTAGCAAATGGTAAATTAATTTCAGCAGATAATATATGTCGGAATCGAGAAATTAAACTGGTTAGCGAAACATTTAAGATTGATTTGATACCAGTAGAGTTAGGGAGTTTTGATGTGATAATCGGTATGGACTGGTTGAAAGAAGTGAAAGCAGAGATCGTTTGTTACAAAAATGCAATTCGCATTATACGAGAAAAAGGAAAACCCTTAATGGTGTACGGAGAAAAGGGCAACACGAAGCTACATCTTATTAGTAATTTGAAGGCACAAAAACTAATAAGAAAAGGTTGCTATGCTGTTCTAGCACACGTCGAGAAAGTACAAACTGAAGAAAAGAGCATCAATGATGTTCCCATTGCAAAAGAATTTCCCGATGTATTTCTGAAATAATTACCGGGATTACCCCCACATCGATTCGTTGAATTTCAAATAGATCTTGTACCAGGAGCTGCACCAATAGCTCGTGCTCCTTACAGACTCGCACCCAGCGAGATGAAAGAACTGCAAAGCCAATTACAAGAACTTTTAGAGCGTGGTTTCATTCGACCAAGCACATCACCGTGGGGAGCTCCTGTTTTGTTTGTCAAGAAGAAAGATGGTACATTCAGGTTGTGTATCGACTACCGAGAGTTGAACAAACTTACCATCAAGAACCGCTACCCACTACCGAGAATCGACGACTTATTTGATCAACTACAAGGCTCGTCTTTTTATTCAAAGATTGACTTACGTTTCGGGTATCATCAAATGCGGGTGAAAGAAGATGATATTCTAAAGACTACTTTCAGAACACGTTACGGTCATTATGAGTTTATGGTCATGCCATTTGGTTTAACTAATGCACCAGCTGTGTTCATGGACCTTATGAACCGAGTTTGTGGGCCATACCTTGACAAGTTTGTCATTGTTTTCATCGATGACATACTTATTTACTCAAAGAATGATCAAGAACACGGTGAACATTTGAGAAAGGTGTTAGAAGTATTGAGGAAGGAAGAATTGTACGCTAAGTTTTCAAAGTGTGCATTTTGGTTGGAAGAAGTTCAATTCCTCGGTCACATAGTGAACAAAGAAGGTATTAAGGTGGACCCGGCAAAGATAGAAACTGTTGAAAAGTGGGAAACCCCGAAAACTCCGAAACACATACGCCAGTTTTTAGGACTAGCTGGTTACTACAGAAGGTTCATCCAAGATTTCTCCAAAATAGCAAAACCCTTGACTGCATTAACGCATAAAGGGAAGAAATTTGAATGGAAGGATGAACAAGAAAAGGCGTTTCAATTATTGAAGAAAAAGCTAACTACGGCACCTATATTGTCATTGCATGAAGGGAATGATGATTTTGTGATTTATTGTGACGCATCAAAGCAAGGTCTCGGTTGTGTATTAATGCAACGAACGAAGGTGATTGCTTATGCGTCTAGACAATTGAAGATTCACGAACAAAATTATACGACGCATGATTTGGAATTAGGCGCGGTTGTTTTTGCATTAAAGACTTGGAGGCACTACTTATATGGGGTCAAAAGTATTATATATACCGACCACAAAAGTCTTCAACACATATTTAATCAGAAACAACTGAATATGAGGCAGCGTAGGTGGATTGAATTATTGAATGATTACGACTTTGAGATTCGTTATCACCCGGGGAAGGCAAATGTGGTAGCCGATGCCTTGAGCAGGAAGGACAGAGAACCCATACGAGTAAAATCTATGAATATAATGATTCATAATAACATTACTACTCAAATAAAGGAGGTACAACAAGGAGTTTTAAAAGAGGGAAATTTAAAGGATGAAATACCCAAAGGATCGGAGAAGCATCTTAATATTCGGGAAGACGGAACCCGGTATAGGGCTGAAAGGATTTGGGTACCAAAATTTGGAGATATGAGAGAAATGGTACTTAGAGAAGCTCATAAAACCAGATACTCAATACATCCTGGAACGGGGAAGATGTACAAGGATCTCAAGAAACATTTTTGGTGACCGGGTATGAAAGCCGATGTTGCTAAATACGTAGGAGAATGTTTGACGTGTTCTAAGGTCAAAGCTGAGCATCAGAAACCATCAGGTCTACTTCAACAACCCGAAATCCCGGAATGGAAATGGGAAAACATTACCATGGATTTCATCACTAAATTGCCAAGGACTGCAAGTGGTTTTGATACTATTTGGGTAATAGTTGATCGTCTCACCAAATCAGCACACTTCCTACCAATAAGAGAAGATGACAAGATGGAGAAGTTAGCACGACTGTATTTGAAGGAAGTCGTCTCCAGACATGGAATACCAATCTCTATTATCTCTGATAGGGATGGCAGATTTATTTCAAGATTCTGGCAGACATTACAGCAAGCATTAGGAACTCGTCTAGACATGAGTACTGCCTATCATCCACAAACTGATGGGCAGAGCAAAAGGACGATACAAATGCTTGAAGACATGCTACGAGCATGTGTTATTGATTTCGGAAACAGTTGGGATCGACATCTACCGTTAGCAGAATTTTCCTACAACAACAGCTACCATTCAAGCATTGAGATGGCGCCGTTTGAAGCACTTTATGGTAGAAAGTGCAGGTCTCCGATTTGTTGGAGTGAAGTGGGGGATAGACAGATTACGGGTCCGGAGATTATACAAGAAACTACCGAGAAGATCATCCAAATTCAACAACGGTTGAAAACCGCCCAAAGTCGACAAAAGAGCTACGCTGACATTAAAAGAAAAGATATAGAATTTGAAATTGGAGAGATGTTCATGCTTAAAGTTGCACCTTGGAAAGGCGTTGTTCAATTTGGTAAACGAGGGAAATTAAATCCAAGGTATATTGGACCATTCAAGATTATTGATCGTGTCGGACCAGTAGCTTACCGACTTGAGTTACCTCAACAACTCGCGGCTGTACATAACACTTTCTACGTCTCGAATTTGAAGAAATGTTTTGCTAAAGAAGATCTCACTATTCCGTTAGATGAAATCCAAATCAACGAAAAACTTCAATTCATCGAAGAACCCGTCGAAATAATGGATCGTGAGGTTAAAAGACTTAAGCAAAACAAGATACCAATTGTTAAGGTTCGATGGAATGCTCGTAGAGGACCCGAGTTCACCTGGGAGTGTGAAGATCAGATGAAGAAGAAATACCCGCTTCTATTTCCAGAAGATTCGTCAACACCTTCAACAGCTTAAAATTTCGGGACGAAATTTATTTAACGGGTAGGTACTGTAGTGACCCGAACTTTTCCATGTTTATATATATTAATTGAGATTGATATTTACATGATTAAATATTTCCAACATGTTAAGCAATCAAACTTGTTAAGACTTGATTAATTGAAATATGTTTCATATAGACAATTGACCACCCAAGTTGACCGGTGATTCACGAACGTTAAAACTTGTAAAAACTATATGATGACATATATATGGATATATATATATATATATATATATATATATATATATATATATATATATATATATGTATATATATATATATATATATATATATATATATATATATATATATATATATATATATATATATATATATATATATATATATATAAAGATATAGATAACATGATACTATGATAAGTAAACATATCATTAAGTATATTAACAATGAACTACATATGTAAAAACAAGACTACTAACTTAATGATTTTTAAACGAGACATATATGTAACGATTATCGTTGTAAAGACATTTAATGTATATATATCATATTAAGAGATATTCATACATGATAATATCATGATAATATAATAATTTAAAATCTCATTTGATATTATAAACATTGGGTTAACATCATTTAACAAGATCGTTAACCTAAAGGTTTCAAAACAACACTTACATGTAACGACTAACGATGACTTAACGACTCAGTTAAAATGTATATACATGTAGTGTTTTAATATGTATTTATACACTTTTTAAAGACTTCAATACACTTATCAAAATACTTATACTTAACAAAAATGCTTACAATTACATCCTCGTTCAGTTTCATCAACAATTCTACTCGTATGCACCCGTATTCGTACTCGTACAATACACAGCTTTTAGATGTATGTACTATTGGTATATACACTCAAATGATCAGCTCTTAGCAGCCCATGTGAGTCACCTAACACATGCGGGAACCATCATTTGGCAACTAGCATGAAATATCTCATAAAATTACAAAAATATGAGTAATCATTCATGACTTATTTACATGAAAACAAAATTACATATCCTTTATATCTAATCCATACACCAACGACTAAAAACACCTACAAACACTTTCATTCTTCAATTTTCTTCATCTAATTGATCTCTCTCAAGTTCTATCTTCAAGTTCTAAGTGTTCTTCATATATTCTACAAGTTCTAGTTACATAAAATCAAGAATACTTTCAAGTTTGCTAGCTCACTTCCAATCTTGTAAGGTGATCATCCAACCTCAAGAAATCTTTGTTTCTTACAGTAGGTTATCATTCTAATACAAGGTAATAATCATATTCAAACTTTGGTTCAATTTCTATAACTATAAAAATCTTATTTCAAGTGATGATCTTACTTGAACTTGTTTTCGTGTCATGATTCTGCTTCAAGAACTTCGAGCCATCCAAGGATCCGTTGAAGCTAGATCCATTTTTCTATTTTCCAGTAGGTTTATCCAAGGAACTTAAGGTAGTAATGATGTTCATAACATCATTCGATTCATACATATAAAGCTATCTTATTCGAAGGTTTAAACTTGTAATCACTAGAACATAGTTTAGTTAATTCTAAACTTGTTCGCAAACAAAAGTTAATCCTTCTAACTTGACTTTTAAAATCAACTAAACACATGTTCTATATCTATATGATATGCTAACTTAATGATTTAAAACCTGGAAACACGAAAAACACCGTAAAACCGGATTTACGCCGTCGTAGTAACACCGCGGGCTGTTTTGGGTTAGTTAATTAAAAACTATGATAAACTTTGATTTAAAAGTTGTCATTCTGAGAAAATGATTTTTATTATGAACATGAAACTATATTCAAAAATTATGGTTAAACTCAAAGTGGAAGTATGTTTTCTAAAATGGTCATCTAGACGTCGTTCTTTCGACTGAAATGACTACCTTTACAAAAACGACTTGTAACTTATTTTTCCGACTATAAACCTATACTTTTTCTGTTTAGATTCATAAAATAGAGTTCAATATGAAACCATAGCAATTTGATTCACTCAAAACGGATTTAAAATGAAGAAGTTATGGGTAAAACAAGATTGGATAATTTTTCTCATTTTAGCTACGTGAAAATTGGTAACAAATCTATTCCAACCATAACTTAATCAACTTGTATTGTATATTATGTAATCTTGAGATACCATAGACACGTATACAATGTTTCGACCTATCATGTCGACACATCTATATATATTTCGGAACAACCATAGACACTCTATATGTGAATGTTGGAGATAGCTATACAGGGTTGAGGTTGATTCCAAAATATATATAGTTTGAGTTGTGATCAATACTGAGATACGTATACACTGGGTCATGGATTGATTCAAGATAATATTTATCGATTTATTTCTGTACATCTAACTGTGGACAACTAGTTGTAGGGTACTAACGAGGACAGCTGACTTAATAAACTTAAAACATCAAAATATATTAAAAGTGTTGTAAATATATTTTGAACATACTTTGATATATATGTATATATTGTTATAGGTTCGTGAATCAACCAGTGGCCAAGTCTTACTTCCCGACGAAGTAAAAAATCTGTGAAAGTGAGTTATAGTCCCACTTTTAAAATCTAATATTTCTGGGATGAGAATACATGCAGGTTTTATAAATGATTTACAAAATAGACACAAGTACGTGAAACTACATTCTATGGTTAAATTATCGAAATCGAATATGCCCCTTTTTATTAAGTCTGGTAATCTAAGAATTAGGGAACAGACACCCTAATTGACGCGAATCCTAAAGATAGATCTATTGGGCCTAACAAACTCCATCCAAAGTACCGGATGCTTTAGTACTTCGAAATTTATATCATATCCGAAGGGTGTCCCGGAATGATGGGGATATTCTTATATATGCATCTTGTTAATGTCGGTTACAAGGTGTTCACCATATGAATGATTTTTATCTCTATGTATGGGATGTGTATTGAAATATGAAATCTTGTGGTCTATTATTATGATTTGATATATGTAGGTTAAACCTATAACTCACCAACATTTTTGTTGACGTTTTAAGCATGTTTATTCTCAGGTGATTATTAAGAGCTTCCGCTGTCGCATACTTAAATAAGGACGAGATTTGGAGTCCATGCTTGTATGATATTGTGTAACAACTGCATTCAAGAAACTTATTTTGTTGTAACATATTTGTATTGTAAACCATTATGTAATGGTCGTGTGTAAACAGGATATTTTAGATTATCATTATTTGATAATCTACGTAAAGCTTTTTAAACCTTTATTGATGAAATAAAGGTTATGGTTTGTTTTAAAATGAATGCAGTCTTTGAAAAACGTCTCATATAGAGGTCAAAACCTCGCAACGAAATCAATTAATATGGAACATTTTTAATCAATAAGAACGGGACATTTCAATTACAACCCTCTAATCTGAATCATTGGTTTCTTCTTCTTCGGACTTGGTTCATTTTCCTAATTTTCTAGGAATATATGATGTTCCTCTAATACGAGCCATCATTTTCCATAATGGTTTAGAAAAACCTGGTGGTTTAGAGGTTCCCGGGTCATTGTTACATTTTAGGAAATACGGATGTTGTCGATACATATAAAGTTCATCGGGGTTGGAATCTGGTTTCTCTATTTTTATACCTTTTCTCTTATTATTTTCTTTCGCTTTATTAAATTGGGTCGAGGTAATTTCTATAACATCATCGGAATCCTCATCGGGATCCGATTCATCAGAAAATTGGTAATCCTCCCAATATTTTGCTTCCTCGGCGGAAACACCATTGACCATTATTAACTTTGGTCCGTTGGTTGATGATTTTCTTTTATTTAATCAATTTACTATAGGTATCAATATTTCTTCCTCCAAAACCTTTTCTTCTTCTGGTTCCTCCTCTTCCGATTCCTCCTCTTCTGGTTCCTCTTCCTCCGGTTCCTCCTCTTCCGGTTCCTCTTCGGGAATTTGTGAATCTTCCCAAAATATATTTGATTCTTCATTATTATTAGGTGAATCAATGGGATTTGTAATACAGGTAGACATCTATCACACAATATCAAACACGTAAAGAGATTAATATATCACATAATATTTACATGTTAATAGTATATAGTTTCCAACAAAAAAATGTTAAGCAATCGTTTTGAAGAAAAACACGGTCGAAGTCCAGACTCACTAATGCACCCTAACAAACTCGGTAAGACACACTAATGCAATTTTCTGGTTCTCTAAGACTAACGCTCGGATACCAACTGAAATGTCCCGTTCATATTGATTATAAACGTTCCATATTAATTGATTTCGTTGCGAGGTTTTGACCTCTATATGAGACGTTTTTCAAAGACTGCATTCGAGTTTAGAACAAACCATAACCTTTAAAATATTACGATGATTATCAAATAATGATAATCTAAAATATAGCGTTTTTCACAAGAGCATTACATAATGGTTTACAATAATATTACACATCAACATAAGTCTTCGAATGCAGTTTTTAAACAATATTATACAAGCATAGACTCCAAATCTTGTCCTTAATTTAGTATGCAATAGCAGAAGCTCTTAATAATCACCTGAGAATAAACATGCTTAAAACTTCAACAAAATTGTTGGTGAGTTATAGGTTTAACCTACATATTATCAAATCATAATAATAGACCACAAGATTTCTCATTTTTCATAAATACCATTACACTCGCAAGTGCATAAAAATCATTCATATGTTGAACACCTGGTAACCGACGTTAACTTAATGCATAGAATATCCCCAAAACAGAACCTCTCGTCTGTATAATAATCTCGAAGTACTAAACCATCCATAACCTGAATGGGAGTTGTTAAGCCCAATGGATCTATCTTTAGGATTCACGTCAATTTGGGGCCATTTCCCTAATTCTTAGCCTACCAAACTTGAAGGGCGATATTCAGTTTAATAATCCAACCATAGAATGTAGTTTCGCATACTTGTGTCTATTTTGTAAAACATTTATAAAACTGCATGTATTCTCATCCCAAAAATATTAGATTTTAAAAATGGGAATATAACTCACTTTCACAGATTTTTACTTCGTCGGGAAGTAAGACTTGGCTACTGGTCGATTCATGAACCTATAACAAATATGTACATATATATCAAAGTATGTTCAAAATATAATTACAACATTTTTAATATATTATGATGTATTAAGTTTATTAAGTCAACTGTCCTCGTTAATAACCTACAACTAGTTGTCCAAAGTTAGATGTACAGAAATAAATTGATATATATTATCTTGAATCAATCCACGACCCAGTGTATACACGTCTCAGGCTAAATCACAACTCAAAGTATATATATTTTTGGAATCAACCTCAACCCTGTATAGCTAACTCCAACATTACTGCATATACAGTGTCTATGGTTGTTCCAAATAAAATATATATATGGGTCGATATGATATGTCAAAACATTTGCATACGTGTCTATGGTATCCCAAGATTATATAATATATTAGAATATATGTATAATACAATATAAGTTAGCTAGGATATGATTAATATAGATTTGTTACCAATTTCCACGTAGCTACAACAAGAAAAATTATCCAATCTTGTTTTACCCATAACTTCTTCGTTTTAAATCCGTTTTGAGTGAATCAAATTGCTATGGTTTCATATTGAACTCTATTTATTGAATCTAAATAGAAAAAGTATAGGTTTATAGTCGGAAATATAAGTTACAAGTCGTTTTTGTAAGAGGTAGTCATTTCAGTCGAAAGAACGACGTCTTGATGACCATTTTGAAAAACATACTTCCACTTTGAGTTTAACCATGATTTTTGGATATAGTTTCATGTTCATAAGAAAAATAATTTTCCCAGAAGAACAATTTTTAAATCAAATTTTTTCATAGTTTTTAATTAACTAACCCAAAACAGCCCGCGGTGTTACTACGACGGCGTAAATCCGGTTTTACGATGCTTTTCATGTTTCCAGGTTTTAAATCATTAAGTTAGTATATCATATAGATATAGAACATGTGTTTAGTTGATTTTAAAATTCAATCTAGAAGGATTAACTTTTGTTTGCGAACAAGTTTAGAATTAACTAAACTATGTTCTAGTGATTACAAGTTCAAATCTTCGAATAAGATAGTTTTATATGTATGAATCGAATGATGTTATGAACATCCTTACTACCTCAAGTTTAGTAGGTAAATCTACTGGAAGTGACAAGAAATGATCTAGCTTCAAAGGATCTTGGATGGCTTGAAAGTTCTTGAAGTAGAATCATGACACGAAAACAAGTTCAAGTAAGATTATCACTCGAATTAAGATAGTTATAGTTATAGGAATTGAATCAAAGTTTGTATATGAGTATTACCTTGATTTAGAATGATATCTTACTATAAAAAACAAGGATTTCTTAAGGTTGGATGATCACTTTACAAGATTGGAAGTGAGCTAGTAAACTTGGAAGTATTCTTGATTTTATGAAACTAGAACTTGTAGAATTTATGAAGAACACTTAGAACTTGAAGATGAAACTTGAGAGAGATCAATTAGATGAAGAAAATTGAAGAATGAAAGTGTTTGTAGGTGTTTTTGGTCGTTGGTATATGGATTAGATATAAAGGATATGTAATTTTGTTTTCATGTAAATAAGTCACGAATGATTACTCATATTTTTGTAATTTTATGACATATTTCATGCTAGTTGCCAAATGATGGTTCCAACATGTGTTAGGTGAATCACATGGGCTGCTAAGAGCTGATAATTAGAGTGTATATACCAATAGTACATACATCTAAAAGCTGTGTATCGTACGAGTACGAATACGGGTGCATACGAGTAGAATTGTTGATGAAACTGAACGAGGATGTAATTGTAAGCATTTTTGTTAAGTAGAAGTATTTTGATAAGTGTCTTGAAGTCTTTCAAAAGTGTATGAATACATATTAAAACACTGCATGTATATACATTTTAACTGAGTCGTTAAGTCATCGTTAGTCGTTACATGTAAGTGTTGTTTTGAAACCTTTAGGTTAACTATCTTGTTAAATGTTGTTAACCCATTGTTTATTAAATCAAATGAGATGTTAAATTATTACATTATCATGATATCATTATGTATTAATATATCTTAATATGATATATATACATTAAAATCTCGTTATAATGATAATTGTTACATATATGCCTCGATTCAAAATTCTTAAGTTAGTAGTCTTGTTTTACATATGTAGTTCATTGTTAACATACTTAATGATATATATAATTATCATTTTATCATGTTAAATATAGTGTAACAATATCTTAATATGATACATATGTATTTAGTAAGACGTTGTAATAACGATAATCGTTATATATATCGTTTCGAGTTTCTTAACTTTGTAGTCTCATTTTTATGTATATAACTCATTTTTAATATACATATGGAGATGGAGATACTTACTTATCATAATCTCATGTTAACTATATGTATATCCATATATATATCATCATGTAGTTTTTACAAATTTTTAACGTTCGTGAATCGCCAGTCAACTTGGGTGGTCAATTGTCTATATGAAACTCATTTCAAATAATCAAGTCTTAATAAGTTTGATTATTTAACATGTTAAAAACATTTAATCATGTAAATAACAATTTCATTTAATATATATAAACATGGAAAAGTTCAGGACACTACAGCATTTTTGTAACAAACGACCTCTGCTCTCACCTTTTTCAACCAGTCCATGCCAATTATTACATCAAAACTCCCTAACTCGACTGGTATTAAATCAATTTTAAACGTTTCATCCCCCAGTTTAATTTCTCTCTCCCAACATATATTATCTGTTGAAATTAATTTACCGTTTGCTAATTCGAGTAAAAATTTACTATCCAAAGGCGTCAATGGGCAACTTAATTTAGCACAAAATTCTCTACTCATATAGCTTCTATCCGCACCCGAATCAAATAAAACATAAGCAGATTTATCATCAATAAGAAACGTACCCGTAACAAGCTCCGGGTCTTCCTGTGCTTCTGCCGCATTAATATTGAAAACTCTTCCACGGCCCTACCCATTAGTATTCCCCTGATTTGGGAAATTTCTAATAATGTGGCCCGGTTTTCCACATTTATAACAAACATCGTTGGTATTACTTGCTCCGACACTATTCGTTTCGGCATTACTTCTTCCGACATTATTTGTTCCTTTAGTTCTGTTAAACTTTGGTCCGTAGACCTCACACTTTATCGCGCTATGATCATTTCTTTTACACTTGTTGTAAAATGTCGTGCAAAACCCCTGATGATTTTCTTCACACCTATGAAATGGCTGTTTTTGGTTTTTGTTGCCGTTGTTGTTATTGAGGTTGTTGTTGGGATTGTTATTGTTGTTGAAACGGTTGTTGTAGTTGTTGTTGTTGTTGGGATGTTTGTTGTAGTTATTGTTAAGATTGTGGTTATTGTTGCGATTGTTGTTGCAATTGTTGGGATAGTTGTTGCGATTGTGGTTGTAATTGTTGTTGTTGTTGTTGTACTGGTGACCCTTGTCACCGTTTTTCTCCCACTTCCTCTTGAGTTGTTTCGTGTTGGCTTCTTCGGCTGTTGGCTCTTTAATTCTTCCCTCAATATGATTTATGAGTTTATGAGCCATTCCACTTGCCTTCTGTATAGAAGCGAGCTCGTGTGAACTCACATCTTCTTGAATCCTTACTGGTAACCCTTTTACAAACGCATCGATCTTCTCTTCTTCATCTTCGAATGCTCCCGGACACAATATGCACAACTCTATGAATCGTCGTTCATATGTGGTAATGTCGAACCCTTGTGTTCGTAACTCTCTAAGTTCTGCCTTGAGTTTATTGACTTCGTTTCTAGGACGCTACTGCTCGTTCATCAATTGCTTGAATGCCGACTACGGTAGTGCGTAAGCAGCATTTTGTCCTACCTGTTCAAGATAGGTATTCCACCACGTTAACACAGTACCTGTGAAGGTATGCGTAGCGTACTTAACTTTGTCCTCTTCAGTACACTTACTTATGGCAAACACCGATTCGACTTTCTCGGTCCACCGTTTCAATCCAATTGGTCCTTCGGTTCTATCAAATTCCAAAGGTTTGCAGGCAGTGAATTCTTTGTAGGAGCATCCTACACAATTTCTTGCGCCGTTAGCTGCATTGCTAGATTCAGAGTTATTGTTGGTATGTAGCGCAGCCTGTACTGCGGCTATGTTTGCAGCAAGAAAGGTACGAAATTCCTCTTCGCTCATATTCATGGTGTGTCGAGTAGTCGGTGCCATTTCCTTCAAAATAGCTAACTGAATCGAGTAAATCATACAGAATATTAAGAGAAGTCAATAGTATTTCGTAGCATAATATGAACTCATTTATAAAACCTTTTTCTTCATATTAGCGTTTTATAAGTTTAAATTCGGGTACTACCTACCCGTTAAGTTCATACTTAGTAGCTAATATACAATTCAACTACTACAATTCCATATGAAAAAACTGATTATAATAATATATCACATACAAATATTCTTCAAACTTACAACTTCGCTATATTACATATAACATGAAATATAGTACACTATGATATAGGACAGTTTTGAAGATAAATCTAGTTAATACGCAAGTTGTTCAGCAAAGGAAATAAAGACACGTAATTCATAAGTCCAGAAACAAGGCAGGCATTCTGGTTTTACTAAGACGACTTCCCATCCTTGGTCTTGTGGAAAATAACCGTTATGACCATTGGCTAGGCAGTATGTTGTAATGTCATCAAAAGGACGAGGGTTTCGTAATGTCCAACAGCCCCGTAATAATCTAAAAACCTTGTTTCTTACCCCAACTACTGAATCCACCACTTGTGGGAAGGTTTTATTTAAAAGTTGCAATCCGATGTTCTTTTTCTCACTTTGGTAAGAAGCGAACATCACTAACCCGTAAGCATAACATGCTTCTTTATGTTGCATGTTAGAAGCTCTTTCTAATTCACGAAATCCTATGTTGGGATATGTTGATTCAAAATAGGTTCTTAACCCGTAGCGTAAAATTGCATTTGGGTTCCCCGCATTTAATGCTTTAAAGAAAACACAGCGTAACTTACGGTCTCCCCAATGTGATATACCCCACCTTTCAAAGGAAAGCCTTTTATAAACTAAGGCATTTCCGGAAAGTCTTTCAAATGTTTGACAAGTTAATTTCACCATAACTAAATGTGCTGATGAATTCTGACCGACTCTAGACAAGATTTCCTCAATCATATCCTCTGGTAGGTCTTCTAAAATATTCGGTAGTCTACCCTTAACGTCCATTTTGTTTTTATACTATAAAATAGACAAGGATTAGATTCGTAAAAGATAATTAACAAACAATACAAGCAATTTTTACATAAAACATAAAAGTACAAGAACAGTACAATACATATAATACATAACATGATTACAACCCTCTAATCTGAATCACTGGTTTCTTCTTCTTCGGACTTGGTTCGTTTTCCTAATTTTCTAGGAATATATGATGTTCCTCTAATACGAGCCGTCATTTTCCATAATGGTTTAGAAAAACCTGGTGGTTTAGAGGTTCCCGGGTCATTGTTACATTTTAGGAAATACGGATGTTGTCGATACATATAAAGTTCATCGGGGTTGGAATCGGGTTTCTCTATTTTTATACCTTTTCGCTTATTATTTTCTTTCGCTTTATTAAATTGGGTTGAGGTAATTTCTATAACATCATCGGAATCCTCATCGGGATCCGATTCATCGAAAAATTGGTAATCCTCCCAATATTTTGCTTCCTCGGCGGAAACACCATTGACCATTATTAACTTTGGTCCGTTGGTTGAGGATTTTCTTTTATTTAATCGATTTACTATAGGTATTAATATTTCTTCCTCCGGAACCTCTTCTTCTTCTGGTTCCTCTTCTTCCGGTTCCTCTTCTTCCGGTTCGTCCTCTTCCGGTTCCTCTTCGGGAATTTGTGAATCTTCCCAAAATATATTTGATTCTTCATTATTATTAGGTGAATCAATGGGATTTGTACTAGAGGTAGACATCTATCACACAATATCAAACACGTTAAGAGATTAATATATCACATAATATTTACATGTTAATAATATATAGTTTCCAACAAAAAAAATGTTAAGCAATCGTTTATTATTTTTTTTTAAGAAAAACACGGTCGAAGTCCAGACTCACTAATGCATCCTAACAAACTCGGTAAGACACACTAATGAAATTTTCTAGTTCTCTAAGACCAACGCTCGGATACCAACTGAAATGTCCCGTTCATATTGATTATAAACGTTCCATATTAATTGATTTCGTCGAGAGGTTTTGACCTCTATATGAGACGTTTTTCAAAGAATGCATTCATTTTTAAAACAACCATAACCTTTATTTTATCGATAAAGGTTTTAAAAAACATTACGTAGATTATCAAATAATGATAATCTAAAATATACCGTTTACACACGACCATTACATAATGGTTTACAATAAGAATATATTACATCAAAAATAAGTTTCTTGAATGTAGTTTTTACATAATATCATACAAGCATGGACTCCAAATCTTGTCCTTATTTTAGTATGAAACAGCGGAAGCTCTTAATAATCACCTGAGAATAAACATGCTTAAAACGTCAAAAAAAATGTTGGTGAATTATAGGTTTAACCTATATATTATCAAATCATAATAATAGACCACAAGATTTCATATTTCAATATACATTCCATACATAGAGATAAAATTCATTTATATGGTGAGCACCTGGTAACCGACATTAACAAGATGCATATAAGAATATCCCCTATCATTCCGGGAAATCCTTCGGACATGATAAAAACGAATTCGAAGTACTAAAGCATCCGGTACTTTGGATGGGGTTCGTTAGGCCCAATAGATCTATCTTTAGGATTCGCGTCAATTAGTAGATCAGTTTACTAATTCTTAGGTTACCAAGCAAAAGGGGCATATTCGGCTTCGATCATTCACCCATATAATGTAGTTTCAATAACTTGTGTCTATTTCGTAAAACATTTATAAATCATTTTGAAAAACATACTTCCACTTTGAGTTTAACCATGATTATTGGATATAGTTTCATGTTCATAAGAAAAATCATTTTCCCAGAAGAACAACTTTTAAATCAAAGTTTATCATAGTTTTTAATTAACTAACCCAGAACAGCCCGCGGTGTTACTACGGCGGCGTAAATCCGGTTTTACGGTGTTTTTCGTGTTTTCAGGTTTTAAATCATTATGTTAGCATATCATATAGATATATAAAATGTGTTTAGTTGATTTTAAAAGTCAAGTTAGAAGGATTAACTTTTGTTTGCGAACAAGTTTAGAATTAACTAAACTATGTTCTAGTGATTACATGTTCAAATCTTCGAATAAGATAGTTTTATATATATGAATCGAATGATGTTATGAACATCATTACTACCTAAAGTTTAGTAGGTAAACCTACTGGAAATGACAAGAAATAATCTAGCTTCAAAGGATCTTGGATGGCTTGAAAGTTCTTGAAGTAGAATCATGACACGAAAACAAGTTCAAGTAAGATTATCACTCGAATTAAGATAGTTATAGTTATAGGAATTGAATCAAAGTTTGTATATGAGTATTACCTTGATTTAGAATGATATCTTACTATAAAGAACAAAGATTTCTTGAGGTTGGATGATCACTTTACAAGATTGGAAGTGAGCTAGTAAACTTGGAAGTATTCTTGATTTTATGAAAATGGAACTTGTAGAATTTATGAAGAACACTTAGAACTTGAAGATGGAACTTGAGAGAGATCAATTAGATGAAGAAAATTGAAGAATGAAAGTGTTTGTAGGTGTTTTTGGTCGTTGGTATATAGATTAGATATAAAGGATATGTAATTTTATTTTCATGTAAATAAGTCACGAATGATTACTCATATTTTTGTAATTTTATGACATACTTCATGCTAGTTGCCAAATGATGGTTCCCACATGTGTTAGGTGACTCACATGGGCTGCTAAGAGCTGATAATTGGAGTGTATATACCAAGAGTACATACATCTAAAAGCTGTGTATTGTACGAGTACGAATACGGGTGTATACGAGTAGAATTGTTGATGAAACTGAATGAGGATGTAATTGTAAGCATTTTTGTTAAGTATGTAGTGACCCGAACTTTTCCATGTTTATATATATTAATTGAGATTGATATTTACATGACTAAATGTTTCCAACATGTTAAGCAATCAAACTTGTTAAAACTTGGTTAAATAAAATAAGTTTCATATAGACAAGTGATCACCCAAGTTGACCGGCGATTCACGAACATTACAAAATTGTAAAAACTACATGTTGTGGTATATATAGACATATATATATGGTTGACATGAGATTATGATGAGTAAGTATCTCACTAAGTATATTAACAATGTGTGATATACATAAGAAATGAGATTACTAAGTTAAGAAACTTGAAATGATATATATAACGATTATCGTTATGATAACGTCTACTAAATACATATGTATCATATTAAGATATTGATACACTATATTTAACATAATAAAATGATATTTAAATATATCATTAGGTGTGTTAACAATGAACTACATATGTAAAAACAAGACTACTAACTCAAGAATTACGAAATGAGACTTATATGTAACGATTATCGTTGTAACGATATTTTAATGTATGTATCATATTAAGAGATATTCATACATCATAATATCATGATAATATAATAATTTAACATCTCATTTGATATAATAAACATTGGGTTAACAACATTAATTGAGATCGTTAACTTAAAGGTTTCAAAACAACACTTACATGCAACGACTAACGAAGACTTAACGACTCCATTAGAATGTATATACATGTTGTGTTTTGATATGTATTCTTAAACTTTTGAAAGACTTCAAGAAACATATCAAAGTACTTCTACTTAACAAAAATGCTTAAAATTACATCCTCGTTCAGTTTCATCAACAATTCTACTCGTATGCACCCGTATTCGTACTCGTACAATACACAGCTTTTAGATGTATGTACTATTGTTATATACACTCCAATGATCAGCTCTTAGCAGCCCATGTGAGTCACCTAACACATATGGGAATCATCATTTGGCAACTAGCATGAAATATCTCATAAAATTACAAAAATATGAGTAATCATTCATGACTTATTTACATGAAAACAAAATTACATATCCTTTATATCTAATCCATATACCAACGATCAAAAACACCTAAAAACACTTTAATTCTTCAATTTTATTCATCTAATTTGTAACGACCCGTACTTTTCCGATCGTTCTATACTTATGAGATTAATATTTACATAAATTAAACCTTACCAACATGATAAGCAATCCAAATTGTTGAGACTTATGTTTTTGAAAAGAGTTTTACACAACGTTTGACCGTCTAGTTTGACCGATGATATCACGAACTATACAATATATGATAATTATACATACATATTTAACATGATCTAAGGATGTTTTAATATCTCATTTTGTATTAATAACAAAAAGTCATAAGTATATTTTGAAACTACTAACTTAAGTTTTCAAAACAATAACCTACGTAACGTTATTTGACATAAATACTGATGATTTATAATGTTTATACATATATCGTATAAGTAATGTATTTAATCATTTTTAAAGGGCTTTTATACATAAAACAATATAAGTATATTTACAAAAGATAGTTATATTTGAATTCTCGTTCCGTTTCCTCAATAATCCTATACGTATATCTAG
Organism: Rutidosis leptorrhynchoides; assembly: GCF_046630445.1. NCBI lineage: Eukaryota > Viridiplantae > Streptophyta > Magnoliopsida > Asterales > Asteraceae > Rutidosis > Rutidosis leptorrhynchoides. The sequence continues at coordinate 461,982,182 of NC_092334.1, forward strand.
GGTACTATACACAGCTTCTAGAAGTATTTACTATTGGTATATACCAATAGAAATCTTCAATTATTGGAATAATATGTCATTCATGACATAATAAATTTTAACTTATCTTAGATATTTTCACTAAAAACCAAATTTTCAAGCCTATAAATAAGCACCATTTCTAACTCATTTTTACACATTCATTTTCCAAATTTTACTTCCAATTTTCACACACACTTGCAAGAACTCTCTCAACTTTTATTTTACTACTTCTTTCCAGCAACTTTACATTTTAAACTTGAGGTAAAAACTCTACTTCAACTCTTTTTCAATTCATATATTTAAAGCTATATATATAAGAGTTTATAAACTAGAACATAGTTTGAATGATTTCAAACTTGTTCGCAAACTAAATAGATCCTTCTAACTTAACTTTTAAAATACTTCAAGACCTGTAACATATCTTAATTATATGCTAACTTAACAAGGTATAACTTGGTTTTTCAAAGAACACCTTAAAAACTGAATTTACGACGTCGGAGTGCAACCGGGGGCTGTTTTGGGTTGGATAATTAAAAACCATCTTAAACTTTGAATTGGAGGTTTATTTTCTGGAAAAATGATTTTTACTATGAATATGATAACACATAAAAATTTCATGATTTAACTCAAAGTATAAGTATTTTTAGAAAAATAATCATTTGAGGTTGTTTACATGATGGAAAATGATTAACTTCATAAGTTTCACTAAAGTTTGACCTATGCCGTGTGATTTTGAATACAAACTAAGGTATTTACAGTTCATAGTCTTAAAGAGGGACTCAATCCAAGGAGATGGCAAGTTGAATCAACGAAAACGGAGTTGTAACGAAGAAACTATGACCGAAACAAAATCGGATATCCAAGACTAGTTTAGCCACGAAAATAATTGGGAAAAAATTAAATAAATCACATCTTTTTAAGTTAACATGATATTTTATATATATGTACTTATAATTCAATTTTATATGGTTCAGGATCACCCGTAAACAACACGAGAAGATTAATCATAAGATCCCATGATTGTACGCAACACGTCATTTGACAACACCGGTACTTTATGTACGCAACACGTCATTTGACAACACCGGTACCATGGGTCAAGATTAATCTCGACCAATACATATACGATGGGGTTTTATTTATTTCGTTGGGGGTTTTATTTATTTCATTGCGGGTATATTAAACATCTAAAAATGAACCATTAAAATTGAATTACTAACAACGAACTGCTAACTACGGACTAAGGAATTATTCAAAGTATTAAAAGTATAACAAGTATATATATGTGACGTTTGTTTAAAAAGAAAAGGTATTGATATATTATATATGGATAGGTTCGTGATATCAACCGGAGACCAAGTCAAATTATATATATATCTTCAAGACGAAAGTGAGTATATAGTCCCACTTTTAAACTCTAAATATTTCGGGATGAGAATACATGTATTTTATGTTTTACGTTATGGACACAAGTAACTGAAAAATATATTCTACGTTGAGTTGTACCACTGGCATACTTCCCTGTAGCTTGGTAACTGTTATTTACAGCGGTATTGTAAACGCGAATCCTGTTGATAGATCTATCGGGCCTGACAACCCCAACCGGACTGGACGACCAGTATTCAACGGTTGCACAGTACTTCGTTTCGTGACTACACTTGGTACGGTGTAGTAAGATTTCATAATAAAGGGAATATGCGACGTGATTAAATGTTAAGTATGGTTACCAAGTGCTCAACCACTTAGAATATTTTTATTAGACTGTTTATATACGAAATCTTGTGGTCTATATATATATATATTGCTGCCGGCATTAAACCTATATCTCACCAACTTTATGTTGACCTTTTAAAACATGTCTATTCTCAGGTGATTACTAAAGCTTCCGCTGCATTATGTTGAATTTGAGCAGGATCTTGCGTACGCATATTTGTGTCAAAAATAAAACTGCATACCCAAGGATTTGTGTTGTAAAATATGCTCGAAATCGTGTTGTTATCATTATATGTAAAGTTTGTAAGTCGAAGATTATCGCTAAACGATAATCATCTTTTTATTGTCTAAAGTTTGTAACAAAAATAATGGTTATGGTTTGTAATGTATAATATATGCAGTTTCTCTTTTAAAAATGTCGCATATAGAGGTCAATACCTCGCAATGAAATCATACGTTATCTAACACGTTCTTATGGTTAAGGACGGGTTATGACATGTGGTATCAGAGCGGTGGTCTTAGCGAACCAGGTTTGCATTAGTGTGTCTAACTGATAAGTCGTTAGGATACATTAGTAAGTCTGGACTTTGACCGGGTCTGATTTAAAAACCATTGCTTATCATTGTTGGTTAAAATTTATATGTAAATATTATGTAGTACTAATGGGTTAGTTGTTGTGTGATAGATGTCGGGCTCAAAACTTGTTATCACATTCAGCGACTCCGAACCAGAATCTTCAGATGGTGTTCCAGTCATTAACCTATCCGATGACGAAAATAATATCTTTGGGGAAGACTCACAAATTCCGGATGAACCGACTATAGAGAACCCGGAAAGTGAACCCGAGGAGGAAAGTGAACCCGAGGAGGAAAGTGAACCCGAGGAGGAAAGTGAACCCGAGGAAGAAATACAGGAAATTACAAAAGACGAGTTCGAACTAGGAAAGAAACGAAAGGCTAATGAATTAGAAAATTCAAATCCCGAGTTTAGTAAGGATGATGTGGCACCAACTCCACTAAACACTACCACCCCTATTCCCGCTATTCCTATTCGTGCTGTCCCGGCATCCAGTTCTTCAGCCCCACAGCCAAAATATAGGCAGACAGCTAGGATAAGCGTTAGGCCATTCCTTGAACCTAAACGTCCTAGAAAATAGACCAAACGATGCGCTGCCGTATTAAACCATGGGATCATATAATGTTTTGTATAATATTATTAGTGTGGTTTGCTTAATGTTCGATATAAGATAAGCATATGTAAAATAGTGAAGTGTGAAATGAAATAATTTTCCATGGTTAAGTATTATTTAGATGGTAGTAATTGATTCTGTACTAAGCTATTAAGTATGGACATTAACGGGTAGGTACTACCCTAGATATAATTATAAAACGCTAATAAGAAGAAAAGGCTTTTATAATAATACCTGGTTCATATTATTAATAAGCTATAATGTACTGTAAATATACACTACATCTATAATATTCCATGTGAATAATTATTTTCTTTTCATTCTTAGAAGAATATGGCGCGATTGAACCGAATGACGGAACAAGAAATCCAGGAACTCATCAATCAGCGAGTGAACGACAGAATGTTATGGGTCGAGGCTGCAAGAGGTGCTGCAGTTAACCCAAATCCTCGTGTGGGGTGCACTTACAAAACTTTTCAAGCTTGCAAGCCCTCATCATTCAGTGGAACAGAAGGACCGATCGGTTTAACCCGGTGGATAGAAAAGATGGAAACTGTGTTCAAAATCAGTGGTTGTGTTGAAAAGGACATGACCAAATACGCATCGTGCACTTTACAAGATAGTGCACTCACGTGGTGGAAAAATTATGTGAAGGCTGTAGGAGGAGATGTAGCTTATGATACTCCGTGGGAAGAATTCAAAACAATGTTAATCAATGAATATTGTCCAAGGAACGAGGTTAGGAAGTTGGAAGATGAGTTACGAAGTCTGAAGGTTATTGGTACTGAAATCACCAACTACAATCAGCGATTCATGGAATTAGTTTTGCTATGTCCTGAATTGGTTCCAACCGAAGAACGGAAGATTGAAATGTACAAAGATGGTTTGCCCAAAAAGGTCAAGGCAAATGTTACAGCATCGAAACCTAAGACAATTCATGAAGCTATAACTATGGCAAACGAGCTAATGGATCAGGTCATCATGGATAAGAAAGTATCCAATACTGATGTGAAGGTATCAGGTAACAAAAGAAAGTGGAATGGAAATTATGATCGAGGTAACCAACAACAATCTTTTAAGAAACAAGAAAACACGCAAGGTGCGGGTAGTGGTTTAAGCTTTGGTTATAAAGGACAAAATCCTTTATGCAACCGATGCCACAAACATCACTCTGGCTACTGTAATGTGGTATGCAACAAATGTAATCGAAAGGGTCATCTTGCTGAAGATTGTAGGGCTCTCGTTACAAATACAAATGGTACCAAGACTCCTGCCACCAATGCAAATAGAACTGCTTTGGCTACCATTACTTGTTATGGGTGTGGAAAACAAGGTCACTATAAGAACCAGTGTCCGAATCCAGAGAAGAATAATGGATCTGCACGTGGAAGAGCATTTGTTATTAATGCTAGAGAGGCGTGTGAAGACCCGGAGCTTGTTACGGGTACGTTTACCATTAATAACTTATCCGCATCTATTATATTTGATACTGGTGCCGATAGAAGTTACGTGAGTAGAGGCTTTTACGCTAAATTGAATTGTTCATCATTACCTCTAGATGCTAAGTACATGATTGAGTTAGCTAATGGTAAACTAATTAAAGCCGATAAAATTTGCCGTGATTGTAAAATAAATTTAGCCGGAGAAACATTTAAAATTGACTTAATACCCGTAGAATTAGGAAGTTTTGATGTAATAGTCGGCATGGACTGGATGTCCAAAGTAGGAGCTGAAGTTGTGTGTGCCAAGAAGGCAATTCGCATTCCTTGTAAGGATAAAATGCCGGTGATGATTTATGGAGAGAAGGGTAACTCAAAGTTAAAACTCATTAGCTATTTGAAAGCCAAGAAGTGTTTAGAAAAGGGATGTTATGCTATTCTAGCACATGTTAATAAAGTCGAAAAGAAAGAAAAAGAGAAGTGCATCAATGACGTGCCTGTGGCAAGAGATTATCCTGAAGTTTTTCCGGAAGAGTTGCCAGGATTACCTCCATTTAGATCTGTAGAATTTCAAATAGATTTAGTACCAGGAGCTGCACCAGTGGCTCGTGCGCCATATAGACTTGCACCGTCCGAATTAAAAGAACTTCAAAGTCAGTTAAAAGAATTACTAGACCGTGGATTCATACGACCAAGTACTTCACCGTGGGGAGCTCCAATTTTGTTCGTCAAGAAGAAAGACGGATCTTTCCGAATGTGTATAGATTATCGTGAATTAAATAAGTTAACTATCAAGAATCGGTATCCACTACCGAGAATTGACGACTTATTTGATCAACTCCAAGGATCATGTGTGTACTCGAAAATTGACCTAAGATCGGGCTATCATCAATTACGTGTCAAAGAAGAAGATATACCGAAAACTGCTTTTCGGACACGCTACGGTCATTACGAATTTTTGGTCATGCCGTTTGGATTGACGAATGCGCCAGCTGTATTCATGGACCTCATGAATCGAGTTTGTAGTCCATATTTAGATAAGTTTGTTATCGTTTTCATTGATGATATTCTTATCTATTCCAAGAGTGAGCAAGAGCATGAGCAGCATTTAAGGTTGATATTAGAGTTGTTGAGAAAAGAACAGCTATATGCTAAATTTTCTAAATGTGCTTTCTGGTTGAAAGAAGTGCAATTTCTTGGCCACGTTGTTAGTAGCAAAGGAATTCAGGTTGATCCAGCAAAAATTGAAGCCATTGAAAAATGGGAGACTCCTAAGACACCAATGCAGATACGCCAATTTTTGGGTTTAGCCGGTTATTATAGAAGGTTTATTCAAGATTTTTCCCGAATAGCTAAGCCGTTGACAGCGTTAACGCAAAAAGGGAAGAAATATGAATGGACTTCTGAGCAGGAGAGTGCATTTCAATTACTGAAAAAGAAGTTGACTACGGCGCCTATTTTATCGTTACCAGAAGGGAACGATGATTTTGAAATATATTGTGACGCTTCGCGACAAGGTTTTGGTTGCGTTCTTATGCAACGGCAGAAAGTTATTGCATACGCATCCCGACAATTAAAGATTCACGAGCGGAATTATACGACGCATGATCTAGAACTGGGAGCAGTCGTGTTTGCATTGAAGATATGGAGACACTACTTGTATGGGGTTAAATGCACTGTGTTTACTGATCATAAAAGCCTTCAACATATTTTCGATCAAAAACAGCTGAACATGAGGCAACGTAGGTGGGTCGAGTTAATAAACGACTATGATTGTGAAATTCGTTATCATCCCGGGAAAGCGAATGTGGTGGCTGACGCACTAAGCAGAAAGGAACGAGAACCAATTCGAGTACGAGCGATGAACATAAAAATTCGCATGAATCTCAACTCACAAATCAAAGAAGTTCAACGAGAAGCACTTACTAAAGAAAATATAGGAAATGAAATAATGAAGAAGTATGAGAAGCAACTCGTTATGCGGGAAGATGGAATTCGATATTTTGCAAATCGTATTTGGGTACCGAAGTTGGGTGGATTAAGGAAGTTGATATTAAATGAGGCACATAAGACAAGATACTCGATACATCCTGGAGTTGGAAAGATGTACCAAGATCTTAAGACACATTATTGGTGGCCTAATTTAAAGACAGACGTTGCAACATATGTTGGGGAATGTTTAACTTGTTCCAAAGTCAAAGCTGAACACCAGAAGCCGTCAGGGTTACTTCAACAACCAGAAATCCCAGAATGGAAATGGGATGGTATTACCATGGATTTCATCACGAAGTTACCAAAGACTGCCTGGGGATACAACACCATTTGGGTGATTGTTGATCGTCTTACCAAATCTGCCCATTTCTTGCCTATAAAGGAAACGGATAGAATGGAGAAACTATTACGATTGTATATAAAGGAAATTGTTTCAAGGCATGGAATACCTATTTCCATTATATCCGATCGTGATAGTAGATTTACCTCAAAGTTCTGGCAATCACTGCAGGAGGCACTAGGAACTCGTTTAGATATGAGTACCGCATATCATCCGCAAACCGACGGGCAGAGTGAAAGAACGATTCAGACTCTTGAAGACATGCTCAGGGCATGTGTGATCGATTTTGGAAACGGATGGGATAAGTATCTACCGTTAGCAGAATTTTCGTATAATAATAGTTATCATGCAAGCATTAAAGCTGCACCATTCGAAGCATTGTATGGAAGGAAGTGTAGATCTCCTATCTGTTGGAATGAAGTAGGAGATCGACAATTAACTGGTCCCGAGATCATACACGAAACGACTGAGAAGATAGTACAAATCAAGGAGAGATTGAAAACAGCCCGAAGTCGCCAAAAGAGCTACGCCGATGTCCGAAGGAAACCATTAGAGTTTCAGATTGGGGACATGGTTATGCTAAAGGTGTCACCTTGGAAAGGTGTAATACGTTTCGGTAAAAGAGGTAAACTGAACCCAAGATATGTAGGCCCGTTCAAGATCATCGAACGCATTGGACCGGTAGCTTATCGACTCGAGTTACCGCAACAACTCACCGGAGTACACAATACCTTTCACGTCTTAAACCTTAAGAAGTGTCTTGCAAAGGAAGACCTCACCATTCCTCTTGAAGAAATCCATGTCGATGAGAAACTACAATTCATCGAAGAACCAATCGAAATCATGGATCGTGAAGTTAAACAGCTCAAGCAGAGCAACATACCAATCGTTAAGGTTCGTTGGAATGCTCGAAGAGGTCCTGAGTTTACTTGGGAATGAGAGGATCAGATGAAACAAAAGTATCCACACTTGTTTCTCGATGACGCAAAATAGGTACAATTTTAAAATTTCGGGACGAAATTTATTTAACGGGTAGGTACTGTAACGACCCGTACTTTTCCGATCGTTCTATACTTATGAGATTAATATTTACATAAATTAAACCTTACCAACATGATAAGCAATCCAAATTGTTGAGACTTATGTTTTTGAAAAGAGTTTTACACAACGTTTGACCGTCTAGTTTGACCGATGATATCACGAACTATACAATATATGATAATTATACATACATATTTAACATGATCTAAGGATGTTTTAATATCTCATTTTGTATTAATAACAAAAAGTCATAAGTATATTTTGAAACTACTAACTTAAGTTTTCAAAACAATAACCTACGTAACGTTATTTGACATAAATACTGATGATTTATAATGTTTATACATATATCGTATAAGTAATGTATTTAATCATTTTTAAAGGGCTTTTATACATAAAACAATATAAGTATATTTACAAAAGATAGTTATATTTGAATTCTCGTTCCGTTTCCTCAATAATCCTATACGTATATCTAGGGTACTATACACAGCTTCTAGAAGTATTTACTATTGGTATATACCAATAGAAATCTTCAATTATTGGAATAATATGTCATTCATGACATAATAAATTTTAACTTATCTTAGATATTTTCACTAAAAACCAAATTTTCAAGCCTATAAATAAGCACCATTTCTAACTCATTTTTACACATTCATTTTCCAAATTTTACTTCCAATTTTCACACACACTTGCAAGAACTCTCTCAACTTTTATTTTACTACTTCTTTCCAGCAACTTTACATTTTAAACTTGAGGTAAAAACTCTACTTCAACTCTTTTTCAATTCATATATTTAAAGCTATATATATAAGAGTTTATAAACTAGAACATAGTTTGAATGATTTCAAACTTGTTCGCAAACTAAATAGATCCTTCTAACTTAACTTTTAAAATACTTCAAGACCTGTAACATATCTTAATTATATGCTAACTTAACAAGGTATAACTTGGTTTTTCAAAGAACACCTTAAAAACTGAATTTACGACGTCGGAGTGCAACCGGGGGCTGTTTTGGGTTGGATAATTAAAAACCATCTTAAACTTTGAATTGGAGGTTTATTTTCTGGAAAAATGATTTTTACTATGAATATGATAACACATAAAAATTTCATGATTTAACTCAAAGTATAAGTATTTTTAGAAAAATAATCATTTGAGGTTGTTTACATGATGGAAAATGATTAACTTCATAAGTTTCACTAAAGTTTGACCTATGCCGTGTGATTTTGAATACAAACTAAGGTATTTACAGTTCATAGTCTTAAAGAGGGACTCAATCCAAGGAGATGGCAAGTTGAATCAACGAAAACGGAGTTGTAACGAAGAAACTATGACCGAAACAAAATCGGATATCCAAGACTAGTTTAGCCACGAAAATAATTGGGAAAAAATTAAATAAATCACATCTTTTTAAGTTAACATGATATTTTATATATATGTACTTATAATTCAATTTTATATGGTTCAGGATCACCCGTAAACAACACGAGAAGATTAATCATAAGATCCCATGATTGTACGCAACACGTCATTTGACAACACCGGTACTTTATGTACGCAACACGTCATTTGACAACACCGGTACCATGGGTCAAGATTAATCTCGACCAATACATATACGATGGGGTTTTATTTATTTCGTTGGGGGTTTTATTTATTTCATTGCGGGTATATTAAACATCTAAAAATGAACCATTAAAATTGAATTACTAACAACGAACTGCTAACTACGGACTAAGGAATTATTCAAAGTATTAAAAGTATAACAAGTATATATATGTGACGTTTGTTTAAAAAGAAAAGGTATTGATATATTATATATGGATAGGTTCGTGATATCAACCGGAGACCAAGTCAAATTATATATATATCTTCAAGACGAAAGTGAGTATATAGTCCCACTTTTAAACTCTAAATATTTCGGGATGAGAATACATGTATTTTATGTTTTACGTTATGGACACAAGTAACTGAAAAATATATTCTACGTTGAGTTGTACCACTGGCATACTTCCCTGTAGCTTGGTAACTGTTATTTACAGCGGTATTGTAAACGCGAATCCTGTTGATAGATCTATCGGGCCTGACAACCCCAACCGGACTGGACGACCAGTATTCAACGGTTGCACAGTACTTCGTTTCGTGACTACACTTGGTACGGTGTAGTAAGATTTCATAATAAAGGGAATATGCGACGTGATTAAATGTTAAGTATGGTTACCAAGTGCTCAACCACTTAGAATATTTTTATTAGACTGTTTATATACGAAATCTTGTGGTCTATATATATATATTGCTGCCGGCATTAAACCTATATCTCACCAACTTTATGTTGACCTTTTAAAACATGTCTATTCTCAGGTGATTACTAAAGCTTCCGCTGCATTATGTTGAATTTGAGCAGGATCTTGCGTACGCATATTTGTGTCAAAAATAAAACTGCATACCCAAGGATTTGTGTTGTAAAATATGCTCGAAATCGTGTTGTTATCATTATATGTAAAGTTTGTAAGTCGAAGATTATCGCTAAACGATAATCATCTTTTTATTGTCTAAAGTTTGTAACAAAAATAATGGTTATGGTTTGTAATGTATAATATATGCAGTTTCTCTTTTAAAAATGTCGCATATAGAGGTCAATACCTCGCAATGAAATCATACGTTATCTAACACGTTCTTATGGTTAAGGACGGGTTATGACATAATTGATCTCTCTCAAGTTTCATCTTCAAGTTCTAAGTGTTCTTCATAAATTCCATAAGTATAGTTTCATAAAAATCAAGAATACTTCCAAGTTTGCAAGTCTACTTACAAGCTTTCTAATCCATTCCAAGTAATCATCTAAGATCAAGGAACCTTTGTTATTTACAGTAGGTTATCTTTCTAATTCAAGGTAATATTCATATTCAAACATTGATTCAATTTCTATAACTATAATAATCTTATTTCGAGTGAAAATCTTACTTGAACTGTTTTCGTGTCATGATTCTGCTTCAAGAACTTTCAAGCCATCCAAGGATCCTTTGAAGCTAGATCCATTTTTCTTATTTCCAGTAGTTTTATCCAGAAAACTTGAGGTAGTAATGATATTCATAACATCATTCAATTCATACATATAAAGCTATCTTATTCGAAGGTTTAAACTTGTAATCACTAGAACATAGTTTAGTTAATTCTAAACTTGTTCGCAAACAAAAGTTAATCCTTCTAACTTGAATTTTAAAATCAACTAAATGCATGTTCTATATCTATATGATATGCTAACTTAATGATTTAAAACCTGGAAACACGATGAACACTATAAAATCGAATATACGCCGTCGTAGTGAATCCGGGGGCTGTTTTGGTTTGGATAATTAAAAACTATGATAAACTTTGATTTAAAAGTTGTTCTTCTGGGAAAATGATTTTTCATATGAACATGAAACTATATCCAAAAATCTTGGTTAAACTCAAAGTGAAAGTATGTTTTTCAAAATGGTCATCAAGATGTCGTTCTTTCGACGGAAATGACTACCTCTTTAGTAATTGACATGTAACTTAAATTTCTGACTATAAACCTATACTTTTTCTGTTTAGATTCTTAAATTAGAGTTCAATATGAAACCATAGCAATTTGATTCACTCAAAACGGATTTAAAATGAAGAAGTTATTGGTAAAACAAGATTGGATATTTTTGATCTTTTTAGCTACGGGAAATGTTTAACAAATCTATACAAATCATATCCTAGCTAACTTATATTGTATTATACATGTATTCTAATATATTATGTAATCTTGGGATACCATAGACACGTATGCAAATGTTTTGACATATCATATCGACCCATGTATATATATTATTTGGAACAACCATAGACACTCTATATGCAGTAATGTTGGAGTTAGCTATACAGGGTTGAGGTTGATTCCAAAAATATATATACTTTGAGTTGTGATCTAGCCTAAGACATGTATATACTGAGTTGTGGATTGATTCAAGATAATATATATCGATTTATTTATGTACATCTAACTGTGGACAACTAGTTGTAGGTTACTAACGAGGACAGCTGACTTAATACACTCAAATCTTTAAAACATAATAAAAATGGTTGTAATTATATTTTGATCATACTTTGATATATATGTACATATTTGTATAGGTTCGTGAATCGATCCGTGGCCAAGTCTTATTTTCGAGGAAGGAAATATCTGTGAAAGTGAGTTATAGTCCCACTTTTAAAATCTAATATTTTTGGGATGAGAATACATGCAGGTTTTATAAATGATTTACAAAATAGACACAAGTACGCGAAACTACATTCTATGGTTGAATTATCGAAATCGAATATGCTCCTTTTTATTAAGTCTGGTAATCTAAGAATTAGGGAACAGACACCCTAATTGACGCGAATCCAAAAGATAGATCTATTGGGCCTAACAAACCCCATCCAAAGTACCGGATGCTTTAGTACTTTGAAATTTATATCATATTCCAAGGGTGTCCCGAAATGATGGGGATATTCTTATATATGCATCTTGTTAATGTCGGTTACCATGTGTTCACCATATGAATGATTTTTATCTCTATGTATGGGTTGTGTATTGAAATATGAAATCTTGTGGTCTATTTTTACGATTTGATATATATAGGTTAAACTTATAACTCACTAACATTTTTGTTGACGTTTAAAGCATGTTTATTCTCAGGTGAATACTAAGAGCTTCCGCTGTTGTATACTAAAATAAGGACAAGATTTGAAGTCCATGTTTGTATGATATTGTGTAAAAACTGCATTCAAGAAACATATGTCGATGTAATATATTTCTATTGTAAACCATTATGTAATGGTCGTGTGTAAACAGTATATTTTAGATTATCATTATTTGATAATCTACGTAATGTTTTTAAAATCTTTATTGATAAAATAAAGGTTATGGTTGTTTTAAAAATGAATGCAATCTTTGAAAAACGTCTCATATAGAGGTCAAAACCTCGCAACGAAATCAATAAATATGGAACGTTTATAATCAATATGAACGGGACATTTCAGTTGGTATCCGAGCGTTGGTCTTAGAGAACCGGAAAATTTGCATTAGTGTGTCTTATCGAGTTTGTTAGGATGCATTAGTAAGTCTGAACTTCGACCGTGTTTTCTTTAAAAATGATTGCTTAACATTTTTGTTGGAAACTATAAATATTATGTGATATATTAATCTCTTAACATGTTTGATATTGTGTGATAGATGTCTACCTCTAGCACAAATCCCATTGACTCACCTAATAATAACGAAGAGTCGAATATATATTGGCAAGATTCACAAGTTCCCGAAGAACCGGAAGAAGAGGAAACGGAACTGGAAAAAGAGGAATCTGAAGAAGAGGAACCAGAAGAAGAGGAACCGAAAGAAGAAGAGGTTCCGGAGGGGAGAATAGTAGGAACCACAGAAAACCGGTCAAACAAAAGAAAATCCTCAATCAATGGACCAAAGTTAATAATGGTCAATGGTGTTTCCGCTAAGGAAGCAAAATATTGGGAAAATTACCAATTTTTTGATGAATCGGATCCTGATGAGGATTCCGATGATGTTATAGAAATTACCCTGACCCAATTTAATGAGGCAAAATAAAATAATAATGGAAAAGGCATCAAAATAGAGAAATCTGATTCCGACCCCGATGAACTTTATATGTACCGTCAACACCCGTATTTTCAATATCGTGACAATAACCCGAGAACCTCTTAACCACCAGGTTCTTCTAAACCAATGTCGAAAACGATGACTCGTATTAGAGGAACATCATATATCCCTAGAAGATTAGGAAAAAGAACCAAGTCCGAAGAAGAAGAAGAAACCAATGATTCAGATTAGAGGGGTGTGAGCATGTTGTGTAATAAATGTATTGTAGTGTGCTTATACTTTTATGTTCTATGTAAAAATTGCTTGTATTGTTTGTTATTACGAATCTAATCCTTGTCTATTTTACAGTATAAAAACAAAATGGACTTTAAGGGTAGACAACCGAATATTTTAGAAGACCTACCAGAGGATATGATTGAGGAAATCTTGTCTAGAGTCGGTCAGAATTCATCAGCGCATTTAGTTATGGCGAAATTAACTTGTCAAAAATTTGAAAGACTTTCCAGAAATGCCTTAGTTTATAAAAGGCTTTCCTTTGATAGGCGGGGTATATCACATTGGGTAGACTTTAAGTTACGTCGTGTTTTCTTTAAAGCGTTAAATGTGGGGAACCCAAATGCAATTTTACGCTACGGGTTAAGAACCTATTTTGACTCAACATATCCCAACATAAGATTTCGTGAATTAGAAAGAGCTTCTAACATGCAACATAAAGAAGCATGTTATGCTTACGGGTTAGTGATGTTCGCTTCTTACCAAAGTGAGAAAAAGAACATCGGATTGCAGCTTTTAAATAAAACTTTCCCACAAGTGACGGACTCAGTAGTTGGGGTGAGAAACAAGGTTTTTAGATTATTACGGGGCTGTTGGACATTACGAAACCCTCGTCCTTTTGACGACATTACAAAATGCTGCCTAGCCAATGGTCATAACGGTTATTTTCCAGAAGACCAAGGATGGGAAGTCGTCTTAGTAAAACCAGAATGCATGACTTGTTTCTGGACTTATGAATTACGTGTCTTTATTTCCTTTGCTGAACAACTCGCGTATTAACTAGATTTATCTTCAAAACTGTCCTGTATCATAGTGTACTATATTTCATGTTATATGTAATATAGCGAAGTTGTAAGTTTGAAGAATATTTGTATGTGATATATTATTATAATCAATTTTTCATATGGAATTGCAGTAGTTGAATTGTATATTAGCTACTAAGTATGAACTTAACGGGCAGGTAGTACCCGAATTTAAACTTATAAAACGCTAATATGAAGAAAAAGCTTTTATAAATGAGTTCATATTATGCTACGAGATACTACTGACTACTCTTGATATTCTGTATGATTAACTTGTTTCATTTGACTATTTTGAAGGAAATGGCACCGACTACTCGACACACCTTGAATATGAGCGAAGAGGAATTTCGTGCCTTTCTTGCTTTAAACATAGCCGCAGTACAGGCCGCGCTACGTACCAACAATAATTCTGAATCTAGCAATACAGCTAACGGCGCAAGAAATCGTGTAGGATGCTCCTACAAGGAATTCACTGCCTGCAAACCTTCAGAATTTGATGGGACCGAAGGACCAATCGGATTGAAACGGTGGACCGAGAAAGTTGAATCGGTGTTTGCCATAAGTAAGTGTGCTGAAGGAGACAAAGTGAAGTACGCTACGCATACCTTCACAGGTATTGCGTTAACATGGTGGAATACCTATCTAGAGCAAGTGGGACAAGATGCTGCTTACGCGTTACCGTGGTCAGCATTCAAGCACTTGATGAACGAGAAGTACCGTCCGAGAACCGAGGTCAATAAGCTCAAGTCAGAACTTAGAGGGTTACGAACACAGGGATTCGATATTACTTCGTATGAAAGATGATTCACAGAATTGTGCCTATTGTGTCTGAGAGCGTTCGAAGATGAGGAAGAGAAGATCGACGCGTTTGTGAAAGGGTTACCGGAGAGAATCCAAAAAGATATAAGTTCACACGAGCCTGCCTCCATACAAAAGGCATGTAGAATGGCTCACAAACTAGTGAACCAGATTGAGGGAAGAATTAAAGAACAAGCGGCCGCAGAGGCCAACGTGAAGCTAGTCAAAAGAAAATGGGAGGAAAACGGTGATAAGATTCACCAAAACAACAACAACTATCCCAACAATCGCAACATCAATCGCAACCATAACAAACGGCAAAACAACAACAACAACAACAACAACAACAACAACAACAACTACAACAATCATCCCAACAACAATAACAACCGCAACAACAACAACAATTAGAAGCAGCTATGCCAAAGGTGTGAAAAGTATCACTCGGGGTTCTGCACCAAATTTTGCAACAAGTGTAAAATAAATGGTCATAGCACGGTGAAGTGTGAGGTCTACGGACTAGGGGTTAACAGAACGAAAGGAACAAATGGTGTCGAAACGAGTAATGGCGGAGCAAGTAGTGTCGGAGCAAGTTATGCCAATGTAGTTTGTTATAAATGTGGAAAACCGGGCCACATTATTAGAAATTGCCCAAACTAGGAGAACACGAATGGACAAGGCCGCGGAAGAGTTTTCAATATTAATGCGGCAGAGGTACAGGAAGACCCGGAGCTTGTTACGGGTACGTTTCTTTTTAACAATAAATCTGCTTACGTTTTAGTTGATTCGGGTGCTGATAGAAGCTATATGAGTAGAGATTTTTGTGCTAAATTAAGTTGTCCATTGACGCCGTTGGATAGTAAATTTTTACTCAAATTAGCAAACGGTAAATTAATTTCAGCAGATTATATAAGCCAGAATCGAGAAATTAAACTGGGTAGCGAAATATTTAAGATTGATTTGATACCAGTAGAGTTAGGGAGTTTTGATGTAATAGTTGGCATCGACTGGCTGAAGGAGATGAAAGCAGAGATCGTATGTTACAAAAATGCAATTCGCATTGTACGAGAAAAAGGAGAACCCTTAATGGTGTACGGAGAAAAGGGCAACACGAAGCTACATCTTATTAGTAATTTGAAGGCACAAAAACTAATAAGAAAAGGTTGCTATGCTGTTCTAGCACACGTCGAGAAAGTACAAACTGAAGAAAAGAGCATCAATGATGTTCCCGTCGCAAAAGAATTTTCTGATGTATTTCCGAAAGAATTACCGGGACTACCTCCACATCGATCTGTTGAATTTCAAATAGATCTTGTACCAGGAGCTGCACCAATACCTCGTGCTCCTTACAGACTCGCACCCAGCGAGATGAAAGAATTGCAAAGCCAACTGCAAGAACTATTAGAACGTGGTTTCATTCGACCAAGCACATCACCATGTGGAGCTCATATTTTGTTTGTCAAGAAGAAGGATGGTACATTTAGGTTGTGTATTGACTACAGAGAGTTGAATAAACTTACCATCAAAAACCGTTATCCACTATCGAGAATTGATGACTTATTTGATCAACTACAAGGCTCGTCGGTTTATTCGAAAATCGATTTACATTCCGGATATCATCAAATGCGAGTAAAGGAGGATGATATTCCAAAAACTGCTTTTAGGACACGTTATGGTCATTACGAGTTTATGGTTATGCCGTTTGGATTGACTAACGCACCAGATGTGTTCATAGACCTTATGAACTGAGTGTGTGGGCCATATCTTGACAAGTTTGTCATTGTTTTCATCGATGACATACTTATTTACTCAAAGAATGATCAAGAGCACGAAGAACATTTGAGAAAAGTGCTAGAAGTATTGAGGAAAGAAAAACTGTACGCTAAGTTTTCATAGTGTGCATTTTGGTTGGAAGAAGTTCAATTCCTCGGTCACATAGTGAACAAAGAAGGTATCGAGGTGGACCCGGCAAATATCAAAACCGTTAAAAAGTGGGAAACCCCAAAAACTCCGAAGCATATACGTCAATTTTTATTATTGGCTGGTTACTACAGAAGATTCATCCAAGATTTCTCCAAAATAGCAAACCCTTGACTGCATTAACGCATAAAGGGAAGAAATTTGAATGGAAGGATGAACAAGAGAAGGCGTTTCAGTTATTGAAGAAAAAGTTAACTACGGCACCTATATTGTCATTGCCCGAAGGGAATGATGATTTTGTGATTTATTGTGACGCATCAAAGCAAGGTCTCGGTTGTGTATTAATGCAACAAACGAAGGTGATTGCTTATGCGTCTAGACAATTGAAGATTCACGAGCAAAATTATACAACTCACGATTTGGAATTGGGTGCTGTTGTTTTTGCATTAAATACTTGGAGGCGTTATTTATATGGGGTCAAAAGTATTATATATACCGACCACAAAAGTCTCCAACATATATTTAATCAGAAGCAACTGAATATGAGACAACGCAGGTGGATTGAACTGTTGAATGATTATGATTTTGAGATTCGATACCACCCGGGGAAGGTGAATGTGGTAGCCGACGCTTTGAGTAGAAAGGACAGAGAACCTATACGGGTAAAAGCTATGAATATAATTATTTGTACTAACCTTACTACTCAAATAAAGGAGGCGCAACAGGGGGTTGTAAAAGAAGGAAAGTTGAAGAATGAGATACCCAAAGGATCAGAGAAACATCTTAATATTCGGGAAGACGGAACCCGATATAGGGCTGATAGAATTTGGGTACCAAGATTTGGAGATGTGAGAGAAATGGTACTTAAAGAAGCACATAAAACCAGATATTCAATACATCCCGGAGAGGGAAAGATGTATAAAGATCTCAAGAAACACTTTTAGTGGCCGGGTATGAAAGCCGATATTGCTAAATATGTTGGAGAATGTTTGACGTGTTCTAAGGTCAAAGCTGAACATCAGAAACCATCAGGTCTACTACAACAACCTGAAATCCCGGAATGGAAATGGGAAAACATTACCATGGATTTCATTACTAAATTGCCAAGGACTGCAAGTGGTTATGATACTATTTGGGTAATAGTTGATCATCTCACCAAGTCAGCACACTTCCTGCCAATGAGAGAAGATGATAAAATGGAAAAGTTGGCGAGATTGTATTTGAAGTAGGTTGTCTCCAGACATGGAATACCCATCTCTATTATCTCTGATAGGGATGGTAGATTTATTTCAAGGTTCTGGCAGACGTTGCAACAAGCATTGGGGACTCGTCTAGACATGAGTACTGCCTATCATCCACAAACTGATGGGCAGAGCGAAAGGATGATACAAACGCTTGAAGACATGCTACGAACATGTGTTATTGATTTCGGAAACAGTTGGGATCGACACCTACCGTTAGCAGAATTTTCCTACAACAATAGTTATCATTCTAGTATTGAGATGGCGCCGTTTGAGGCACTTTATGGTAGAAAGTGCAGGTCTCCAATTTGTTGGAATGAAGTGGGGGATAGACAGATTACGGGTCCGGAGATAATACAAGAAACTACCGAGAAAATCATCCAAATTCAACAACGATTGAAAATCGCCCAGAGTCGACAAAAGAGCTACGTGGACAGTAAAAGAAAAGATATGGAGTTTGAAATTGGAGAAATGTTCATGCTTAAGGTTTCACCTTGGAAAGGCGTTGTTCAATTTGGTAACAGGGGAAACTTAATCGAAGGTACATTGGACCATTCAAGATTATAGATCCTATCGGACCAGTAGCTTACCAACTGGAGCTACCTCAATAACTCGTGGCTGTACATAACACTTTCCATGTCTCGAATTTGAAGAAATGTTTTGCTAAAGAAGATCTCACTATTACGTTGGACGAAATCCAAATCAATGAAAAACTTCAATTCATTGAAGAACCCGTCGAAATAATGGATCGTGAGGTTAAGAGACTTAAGCAAAACAAGATACCGATTGTTAAGGTTCGATGGAATGCTCGTAGAGGACCTGAGTTCACCTGGGAGCGTGAAGATCAGATAAAGAAGAAATACCCGCATCTATTTCCAGAAGATTCGTCAACACCTTCAACAGCTTAAAATTTCGGGACGAAATTTATTTAACGGGTAGGTACTGTAGTGACCCGAACTTTTCCATGTTTATATATATTAATTGAGATTGATATTTACATGACTAAATGTTTCCAACGTGTTAAGCAATCAAACTTGTTAAGACTTGATTAAATGAAATAAGTTTCATATAGACAATTGATCACCCAAGTTGACCGGCGATTCACGAACGTTACAAAATTGTAAAAACTACATGTTGTGGTATATATAGACATATATATATTGAAATGTCCCGTTCATATCGAATATAAACATCACGTATTCATTGGTGTCATTGCGAGGTATTGACCTCTATATGTGACATTTTTTAAAAATCTGCATACGTTTTTATGATACAAACCATAATCTTTATTATAACCAAAGGCTTAAACAACATTATAATGATTATCGTTTAACGATAATCTTAGTCTTACAAACTTTACATTTGATAATAACAATACGATTTCCAACATATTTCACATTACAAATCTTCCGATATGCAATTTTATTTTTGACACAAATATGCATACTCCAAATCTTGCTTAAATTCGACATAATGCAGCGGAAGCTTTTAATTATCACCTGAGAATAAACATGCTTAAAATATCAACATAAAGTTGGTGAGATATAGGTTTAATGCTAGCGGCATTATAAATATAGACCACAAGATTTAATATACAAAAACGTTTTAATAAAAAATATTCTAAGTGGTTGAGCACTTGATAACCATACTTAACATTTAATCAACGTCGTATATTCCCTTTATTATGAAATCTTACTACACCGTACCAAGTGTAGTCACCGAAACGAAGTACTGTGCAACCGTTGAATACTGGTCGTCCAGTCCGGTTGGGGTTGTCAGGCCCGATAGATCTATCAACAGGATTCGTGTTTACAATACCTCATGTAAATAGTAGTTACCAAGTTACAGGAAAGTATGCCAGTGGTACAACTCAACGTAGAATATATATTTTTAATCACTTGTGTCCATAACGTAAATCATAAAATGCATGTATTCTCATCCCGAAATATTTAGAGTTTAAAAATGGGACTATATACTCACTTTTGCCTTGAAGATATTTAACACGACTTGGTCTCCGATAGATATCACGAACCTAACCATATATATAATATATCAACATATTTTCTTTTCAATTAATCGTTACATATATACTTATAATACTTTTAATATCTATTAGTCCGTAGTTAGCAGTCCGATGTTAGTGGTCCACAATTAGTTGCTCAATAAAATAAATAAAGACCCCATTGTATTCGTATTGATCAGAATTAATCTCGACCCATAGTACCATGTTGTCAAATGACGTGTTGTGTACATAAAGTACCGTGTTGTCAAATGACGTGTTGCGTACAATCATGAGGTCTTATAATTAATCTTCTCGTGTTGTTTACGGGTGGTCCTGAAATATGTAAAATCAAATCATAAGTAAATATATATAAAATATCATATTAATTAGCAAAGATATGATTAGTTTAGTTTTACTCCAATTAATTTCGTAGCTAAACTAGCTTCGGATACCCAATTTTGTTTTAGCCGTAGTTTATTCAATATAACTCCGTTTTTGTTGGTTCAACTTGCCGCTTCCTTGGATAGAGCCATTATTTATGAATATGAACAGTAAATACCTTACTTTGTATTTTAAATCATAGGTTATAGGTCAAACTTTGGTGAATCTTATGAAAGTGATCATTTCCGTCGTAAAAACAACATCTAGATGATCATTTTTACAAAAATACTTACACTTTGAGTTACACCATGAGATTTTTATATATTACCATATTCATAAGAAATATCATTTTTCCAGAATATAAACTTCCAATTCAAAGTTTAAGATGGTTTTTAATTATCCAACCCAAAACAGCCCCCGGTTGCACTCCCACGACGTAAATTCAGTTTTAAGGTGTTCTTTGTAAAATAAAGTTGTATCTTGTTAAGTTAGCATATCATTATGATATATTACAGGTCTTAAAGTGTTTTAAAAGTCAAGTTAGAAGGATCTATTTAGTTTGCGAACAAGTTTGAAATCATTCAAACTATGTACTTGTTGTTATAATTTGTAACTCAAAATAAGATAGCTATATGAATATGAATCGAATAAGATTATGAATAAGGTTACTACCTCAAGTTACTTGGATAAAGCTAATGGAAAGGAAGTATAACTCTTGATCCTAAAGAGTGGTGAAGTTGGATTGAAAGATTGGAAGTAATATTGCAACTTCTTGATTCTAGGTTGTTTTTATGATGATTAAAGCTTGTAATTGAAGCTAAATGATGGGGAAAATGCTTAGAGATGATCAAGTATTAAGTTAGGAGTGTTTTGAGAGAGAAATGGGAGTGTAAGTATGAGAAAATGGAATGAAGAAATGGTGTTCATGCATAAAAACGTTTTTAGTTTATAAAGAAAGAAAAGATTCCTAATTTTGTTTTCTTGCTAAATAATTCATGCTACTTGACAAATGGTTAGTTACACTTGTTCCTAAATCATTTAAGGCTGCTAAGGATGATAATTGATGTATATATACCAATAGTATATACATCTAGAAGCTGCGTACAATACGGTTACATATACCCTAGGTATACGTGTAGAAATCTAGAGGAAACGGAACGAGAATTCAAATATAGCTATCTTTTGTAAATATACTTATATTTTTTTATGTATATAAGCCCTTTAAAAGTGATTAAATACATATTTATATGATACTTGTATAAGCATTATAAGTTATAGGTATATATATGTCAAAGAACGTTACATATAGTTATCGTTTTGAAAACTTAAGTTAGTAGTCTCAAAGTATACTTATAACTCATTTTTATTATTATAGAATGATATGTTAAACCATTCTTAGATCATGTTAAATATGAATAAATACATATATATACACAATCATATAATTATCGTATGTTATATAGTTCGTGATATCATCGATCAAATTGGACGGTCAAACGTTGTGTAAAACCCTTTTCAAAAACACAAGACTCAACAATTTGGATTGTTTATCATGTTGGTAATGTTTAATTTATGTAAATATTAATCTCATATGTATAAAATGATCGAAAAAAATTCGGGTCGTTATAGTACCTACCCGTTAAATAAATTTCGTCCCGAAATTTTAAAGTTGTACCTATTTTGCGTTCTCGGGAAACAAATGTGGGTACTTTTGTTTCATCTGATCCTCTCGTTCCCAAGTAAACTCGGGACCCCTTCGAGCATTCCAACGAACCTTAACGATTGGTATGTTGCTCTGCTTGAGCTGTTTAACTTCACGGTCCATGATTTCGACTGGTTCTTCTATGAATTGTAGTTTCTCGTCGACTTGGATTTCTTCAAGGGGAATGGTGAGGTCTTTCTTTGCAAGACACTTCTTAAGGTTTGAGACGTGAAACGTATTATGCACTCCGGTGAGTTGTTGTGGTAACTCGAGTCGATAAGCTACCGGTCCAATGCGTTCGATGATCTTGAACGGGCCTACATACCTTGGGTTCAGTTTACCCCTTTTGCCGAAATGTATTACACCTTTCCAAGGTGACACCTTTAGCATAACCATGTCACCGATCTGAAACTCTAATGGTTTCCTTCAGACATCGGCGTAGCTCTTTTGGCGACTACGGGCTGTTTTCAATCTCTCCTTGATTTGTACTATCTTCTCAGTAGTTTCGTGTATGATATCGGGACCAGTTAATCGTCGATCTCCTACTTCATTCCAACAGATAGGGGATCTACACTTCCTTCCATACAGTGCTTCAAATGGTGCAGCTTTAATGCTCGCATGATAACTATTATTATACGAGAATTCTGCTAATGGTAGATATTTATCCCATCCGTTTCCAAAATCGATCACACATGCCCTGAGCATGTCTTCAAGAGTCTGAATTGTTCTTTCACTCTGCCCGTCAGTTTACGGATGATATACGGTGCTCATATCCAAACGAGTTCCCAGGGCCTCCTGTAGTGATTGCCAGAACTTTGATGTAAATCTACTATCACGATCGGATATAATGGAAATAGGTATTCCATGCCTTGAAACAATTTCCTTTATGTATAATCGTAATAGTTTCTCCATTCTATCCATTTCCTTTATAGGCAAGAAATGTGCAGATTTGTTGAGACGATCAACTATTACCCAAATGGTGTCATAGCCCCATGCAGGCTTGGGTAACTTTGTGATGAAATCCATGGTAATACCGTCCCACTTCCATTCTGGAATTTCTGGTTGTTGAAGTAACCCTGACGGCTTCTGGTGTTCTGCTTTGACTTTGGAACAAGTTAAACATTCCCCGACATATGTTGTAACGTCTGTCTTTAAATTTGGCCACCAATAATGCATCTTAAGATCTTGATACATCTTCCCAACTCCAGGATGTATCGAGTATCTTGTCTTATGTGCCTCGTTCAATATCAACTTCCTTAATCCACCCAACTTTGGTACCCAAATACATTTTGCAAAATATCGAATTCCATCTTCCCGTATAACGAGTTGCTTCTCATACTTCTTCATTATTTCATTTCCTATATTTTCTTTAGTAAGAGCTTCTCGTTGAGCCTCTTTGATTTGTGATTTGAGATTCATGCGAATTTTTATGTTCATCGCTCGTACTCGAATTGGCTCTCGTTCCTTTCTACTTAGAGCGTCAGCCACTACATTCGCTTTCCCGGGATGATAGCGAATCTCACAATCATAGTCGTTTATCAGCTCGACCCACCTACATTGCCTCATGTTCAGCTGTTTTTGATCGAAAATATGTTGAAGGCTTTTATGATCAGTAAACACAGTGCATTTAACCCCATATAAGTAGTGTCTCCATATTTTCAATGCAAACATAACTGCTCCCAGTTCTAGATCATGCGTCGTATAATTTCGCTCATGAATCTTCAATGGTCGGGATGCGTACGCAATAACTTTCCTTCGTTGCATAAAGACGCAACCAAAACCTTGTTGCGAAGCGTCACAATATATCTCAAACTCATCGTTCCCTTCAGGTAACGATAAAATAGGCGCCGTAGTCAACTTCTTCTTCAGTAATTGAAATGCACTCTCCTGCTCAGAGGTCCATTCGTACTTCTTCCCTTTTTGCGTTAACGCTGTCAATGGTTTAGCTATTCGGGAAAAATCTTGAATAAACCTTCTATAATAACCGGCTAAGCCCAAAAATTGACGTATTTGTGTTGGTGCCTTAGGAGTCTCCCATTTTTCAATGGCCTCAATTTTAGCTGGATCAACCTGAATTCCTTTGCTACTAACAACGTGGCCAAGAAATTGCACTTCTTTCAACCAAAACGCACACTTAGAAAATTTGGCATATAACTGTTCTTTTCTTAACAATTCTAATACCAACCTTAAATGCTGCTCATGTTCTTTCTCATTTTTGGAATAGATGAGAATATCGTCAATGAAAACGATAACGAACTTATCTAAATACGGACTACAAACTCGATTCATGAGGTCCATGAATATAGCTGGCGCATTCATCAATCCAAACGACATGACCAAAAATTCGTAATGACCGTAGTGTGTCCGAAAAGCAGTTTTCGGAATATCTTCTTCTTTGACGCGTAGTTGATGATAGCCCAATCTTAGGTCGATTTTTGAGTAAACACATGATCCTTGTAGTTGATCAAATAAGTCGTCAATTCTCGGTAGTGGATACCGATTCTTGATAATTAACTTATTTAATTCACGATAATCTATACACATTCGGAAGGATCCATCTTTCTTCTTGACGAATAAAATCGGAGCTCCCCACGGTGAAGTGCTCGGTTAAATGAAACCACAATCCAGTAATTCTTGTAACTGGCTTTGTAACTCTTTCATCTCAGATGGTGCAAGTCAATATGGAGCACGAGCCACTAGTGCAGCTCCTGGTACTAGATCTATTTGAAATTCTACAGATCTAAATGGAGGTAATCCCAGCAACTCTTCTGGAAAGACTTTAGGAAAATCTCTTGCCACAGGCACGTCGTTGATGCTCTTCTCTTTCTCTTTTGTTTCGACTTTATTAACATGTGCTAAGATAGCATAGCACCCTTTCTTCAAGCACTTTTGGGCTTTCAAACAGCTAATGAGTTTTAGCTTTGAGTTACCCTTCTCTCCATAAATCATTACCGGCATTTTATCCTTACGAGAAATGCGAATTGCCTTCTTGGCACACACAACTTCAGCTCCTATTTTGGACATCCAGTCCATGCCGACTATTACATCAAAAATTCCTAATTCTACGGGTATCAAATCAATTTTAAACGTTTCTCCGGCTAAATTTATTTTACAATCACGGCAAATTTTATCGGCTTTAATTAGTTTACCATTAGCTAACTCAATCATGTACTTAGCATCTAGAGGTAATGATGAACAATTCAATTTAGCGTAAAAGTCTCTACATACATTACTTTTATCAGCACCAGTATCAAATATAATAGATGCTGATAAGTTATTAATGATAAACGTACCCGTAACAAGCTCCGGGTCTTCACACGCCTCTCTAGCATTAATAATAAATGCTCTTCCA
The DNA here is from genome assembly GCF_046630445.1 of Rutidosis leptorrhynchoides. Taxonomy (NCBI): domain Eukaryota; kingdom Viridiplantae; phylum Streptophyta; class Magnoliopsida; order Asterales; family Asteraceae; genus Rutidosis; species Rutidosis leptorrhynchoides. The sequence continues at coordinate 462,008,021 of NC_092334.1, forward strand.
CGTGCATATCCGTTATTCTTCTCTGGATTCGGGCACTGGCTCTTATAATGACCCTGTTTCCCACACCCATAACAAGTAACAATGGCCAAAGCAGTTCTATTTGCATTGGTGGCAGGAGTCTTAGTGCCATTTGTATTTGTAACAGGAATCCTACAATCTTCAGCAAGATGACCCCTTCGATTACAATTATCGCACACCACATTACAATAACCAGAGTGATGTTTGTGGCATCTGTTACATAAAGGATTTCGTCCCTTGTAACCTGAGCTTGAACCACTACCCGCACCTTGCTTGGTTTCTTGTTTCTTGTTGGATTGTTGATGATTACCTTCCCACTTTCTTTTGTTTTCCGATGTCTTGGCATCGGTGTTCTTATCTAAAATAATCTGGTCCATCAACTCGTTTGCCATAGTGATGGCTTCATGAATAGTCTTGGGTTTCGATGCTGTAACATTTGCCTTGACATTTTTAGGCAAACCATCTTTGTACAGTTCTATCTTCCGTTCTTCTGTTGGTACCAATTCGGGACATAGCAAAGCTAATTCCATGAATCACTGATTGTAGTTGGTGAGTTCAGTACCAACAACTTTCAGGCTTCGTAGTTCAGCTTCCAACTTCCTAACCTCGTTCCTTGGACAATACTCGTTGATTAGCATTGTTTTGAATTCTTCCCATGGAGTATCATAAGCTACATCTCCTCCTACGGCCTTCACATAGTTTTTCCACCACGTGAGTGCACTATCTTGTAAGGTGCACGATGCATACTTGGTCATGTCCTTCTCAATACAACCACTGATTTTAAACACAAACTTAATCTTTTCGATCCACTGGGTTAAACCGATCGGTCCTTCTGTTCCACTGAATGATGAGGGCTTGTGTAACAACCTGTCCTTATCCATCTGGACGAAGTCATCAACATTTGGTCCCATTGCGATGATCGACTCCAAGTAATGTCCTTAAATTGAGCAAATGCACAGCGGAAGACTTAATTCGTACCTGAGAATAAACATGCTTTAAAGTGTCAACCAAAAGGTTGGTGAGTTCATAGGTTTATCATAACAATCATTTCAATATTTTAATAGACCACAAGAATTCATATTCATAAACATTTCAATAAAAATATTCTAAGTTGTTGAGCACTTGGTAACCATACTTAACTATTAATCAAAGTCGCATATTCCCTTTATTATGAAATCTCACTACACTGTACCAAGTGTAGCCTACAAAACGAAGTACTGTGCAACCGTTGAATACTGGTCGTCCAGTCCGGTTGGGGTTGTCAGGCCCGATAGATCTATCAACAGGATTCGCGTTTACAATACCACAAGTAAATAGTAGTTACCAAGCTACATGGAAGTATGCTAGTGGTACAACTCAACGTAGAATATATTTTTAAGTACTTGTGTCTATTTCGTAAACATTTATAAAAGCAGCGCATGTATTCTCAGCCCAAAAATATATATTGCAAAAGCAATTAAAAAGGGAGTAAATGAAACTCACCATAATGTATTTTGTAGTAAAAATACATATGACGTCATTGAACAAGTGTAGGGTTGGTCTCGAATTCACGAACCTATATTGTTCATATATTTATTAACACACATAATTGTAATCGAACAATTTATATATATATATAAATTTATTAGTTATCATTTTTATATTAATAACCTATATGTTTCATATATTCATTTTATAAATAAAAATATAAATTTTTTTGTTATGTTATATGTATAAAATATTTTTGTATATATATGTATATGTATATGTATATATATATATATATATATATATATATATATATATATATATATATATATATATATATCGTTTGTTTGTTAAAATTATAATAATACCTAAATAATAATAGTGATGATAAAAATAATAATAATTATCATAGAGTTAAAAATAAAACTTTTAATATAAATGATAAAAATGATAACTTTAATAAAATGATAATTTTTAATAATAATGTTAATTTTAATAATAATGAATACTAATAATAACTATAAAAATAATGATTTTACTAATAATAATAATGATTCTAATATTTTTATTAATAACTATAATGATAATAATAATAATTACTAAATAAATAAATAACTACCTCAATGGAGTATTCCTTAAAAAACAAATATGCCCAAGTCCGGGTTTGAACCCGCGACGTCCCGCTAACCCATTTTATTTATCTGTCTCCATTTTCTTCCTTCTTCTTCCCTCTAAATACGATCGATCCTATTCCTAGTCATAATCACAATCTTATTCCTATTTTCATAATTGTATCATTAACGATTTCATAACCCTCGATCACCCTCATGTACATATCATCATCTCAATCATCATTTTCATAACTCATTAACATAATCATAATCCTAATCTTTATCATGATCATAACCATTATTTGTCTCGGTCATCTATCATTACCATACTAGTTTTCATCATCGTACAACATAATAATCTCATCTCTACACCATCGTGATCATCATCATATCATCATGATCTACTTCGTGATTTCAAAATCACGCACTCGTCAATATCTTTATATATCAATTATTATTTTAACTTCATAATTTCCTCAACTTATAATCTGATTAACTTGGGTCTCGGTTAATTTGGGTCTCGGTTTAGAAGACACGAGTATATGTCCCAACAACTCTCAAGCCCCATATCTAAAACTCACGGCCCAACTACTGAACAAAATCTCGGTCCAATAACTATTACAGCCCACAGGAAAAACGGGAGTCCAACCATATGAATAATTATACGGTCCAAATAATTTTATGTCTAGTTTGGTTATTTTACAGCTAATCCACTAACCATATACAGCTCATCATACAACAAAGTGTCCCTATCATTATCAATCAACAAACGCACTTGGTGACACTTTAATAATACCCACGCTTTGCATATTTAAATAAGTATTCAATTATGGTCATAAGCATTATCCTCACCATCATAGTTTTCACTGTTAACAGAAAAAGGAGCTAAATAGAAGCTGCTGTAGCAGATGCAACGTGAACAGAAGCATGAAATGAAGGTAACTGTAATAGTAGTAGTGTGAACAAGGATGGTGTGGTGGTTGCTGTGGGTCACGAAAAAAAAGAAGAAGGAGAGTGGTGATATAGTAGTGGCGATTTTGATGGTGTTAAATGGTGATTTTGCGGTGTTTTGACGAGTTGAAAACAGAAATAAAACACGAGCTAACAGCTGCAGTTTGTGGTGATTTAGTAGCTGCCAAAAACAGGAAACACGTGGTGTTCGGTTTACTAACCAGAAACAGAAAAAGAGTAGAAAGAAACATAGTGGTTGACGGTTGGTGTTCAATATTCAAAGGTGATGGTTTCGACAGAAATAGGAGAGAGAGGAAGAGAGAGAGAGAGAGAGGTGGTGGTTGTCGGGTGGCGAGTGGTGGTGTGTTGATGGTGTTTTCACAATGAAGAGGGTGTGGTTGTAGCAAGGATGACGAGGTGGTGATGGTGGAGTGATGAAAGTCTCGGTGGTTAATGGTTACAAGGTGATGGTCGAACTAAAACCAGTAATTGTATAATAATAGTGTCGGTTGTTCATGTTTGAAGAGGATGATGAAGGTGGCGAAAGTTTCAAGGTGTTGTGGTTATGGTGAGTGTTTAAGGATGAACCGAAATCAGGAAGCATGTAGTGATGAGTCGAGTTTGATGGTTTACAAGAAGAATATATCCATCTCTATATTTAGTTCAAGTATGCATGTATATATTTAGGTGTCAAGATGTAAGGAAACCTTAAGATTATTAAGTGGGTTGTCAAAACAAATAGAAGAATGGAAATTGGTTGTTTTTCTTCTCTATCCAATACAGCTACGATCAATTTATAACCGAAATGAGATAATTAATTCAACCATTGGAGCAGTAAACTTAATTGTTATTTAGTGTTAACGTTAGACAGTTCATCACGGGTTAACAGGAGATTGAAGAAAGTGAGAAACAGATAGATACATCCCATATATATATATCTGTATCCATATTTAAATAACTTATATATAGATATAATATTAATAATAATTATAATAATTAATAATGTAATAATCATTTATCAATAAGGAAACGTGTGAATTGAAAAGAAAATATCAACTAGACACAATTATCAGCCTCTTTCTACAGACAGTTTTTCCCAGAATATTATATCGTGTCAAAATATTAAATCGTATCGAGAATTTGGTTAAAAATTAGTCGAAATTTTCCGGGTCGTGACAGTACCTACCCGTTAAAGAAATTTCGTCCCCGAAATTTGATCGAGGTCGTCATGGCTAACACTAAAAATATTTTCATGATGAATATGAGTTGCTAAATAGAGTTTTATCATTATTGAGTAATATAGATAAAACGATTCGGTTAGGTGAAGCGTACGAGTGAAGCTGTCACAACAGATTGAGATAGAGATTTAACTTTTTGCTGTAGTCATGGTGGAATTTAGAAAATAAGGTGCGTCTTAACTTTTGACGTTGTCTTGGTTGAATTCCGGAATTCAAGGGATTAAAGAAAATCTTTAAAATCTAAAAGATTTGCCTCTTCGGCGAATAAGGAAATTAGGATCTCTCCAATTAAATGTGGAAATCTGTCTTGATTTCTTTGTCTAGTATTTCCACTATAAATAGACTTCTTTAGTTCCATTATTTTCGCCACTTCAATTCTTTCTTCTCGATCCATACTTTCAAACAATTGTGAAAATGCTTAATCCAGTTCTGATCGTTGTCCTCATCCTTACTATCGCAACATTCATTCTCCTTCTTCAACTTCCACAAGAGGAATCTACTTTCTTCTACTTCACCTTTGGGGTTATATTGTTTTTAATTCTCCCGTGTCTTTATGTTGCCATAAACATTGACATACACGGTTTGTAATTTATGTGTTGTTATCGGGCTTTATATTCTCCCTTATATTTCGAAGCTCTATGCTTTTGTTTTCTCTTCCCGACTTCAAGTCAAGCGAATAATGGTCCAGAATTCGTAAATATAGAAGTTCGAATGATTATAATGTTCTAGGCAAGAAGGAACATGATGGCACGATTTGATTTTTAAATTTATCAAAATTACTGAAGATAGAATTATCAAGAATATATTCTTCTTGATAAGTTCGGAGGTTATGTAGAATGAAAGAGTTATGTAACATGACACATGATGATGGTGTAATCTATTGTGAACCATCATCACATTTCATTAGAAACTCAGCATGATTTACTTTAATATAATCACGTTGGCCAAGTGCATTATATTATACTAACTCATGCTTCAGTTCCCAACATTTCTCCACAATTCATTCATAATTTATACTTGGATTTTACCGAAATTTCCAATATAATGGGATACTGGAAACACGAAGAGGTAGATAATTTCGGACAAGAATATTTATGTAAATATCCTCAGAAATATCAAAGATATTTATGATGATATTTTGAAATTTCTAAGTTCGAAGGTGAATGAAGAAAGATTTTCCGCAAGATTTTAACACGACTTTGGAGCAAGATAATCTCTAAAGATTTCATCGGATCCAGAATTACCTGGATTCTTTGAATATAGGATTTGGTATTTGTATTTGTTCTTTGTTTCCTTCACGGTGTGCTCAATCCGATTTTTAGTACCAAATTTTCTATCGAGCGTTCCCAACACTTCCTTCTTTATCATCAACTATTGGCCATTAAGACCATCTACAACATGCTACTTTATCAACATTTTCAAAGTTAACAGATCTGGGTCATCGGGTATCAAACTGAGGTGGTTTCAGGAGAATTGTGTTTTTAGATGATTAAACGCTGATGGTAATATGGTGAAATATAAAAGGTTCCCCAGTATCAATAAAGAGTACGCATATATATCAAGGTTATAATAAGGTTGTTTCGGATGAAAAGTCGGAATTGACTTGCTGGAGCTGTGACAAAATTGGCTAATTTGAAGAAGAATTGCAAAGTTATTTTGGGTAATAATAACACTAAAGAAATTAACACAGCTATGTGTTAAACGTTTATTCAGTTTCCGAGGGTTTTTCAGGTGCATAACTATATGCATCAACCTTTTCTTCCGTAGATGAAATGCGGCTGGTTCATCCTCTCGATCGAGGTGTTTTCAAGAATCATGAAAGATTTAAACGCAGATTCTAATCGTCAAGATACAAATGAGGTTTAAAATGAGATCAAGTGGCAAACTTGAAGAATTGTTTAGTTTCATATGTTATAATCAATATTTTAATTCATTTTAATTGTCCAATGTTATTAGTCCACAGTCGATAGTCCACAGTTAACAGTCCAGTAATATATATAGTTTATTATATTATATTCGAATTAATTAATACGTGTTGTGACCCGTATACATCTCAGACTCGATCACAACTCAAAGTATATATATTATTATAGAATCAACCTCAACCCTGTATAGAGAACTCGATCATTACTGCATATAGAGTGTCTATGGTGATTCCAAATAATATATATAGATGTGTCGATATGATATGTCAAAACCTTGTATACGTATCCCGATATTTAAAGTGCGTAAAATAAATACAGAAATTAAATGACGATAAATAAAATGCGTAAAGTAAATAACAGAAATTAAATGACAATAAATAAAATTGCGAGAATGTAAATTGCGATAATTAAATTGCGATAAATAAAGTGTAATCAGTTAGCTGGGAACAATTAGCTAGGAACAGTTAGCGTGGATTCTTAGCAAAATTTCTCATAGTTAATTTGTTTGTTTCTAACAAATTTTATTTTGTCAAATGTTTCCTTCATTAAGCCACTTGATTTTTGATAAATCAAAATCTAAATATGAAATTGGATGAATATGATTATTCTGCGGTGAATGGATACGTATATCTGTAGATGTAAACAGGATAGTAAATGACTGTTGAATCAGATTTGAAAGAATGTACAGTGTAACTTATCAATGTGAAATCTAAATATTCCTCGGGTATTACCTACCCGTTAAAATATTTTCACCATTAACAATTTGTACAAAAGAATTATTAATTACATTCTTTATGAAAACATATATACATATATATTTTCTTCAGATGTAATCATGGATTTAATGAGTCAATAAGATATTAAACTCATTTGATTTATCGTTAATACTAGATTACATAATCTCTAAAACTTTAGAAATTACGTAATCGCCATGTCGAGCGAAGATAATCGATGTAGAATGATATGTAGAACGATGATTATACTCGAGGTACAGAATGAGATGTCGAAGCTGGTGACGCGGATGTTGTTATTGGTGGTACTAGTGTTGTTGGTGCTGAGGCTGGTGATGTTACTGGTGTTGATGATACTGCTAGTGCTTCCAAATTGTGTACCGTGCTCTCTAAAGTTAACACTCGAGCTCGGAGTTCTTTAACTTCTTCTACTAACCCTGGTTGGTTATCAGTGTGAGGTAGAGATCGGATATCTTCTCTAGTTCCGTTAATGGTAGCCTCAAGACGAAAAATTCTTGCAAAAAGGGTATAAACGGTGTTGCGAACAGGTTCGCTGGTGAGCGGGTCAAGCACTCCGACGTTAGGTGGTAAGTTCGGCTCGTGATATGGAGTACCTTCTTCATTTCTCCATAGGGTAAGTATTTCGCGAACCCATCCCCACTTTCTAAAGAAATCACGGTAGTTGATCGGTTGGTGCGCTCCCGTCACGCTATCTTCGGAGTCAGAAGAACTTGGTCAATTCGTAGAGGCCATCGTACGCGATCACAGAAAATATTTTTGGTATGAAAAGCTTTGTGACAGCAAATGATAGTTGGATGGTATTCTCAATGCATAATATGCCTAGATATATATAGTACCAGGATCCCTTAAATTACGGAGAAATTTACGAAAGATATCAGGCAAAGTTTACCGTAATAGATACGCTAAGATATAAATTCGTCTATACACTATCTATGCAATAAAGGCAGTAAGGCATGTCTAGACTTAGGAATGATTAGCAGGAAATTTTTCCACTAGGAATGATATACAATACTTATAATATGCAGCTAAGGTCGAAGTCCAGACTCGCTAATGCATCCTAACAACTATCAGTTAGACACACTAATGCAAGACCTGGTTCGCTAGGACCAACGCTCTGATACCACCTGTAACAACCCGTCCTTATCCATCTGGATGAAGTCATCAACATTTGGTCCCATTGCGATGATCGACTCCAAGTAATGTCCTTAAATTGAGCAAATGCACAGCGGAAGACTTAATTCGTACCTGAGAATAAACATGCTTTAAAGTGTCAACCAAAAGGTTGGTGAGTTCATAGGTTTATCATGACAATCATTTCAATATTTTAATAGACCACAAGAATTCATATTCATAAACATTTCAATAAAAATATTCTAAGTTGTTGAGCACTTGGTAACCATACTTAACTATTAATCAAAGTCGCATATTCCCTTTATTATGAAATCTCACTACACTGTACCAAGTGTAGCCTACAAAATGAAGTACTGTGCAACCGTTGAATACTGGTCGTCCAGTCCGGTTGGGGTTGTCAGGCCCGATAGATCTATCAACAGGATTCGCGTTTACAATACCACAAGTAAATAGTAGTTACCAAGCTACAGGGAAGTATGCTAGTGGTACAACTCAACGTAGAATATATTTTTAAGTACTTGTGTCTATTTCGTAAACATTTATAAAAGCAGCGCATGTATTCTCAGCCCAAAAATATATATTGCAAAAGCAATTAAAAAGGGAGTAAATGAAACTCACCATAATGTATTTTGTAGTAAAAATACATATGACGTCATTGAACAAGTGTAGGGTTGGTCTCGAATTCACGAACCTATATTGTTCATATATTTATTAACACACATAATTGTAATCGAACAATTTATATATATATATAAATTTATTAGTTATCATTTTTATATTAATAACCTATATGTTTCATATATTCATTTTATAAATAAAAATATAAATTTTTTTGTTATGTTATATGTATAAAATATTTTTGTATATATATGTATATGTATATGTGTGTATATATATATATATATATATATATATATATATATATATATATATATATATCGTTTGTTTGTTAAAATTATAATAATACCTAAATAATAGTAGTGATGATAAAAATAATAATAATTATCATAGAGTTAAAAATAAAACTTTTAATATAAATGATAAAAATGATAACTTTAATAAAATGATAATTTTTAATAATAATGTTAATTTTAATAATAATGAATACTAATAATAACTATAAAAATGATGATTTTACTAATAATAATAATGATTCTAATATTTTTATTAATAACTATAATGATAATAATAATAATTACTAAATAAATAAATAACTACCTCAATGGAGTATTCCTTAAAAAAAAAATATGCCCAAGTCCGAGTTTGAACCCGCGACGTCCCGCTAACCCATTTTATTTATCTGTCTCCATTTTCTTCCTTCTTCTTCCCTCTAAATACGATCGATCCTATTCCTAGTCATAATCACAATCTTATTCCTATTTTCATCATTGTATCATTAACGATTCTATAACCCTCGATCACCCTCATGTACATATCATCATCTCAATCATCATTTTCATAACTCATTAACATAATCATAATCCTAATCTTTATCATGATCATAACCATTATTCGTCTCGGTCATCTATCATTACCATACTAGTTTTCATCATCGTACAACATAATAATCTCATCTCTACACCATCGTGATCATCATCATATCATCATGATCTACTTCGTGATTTCAAAATCACGCACTCGTAAATATCTTTATGTATCAATTATTATTTTAACTTCACAATTTCCTCAACTTATAATCTGATTAACTTGGGTCTCGGTTAATTTGGGTCTCGGTTTAGAAGACACGAGTATATGGCCCAACAACTCTCAAGCCCCATATCTAAAACTCACGGCCCAACTACTGAACAAAATCTCGGTCCAATAACTATTACAGCCCACAGGAAAAACGGGAGTCCAACCATATGAATAATTATACGGTCCAAATAATTTTATGTCTAGTTTGGTTATTTTACAGCTAATCTACTAACCATATACAGCTCATCATACAACAAAGTGTCCCTATCATTATCAATCAACAAACGCACTTGGTGACACTTTAATAATACCCATGCTTTACATATTTAAATAAGTATTCAATTATGGTCATAAGCATTATCCTCACCATCATAGTTTTCACTGTTAACAGAAAAAGGAGCTAAATAGAAGCTGCTGTAGCAGATGCAACGTGAACAGAAGCATGAAATGAAGGTAACTGTAATAGTAGTAGAGTGAACAAGGATGGTGTGGTAGTTGCTGTGGGTCACGAAAAAAAAGAAGAAGGAGAGTGGTGATATAGTAGTGGCGATTTTGATGGTGTTAAATGGTGATTTTGCGGTGTTTTGACGAGTTGAAAACAGAAATAAAACATGAGCTAACAGCTGCAGTTTGTGGTGATTTAGTAGCTGCCAAAAATAGGAAACACGTGGTGTTCGGTTTACTAACCAGAAGCAGAAAAAGAGCAGAAAGAAACATAGTGGTTGACGTTGGTGTTCAATATTCAAAGGTGATGGTTTCGACAGAAATAGGAGAGAGAGGAAGAGAGAAAGAGAGGTGGTGGTTGTCGGGTGGCGAGTGGTGGTGTGTTGATGGTGTTTTCACAATGAAGAGGGTGTGGTTGTAGCAAGGATGACGAGGTGGTGATGGTGGAGTGATGAAAGTCTCGGTGGTTAATGGTTACAAGGTGATGGTCGAACTAAAACCAGTAATTGTATAATAATAGTGTCGGTTGTTCATGTTTGAAGAGGATGATGAAGGTGGCGAAAGTTTCAAGGTGTGGTGGTTATGGTGAGTGTTTAAGGATGAACCGAAATCAGGAAGCATGTAGTGATGAGTCGAGTTTGATGGTTTACAAGAAGAATATATCCATCTCTATATTTAGTTCAAGTATGCATGTATATATTTAGGTGTCAAGATGTAAGGAAACCTTAAGATTATTAAGTGGGTTGTCAAAACAAATAGAAGAATGGACATTGGTTGTTTTTCTTCTCTATCCAATACAGCTACGATCAATTTATAACCGAAATGAGATAATTAATTCAACCTTTGGAGCAGTAAACTTAATTGTTATTTAGTGTTAATGTTAGACAGTTCATCACGGGTTAACAGGATATTGAAGAAAGTGAGAAACAGATAGATACATCCCATATATATATATCTGTATCCATATTTAAATAACTTATATATAGATATAATATTAATAATATTTATAATAATTAATAATGTAATAATCATTTATCAATAAGGAAACGTGTGAATTGAAAAGAAAATATCAACTAGACACAATTATCAGCCTCTTTCTACCGACAGTTTTTCCCAGAATATTATATCGTGTCAAAATATTAAATCGTATCGAGAATTTGGTTTAAAATTAGTCGAAATTTTCCGGGTCGTGACAGCTTGCAACCTTGAAAAGTATTGTAGGTGCATCCCACACGAGGATTTGGGTTAACTGCAGCACCTCTTGCAGTCTCGATCCATAACATTCTGTCATTCACTCACTGATTGATGAGTTCCTATATTTCTTGTTCCGTCATTCGGTTCATTCGCGCCATATTCTTCAATAAGAATGAAAAAAATAATTATTCACATGGAATATTATAGATGTAGTGTGTATTTACAGTACATCGTAACTTATTAATAATATGAACCAGTTATTATTATAAAAGTCTTTTCTTCTTATTAGCGTTTTATAATTAAATCTAGGGTAGTACCTACCCGTTAAAGTTCATACTTAATAGCTTAGTACGGAAATCAATTACTACCACCCAATTAATACTCAACATGGAAAATTATTGCATTTCACACTTCACTATTTTACATATGCTTATCTTACATCAAATATTAAGCAAACCACACTAGTAATATTATATAAAACGTTATATGATCCCATGGTTTAAAATAACAGCGCATCATTTAACCCAAAATGTTTGTTTTCAAAAAAATCGCTTAACGCTTATCCTGGCTGTCTCCCTGCGTTTTGGCTGAGGGGCCGAAGAACTGGATGTCGGGATATAACTAATAGGAATAGCGGGAATAGGGGTGGTAGTGTCTGGTGGAGTTGGTGCCACAACATCCTCACTAAACTTGGGATTTGGATTATCCAATTCAGTAGCCTTTCGTTTCTTTCCTCGTTCGAATTTGTCTTTCGTAATTTCCTGTATTTCTTCCTCCTCAGGATCACTTTCCGTTTCCTCTACAATTGATTCATTCGAAAATTGTGAGTCTTCCCCAAAGGTGTCGTTTTCATCATCGGATAGGTTAATGACTGGAACACTATCTGAGGATTCTGGTTCGGAGTCGCTGAATGTGATAACAAGTTCTAAGTCAGACATCTATCACACAACAACTAGCACGTTAGTACCACATAATATTTACATATTAATTTTTAACCAACAAGGATAAGCAATAGTTTTCGAAATCAGACACGGTCAAAGTCCAGACTCACTAATGCATCCTAACAAACTCGATAAGACACACTAATGCAAATTTTCTGGTTCTCTAAGACCAACGCTCTGATACCACCTGAAGCGTCCCTTTCATATCGAATATAAACGTCACGTACTCATTGGTGTCATTGCGAGGTATTGACCTCTATATGTGACATTTTTTAAAAATCTGCATACGCTTTTATGATACAAACCATAATCTTTATTATAACAAAAGGCTTAAACAACATAATAATGATTATCGTTTAACGATAATCTTAGTCTTAAAAACTTTACATTTGATAATAAAAATACGATTTCCAACATATTTCACATTACAAATCTTCCAATATGCAGTTTTATTTTTGACACAAATATGCATACTCCAATTCTTGCTTAAATTCGGCATAATGCAGCGGAAGCTTTTAATTATCACCTGAGAATAAACATGCTTAAAATGTCAACATAAAGTTGGTGAGATATAGGTTTAATGCTAGCGGCGTTATAAATATAGACCACAAGATTTAATATACATAAACGTTTTAATAAAAAATATTCTAAGCGATTGAGCACTTGATAACCATACTTAACATTTAATCAACGTCGCATATTCCCTTTATAATGAAATCTCACTACACCGTACCAAGTGTAGTCACCGAAATGAAGTACTGTGCAACTGTTGAATACTGGTCGTCCAGTCCGGTTGGGGTTGTCAGGCCCGATAGATCTATCAACAGGATTCGCGTTTACAATACCTCATGTAAATAGTAGTTACCAAGTTACAGGGAAGTATGCCAGTGGTACAACTCAACTTAGAATATATATTTTTAATCACTTGTGTCCATAACGTAAATCATAAAATGCATGTATTCTCATCCCGGAATATTTAGAGTTTAAAAATGGGACTATATACTCACTTTTGCCTTGAAGATATTTAACACCACTTGGCCTCCGATAGATATCACGAACCTAACCATATATATAATATATCAACATATTTTCTTTTCAATTAATCGTTACATATATACTTATAGTACTTTTAATATCTATTAGTCCGTAGTTAGCAGTCCGATGTTAGTGGTCCACAATTAGTTGCTCAATAAAATAAATAAAAACCTCATCGTATTCGTATTGATCAGAATTAATCTCGACCCATGGTACCATGTTGTCAAATGACGTGTTGCGTACATAAAGTACCGTGTTGTCAAATGACGTGTTGCGTACAATCATGAGGTCTTATAATTAATCTTCTCGTGTTATTTACGGGTGGTCCTGAAATATGTAAAATCAAATCATAAGTAAATATATATAAAATATCATATTAATTAGCAAAGATATGATTAGTTTAGTTTTACTCCATTTAATTTCGTAGCTAAACTAGCTTCGGATACCCAATTTTTTTTTAGCCGTAGTTTCTTCAATATAACTCTATTTTTGTTGGTTCAACTTGCCACTTCCTTGGATCGAGCCATTATTTATGAATATGAATAGTAAATATATTATTTTGTATTTTAAATCACAGGTTATAGGTCAAACTTTGGTGAATCTTATGAAAGTGATCATTTTCGTCGTAAAAACAACATCTAGATGATCATTTTTACAAAAATACTTACACTTTGAGTTACACCATGAGATTTTTATATATTAACATATTGATAAGAAATATCATTTTTCCAGAATATAAACTTCCAATTCAAAGTTTAAGATGGTTTTTAATTATCCAACCCAAAACAGCCCCCGGTTGCACTCCGACGACGTAAATTCAGTTTTAAGGTGTTCTTTGTAAAATCAAGTTGTATCTTGTTAACTTAGCATATCATTATGATATATTACAGGTCTTGAAGTGTTTTAAAAGTCAAGTTAGAAGGATCTATTTAGTTTGCGAACAAGTTTGAAATCATTAAAACTATGTTCTTGTTGTTATAATTTGTAACTCAAAATAAGATAGTTATATGAATATGAATCGAATAAGATTATAAATAAGGTTACTACCTCAAGTTACTTGGATAAAGCTACTGGAAAGGAAGTATAACTCTTGATCCTAAAGAGTGGTGAAATTGGATTGAAAGATTGGAAGTAATATTGCAACTTCTTGATTCTAGGTTGTTTTTATGATGATTAAAGCTTGTAATTGAAGCTAAATGATGGGGAAAATGCTTGGAGATGATCAAGTATGAAGTTAGGAGTGTTTTGAGAGAGAAATAGGAGTGTAAGTATGAGAAAATGGAATGAAGAAATGGTGTTCATGCATAAAAATGTTTTTTGTTTATAAAGAAAGAAAAGATTTCTAATTTTGTTTTCTTGCTAAATAATTCATGCTACTTGACAAATGGTTGGTTCCACATATTCCTTAATCATTTAAGGCTGCTAAGGATGATAATTGATGTGTATATACCAATAGTATATACATCTAGAAGCTGCGTACAATACGGTTACATATACCCTAGGTATACGTGTAGAAATCTTGAGGAAATGGAACGAGAATTCAAATATAGCTATCTTTTGTAAATATACTTATATTGTTTTATGTATATAAGCCCTTTAAAATTGATTAAATACATATTTATACGATACTTGTATAAGCATTATAAGTTATATGTATATATGTCAAAGAACGTTAAATATAGTTATCGTTTTGAAAACTTAAGTTAGTAGTCTCAAAGTATACTTATAATTCATTGTTATTAGTACACAATGATATGTTAAACCATCCTTAGATCATGTTGAATATGTATAAATACGTATATGTACACAATCGTATAATTATCGTATGTTATATAGTTCGTGATATCATCGATCAAATTGAACGATCAAACGTTGTGTAAAACCCTTTTCAAAAACACAAGACTTAACAATTTGGATTGCTTATCATGTTGGTAATGTTTAATTTATGTAAATATTAATCTCATATGTATAAAATGATCGAAAAAAATTCAGGACGTTACATATATGGTTGACATGAGATTACGATAAGTAAGTATCTCACTAAGTATATTAACAATGTGTGATATACATAAGAAATGAGATTACTAAGTTAAGAAACTCGAAATGATATATATAACGATTATCGTTATGATAGCGTCTACTAAATACATATGTATCATATTACGATATTGATACACTATATTTAACATGATAAAATGATATTTAAATATATCATTAGGTGTGTTAACAATGAACTACATATGTAAAAACAAGACTACTAACTCAAGAATTACGAAACGAGACTTATATGTAACGATTATCGTTGTAACGATATTTTAATGTATGTATCATATTAAGAGATATTCATAAATCATAATATCATGATAATATAATAATTTAACATCTCATTTGATATAATAAACATTGGGTTAACAACATTAATTGAGATCGTTAACTTAAAGGTTTCAAAACAACACTTACATGCAACGACTAACGAAGACTTAACGACTCCATTAGAATGTATATACATGTTGTGTTTTGATATGTATTCTTACACTTTTTAAAGACTTCAAGACACATATCAAAGTACTTCTACTTAACAAAAATGCTTACAATTACATCCTCGTTCAGTTTCATCAACAATTCTACTCGTATGCACCCGTATTCGTACTCGTACAATACACAGCTTTTAGATGTATATACTATTGGTATATATACTCCAATGATCAGCTCTTACCAGCCCATGTGAGTCACCTAACACATGTGGGAACCATCATTTGGCAACTAGCATGAAATATATCATAAAATTACAAAAATATTAGTAATCATTCATGACTTATTTATATAAAAACAAAATTACATATCCTTTATATCTAATCCATATATCAACGATCAAAAACACCTACAAACACTTTCATTCTTCAATTTTCTTCATCTAATTGATCTCTCTCAAGTTCCATCTTCAAGTTCTAAGTGTTCTTCATAAATTCCATAAGTATAGTTTCATAAAAATCAAGAATACTTCCAAGTTTACAAGTCTACTTCTAAGCTTTCTAATCCATTCCAAGTAATCATCTAAGATCAAGGAACCTTTGTTATATACAGTAGGTTATCTTTCTAATTCAAGGTAATATTCATATTCAAACGTTGATTCAATTTCTACAACTATAACAATCTTATTTCGAGTGAAAATCTTACTTGAACTGTTTTCGTGTCATGATTCTGCTTCAAGAACTTTCAAGCCATCCAAGGATCCTTTGAAGCTAGATCAATTTTTCTCATTTCCAGTAGTTTTATCCAGAAAACTTGAGGTAGTAATGATGTTCATAACATCATTCAATTCATACATATAAAGCTATCTTATTCGAAGGTTTAAACTTGTAATCACTTGAACATAGTTTAGTTAATTCTAAACTTGTTCGCAAACAAAAGTTAATCCTTCTAACTTGAATTTTAAAATCCACTAAACACATGTTCTATATCTATATGATATGCTAACTTAATGATTTAAAACATGGAAACACGATGAACACCATAAAATCGGATATACGCCGTCGTAGTTAAACCGGGGGCTGTTTTGGTTTGGATAATTAAAAACTATGATAAACTTTGATTTAAAAGTTGTTCTTCTGGGAAAATAATTTTTCATATGAACATGAAACTATATCCAAAAATCTTGGTTAAACTCAAAGTGAAAGTATGTTTTTCAAAATGGTCATCAAGATGTCGTTCTTTCGACGGAAATGACTACCTCTTTAGTAATTGACATGTAACTTAAATATTCGACTATAAACCTATACTTTTTCTGGATTCTTAAATTACAGTTCAATATGAAACCATAGCAATTTGATTCACTCAAAATGGATTTAAAATGAAGAAGTTATGGGTAAAACAAGATTGGATATTTTTGATCTTTTTAGCTACGGGAAATGTTTAACAAATCTATACAAATCATATCCTAGCTAACTTATATTGTATTATACATGTATTCTAATATCTTATGTAATATTGGGATGCCATAGACACGTATGCAAATGTTTTGACATATCATATCGACCCATGTATATATATTATTTGGAACAACCATAGACACTCTATATGCAGTAATGTTGGAGTTAGCTAACAGGGTTGAGGTTGATTCCAAAAATATATATACTTTGAGTTGTGATCTAGCCTGAGACGTGTATACACTGAGTCATGGATTGATTCAAGATAATATATATCGATTTATTTCTGCACATCTAACTGTGGACAACTAGTTGTAGGTTACTAACGAGGACAGCTGACTTAATACACTCAAATCTTTAAAACATAATAAAAATGGTTGTAATTATATTTTGATCATACTTTGATATATATGTACATATTTGTATAGGTTCGTGAATCGATCCGTGGCCAAGTCTTATTTCTGAGGAAGGAAATATCTGTGAAAGTGAGTTATAGTCCCACTTTTAAAATCTAATATTTTTGGGATGAGAATGTAGTGACCCGAACTTTTCCATGTTTATATATATTAATTGAGATTGATATTTACATGATTAAATGTTTCCAACATGTTAAGCAATCAAAATTGTTAAGACTTGATTAATTGAAATATGTTTCATATAGACAATTGACCACCCAAGTTGACCGGTGATTCACGAACGTTAAAACTTGTAAAAACTATATGATGACATATATATGGATATATATATAGTTAACATGATACTATGATAAGTAAACATATCATTAAGTATATTAACAATGAACTACATATGTAAAAACAAGACTACTAACTTAATGATTTTTAAACGAGACATATATGTAACGATTATCGTTGTAAAGACATTTAATGGATATATATCATATTAAGAGATATTCATACATGATAATATCATGATAATATAATAATTTAAAATCTCATTTGATATTATAAACATTGGGTTAACAACATTTAACAAGATCGTTAACCTAAAGGTTTCAAAACAACACTTACATGTAACGACTAACGATGACTTAACGACTCAGTTAAAATGTATATACATGTAGTGTTTTAATATGTATTTATACACTTTTGAAAGACTTCAATACACTTATCAAAATACTTCTACTTAACAAAAATTCTTACAATTACATCCTCGTTCAGTTTCATCAACAATTCTACTCGTATGCACCCGTATTCGTACTCGTACAATACACAGCTTTTAGATGTATGTACTATTGGTATATACACTCCAATGATTAGCTCTTAGCAGCCCATGTGAGTCACCTAACACATGTGGGAACCATCATTTGGCAACTAGCATGAACTATCTCATAAAATTACAAAAATATGAGTAATCATTCATGACTTATTTACATGAAAACAAAATTACATATCCTTTATATCTAATCCATACACCAATGACCAAAAACACCTACAAACACTTTAATTCTTCAATTTTATTCATCTAATTGATCTCTCTCAAGTTCTATCTTCAAGTTCTAAGTGTTCTTCATATATTCTACAAGTTCTAGTTACATAAAATCAAGAATACTTTCAAGTTTGCTAGCTCACTTCCAATCTTGTAAGGTGATCATCCAACCTCAAGAAATCTTTGTTTCTTACAGTAGGTTATCATTCTAATACAAGGTAATAATCATATTCAAACTTTGGTTCAATTTCTATAACTATAACAATCTTATTTCAAGTGATGATCTTACTTGAACTTGTTTTCGTGTCATGATTCTGCTTCAAGAACTTCGAGCCATCCAAGGATCCGTTGAAGCTAGATGCATTTTTCTTTTTTCCAGTAGGTTTATCCAAGGAACTTAAGGTAGTAATGATGTTCATAACATCATTCGATTCATACATATAAAGCTATCTTATTCGAAGGTTTAAACTTGTAATCACGAGAACAAAGTTTAGTTAATTCTAAACTTGTTCGCAAACAAAAGTTAATCCTTCTAACTTGACTTTTAAAATCAACAAAACACATGTTCTATATCTATATGATATGCTAACTTAATGATTTAAAACCTGGAAACACGAAAAACACCGTAAAACCGGATTTACGCCGTCGTAGTAACACCGCGGGCTGTTTTGGGTTAGTTAATTAAAAACTATGATAAACTTTGATTTAAAAGTTGTTATTCTGAGAAAATGATTTTTATTATGAACATGAAACTATATCCAAAACTTATGGTTAAACTCAAAGTGGAAGTATGTTTTCTAAAATGGTCATCTAGACGTCGTTCTTTCGACTGAAATGACTACCTTTACAAAAACGACTTGTAACTTATTTTTCCGACTATAAACCTATACTTTTTCTATTTAGATTCATAAAATAGAGTTTAATATGAAACCATAGCAATTTGATTCACTCAAAACGGATTTAAAATGAAGAAGTTATGGGTAAAACAAGATTGGATAATTTTTCTCATTTTAGCTACGTGAAAATTGGTAACAAATCTATTCCAACCATAACTTAATCAACTTGTATTATATATTATGTAATCTTGAGATACCATAGACACGTATACAATGTTTCGACCTATCATGTCGACACATCTATATATATTTCGGAACAACCATAGACACTCTATATGTGAATGTTGGAGTTAGCTATACAGGGTTGAGGTTGATTCCAAAATATATATAGTTTGAGTTGTGATCAATACTGAGATACGTATACACTGGGTCGTGGATTGATTCAAGATAATATTTATCGATTTATTTCTGTACATCTAACTGTGGACAACTAGTTGTAGGTTACTAACGAGGACAGCTGACTTAATAAACTTAAAACATCAAAATATATTAAAAGTGTTGTAAATATATTTTGAACATACTTTGATATATATGTATATATTTTTATAGGTTCGTGAATCAACCAGTGGCCAAGTCTTACTTCCCGACGAAGTAAAAATCTGTGAAAGTGAGTTATAGTCCCACTTTTAAAATCTAATATTTTTGGGATGAGAATACATGCAGGTTTTATAAATGATTTACAAAATAGACACAAGTACGTGAAACTACATTCTATGGTTGAATTATCAAAATCGAATATGCCCCTTTTTATTAAGTCTGGTAATCTAAGAATTAGGGAACAGACACCCTAATTGACGCGAATCCTAAAGATAGATCTATTGAGCTTAACAAACCACATCCAAAGTACCGGATGCTTTAGTACTTCGAAATTTATATCATATCCGAAGGGTGTCCCGGAATGATGGGGATATTCTTATATATGCATCTTGTTAATGTCGGTTACCAGGTGTTCACCATATGAATGATTTTTATCTCTATGTATGGGATGTGTATTGAAATATGAAATCTTGTGGTCTATTATTATGATTTGATATATATAGGTTAAACCTATAACTCTCCAACATTTTTGTTGACGTTTTAAGCATGTTTATTCTCAGGTGATTATTAAGAGCTTCCGCTGTCGCATACTTAAATAAGGACGAGATTTGGAGTCCATGCTTGTATGATATTGTGTAAAAACTGCATTCAAGAAACTTATTTTGTTGTAACATATTTGTATTGTAAACCATTATGTAATGGTTGTGTGTAAACAGGATATTTTAGATTATCATTATTTGATAATCTACGTAAAGCTTTTTAAACCTTTATTGATGAAATAAAGGTTATGGTTTGTTTTAAAAAGAATGCAGTCTTTGAAAAACGTCTCATATAGAGGTCAAAACCTCGCAACGAAATCAATTAATATGGAACGTTTTTAATCAATAAGAACGGGACATTTCAGAGAATACATGCAGGTTTTATAAATAATTTACAAAATAGACACAAGTACGTGAAACTACATTCTATGGTTGAATTATCGAAATCGAATATGCCCCTTTTTATTAAGTCTGGTAATCTAAGAATTAGGGAACAGATACCCTAATTGACGCGAATCCTAAAGATAGATCTATTGGGCCTAACAAACCCCATCCAAAGTATCGGATGCTTTAGTACTTCGAAATTTATATCATATCCGAAGGGTGTCCCGGAATGATGGGGATATTCTTATATATGCATCTTGTTAATGTCGGTTACCAGGTGTTCACCATATGAATGATTTTTATCTCTATGTATGGGATGTGTATTGAAATATGAAATCTTGTGGTCTATTGTTACGATTTGATATATATAGGTTAAACCTATAACTCACCAACATTTTTGTTGACGTTTAAAGCATGTTTATTCTCAGGTGAATACTAAGAGCTTCCGCTGTTGCATACTAAAATAAGGACAAGATTTGAAGTCCATGTTTGTATGATATTGTGTAAAAACTGCATTCAAGAAACATATGTCGATGTAATATATTTCTATTGTAAACCATTATGTAATGGTCGTGTGTAAACAGTATATTTTAGATTATCATTATTTGATAATCTACGTAATGTTTTTAAAACCTTTATAGATAAAATAAAGGTTATGGTTGTTTTAAAAATTAATGCAGTCTTTGAAAAGCGTCTCATATAGAGGTCAAAACCTCGCAACGAAATCAATTAATATGGAACGTTTATAATCAATATGAACGGGACATTTCAAAGTAGAAGTATTTTGATAAGTGTCTTGAAGTCTTTCAAAAGTGTATGAATACATATTAAAACACTACATGTATATACATTTAAGTGTTGTTTTGAAACCTTTAGGTTAACGATCTTGTTAAATGTTGTTAACCCATTGTTTATTAAATCAAACGAGATGTTAAATTATTACATTATCATGATATCATGATGTATTAATATATCTTAATATGATATATATACATTAAATGTCGTTACAACGATAATCGTTACATATATGTCTCGTTTCAAAATCATTAATTAGTAGTCTTGTTTTTACATATGTAGTTCATTGTTAATATACTTAATGATATGTTTACTTATCATAATATCATGTTAACTATATATATATACATATATATATATATATATATATATATATATATATATATATATATATATATATATATATATATATATATATATATATATATATATCCATATATATGTCATCATATAGTTTTTACAAGTTTTAACGTTCGTGAATCACCGGTCAACTTGGGTGGTCCATTGTCTATATGAAACCTATTTCAATTAATCAAGTCTTAACAAGTTTGAATGCTTAACATGTTGGAAACACTTAATCATGTAAATATCAATTTCATTTAATATATATAAACATGGAAAAGTTCGGGTCACTACATTTCAAGCCGTCCAAGGATTCTTTAAAGCTAGATCCATTTGTCTCTTTTTCAGTAGGTTTATACACAAAACTTGAGGTAGTAATGATGTTCATAACATCATTCGATTCATACATATAAAGCTATCTTATTCGAAGGTTTAAACTTGAAATCACTAGAACATAGTTTAGTTAATTCTAAACTTGTTCGCAAACAAAAGTTAATCCTTCTAACTTAACTTTTAAAATCAACTAAACACGTGTTCTATATCTATATGATATGCTAACTTAATGATTTAAAACCTGGAAACACGAAAAACACCGTAAAACCGGACATACGCCGTCGTAGTAACACCGCGGGCTGTTTTGGGTTTGATAATTTAAAACTATGATAAACTTTGATTTAAAAGTTGTTCTTCTGGGAAAATTATTTTTCTTATGAACATGAAACTATATCCAAAAATCATGGTTAAACTCAAAGTGGATGTATGTTTTTCAAAATGGTCATCAAGACGTCGTTCTTTCGACTGAAATGACTACCTCTTACAAAAATGACTTGTAACTTATATTTCCGACTATAAACCTATACTTTTTCTGTTTAGATTCATAAAATATAGTTCAATATGAAACCATAGCAATTGGATTCACTCAAAACGGATTTAAAACGAAGAAATTATGGGTAAAACAAGATTGGATATTTTTGCTTGTTGTAGCTACGTGAAAATTGGTAACAAATCTATATTAATCATATCCTAGCTAACTCATATTGTATTATACATGTATTCTAATATATTATGTAATCTTGGGATACCATAGACACTTATGCAAATGTTTTGACATATCATATCGACCCATGTATATATGTTTTGACATATCATACCTGGTAACCGACATTAACAAGATGCATATATAAGAATATCCGAATCATTCCGGGACACCCTTCGGATATGATATAAATTTCGAAGTACTAAAGCATCCGGTACTTTGGATAGGGTTCGTTAGGCCCAATAGATCTATCTTTAGGATTCGCGTCAATTAGTAGATCGGTTTACTAATTCTTAGGTTACCAAGTAAAAGGGGCATATTCGGCTTCGATCATTCACCCATATAATGTAGTTTAATTTATTTGATTCTATTTCGTAAAACATTTATAAAAATTGCGCATGTATTCTCAGCCCAAAAATATAAAGGGTAAAAAGGCAAATGAAACTCACCTAATTTATTTTGTAGTAAAAATACATATGACGGCATTAGACAAACTGAACAATGCAGGGTTGGCCTCGGATTCACGAACCTATATCATTTGTATATATATTAAAACACATACTCGTAATTGAAAAGTTTATATATATTATTATTAATGATATACTGGTTATGTTTCTTAGATAAATTTAATTATTTATATATATTGACATTTATCATTCATTATATCATATAATAAAATTTTATTTTTAAGATTTATATATATGATCAGATTTATATTTATATATAATATCTTTTATGTACAGATTAATTAATATCATTTTAATAGTAAGAATATAGTGATATGTAATATTAATAATATTGTAATGTAATTTTATATATAAATATTTAATTGTAATAATACTGATAGTAATAAGAATGATAATAATAATAATGATAGTAATAATAGTAAAAATGATAATAGTAATAATACATGTGTTAATAATAATCAGTTTTATCATGAGGTTTGTGTTAAATTTTCTAATTTCATAACTACGATTCTTATGACTTAATTTCATAACCATTTCCATAATTTTTACCATATCAATTTTTATTAAAATTTTATAATATAAAGGTTATTAGTATGTTCCAAATCATGTTAACAATACTACTAACAGTAATAATAATACTATTAATAATAATATTAGTGATGATAATACTAATAATTATTAAATGATAATACTAATAACACAAATGAAAATGATAATTTTAGACAATAATAATACGAATAATGTTATTCATAATGATAGTAATGAAGGTATTTTGCATGCCCGAGAGACATATTAAATTAATGTGGCTAATGTGTTTTGATCCAAGTCGGGTCATACCTAATAACAAGCTTACCGACACCTTATTCATATTTGATCTTAGCGAGTGGATCATTGATTAAATACGCGACACTTGAACTTTAAGAAAAATGGTTTTCTTAAATATTACTTGATGTGTGTATATATAAATTATGGAATAATTTAAATAATTTGGATTTAATTATTTATAGGTTAAATAATTAATAAATTTATGTTACATTTTATATAAATGGGTTTTATATAATAAAATGTACATAAATAAATATGGAAGTTTATAAAATAGTTTTATAAAAATTAATTCTTTTATAAAACTTATTTTATAATACAAATTTGGAAGTGGCATGGGAGTTTCACAAGCATGCTATTTTTTAACTAGCTTTTAAGTGCTACTTCCAAAGATTACATGGGATAAGTACCAAGACCTCTTGGAGACTTAAACACTTGAACATACACATGCAATACACATCAAAATACATAAAAAAAAACTGCACAAAAAACACCAAAAACCTGTTGTTTTTGGCCGTGAGTTTTGAAGAACAAAAGGGTGTTCTTGAGTTGATTTTGCTAGCTATTTTCAAGTGTCATTAAATCCTAACCAAAGCTAGGGTGTTGGTGCACAAGTTTGGGGTATAACTACTTGAGGTTTCATACATTTTGGAGCTCCATTCATCATCATCATCTTCATCATTTACTAGCAAGCTTGGAGTAGGTATAATCTCTTTACTTGCTTGTAGTTTGTAAGTATATATCACAACTTAATCCTAATTGGGATTTAACTTTAATTGGTTAAAGATTAACAAGTTCTAAATGGTAATACATACATGCTTCCGCTTTAATTTGATTCTTAAAATGTTTTAATTATTATGAAACTTGTTAAATCTCAACAATGGTATCTAGATCCGAAGTTGTTGAAATATGCTTCGAGATGATCTATTAAACCCACTATTTTTTGCATTTTATTAACATGCATTATAGTAGAATGCAAAAAATTTCGAGTTTGGGTAGGTTTGCTATTTTGGCCGAATTTTAGGAGGTTCCAAATGGGTTTGGAACTGGCCATTTGGTCAATTTTGTTGTTTGTTAAAGTTCACAATCAAGCCTTGACCTTGTGTTTGAATGGTTGCATGTTTGGTTGATTTAATTCATTCATTTGGTATGTAATATTAATTCATTCATTTGGTTTGTAATAATATTATTTTGGTTATGTAATTTATTTTTTATTTGGTATGTAAAATAGATTAGGTTGTAATTTCATTTTTTTAGAGAAAAATGTATTAGGATATATTTTGTAAAAATGGTGAAGATGATGAAGACTTGAAGAACACAAGAAGAAGCATTTGGATGCAAGATTAAGTGGGAGATTTAAAATCTCCTACTTTGTGTTATTACCCCTTAATCGGTGGCATTTGTTTTCGGCTAAACAAATGCTTACCAAAATGGCTTGATTGTGAACATCTTTGTTTTACATGCATGGTTGTTTATTGTGTTTGTATGTTTGGTTGCTACAAGAATATCACAAGTTAACAACAAGAAAAATGACAATTTAATTGGTTAAATTAGACATTATTAATGACATGCAAAACGATAATTTAATTGGTTAAATTAAAAGTGGCAAAATGACAATTGAAATGGTTAAAAGGTGTATAATAATTGGTTATTAAAACACATATAAAATGGTTTATTCCAAAGTAATAAAATTGGCTTTATTACATGACATGAAAATGGATTTCAAATTTACCATACACTAAATGCATGTTGGTGTATGACATAATTGTTTTCTTAAACTAGAAATAATGAAAACTTAAAATCCCTTATTAACAAGGCAAACAAGTTAAACGCCATCCTTTTGTGTGACACTTAAAAATATTAGGGAACTCTTAATGGGATAAAGGTCACCTAACCGTTATGAGCAAACTAATATGATTAAGGTAAATTTCGCACACTTGTGGGATAAAGGTCACCTAACCACTTGTATGTTAAATTTACACGTTTACACAAGTAGGACGACTTGATTTGGGAATCATGAACTTAGGGTCACCGAAGCATGAGGAACAAATTGGCGTTGATGGGATAAATATGCCATGCAAAAGGATTGCATGATCCCATAACTTAGAAGTTGCAAAAGGATTGCAATTGTCATATAATGACTACCTAGCTAAATCAAATGACGGGATAAAGGTCACCTAACTGAAATTTGGTTTACCGTTGGATTCTAAAATTTAATAAATATCAATTGGATTTAAAGGGTATTGATTGTTAAATTAAAATTGATACTTAAACAACTTGTGTTAAATTTTGTAGATGGCTGCCAATAACAACAACATTCCAAAAGCACCTATCAACTTTAACAACCTATCGTTGAGGTCAATCCTCGAAAAGGAAAAACTCAACCATACGAACTTCATGGATTGGTTTCGCAATCTAAGAATTGTCCTCAAACTAGAGGATAGGGTGTATGTGTTGGAAGACCCCATTTCCGATCAACCGGACGAGGATGATACGGAAGGCATGGCTTATTGGGAGAAATATTGCACCGATTCGGTGCAAGTTTCTTTCCTCATGCTTGGGACTATGATACCAGAACTCCAAAAGGATTTTGAGCATCATAGTGCATATGACATGATCACACAATTGAAGGAGATGTTCCTTCAACAAGCTCGTGTCGAGCGCTTCGAAATGGTTCGAGCGCTTCATGCATGTCGAATGGACGACTCCCAATCCGTTTCATCTTATGTCCTTAAGATGAAAAGCCAAATTGATCGAGCGAACCGTCTAAACTGCAACGTGTCTAATGAATTAGCCACGAACCTTATCATTAATTCTTTGTCAAAGAGGTTTAACACATTTGTAATGAATTACAATATGAATGGACGGGATAAGAGCATTGGCGAATTACATGCCATGCTTAAGACGGCCGAAGCGAGCATGGGTAAAAGGGCTTCACCCATGTTTATGATCAATGAAGGCGGGTCCAAAAACAATAACACTTCTAAGCCAAAGGCGGCTAAGAGGAAAGGACCCGCCTACCAAGGCAAGGGCAAGGGAAAGGGAAATATGGTTACCCCAACCAACAAGAACAAAAAGCAAAAGGTTGCCGGTAAAGCTAACCCCAAGGAAGATCTGTGCTTTGGTTGTGGTGAAATGGGTCACTGGAAACGCAACTGACCGGTCTACCTAAAGGAGTTGAAACAAAGGAGGGATGCAGGGCTAACCTCAGGTAATGCATATATTGTATACATTGAGCTTAGTATTACTTCTTCTAATACATGGGTATTAGACACAGTATGTGGAACTCACATTTTCAATTCTATGCAGGGGTTCAAGAGAAGTAAACAAGAAGCAGGAACATCAAGTCTCTTCATGGGAAATGGAGCTAAGGTGCACGTAGTAGCTCAAGGAGACTTTATTTTGAAGCTTCCAAGTGGTTTGGAGCTTATTTTGAAAAAAATTTTGTATGCACCCGATTTATCACGAAACATTATTTATGTATCCCGTTTGAAACAATATGGTTTTAATCTTAATTTCATTAATGATGATATCCATGTTTCTTTAAATAATGTGTTCTATTTCAAGGCTTCGCCTTCGAATGGTATTTATGAATTGGTTCATGATGACACATCATACAATAGCTCAATGTTCCATGCAAACACCAAGAAACTCAAAAGGGATTTGAGTGATTCCTACTTATGGCATTGTCGCCTTGGTCACATAAACAAGAATCGAATGCATACACCTCAAAAGAATGGACTTTTGAAATCAAATGAACTAGACTCGTTTGATGTATGTGAATCTTGTTTACAAGGCAAAATGACTAAAGCACCTTTCAAAGGGACCTATGAAAGGGCTAAAGACTTATTAGGATTAATACATTCGGATGTATGTGGACCCTTTAAGCCCATGACTAGGAAAGGTGAAAGATACTTCGTCACTTTCATTGATAACTTTAGTCGTTTCGGATATGTCTACTTGTTAAGACATAAGGACGAAACTTTTGAAGCATTCAAGGAATATCAAAACGAAGTTCAAAATCAACTCAATAAGACAATCAAGGTACTTCGTACCGATAGAGGAGGTGAATACCTAAGCGATGCTTTCCAAGATCATCTTAAAAGTTGTGGGATTCCTGGAACACCCCAACTTAATGGAGTTTACGAAAGGAGGAACCGAACCCTAATGGATATGGTTCGATCTATGATGGCTAGAAGCTCGTTGCCTCTATCTTTTTGGGGTTATTGTCTATGCTCTGTGGCTCGTATTCTAAATATGGCCCCAACCAAGAAAGTGGAACGAACTCCTCATGAGATGTGGTTTGGAAAACCTCCATCTCTATCATACTTAAAGGTATGGGGATGTGAAGCTTATCCTAAGCATTACGTCCCTAATAAGTTGAATGCTCGATCCACAAAGTATATCTTCATAGGATATCCCAAGGATGATATGGGATACTATTTCTATGATCCAACCGAGCAAAATGTATTTGTTAATCGAAAGGCTGAATTCCTTGAAACTAAGTTCCTAATGGAAGGAAATAGTGAAAGGAAGATAGATCTTGAAGAGGTTCAAGATCAAGGAGATGATACACAATTGGTTGACACTAGCACTCAACATGAAAATGTTGAGAGTGATCAAATGGATGATCAAAATACACAAGACGTTCGCAGTTCTGGTAGGATTACTAATCCTCCTGAGAGATATGGGTTTCTCATGGATGGTTGCTACGTGGTTGATTTGGATGAACCAACAAACTACCAAGATGCTTTATCAAGGATTGATAAGGATAAATGGCAGGAAGCCATGAACGCTGAGATGCAATCCATGTATGACAACCAAGTTTGGGAACTTGTTGAACAACCTACTGGCTCAAGGCTAGTTGATTGTAAATGGCTTTTCAAAATGAAAACCGACATACATGGAAACTTGGATACATATAAAGCTAGACTTGTAGCAAAAGGTTTCACTCAAACTCAAGGGGTTGACTATGATGAAGCTTTTTTGGCCTGTGGTAATGCTAAAGTCTATTAGGATATTACTTGCCATTGCTGCTCATTATGATTATGAAATATGGCAAATGGATGTCAAGACTTCTTTCCTAAATGGACATCTTGAGGAAGATGTCTATATGGTTTAGCCTGAAGGTTTTGTTGATCCGAAATATCCTAAAAAGGTATGCGAAATGTCCCGTTCTTATTGATTAAAAACGTTCCATATTAATTGATTTCGTTGCGAGGTTTTGACCTCTATATGAGACGTTTTTCAAAGAATGCATTCATTTTAAAACAAACCATAACCTTTATTTCATCAATAAAGGTTTAAAAAGCTTTACGTAGATTATCAAATAATGATAATCTAAAATATCCTGTTTACACAAGACCATTACATAATGGTTTACAATACAAATATGTTACAACAAAATAAGTTTCTTGAATGCAGTTTTTACACAATATCATACAAGCATGGACTCCAAATCTCGTCCTTATTTAAGTATGCGATAGCGGAAGCTCTTAATAATCACCTGAGAATAAACATGCTTAAAACGTCAACAAAAATGTTGGTGAGTTATAGGTTTAACCTATATATATCAAATCATAATAATAGACCACAAGATTTCATATTTCAATACACATCCCATACATAGAGATAAAAGTCATTCATATGGTGAACACCTGGTAACCGACATTAACAAGATGCATATATAAGAATATCCCCATCATTCCGGGACACCCTTCGGATATGATATAAATTTCGAAGTACTAAAGCATCCGGTACTTTGGATGGGGTTTGTTAGGCCCAATAGATCTATCTTTAGGATTCGCGTCAATTAGGGTGTCTGTTCCCTAATTCTTAGATTACCAGACTTTATAAAAAGGGGCATATTCGATTTCTATAATTCAACCATAGAATGTAGTTTCACGTACTTGTGTCTATTTTGTAAATCATTTATAAAACCTGCATGTATTCTCATCCCAAAAATATTAGATTTTAAAAGTGGGACTATAACTCACTTTCACAGATTTTTACTTCGTCGGAAAGTAAGACTTGGCCACTGGTTGATTCACAAACCTATAACAATATATACATATATATCAAAGTATGTTCAAAATATATTTACAACACTTTTAATATATTTTAATGTTTTAAGTTTATTAAGTCAGCTGTCCTCGTTAGTAACCTACAACTAGTTGTCCACAGTTAGATGTACAGAAATAAATCGATAAATATTATCTTGAATCAATCCACGACCCAGTGTATACGTATCTCAGTATTGATCACAACTCAAACTATATATATTTTGGAATCAACCTCAACCCTGTATAGCTAACTCCAACATTCACATATAGAGTGTCTATGGTTGTTACGAAATATATATAGATGTGTCGACATGATAGGTCGAAACATTGTATACGTGCCTATGGTATCTCAAGATTACATAATATATAATACAATTTGATTAAGTTATGGTTGGAATAGATTTGTTACCAATTTTCACGTAGCTAAAATGAGAAAAATTATCCAATCTTGTTTTACCCATAACTTCTTCATTTTAAATCCGTTTTGAGTGAATCAAATTGCTATGGTTTCATATTGAACTCTATTTTATGAATATAAACAGAAAAATTATAGGTTTATAGTCGGAAAAATAAGTTACAAGTCGTTTTTGTAAAGGTAGTCATTTCAGTCGAAAGAACGACGTCTAGATGACTATTTTAGAAAACATACTTCCACTTTGAGTTTAACCATAATTTTTGGATATAGTTTCATGTTCATAATAAAAATCATTTTCTCATAATAACAACTTTTAAATCAAAGTTTATCATAGTTTTTAATTAACTAACCCAAAATAGCCCGCGGTGTTACTACGACGGCGTAAATCCGGTTTTACGGTGTTTTTCGTGTTTCCAGGTTTTAAATCATTAAGTTAGCATATCATATAGATATAGAACATGTGTTTAGTTGATTTTAAAAGTCAAGTTAGAAGGATTAACTTTTGTTTGCGAACAAGTTTAGAATTAACTAAACTATGTTCTAGTGATTACAAGTTTAAACCTTCGAATAAGATAGCTTTATGTATGTATCGAATGATGTTATAAACATCATTACTACCTTAAGTTCCTTGGATAAACCTACTGGAAAAGAGAAAAATGGATCTAGCTTCAACAGATCCTTGGATGGCTCGAAGTTCTTGAAGCAGAATCATGACACGAAAACAAGTTCAAGTAAGATCATCACTTGAAAAAAGATTGTTATAGTTATAGAAATTGAACCAAAGTTTGAATATGATTATTACCTTGTATTAGAATGATAACCTACTGTAAGAAACAAAGATTTCTTGAGGTTGGATGATCACCTTACAAGATTGGAAGTGAGCTAGCAAACTTGAAAGTATTCTTGATTTTATGTAACTAGAACTTGTAGAATTTATGAAGAATACTTAGAACTTGAAGATAGAACTTGAGAGAGATCAATTAGATGAAGAAAATTGAAGAATGAAAGTGTTTGTAGGTGTTTTTGGTCGTTGGTGTATGGATTAGATATAAAGGATATGTAATTTTGTTTTCATGTAAATAAGTCATGAATGATTACTCATATTTTTGTAATTTTATGAGATATTTCATGCTAGTTGCCAAATGATGGTTCCCACATGTGTTAGGTGACTCACATGGGCTGCTAAGAGCTGATCATTGGAGTGTATATACCAATAGTACATACATCTAAAAGATGTGTATTGTACGAGTACGAATACGGGTGCATACGAGTAGAATTGTTGATGAAACTGAACGAGGATGTAATTGTAAGCATTTTTGTTAAGTAGAAGTATTTTGATAATTGTATTGAAGTCTTTCAAAAGTGTATAAATACAAATTAAAACACTACATGTATATACATTTTAACTGAGTCGTTAAGTCATCGTTAGTCGTTACATGTAAGTGTTGTTTTGAAACCTTTAGGTTTACGATCTTGTTAAATGTTATTAACCCAATGTTTATAATATCAAATGAGATTTTAAATTATTATATTATCATGCTATTATCATGTATGAATATCTCTTAATATGATATATATACATTAAATGTCTTTACAACGATAATCGTTACATATATGTCTCGTTTAAAAATCATTAATTAGTAGTCTTGTTTTTACATATGTAGTTCATTGTTAATATACTTAATGATATGTTTACTTATCATAGTATCATGTTAACTATATATATATCCATATATATGTCATCGTATAGTTTTTACAAGTTTTAACGTTCGTGAATCACCGGTCAACTTGGGTGGTCAATTGTCTATATGAAACATATTTTAATTAATCAAGTCTTAACAAGTTTGATTGCTTAACACGTTGGAAACATTTAATCATGTAAATATCAATCTCAATTAATATATATAAACATGGAAAAGTTCGGGTCACTACAGTACCTACCCGTTAAATATATTTCGTCCCGAAATTTTAAGCTGTTGAAGGTGTTGACGAATCTTCTGGAAATAGATGTGGGTATTTCTTCTTCATCTGATCTTCACGCTCCTAGGTGAACTCGGGTCCTCTATGAGCATTCCATCGAACCTTAATAATTGGTATCTTGTTTTGCTTAAGTCTTTTAACCTCACAATCCATTATTTCGACGGGTTCTTCGATGAATTGAAGTTTTTCGTTGATTTGGATTTCATCTAACGGAATAGTGAGATCTTCTTTAGCAAAACATTTCTTCAAATTCGAGACGTGGAAAGTGTTATGTACAGCCGCGAGTTGTTGAGGTAACTCAAGTCGGTAAGCTATTGGTCCGACACGATCAATAATCTTGAATGGTCCAATATACCTTGGATTTAATTTCCCTCGTTTACCAAATCGAACAACGCCTTTCCAAGGTGCAACTTTAAGCATGACCATCTCTCCAATTTCAAATTCTATATCTTTTCTTTTAATGTCAGCGTAGCTCTTTTGTCAATTTTGGGCGGTTTTCAACCGTTGTTGAATTTGGATGATCTTCTCGGTAGTTTCTTGTATAATCTCCGGACCCGTAATCTGTCTATCCCCCACTTCACTCCAACAAATTGGAGACCTGCACTTTCTACCATAAAGTGCTTCAAACGGCGCCATCTCAATGCTTGAATGGTAGCTGTTGTTGTAGGAAAATTCTGCTAATGGTAGATGTCGATCCCAACTGTTTCCGAAATCAATAACACATGCTCGTAGCATGTATTCAAGCGTTTGTATCGTCCTTTCGCTCTGCCTATCAGTTTGTGGATGATATGCAGTACTCATGTCTAGACGAGTTCCTAATGCTTGCTGTAATGTCTGCCAGAATCTTGAAATAAATCTGCCATCCCTATCAGAGATAATAGAGATTGGTATTCCATGTCTGGAGACGACTTCCTTCAAATACAGTCGTGCTAACTTCTCCATCTTGTCATCTTCTCTTATTGGCAGGAAGTGTGCTGATTTGGTGAGACGATCAACTATTACCCAAATAGTATCAAAACCACTTGCAGTCCTTGGCAATTTAGTGATGAAATCTATGGTAATGTTTTCCCATTTCCATTCCGGGATTTCGGGTTGTTGAAGTAGACCTGATAGTTTCTGATGCTCAGCTTTGACCTTAGTGAAATGTCCCGTTCTTATTGATTAAAAACGTTCCATATTAATTGATTTCGTTGCGAGGTTTTGACCTCTATATGAGACGTTTTTCAAAGACTGCATTCATTTTTAAAACAAACCATAACCTTTATTTCATAAATAAAGGTTTAAAAAGCTTTACGTAGATTATCAAATAATGATAATCTAAAATATCCTGTTTACACACGACCATTACATAATGGTTTACAATACAAATATGTTACATCGAAATCAGTTTCTTGAATGCAGTTTTTACACAATATCATACAAACATGGACTCCAAATCTTGTCCTTATTTTAGTATGCAACAGCGGAAGCTCTTAATATTCACCTGAGAATAAACATGCTTTAAACGTCAACAAAAATGTTGGTGAGTTATAGGTTTAACCTATATATATCAAATCGTAACAATAGACCACAAGATTTCATATTTCAATACACATCCCATACATAGAGATAAAAATCATTCATATGGTGAACACCTGGTAACCGACAATAACAAGATGCACATATAAGAATATCCCCATCATTCCGGGACACCCTTCGGATATGATATAAATTTCGAAGTACTAAAGCATCCGGTACTTTGGATGGGGTTTGTTAGGCCCAATAGATCTATCTTTAGGATTCGCGTCAATTAGGGTGTCTGTTCCCTAATTCTTAGATTACCAGACTTAATAAAAAGGGGCATATTCGATTTCGATAATTCAACCATAGAATGTAGTTTCACGTACCTGTGTCTATTTTGTAAATCATTTATAAAACCTGCATGTATTCTCATCCCAAAAACATTAGATTTTAAAAGTGGGACTATAACTCACTTTCACAGATTTTTACTTCGTCGGGAAGTAAGACTTGGCCACTGGTTGATTCACGAACCTATAACAATATATACATATATATCAAAGTATGTTCAAAAATATATTTACAACACTTTTAATATATTTTGATGTTTTAAGTTTATTAAGTCAGCTGTCCTCGTTAGTAACCTACAACTAGTTGTCCACAGTTAGATGTACAGAAATAAATCGATAAATATTATCTTGAATCAATCCACGACCCAGTGTATACGTATCTCAGTATTGATCACAACTCAAACTATATATATTTTGGAATCAACCTCAACCCTGTATAGCTAACTCCAACATTCACATATAGAGTGTCTATGGTTGTTCCGAAATATATATAGATGTGTCGACATGATAGGTCGAAACATTGTATACGTGTCTATGATATCTCAAGATTACATAATATACAATACAAGTTGATTAAGTTATGGTTGGAATAGATTTGTTACCAATTTTCACGTAGCTAAAATGAGAAAAATTATCCAATCTTGTTTTACCCATAACTTCTTCATTTTAAATCCGTTTTGAGTGAATCAAATTGCTATGGTTTCATATTGAACTCTATTTTATGAATCTAAACAGAAAAGTATAGGTTTATAGTCGGAAAAATAAGTTACAAGTCGTTTTTGTAAAGGTAGTCATTTCAGTCGAAAGAACGACGTCTAGATGACCATTTTAGAAAACATACTTCCACTTTGAGTTTAACCATAATTTTTGGATATAGTTTCATGTTCATAATAAAAATCATTTTCTCAGAATAACAACTTTTAAATCAAAGTTTATCATAGTTTTTAATTAACTAACCCAAAACAGCCCGCGGTGTTACTACGACGGCGTAAATCCGGTTTTACGGTGTTTTTCGTGTTTCCAGGTTTTAAATCATTAAGTTAGCATATCATATAGATATATAACATGTGTTTAGTTGATTTTAAAAGTCAAGTTAGAAGGATTAACTTTTGTTTGCGAACAAGTTTAGAATTAACTAAACTATGTTCTAGTGATTACAAGTTTAAACCTTCGAATAAGATAGCTTTATATGTATGAATCGAATGATGTTATGAACATCATTACTACCTTAAGTTCCTTGGATAAACCTACTGGAAAAGAGAAAAATGGATCTAGCTTCAATGGATCCTTGGATGGCTCGAAGTTCTTGAAGCAGAATCATGACACGAAAACAAGTTCAAGTAAGATCATCACTTGAAATAAGATTGTTATAGTTATAGAAATTGAACCAAAGTTTGAATATGATTATTACCTTGTATTAGAATGATAACCTACTGTAAGAAACAAAGATTTCTTGAGGTTGGATGATCACCTTACAAGATTGGAAGTGAGCTAGCAAACTTGAAAGTATTCTTGATTTTATGAAACTAGAACTTTTGGAATTTATGAAGAACACTTAGAACTTGAAGATAGAACTTGAGAGAGATCAATTAGATGAAGAAAATTGAAGAATGAAAGTGTTTGTAGGTGTTTTTGGTCGTTGGTGTATGGATTAGATATAAAGGATATGTAATTTTGTTTTCATGTAAATAAGTCATGAATGATTACTCATATTTTTGTAATTTTATGAGATATTTCATGCTAGTTGCCAAATGATGGTTCCCACATATGTTAGGTGACTCACATGGGCTACTAAGAGCTGATCATTGGAGTGTATATACCAATAGTACATACATCTAAAAGCTGTGTATTGTACGAGTACGAATACGGGTGCATACGAGTAGAATTGTTGATGAAACTGAACGAGGATGTAATTGTAAGCATTTTTGTTAAGTAGAAGTATTTTGATAAGTGTATTGAAGTCTTTCAAAAGTGTATAAATACATATTAAAACACTACATGTATATACATTTTAACTGAGTCGTTAAGTCATCGTTAGTCGTTACATGTAAGTGTTGTTTTGAAACCTTTAGGTTAACGATCTTGTTAAATGTTGTTAACCCAATGTTTATAATATCAAATTAGATTTTAAATTATTATATTATCATGATATTATCATGTATGAATATCTCTTAATATGATATATATACATTAAATGTCTTTACAACGATAATCGTTACATATATGTCTCGTTTAAAAATCATTAAGTTAGTAGTCTTGTTTTTACATATGTAGTTCATTGTTAATATACTTAATGATATGTTTACTTATCATAGTATCATGTTAACTATATATATATCCATATATATGTCATCATATAGTTTTTACAAGTTTTAACGTTCGTGAATCACCGGTCAACTTGGGTGGTCAATTGTCTATATGAAACATATTTCAATTAATCAAGTCTTAACAAGTTTGATTGCTTAACATGTTGGAAACATTTAATCATGTAAATATCAATCTCAATTAATATATATAAACATGGAAAAGTTCGGGTCACTACAGTACCTACCCGTTAAATAAATTTCGTCCCGAAATTTTAAGCTGTTGAAGGTGTTGACGAATCTTCTGGAAATAGATGCGGGTATTTCTTCTTCATCTGATCTTCATGCTCCCAGGTGAACTCGGGTCCTCTACGAGCATTCCATCGAACCTTAACAATTGGTATCTTGTTTTGCTTAAGTCTTTTAACCTCACGATCCATTATTTCGACGGGTTCTTCGATGAATTGAAGTTTTTCGTTGATTTGGATTTCATCTAACGGAATAGTGAGATCTTCTTTAGCAAAACATTTCTTTAAATTCGAGACGTGGAAAGTGTTATGTACAGCCGCGAGTTGTTGAGGTAACTCTAGTCGGTAAGCTACTGGTCCGACACGATCAATAATCTTGAATGGTCCAATATACCTTGGATTTAATTTCCCTCGTTTACCAAATCGAACAACGCCTTTCCAAGGTGCAACTTTAAGCATGACCATCTCTCCAATTTCAAATTCTATATCTTTTCTTTTAATGTCAGCGTAGCTCTTTTGTCGACTTTGGGCGGTTTTCAACCGTTGTTGAATTTGGATGATCTTCTCGGTAGTTTCTTGTATAATCTCCGGACCCGTAATCTGTCTATCCCCCACTTCACTCCAACAAATCGTAGACCTGCACTTTCTACCATAAAGTGCTTCAAACGGCGCCATCTCAATGCTTGAATGGTAGCTGTTGTTGTAGGAAAATTCTGCTAACGGTAGATGTCGATCCCAACTGTTTCCGAAATCAATAACACATGCTCGTAGCATGTCTTCAAGCGTTTGTATCGTCCTTTCGCTCTGCCCATCAGTTTGTGGATGATAGGCAGTACTCATGTCTAGACGAGTTCCTAATTCTTGCTGTAATGTCTGCCAGAATCTTGAAATAAATCTGCCATCCCTATCAGAGATAATAGAGATTGGTATTCCATGTCTGGAGACGACTTCCTTCAAATACAGTCGTGCTAACTTCTCCATCTTGTCATCTTCTCTTATTGGTAGGAAGTGTGCTGATTTGGTGAGACGATCAACTATTACCCAAATAGTATCAAAACCACTTGCAGTCCTTGGCAATTTAGTGATGAAATCCATGGTAATGTTTTCCCATTTCCATTCCGCGATTTCGGGTTGTTGAAGTAGACCTGATGGTTTCTGATGCTCAGCTTTGACCTTAGAACACGTCAAACATTCTCCTACGTATTTAGCAACATCGGCTTTCATACCCGGCCACCAAAAATGTTTCTTGAGATCCTTGTACATCTTCCCCGTTCCAGGATGTATTGAGTATCTGGTTTTATGAGCTTCTCTAAGTACCATTTCTCTCATATCTCCAAATTTTGGTACCCAAATCCTCTCAGCCCTATACCGGGTTCCGTCTTCCCGAATATTAAGATGCTTCTCCGATCCTTTGGGTATTTCATCCTTTAAATTTCCCTCTTTTAAAACTCCTTGTTGCGCCTCCTTTATTTGAGTAGTAATGTTATTATGAATCATTATATTCATAGATTTTACTCGAATGGGTTCTCTGTCCTTCCTGCTCAAGGCATCGGCTACCACATTTGCCTTCCCCGGGTGGTAACGAATCTCAAAGTCGTAATCATTCAATAATTCAATCCACCTACGCTGCCTCATATTCAATTGTTTCTGATTAAATATGTGTTGAAGACTTTTGTGGTCGGTATATATAATACTTTTGACCCCATATAAGTAGTGCCTCCAAGTCTTTAATGCAAAAACAACCGCGCCTAATTCCAAATCATGCGTCGTATAATTTTGTTCGTGAATCTTCAATTGTCTAGACGCATAAGCAATCACCTTCGTTCGTTGCATTAATACACAACCGAGACCTTGCTTTGATGCATCACAATAAATCACAAAATCATCATTCCCTTCAGGCAATGACAATATAGGTGCCGTAGTTAGCTTTTTCTTCAATAACTGAAACGCTTTCTCTTGTTCATCATTCCATTCAAATTTCTTCCCTTTATGCGTTAATGCAGTCAAGGGTTTTGCTATTCTGGAAAAGTCTTGGATGAACCTTCTGTAGTAACCAGCTAGTCCTAAAAACTGGCGTATGTGTTTCGGAGTTTTCGGGGTTTCCCACTTTTCAACAGTTTCTATCTTTGCCGGATCCACCTTAATACCTTCTTTGTTCACTATGTGACCGAGGAATTGAACTTCTTCCAACCAAAATGCACACTTTGAAAACTTAGCGTACAATTCTTCCTTCCTCAATACTTCTAACACCTTTCTCAAATGTTCACCGTGTTCTTGGTCATTCTTTGAGTAAATAAGTATGTCATCAATGAAAACAATGACAAAATTGTCAAGGTATGGTCCACACACTCGGTTCATAAGGTCTATGAACACAGCTGGTGCATTAGTTAAACCAAACGGCATGACCATAAACTCGTAATGACCGTAACGTGTTCTGAAAGCAGTCTTTGGAATATCATCTTCTTTCACCCGCATTTGATGATACCCGGAACGTAAGTCAATCTTTGAATAAATAGACGAGCCTTGTAGTTGATCAAATAAGTCGTCGATTCTCGGTAGTGGGTAGCGGTTCTTGATGGTAAGTTTGTTCAACTCTCGGTAGTCGATACACAACCTGAATGTACCATCTTTCTTCTTGACAAACAAAACAGGAGCTCCCCACGGTGATGTGCTTGGTCGAATGAAACCACGCTCTAAAAGTTCTTGTAATTGGCTTTGCAGTTCTTTCATCTCGCTGGGTGCGAGTCTGTAAGGAGCACGAGCTATTGGTGCAGCTCCTGGTACAAGATCTATTTGAAATTCAACGGATCGATGTGGGGGTAATCCCAGTAATTCTTTCGGAAATACATCGGGAAATTCTTTTGCAATGGGAACATCATTGATGCTCTTTTCTTCAGTTTGTACTTTCTCGACGTGTGCTAGAACAGCATAGCAACCTTTTCTTATTAGTTTTTGTGCCTTCAAATTACTAATAAGATGTAGCTTCGTGTTGCCCTTTTCTCCGTACACCATTAAGGGTTTTCCTTTTTCTCGTATAATGCGAATTGCATTTTTGTAACAAACGATCTCCGCTTTCACTTCTTTCAACCAGTCCATACCGATTATCACATCAAAACTCCCTAACTCTACTGGTATCAAATCAATCTTAAATGTTTCGCTAACCAGTTTAATTTCTCGATTCCGACATATATTATCTGCTGAAATTAATTTACCATTTGCTAATTCGAGTAAAAATTTACTATCCAAAGGCGTCAATGGACAACTTAATTTAGCACAAAAATCTCTACTCATATAGCTTCTATCCGCACCCGAATCAAATAAAACGTAAGCAGATTTATTGTCAATAAGAAACGTACCCGTAACAAGCTCCGGGTCTTCCTGTGCCTCTACCGCATTAATATTGAAAACTCTTCCACGGCCTTGTCCATTCGTGTTCTCCTGGTTCGGGCAATTTCTAATAATGTGGCCTGGTTTTCCACATTTATAACAAACTACATTGGCATAACTTGCTCCGACACTACTTGCTCCGCCATTACTCGTTCCGACACCATTTTTTCCTTTCGTTCTATTAACCCCTGGTCCGTAGACCTCACACTTCGCCGCGCTATGACCATTTCTTTTACACTTGTTGCAAAATTTGGTGCAGAACCCCGAGTGATTCTTTTCACACCTTTGGCATAGCTGCTTCTGA
This sequence comes from Rutidosis leptorrhynchoides, assembly GCF_046630445.1. Taxonomy (NCBI): domain Eukaryota; kingdom Viridiplantae; phylum Streptophyta; class Magnoliopsida; order Asterales; family Asteraceae; genus Rutidosis; species Rutidosis leptorrhynchoides. Next base: position 462,049,159 of record NC_092334.1, read on the forward strand.
TTGTTGTTGTTGTTACGGTTATTATTGTTGTTGGGATGATTGTTGTAGTTGCTGTTGTTGTTGTTGTTGTTGTTGGGCCGTTTGTTGTAGTTGCGATTGATGTTGCGATTGTTGGGATAATTGTTGCGATTATTGTTGTAATTGCTGTTGTTGTTGTATTGGTGATTCTTATCACCGTTTTCCTCCCACTTTCTTTTGACTTGCTTCACATTGGCCTCTTCAGCAGTCTGTTCTTTAATTCTTTCTTCAATCTGGTTCACTAGTTTGTGAGCCATTCTACATGCCTGTTGTATGGAGGTGGGCTCGTGTGAACTTATATCTTCTTGGATTCTTTCCGGTAATCCTTTCACAAACGCGTCGATCTTCTCTTCCTCATCTTCGAATGCTCCCGGACACAATAGGCACAATTCTGTGAATCGTCTTTCGTACGTGGTAATATCAAATCCTTGGGTTCGTAACCCTCTAAGTTCTGTCTTGAGCTTATTGACCTCGGTTCTGGGACGGTACTTCTCGTTCATCAAGTGCTTGAATGCTGACCACGGTAGTGCGTACGCATCATCTTGTCCCACTTGCTCTAGATAGGTATTCCACCATGTTAACGCAGAACCTGTGAAGGTATGCGTAGCGTACTTCACTTTGTCCTCTTCAGTACACTTACTTATGGCAAACACCGATTCAACCTTCTCGGTCCACCGTTTCAATCCGATCGGTCCTTCGGTTCCATTAAATTCCAAAGGTTTGCAGGCAGTGAATTCTTTGTAGGTGCATCCTACACGATTTCCTGTACTGCTAGATCCAAGGTTATTGTTGGTATGTAGCGCAGCCTGTACTGCGGCTATGTTTGAAGCTAGAAAAGTACGGAATTCCTCTTCATTCATATTCACGGTGTGTCGAGTAGTCGGTGCCATTTCCTTCAAAATAGTTAAATGGAACAAGTTAATCATACAGAATATTAAGAGTAGTTAATAGTATTTCGTAGCATAATATGAACTCATTTATAAAAGCTTTTTCTTCATATTAGCGTTTTATAAGTTTAAATTCGGGTAGTACCTACCCGTTAAGTTCATACTTAGTAGCTAATATACAATTCAACTACTACAATTCTATATGAAAAACTGATTGTAATAATATTTCGCGTTCAAACTTTTATACAATATTTTACAAACTTACAATACCGCTTATTTTACATAAAGCATGAAATATAGCACACAATAACTATGATACAAGATAGTTGTGAAGACAATTCTAGCTAGTACACAAGTCGTTCGGCAAAGGCAATAAAGACACGTAATTCATACGTCCAGAAACAAGTCATGCATTCTGGTTTTACTAGGACTACTTCCCATCCTTGGTCTTGTGCAACATAACCGTTATGGCCGTTGATAAGACAGCGTGTTGTAACGTCATCAAAGGGACGAGGGTTACATAATGTCCAACAGTCCCGTAATAATCTAAAAACCTCATTTCTTACCCCAATTACCGACTCCGTCACTTGTGGAAACGTTTTGTTTAATAGTTGTAGCCCGATGTTCTTGTTCTCACTTTGGTGAGAAGCGAACATTACTAATCCGTAAGCATAACATGCTTCTTTATGTTGCATGTTAGCCGCTTTTTCTAAATCACGAAGTCCAATATTCGGATATATTGAGTCAAAATAATTTCTTAACCCGTTGCGTAAAATAGCATTTGGGTTCCCCGCAATATATGCGTCAAAGTAAACACATCGTAACTTATGGGTTTCCCAATGTGATATCCCCCATCTTTCAAACGAAAGTCTCTTATAAACCAAGACATTCTTGGAACGTTCTTCGAATGTCTTACAAACTGATCTCGCCTTAAATAGTTGTGCCGAAGAATTCTGGCCGACTCTAGACAAGATTTCATCAATCATGTCTCCGGGTAGGTCTCTTAAAATATTGGGTTGTCTATCCATTTTGTGTTTTTAAACTGTAAAATAGACAAGAGTTAGTTTCATAAAAAAATACTTATTAATACAAGCAATTTTTACATATATCATAAAGCATAAGAACACTATATTACATATATTACACCACACGAATACAACTATCTTATTCCGACTCGCTCGTTTCTTCTTCTTCGGTTTTGGTTCGTTTTGCCAAGTTTCTAGGGATATATGATGTTCCCCTAATACGAGCCGTCGTTGTCCACATTGGTTTAGAAAAACCTGGTGGTTTAGAGGTTCCCGGGTCATTGTTACAACTTAAGGACTTCGGGGGTTGACGATACATATAAAGTTCATCGGGGTTGGAATTAGATTTCTCTATTTTTATGCCCTTTCCCTTATTATTTTCTTTTGCCTTTTTAAATTCAGTTGGGGTAATTTCTATAACATCATCGGAATTCTCGTCGGAATCCGATTCATCGGAGAATTGGTAATCCTCCCAATATTTTGCTTCCTTGGTGGAAACACCATTGACCATAATTAACTTTGGTCGGTTGGTTGAGGATTTTCTTTTACTTAACCGTTTTATTATTTCCCCCACCGGTTCTATTTCTTCATCCGGTTCCGATTCTTCTTCCGGTTCCGATTCTTCTTCCGGTTCCGACTCTTCTTCCGGTTCCTCTTCGGGAACTTGTGAATCAGTCCACAAATCATTCCAATTTACATTTGACTCTTCATTATTATTAGGTGAGTCAATGGGACTTGTTCTAGAGGTAGACATCTATCACATAATATCAAACACGTTAAGAGATTAATATATCACATAATATTCATATGTTAAAAATATATAGTTTCCAACAAAAATGTTAAGCAATCATTTTTAAAGAAAACACGGTCGAAGTCCAGACTCACTAATGCATCCTAACAAACTCGATAAGACACATTAATGCAAATTTTCTGGTTCTCTAAGACCAACGCTCGGATACCAACTGAAATGTCCCGTTCTTATTGATTAAAAACGTTCCATATTAATTGATTTCGTTGCGAGGTTTTGACCTCTATATGAGACGTTTTTCAAAGACTGCATTCATTTTTAAAACAAACCATAACCTTTATTTCATAAATAAAGGTTTAAAAAGCTTTACGTAGATTATCAAATAATGATAATCTAAAATATCCTGTTTACACACGACCATTACATAATGGTTTACAATACAAATATGTTACATCGAAATCAGTTTCTTGAATGCAGTTTTTACACAATATCATACAAACATGGACTCCAAATCTTGTCCTTATTTTAGTATGCAACAGCGGAAGCTCTTAATATTCACCTGAGAATAAACATGCTTTAAACATCAACAAAAATGTTGGTGAGTTATAGGTTTAACCTATATATATCAAATCGTAACAATAGACCACAAGATTTCATATTTCAATACACATCCCATACATAGAGATAAAAATCATTCATATGGTGAACACCTGGTAACCGACAATAACAAGATGCATATATAAGAATATCCCCATCATTCCGGGACACCCTTCGGATATGATATAAATTTCGAAGTACTAAAGCATCCGGTACTTTGGATGGGGTTTGTTAGGCCCAATAGATCTATCTTTAGGATTCGCGTCAATTAGGGTGTCTGTTCCCTAATTCTTAGATTACCAGACTTAATAAAAAGGGGCATATTCGATTTCGATAATTCAACCATAGAATGTAGTTTCACGTACTTGTGTCTATTTTGTAAATTATTTATAAAACCTGCATGTATTCTCATCCCAAAAATATTAGATTTTAAAAGTGGGACTATAACTCACTTTCACAGATTTTTACTTCGTCGGGAAGTAAGACTTGGCCACTGGTTGATTCACGAACCTATAACAATATATACATATATATCAAAGTATGTTCAAAAATATATTTACAACACTTTTAATATATTTTGATGTTTTAAGTTTATTAAGTCAGCTGTCCTCGTTAGTAACCTACAACTAGTTGTCCACAGTTAGATGTACAGAAATAAATCGATAAATATTATCTTGAATCAATCCACGACCCAGTGTATACGTATCTCAGTATTGATCACAACTCAAACTATATATATTTTGGAATCAACCTCAACCCTGTATAGCTAACTCCAACATTCACATATAGAGTGTCTATGGTTGTTCCGAAATATATATAGATGTGTCGACATGATAGGTCGAAACATTGTATACGTGTCTATGGTATCTCAAGATTACATAATATACAATACAAGTTGATTAAGTTATGGTTGGAATAGATTTGTTACCAATTTTCACGTAGCTAAAATGAGAAAAATTATCCAATCTTGTTTTACCCATAACTTCTTCATTTTAAATCCGTTTTGAGTGAATAAAATTGCTATGGTTTCATATTGAACTCTATTTTATGAATCTAAACAGAAAAGTATAGGTTTATAGTCGGAAAAATAAGTTACAAGTCGTTTTTGTAAAGGTAGTCATTTCAGTCGAAAGAACGACGTCTAGATGACCATTTTAGAAAACATACTTCCACTTTGAGTTTAACCATAATTTTTGGATATAGTTTCATGTTCATAATAAAAATCATTTTCTCAGAATAACAACTTTTAAATCAAAGTTTATCATAGTTTTTAATTAACTAACCCAAAACAGCCCGCGGTGTTACTACGACGGCGTAAATCCGGTTTTACGGTGTTTTTCGTGTTTCCAGGTTTTAAATCATTAAGTTAGCATATCATATAGATATAGAACATGTGTTTAGTTGATTTTAAAAGTCAAGTTAGAAGGATTAACTTTTGTTTGCGAACAAGTTTAGAATTAACTAAACTATGTTCTAGTGATTACAAGTTTAAACCTTCGAATAAGATAGCTTTATATGTATGAATCGAATGATGTTATGAACATCATTACTACCTTAAGTTACTTGGATAAACCTACTGGAAAAGAGAAAAATGGATCTAGCTTCAATGGATCCTTGGATGGCTCGAAGTTCTTGAAGCAGAATCATGACACGAAAACAAGTTCAAGTAAGATCATCACTTGAAATAAGATTGTTATAGTTATAGAAATTGAACCAAAGTTTGAATATGATTATTACCTTGTATTAGAATGATAACCTACTGTAAGAAACAAAGATTTCTTGAGGTTGGATGATCACCTTACAAGATTGGAAGTGAGCTAGCAAACTTGAAAGTATTCTTGATTTTATGAAACTAGAACTTTTGGAATTTATGAAGAACACTTAGAACTTGAAGATAGAACTTGAGAGAGATCAATTAGATGAAGAAAATTGAAGAATGAAAGTGTTTGTAGGTGTTTTTGGTCGTTGGTGTATGGATTAGATATAAAGGATATGTAATTTTGTTTTCATGTAAATAAGTCATGAATGATTACTCATATTTTTGTAATTTTATGAGATATTTCATGCTAGTTGCCAAATGATGGTTCCCACATGTGTTAGGTGACTCACATGGGCTGCTAAGAGCTGATCATTGGAGTGTATATACCAATAGTACATACATCTAAAAGCTGTGTATTGTACGAGTACGAATACGGGTGCATACGAGTAGAATTGTTGATGAAACTGAACGAGGATGTAATTGTAAGCATTTTTGTTAAGTAGAAGTATTTTGATAAGTGTATTGAAGTCTTTCAAAAGTGTATAAATACATATTAAAACACTACATGTATATACATTTTAACTGAGTCGTTAAGTCATCGTTAGTCGTTACATGTAAGTGTTGTTTTGAAACCTTTAGGTTAACGATCTTGTTAAATGTTGTTAACCCAATGTTTATAATATCAAATGAGATTTTAAATTATTATATTATCATGATATTATCATGTATGAATATCTCTTAATATGATATATATACATTAAATGTCTTTACAACGATAATCGTTACATATATGTCTCGTTTAAAAATCATTAAGTTAGTAGTCTTGTTTTTACATATGTAGTTCATTGTTAATATACTTAATGATATGTTTACTTATCATAGTATCATGTTAACTATATATATATCCATATATATGTCATCATATAGTTTTTACAAGTTTTAACGTTCGTGAATCACCGGTCAACTTGGGTGGTCAATTGTCTATATGAAACATATTTCAATTAATCAAGTCTTAACAAGTTTGATTGCTTAACATGTTGGAAACATTTAATCATGTAAATATCAATCTCAATTAATATATATAAACATGGAAAAGTTCGGGTCACTACACTTAGAACACGTCAAACATTCTCCTACGTATTTAGCAACATCGGCTTTCATACCCGGCCACCAAAAATGTTTCTTGAGATCCTTGTACATCTTCCCCGTTTCAGGATGTATTGAGTATCTGGTTTTATGAGCTTCTCTAAGTACCATTTCTCTCATATTTCCAAATTTTGGTACCCAAATCCTTTCAGCCCTATACCGGGTTCCGTCTTCCCGAATATTAAGATGCTTCTCCGATCCTTTGGGTATTTCATCCTTTAAATTTCCCTCTTTTAAAACTCCTTGTTGCGCCTCCTTTATTTGAGTAGTAAGGTTATTATGAATCATTATATTCATAGATTTTACTCGAATGGGTTCTCTGTCCTTCCTGCTCAAGGCATCGGCTACCACATTTGCCTTCCTCGGGTGGTAACGAATCTCAAAGTCGTAATCATTCAATAATTCAATCCACCTACGCTGCCTCATATTCAGTTGTTTCTGATTAAATATGTGTTGAAGACTTTTGTGGTCGGTATATATAATACTTTTGACCCCATATAAGTAGTGCCTCCAAGTCTTTAATGCAAAAACAACCGCTCCTAATTCCAAATCATGCGTCGTATAATTTTGTTCGTGAATCTTCAATTGTTTAGACGCATAAGCAATCACCTTAGTTCGTTGCATTAATACACAACCGAGACCTTGCTTTGATGCGTCACAATAAATCTCAAAATCATCATTCCCTTCAGGCAATGACAATATAGGTGCCGTAGTTAGCTTTTTCTTCAATAACTGAAACGCTTTCTCTTGTTCATCATTCCATTCAAATTTCTTCCCTTTATGCGTTAATGCAGTCAAGGGTTTTGCTATTCTGGAAAAGTCTTGGATGAACCTTCTATAGTAACCAGCTAGTCCTAAAAACTGGCGTATGTGTTTCGGAGTTTTCGGGGTTTCCCACTTTTCAACAGTTTCTATCTTTTCCGGATCCACCTTAATGCCTTCTTTGTTCACTATGTGACCGAGGAATTGAACATCTTCCAACCAAAATGCACACTTTGAAAACTTAGCGTACAATTCTTCCTTCCTCAATACTTCTAACACCTTTCTCAAATGTTCACCGTGTTCTTGGTCATTCTTTGAGTAAATAAGTATGTCATCAATGAAAACAATGACAAACTTGTCAAGGTATGGTCCACACACTCGGTTCATAAGGTCCATGAACACAGCTGGTGCATTAGTTAAACCAAACGGCATGACCATAAACTTGTAATGACCGTAACGTGTTCTGAAAGCAGTCTTTGGAATATCATCTTCTTTCACCCGCATTTGATGATACCCGGAACGTAAGTCAATCTTTGAATAAACAGACGAGCCTTGTAGTTGATCAAATAAGTCGTCGATTCTCGATAGTGGGTAGCGGTTCTTGATGGTAAGTTTGTTCAACTCTCGGTAGTCGATACACAACCTGAATGTACCATCTTTCTTCTTGACAAACAAAACAGGAGCTCCCCACGGTGATGTGCTTGGTCGAATGAAACCACGCTCTAAAAGTTCTTGTAATTGGCTTTGCAGTTCTTTCATCTCGCTGGGTGCGAGTCTGTAAGGAGCACGAGCTATTGGTGCAGCTCCTGGTACAAGATCTATTTGAAATTCAACGGATCGATGTGGGGGTAATCCCGGTAATTCTTTCGGAAATACATCGGGAAATTCTTTTGCAATGGGAACATCATTGATGCTCTTTTCTTCAGTTTGTACTTTCTCGACGTGTGCTAGAACAGCATAGCAACCTTTTCTTATTAGTTTTTGTGCCTTCAAATTACTAATAAGATGTAGCTTCGTGTTGCCCTTTTCTCCGTACACCATTAAGGGTTTTCCTTTTTCTCGTATAATGCGAATTGCATTTTTGTAACAAACGATCTCTGCTTTCACTTCTTTCAACCAGTCCATACCGATTATCACATCAAAACTCCCTAACTCTACTGGTATCAAATCAATCTTAAATGTTTCGATAACCAGTTTAATTTCTCGATTCCGACATATATTATCTGCTGAAATTAATTTACCATTTGCTAATTCGAGTAAAAATTTTACTATCCAAAGGCGTCAATGGACAACTTAATTTAGCACAAAAATCTCTACTCATATAGCTTCTATCCGCACCCGAATCAAATAAAACGTAAGCAGATTTATTGTCAATAATAAACGTACCCGTAACAAGCTCCGAGTCTTCCTGTGCCTCTGCCGCATTAATATTGAAAACTCTTTCGCGGCCTTGTCCATTCGTGTTCTCCAGGTTCGGGCAATTTCTAATAATGTGGCCCAGTTTTCCACATTTATAACAAACTACATTGGCATAACTTGCTCCGACACTACTTACTCCGCCATTACTCGTTCCGACACCATTTGTTCCTTTCGTTCTATTAACCCCTGGTCCGTAGACCTCACACTTCGCCGCGCTATGACCATTTCTTTTACACTTGTTGCAAAATTTGGTGCAGAACCCCGAGTGATACTTTTCACACCTTTGGCATAGCTGCTTCTGATTGTTGTTGTTGTTGCGGTTATTATTGTTGTTGGGATAATTGTTGTAGTTGCTGTTGTTGTTGTTGTTGTTGTTGTTGTTGTTGTTGTTGTTGTTGTTGTTGTTGTTGTTGTTGTTGTTGGGCCGTTTGTTTTAGTTGCGATTGATGTTGCGATTGTTGGGATAATTGTTGCGATTATTGTTGTAATTGCTGTTGTTGTTGTATTGGTGATTCTTATCGCCGTTTTCCTCCCACTTTCTTTTGACTTGCTTCACATTGGCCTCTTCAGCAGTCTGTTCTTTAATTCTTTCTTCAATCTGGTTCACTAGTTTGTGAGCCATTCTACATGCCTGTTGTATGGAGGCGGGCTCGTGTGAACTTATATCTTCTTGGATTCTTTCCGGTAATCCTTTCACAAATGCGTCGATCTTCTCTTCCTCATCTTCGAATGCTCCCGGACACAATAGGCATAATTCTGTGAATCGTCTTTCGTACGTGGTAATATCAAATCCTTGGGTTCGTAACCCTCTAAGTTCTGTCTTGAGCTTATTGACCTCGGTTCTGGGACGGTACTTCTCGTTCATCAAGTGCTTGAATGCTGACCACGGTAGTGCGTACGCATCGTCTTGTCCCACTTGCTCTAGATAGGTATTCCACCATGTTAACACAGAACCTGTGAAGGTATGCGTAGCGTACTTCACTTTGTCCTCTTCAGTACACTTACTTATGGCAAACACTGATTCGACCTTCTCGGTCCACCATTTCAATCCTATCGGTCCTTCGGTTCCATCAAATTCCAAAGGTTTGCAGGCAGTGAATTCTTTGTAGGTGCATCCTACACGATTTCCTGTACCGCTAGATCCAAGGTTATTATTGGTATGTAGCGCAGCCTGTACTGCGGCTATGTTTGAAGCTAGAAAAGTACGGAATTCCTCTTCATTCATATTCACGGTGTGTCGAGTAGTCGGTGCCATTTCCTTCAAAATAATCAAATGGAACAAGTTAATCATACAGAATATTAAGAGTTGTTAATAGTATTTCGTAGCATAATATGAACTCATTTATAAAAGCTTTTTTCTTCATATTAGCGTTTTATAAGTTTAAATTCGGGTAGTACCTACCCGTTAAGTTCATACTTAGTAGCTAATATACAATTCAACTACTACAATTCTATATGAAAAATTGATTATAATAATATTTCACGTTCAAACTTTTACACAATATTTTACAAACTTACAATACCGCTTATTTTACATATAGCATGAAATATAGCACACAATAAATTTGATACAAGGTGGTTGTGAAGATAATTCTAGCTAGTACACAAGTCGTTCAGCAAAGGCAATAAAGACACGTAATTCATACGTCCAGAAACAAGTCATGCATTCTGGTTTTACTAGGATTACTTCCCATCCTTGGTCTTGTGGAACATAACCGTTATGGCTGTTGATAAGACAGCGTGTTGTAACGTCGTCAAAGGGACGAGGGTTACGTAATGTCCAACAGTCCCATAACAATCTAAAAACCTCATTTCTTACCCCAATTACCGACTCCGTCACTTGTGGGAACGTTTTGTTTAATAGTTGTAGCCCGATGTTCTTGTTCTCACTTTGGTGAGAAGCGAACATTACTAATCCGTAAGCATAACATGCTTCTTTATGTTGCATGTTAGCCGCTTTTTCTAAATCACGAAGTCCAATATTCAGATATATTGAGTCAAAATAATTTCTTAACCCATTGCGTAAAATAGCATTTGGGTTCCCCGCAATATATGCGTCAAAGTAAACACATCGTAACTTATGGATTTCCCAATGTGATATCCCCCATCTTTCGAACGAAAGCCTTTTATAAACCAAGGCATTCTTAGAACGTTCTTCGAATGTCTTACAAACTGATCTCGCCTTAAATAGTTGTGCCGAAGAATTCTGACCGACTCTAGACAAGATTTCATCAATCATGTCTCCGGGTAAGTCTCTTAAAATATTGGGTTGTCTATCCATTTTGTGTTTTTATACTGTAAAATAGACAAGAGTTAGATTCATAAAAAAAAATACTTATTAATACAAGCAATTTTTACATATATCATAAAGCATAAGCACACTATATTACATATATTACACCACACGAATACAACTATCTTATTCCGACTTGCTTGTTTCTTCTTCTTCTTCGGTTTTGGTTCATTTTGCCAAGTTTCTAGGGATATATGATGTTTCCCTAATACGAGCCGTCGTTTTCCACATTGGTTTAGAAAAACTTGGTGGTTTAGAGGTTCCCGGGTCATTGTTACAACTTAAGGACTTCGGGGGTTGACGATACATATAAAGTTCATCGGGGTTGGAATTAGATTTCTCTATTTTTATGCCCTTTCCCTTATTATTTTCTTTTGCCTTTTTAAATTCAGTTGGGGTAATTTCTATAACATCATCGGAATTCTCGTCGGAATCCGATTCATCGGAGAATTGGTAATCCTCCCAATATTTTGCTTCCTTGGCGGAAACACCATTGACCATAATTAACCTTGGTCGGTTGGTTGAGGATTTTCTTTTACTTAACCATTTTATTATTTCCCCCACCGGTTCTATTTCTTCATCCAGTTCCGATTCTTCTTCCGGTTTCGATTCTTCTTCCGGTTCCGACTCTTCTTCCGGTTCCTCTTCGGGAACTTGTGAAACAGTCCACAAATCATTCCAATTTACATTTGACTCTTCATTATTATTAGGTGAGTCAATGGGACTTGTTCTAGAGGTAGACATCTATCACATAATATCAAACGCGTTAAGAGATTAATATATCACATAATATTCACATGTTAAAAATATATAGTTTCCAACAAAATTTGTTAAGCAATCATTTTTCAAGTAAATACGGTCGAAGTCCAGACTCACTAATGCATCCTAACAAACTCGATAAGACACACTAATGCAAAATTCTGGTTCTCTAAGACCAACGCTCGGATACCAACTGAAATGTCCCGTTCTTATTGATTAAAAACGTTCCATATTAATTGATTTCGTTGCGAGGTTTTGACCTCTATATGAGACGTTTTTCAAAGACTGCATTCATTTTAAAACAAACCATAACCTTTATTTCATCAATAAAGGTTTAAAAAGCTTTACGTAGATTATCAAATAATGATAATCTAAAATATCCTATTTACACACGACCATTACATAATGGTTTACAATACAAATATGTTACAACAAAATAAGTTTCTTGAATGCAGTTTTTACACAATATCATACAAGCATGGACTCCAAATCTCGTCCTTATTTAAGTATGCGACAGCGGAAGCTCTTAATAATCACCTGAGAATAAACATGCTTAAAACATCAACAAAAATGTTGGTGAGTTATAGGTTTAACCTATATATATCAAATCATAATAATAGACCACAAGATTTCATATTTCAAAACACATCCCATACATAGAGATAAAAGTCATTCATATGGTGAACACCTGGTAACCGACATTAACAAGAAGCATATATAAGAATATCCCCATCATTCCGGGACACCCTTCGGATATGATATAAATTTCGAAGTACTAAAGCATCCGGTACTTTGGATGGGGTTTGTTAGGCCCAATAGATCTATCTTTAGGATTCGCGTCAATTAGGGTGTCTGTTCCCTAATTCTTAGATTACCAGACTTTATATTAGGGTGTCTGTTCCCTAATTCTTAGATTACCAGACTTTATAAAAAAGGGCATATTCGATTTCGATAATTCAACCATAGAATGTAGTTTCACGTACTTGTGTCTATTTTGTAAATCATTTATAAAACATGCATGTATTCTCATCCCAAAAATATTAGATTTTAAAAGTGGGACTATAACTCACTTTCACAGATTTTTACTTCGTCGGGAAGTAAGACTTTTCCACTGGTTGATTCATGAACCTATAACAATATATACATATATATCAAAGTATGTTCAAAATATATTTACAACACTTTTAATATATTTTGATGTTTTAAGTTTATTAAGTCAGCTGTCCTCGTTAGTAACCTACAACTAGTTGTCCACAGTTAGATGTACAGAAATAAATCGATAAATATTATCTTGAATCAATCCACGACCCAGTGTATACGTATCTCATTATTGATCACAACTCAAACTATATATATTTTGGAATCAACCTCAACCATGTATAGCTAACTCCAACATTCACATATAGAGTGTCTATGGTTGTTCCGAAATATATATAGATGTGTTGACATGATAGGTCGAAACATTGTATACGTGTCTATGGTATCTCAATATTACATAATATACAATACAAGTTGATTAAGTTATGGTTGGAATAGATTTGTTACCAATTTTCACGTAGCTAAAATGAGAAAAATTATCTAATCTTGTTTTACCCATAACTTCTTCATTTTAAATCCGTTTTGAGTGAATCAAATTGCTATGGTTTCATATTGAACTCTATTTTATGAATCTAAATAGAAAAAGTATAGGTTTATAGTCGGAAAAATAAGTTACAAGTCATTTTTGTAAAGGTAGTCATTTCAGTCGAAAGAACGACGTCTAGATGACCATTTTAGAAAACATACTTCCACTTTGAGTTTAACCATAATTTTTGGATATAGTTTCATGTCCATAATAAAAATCATTTTCTCAGAATAACAACTTTTAAATCAAAGTTTATCATAGTTTTTAATTAACTAACCCAAAACAGCCCGCGGTGTTACTACGACGGCGTAAATCCAGTTTTACGGTGTTTTTCGTGTTTCCAGGTTTTAAATCATTAAGTTAGCATATCATATAGATATAGAACATGTGTTTAGTTTATTTTAAAAGTCAAGTTAGAAGGATTAACTTTTGTTTGCGAACAAGTTTAGAATTAACTAAACTATGTTCTAGTGATTACAAGTTTAAACCTTCGAATAAGATAGCTTTATATGTATGAATCGAATGATGTTATGAACATCATTACTACCTTAAGTTCCTTGGATAAACCTACTGGAAAAGAGAAAAATGAATCTAGCTTCAACGGATCCTTGGATGGCTCGAAGTTCTTGAAGCAGAATCATGACACGAAAACAAGTTCAAGTAAGATCATCACTTGAAATAAGATTGTTATAGTTATAGAAATTGAACCAAATTTTGAATATGATTATTACCTTGTATTAGAATGATAACCTACTGTAAGAAACAAAGATTTCTTGAGGTTGGATGATCACCTTACATGATTGGAAGTGAGCTAGCAAACTTGAAAGTATTCTTGATTTTATGTAACTAGAACTTGTAGAATTTATGAAGAACACTTAGAACTTGAAGATAGAACTTGAGAGAGATCAATTAAATGAAGAAAATTGAAGAATGAAAGTGTTTGTAGGTGTTTTTGGTCGTTAGTGTATGGATTAGATATAAAGGATATGTAATTTTGTTTTCATGTAAATAAGTCATGAATGATTACTCATATTTTTGTAATTTTATGAGATATTTCATGCTAGTTTCCAAATGATGGTTCCCACATGTGTTAGGTGACTCACATGGGCTGCTAAGAGCTGATCATTGGAGTGTATATACCAATAGTACATACATATAAAAGATGTGTATTGTACGAGTACGAATACGGGTGCATACGAGTAGAATTGTTGATGAAACTGAACGAGGATGTAATTGTAAGCATTTTTGTTAAGTAGAAGTATTTTGATAAGTGTATTGAAGTCTTTCAAAAGTGTATAAATACATATTAAAACACTACATGTATATACATTTTAACTGAGTCGTTAAGTCATCGTTAGTCGTTACATGTAAATGTTGTTTTGAAACCTTTAGGTTAACGATCTTGTTAAATGTTGTTAACCCAATGTTTATAATATCAAATGAGATTTTAAATTATTATATTATCATGACATTATCATGTATGAATATCTCTTAATATGATATATATACATTAAATGTCTTTACAACGATAATCGTTACATATATGTCTCGTTTAAAAATCATTAAGTTATTAGTCTTGTTTTTACATATGTAGTTCATTGTTAATATACTTAATGATATGTTTAATTATCATAGTATCATGTTAACTATATATATATCCATATATATGTCATCATATATTTTTTACAAGTTTTAACGTTCGTGAATCACCGGTCAACTTGGGTGGTCAATTGTCTATATGAAACATATTTCAATTAATCAAGTCTTAACAAGTTTGATTGCTTAACATGTTGGAAACATTTAATCATGTAAATATCAATCTCAATTAATATATATAAACATGGAAAAGTTCGGGTCACTACAGTATGCAAGTTAAAGAAGTCAATCTACGGATTGAAACAAGCATCTAGAATGTGGAATCATCGTTTTAATGAGGAAGCCAAGAAATTTGGCTTCATTAAAAATGGTGATGAATCTTGTGTATACAAGAAGGCTAGTGGGAGCACAATCATGTTCCTTGTACTATATGTGGATGATATATTGTTATTTGGAAATGATATTTCGGCAATGCAAAGTGTCAAAACTTGGCTAAGTAAATGCTTCTCCATTAAGGATCTTGGAGAAGCACAATACTGAAAGGACCCGTTCATATACATTATAAACGATTCACAGTAGTTGATTACATCGCGAGGTATTTGACCTCTATATGATACATTTTACAAACATTGCATTCGTTTTTAAAAGACAAACTTTCTTTACAACGAAAGTTGACGGCATGCACACCATTTCATAATACATCCAACTATAATTGACATAATAATAATCTTGATGAACTCAATGACTCGAATGCAACGTCTTTCAAAATATGCCATGAACGACTCCAAGTAATATCCTTAAAATGAGCTAATGCACAGCAGAAGATTTCTTTAATACCTGAGAATAAACATGCTTTAAAGTGTCAACCAAAAGGTTGGTGAGTTCATAGGTTTATCATAACAATCATTTCAACATATTAATAGACCACAAGATTTCCGTTTATAAATATATGTACACTTGCAAGTGTATACAAGTATTCTATAAGTTGTAGGCACCCGGTAACAAGCCTTAACGTTCATGTTTTACCCTCTGAAGTACACCAGATCAGGTGTGTTTAAAATAACCTCGAAGTACTAAAGCATCCCATAGTCAGGATGGGATTTATCAGGCCCAATAGATCTATCTTTAGGATTCGCGCCTACCGTACATAGACAAGTAGTTTAATGTTACCAAGCTAAGGGTATATTTCTGGTTTAAACCCACGTAGAATTAGTTTTAGTACTTGTGCCTATTTCGTAAAACATTTATAAAAACAGCGCATGTATTCTCAGTCCCAAAAATATATATAAAAGGGAGCAAATGAAACTCACAAAACTGTATTTCGTAGTAAAAATACATATAACGTCATTTAACAAGTGCAAGGTTGGCCTCGGATTCACGAACGTATCAATATTGAGATTCAATATTGCAGGAAAGTACGTAGATGCAACGGAGATGATAAATACTAGATTAACCTCACGAGCATACCCATGAACCATACCCATCACCTCCATAGCTATAACCCATAATTTCCTTAGCTTCGACTCATTCAAAAAAACTATTTTGAAATCACTCGGACAGCACTCCGTCGTAATATTTTATGTATACTAATAATATCTTGAAATAATACAGAGCAAATATATATATATATATATATATATATATATATATATATATATATATATATATATAAATCGATTGAGAGAGTTTAGAGAAATATATTTTCAAGTTTCTATGAAATAATGAAACCTATTGAATTCTATTTATAATAGATTTTTGAATTATTAAAGTGAATTATTTAAGTATGAATTATTAAAGTGAATTATTAAAGTATGAATTATTAAAGTGAATTATTAAAGTATGAATTATTAAAGTGAATTATTAAAGTATGAATTATTAAAGTGAATTATTAAAGTTAAAGTAAAGTAAAAGTAAAGTAAAGGTAAAGTTAAAGTATAGTAAAAGTATAAAAACTATGTATGTATAATACGTGTATAAATATATATAATATTGAGACGACCCGACCCAATCCATAGGGACGAATACAATAACATATGATAACATTGCGAGGTACTTGACCTCTATATGATACATTTTACAAACGTTGCATTTATTCTTAAAAGGCAAACTATCATTACATCAATATTTGACATTTTCGTCTAACATTTCATAATATCCAAATGACCTAATCTGTCATTTACTTAATTATATTCTCTATTGAACTCCAATGACTCGAATGCAACGTCTTTGTATCATGGCTTAAAAAGGTCCCAAGTAGTATCCTTAACATGAGCTAATGCACAGCGGAAGACTTAATTCATACCTGAGAATAACATGCTTTAAAACGTCAACATAAAGTTGGTGAGATATATAGGTTTGATGCTAGCAGCGTTATAACAATGGAACACAAGATTTCATATATAAACATTTTAATAAAAATATTCTAAGTGGTTGAGCACTTGGTAACCATACTTAACATTTAATCACGTCGCATATTCCCTTTATTATGAAATCTTACTACACCGTACCAAGGTGTAGTCACGAAACGAAGTACTGTGCAACCGTTGAATACTGGTCGTCCAGTCCGGTTGGGGTTGTCAGGCCCGATAGATCTATCAACAGGATTCGCGTTTACAATACCGCTGTAAATATTAATTACCAAGCTACAGGGAAGTATGCCAGTGGTACAACTCAACGTAGAATATATTTTTCAGTTACTTGTGTCCATAGCGTAAAACATAAAATACATGTATTCTCATCCCGAAATATTTAGAGTTTAAAAGTGGGACTATATACTCACTTTTGTCTTGAAGATATGTAATTTCGACTTGGTCTCCGATTGATATCACGAACCTATCCATATATAATATATCAATACCTTTTCTTTTTAAACAATCGTCACATATATATACTTATAATACTTTTAATACTTTTAATAATTCCTTAGTCCGTAGTTAGCAGTCCGATGTTAGTAATTCAATTTTAATGGTTCATATTTAGTTGTTTAATAAACCCCCAATGAAATAAATAAAACCCCCATCGTATATGTATTGGTCGAGATTAATCTTGACCCATGGTACCGTGTTGTAAAATGACGTATTGTGTACATAAAGTACCGGTGTTGTCAAATGACGTGTTGCGTACGTTCATGAGGTCTTATGATTAATCTTCTCGTGTTGTTTACGGGTGGTCCTGAAATATATAAAATTAAATCATGAGTAAATATATATGAAATATCATATTAATTAGGAAAGATATGATTTATTTAATTTTTCTCCAATTATTTTCGTTGTTAAACAAGCTTTGGACACCCGATCTTATTTTAGTCGTAGTTTCTTCGTTACAACTCCGTTTTTGTTGATTCAACTTGCCATCTCCTTGGATCGAGTCAAAATTTAAGAATATGAACTGTAAATACCATGGTTTATATTCGTGATCACAGGTTATAGTCCATACTCTAGGTGAATCTTATGAAAGTAATCATTTTTGTCATAAAAACAACATTTAATGGTCATTTTTCTAAAAATACTTATACTTTGAATTAAACCATGAAATTTTTATGTGTTAACATATTCATAAGAAATATCATTTTTCCAGAACATGAACTTCTAAATCAAAGTTCAAGATGGTTTTTAATTATCCAACCCAAAACAGCCCCCGGTTACACTCCGACGCCGTAGATTCAGTTTTAAGGTGTTCTTTGTAAAAACAAGTTGTATCTTGTTAAGTTAGCATATCATTATGATATATTACAGGTCTTGAAGTGTTTTAAAAGTTAAGTTAGAAGGATCTATTTAGTTTGCGAATAAGTTTGAAATCATTCAAACTATGTTCTAGTTTATAAATTCTTATATAGATAACTATAAACATATGAATTGAACAAGAGTTGAAGTAGAGTTTTTACCTTAAGTTTAAAATGTAAAGTTGCTGGAAAGAAGTAGTAAAATAAATTTGAGAGAGTTCTTGCAAGTGTGTGTGAAAATTGAAAGTAAAATTTGGAAAATGAATGTGTAAAAATGAGTTAAAAATGGTGCTTATTTATAGGCTTGAAAATTTGGTTTTTAGTGAAAATATCTAAGATAAGTTAAAATATATTATGTCATGAATGACATATTACACCAATAATTGAAGATTTCTATTGGTATATACCAATAGTAAATACTTCTAGAAGCTGTGTATAGTACGAGTATAATACGGGTATAAAATATATAAAGATGTTTCATGAATCATATATAATGACAAAGATGTCATTTTCCATGATAAAAGGTTGAAAATGATGTTTTCCTACTAGTATATTCCAATAGTAAATACATCTTAATACAATACATATATATTTATTTTAACTTAGAAGTTATAACGTCGTTAAGCTTTATATATATATATATATATCGTTTCGAAGTCCTTAAGTTAGTAGTCCAATTTTATGTATATAATCCATTGTTAATATATTTAATGAGATACTTAATTATCATATATTCAAGATAGATATAATCCATATATATCCGTATATATACATAAGTATATAATTAATACAAGTTATGATGTTCGTGAATCGTCGGACAAATAGATGGTCAAAGGGTAACTAATCATCCGAATAACAATTTCAAACTTTCTAGACTCAACTTTAGGGTTTTTGCTTATCGTGTCGGAACCATATAGAGTTTAGGGTTTAAATTTGGTCGGAAATTTACGGGTCGTTACAGTACCCACCCGTTAAAGAAATTTCGTCCTCGAAATTTGGTAGAGGTTGTCATAAATAACAATAGGAATGTTTTCATGACAATTATGAGGTGATAATGAAGTTTTATCTTTATTGATAGATATAGATAAAATATTTCGATCATGTGAAGCGTACGAGCGAAGCTATCATAAAAGAGAGTGGAATGAGTAATATGATATCGTTTTAACTGATGACGTGGTTTAGAATTGATTTCCGGGATTTAAGGGATTTAAAGAAAATCTTATGTAATAAGATTTGGTTCTTCGATGATTTAAAAAACAGAATCTCCTTTGATTTAATGCGATAATCTGTTTCGATTTCTTTGTCGGATATTTCACTATAAATCCACCTCCTTCCCTTTCTTACTTCCATACCTCACATCTCTTACTCTTCCTCCTCTAATTCATACCTTAAGGTATCCTTTAAAATGCTTCATCCCGTTCTGATTTTTGTTATACTTCTAACTTTCATATCTTTCATTCTTCTCTTTCATCTACCGCTAGAAGAATCTATTCACTTTTATGATTTTCTTGGAATTATAATGTTTCTAATTCTCCCGTGTCTTTACGTCGCCATACGTATTGATACACACGGTTTGTAGTTTCTGGGTGGTTATTGGGTTTGATATCTTTCCTTATATTTCGATGCTCCTGCTTCTGTTTTCCATAATCATTGTCATCCATAGTTAATACTCTCTCCTATTTGCTGTAATCTATAACCCAATTTCTATTTTGGGACTTTGTCCCTTCGTTTCTTCTTCCCGTCCTTGAGTCAAGCGATCAATAGTTCGAAATTCGTAGGTATAAAATTCGGAATGAACATAGCTAATGCTCTAAGAAAGGAATGGTAATGGCACGATTTTGATTTGTCAAATTACCAGAATATCCAGGAAAATAGAACTATCAAGATGATTTGTTCTTAATATGTTTCGGAATTGGATAGAATGTAAAAGTCGTGTAACATGGCACATGATGACGGTACTGTGAATCATCATATTCCATTAGAAACTTAACATGACTTACTGTAATATAATGAAGTTGATCAAGTTTCATTATATTATACTAGTTCATGCATCAGTTCCCAACACTGCTTCAGAACATTCCTATTTTAAACTTGAAGGATTTAGAAACTAACACAGTTTCCTTTATATTGTAACGCGGATATTACAGAGAGATAAATGATTTCAGATAAGGATAGTGGTGAAAATATCTTTAGAAATATTGAGGATATTTATAATGAAAGATATGATAATATCTTGGAATTTCTAATGTCGAAGGATGATGATGAAGATTGACCCGTAAGGGTTTAGATTCAGAAGCAAGGTGTTTGCTACAGAATCGTCATAATTCTTTATGTACAAGTTTAGTCCTTGTAACTTGTTCAGAGTCTCCTTCATGGTTTGTTCAATCCGGTTTTCAGTACCAATTTTCTATCGAGCGTTCCTAACACTTCCTTCTTTTATCATCAACATTTGGTCATTAAGACCTTCTACAACATGCTGCTTCGTCAGTATTTTCAAAGTTATCGGATCTGGGTCATTGGTTATCAAACCAAGATGGTTTAAGGAGAATTGTATTTTTAGATGATTAAACGCTGATGGTAATATGATGGAATATAAAAGGTTCTCCGGTAACGATGGCGAAAGAACAACGTACATATATATATCGAGATTGTAATAAGAGTAGTCTTACTGAGATATCGAAGTGGAGCTGTGACAAAATTAGTTAATTGAAAAGGAATCGCGTGATTGTTTTTGCTAATGGATGATAAGGAATTCGATGCGGATACGTTTTAATTATAACTTCGAGTTCAAAAATTTTTAGGTGCATAACTGTATGCATAAATCTTTATTCCGTAGACGAGGTGCGGCTGGTTGAACTTCTCGATCGAGATGTTTTCAAGAATCATGAAAAGTTGTGAATGCGAATTGTAATCGTCAAGATACAAATGAGGTTTAAAATAGAATCAAGTGGCAAACTTGAAGGATTGTTTAGTTTCATATGTAATAATCATCATTTTAACTCATTTTTAATTGTCTAAAGTTAGCAGTCCAATAGTCCGATTGTCCAATGGTTCAATAAATTCATATATGAACTAAATATATAATATTCGAATTACTTAATACGTATCGTGACCCGTGTACTGGTCTCGGTGTCGATCACAACTCAAAGTATATATATATTTTGGAATCAACTCCGACCCTGTATAGCCAACTCCCACCTTCACATATAGAGTGTCTATGGTTGTTCCGAAATATATATATAGATGGATCAATATGATAAGTCGAAACCTTGTATACGTGTCCCGTTATTTAAAATGCGTAAAATAAATAAATATATATCATGACCCATTATACAACGTGTTGTCTCAGAATTAATCCGACGTGTTGTTGTACATGTGTCCCGACGGTATGTAAAGTACAGAAATTAAAATTGCAAGAATGTAAATTGCGATAAATTAAATATTAATCAGTTAGCTGGGAACAGTTAGCCGGAACAGTTAGCGTGTAATCCTATCACAATTTCAATTAATTAATTCATCTGTTTCTAACAATTTTTATTTTGCCAATGTTTCTTCATTATGCCACTTGTTGGATTCGGATAGGTAAAAATCCAAATATGAAATTTAAATGGAAATGGTTAATCTGGGGTGAACGGATACGTATATCGGTAATTGTAAGTAGGATATTAAATGATCGTTGAATCAGATTCGAAGAATGTGCAGTGTAACTTGTTAATGTGAATTCTAAATATTCCTTGGGTACTACCCACCCGTTAAAATATTTTCATCATTAACAGTTTGTACGAATGAAATTTTTAATTACAATCTTTATGAAAATATATTTGCATATATATTTTCTTCGGAGGTAACTATGAATTTAATGAGTCAATAAAATATTCAACTCATTTGATTTATCGTTATTACTAGATTACATAATCTCCAAAACATTAGAGATTACATAATCGTCATGTCGAACGAAGAACGATATGTAAAGAAGAGGTAATCGGTGTAGAATGATATGTAGAACAAAGATCATATTCGAAGTTCAGATGATGATGTTGAGGTACGTGGTGCGGATGTGATTGTTGGTGGTGGTAATGATACGGTTGGTGTTGATGCTGATGATGTCGTTGACGTCGATGATGCTATTGGTACTGAAGATTGCGAGGTTGATGTTGTTAACGGTACTGGTTATGCTGCTGGTGCTGCTGCTGGTGTTTGTAACCTTCGCACCGTGTTCTCCAAAGCCGTCACACGAGCGCGAAGTTCGTTAATTTCTGCTAGTACACCAGGATGATTGGCGGTTGGAGTGAGCGAATGAACAAGATCCGAAATATGGGATAGGATATAATCATGACGAGATACTCGAGAAATGAGAGAGAAAATGGTTTCTCGAACAGGTTCGCCGGTAAGTGCTTCAGGTTCGTCGCCAATGGGGCAATTCGGTGGGTGAAAGGGATCACCTTCTTCTTGTCTCCAATAATTTAGTATACTACGAACCCATCCCCAATTCATCCAGAATAGATGATGAGAAATTGGTTGATCCATTCCAGTGACGCTGCCTTCGGAGCCCGAATGGAAATCCATATCAGCGTAGCTGTCGGAGTTGGAGGAATTCGAACTGGACGCGGAGTTCATCTTGTACAGTCGGGGAAATGAATTTTTAGTTTGGTATAGATTATAGGAGTTGGGTTTGGTATTCTTCAATACATAATTTACATATGTATTTATAATACTCAAAATCCCGTGAATTACGGAGAATCTTTGAAATTCGTCAGGCAATGTCTATAGCAACAGATACGCTAGGATACGAATTTTGTCTATACACTATCGATGCACCAAATGCAGTAAGACGTGTCTAGACTTAAGAATACTAAGCAGGCAATTCTTAAGGATGATAAGCAGATGATTTTCGACTAGATATGATAAGCAAAACTTTTGACATGTAGACACGGTCAAAGTCCAGACTCACTAATGCATCCTAACAACTACCAGTTAGACACACTAATGCAAGGCCTGGTTCGCTAAGACCAACGCTCTGATACCACATGAGACGACCCGACCCAATCCATAGGGACGAATACAATAACATATGATAACATTGCGAGGTACTTGACCTCTATATGATACATTTTACAAACGTTGCATTTATTCTTAAAAGGCAAACTATCATTACATCAATATTTGACATTTTCGTCTAACATTTCATAATATCCAAATGACCTAATCTGTCATTTACTTAATTATATTCTCTATTGAACTCCAATGACTCGAATGCAACGTCTTTGTATCATGGCTTAAAAAGGTCCCAAGTAGTATCCTTAACATGAGCTAATGCACAGCGGAAGACTTAATTCATACCTGAGAATAACATGCTTTAAAACGTCAACATAAAGTTGGTGAGATATATAGGTTTGATGCTAGCAGCGTTATAACAATGGAACACAAGATTTCATATATAAACATTTTAATAAAAATATTCTAAGTGGTTGAGCACTTGGTAACCATACTTAACATTTAATCACGTCGCATATTCCCTTTATTATGAAATCTTACTACACCGTACCAAGGTGTAGTCACGAAACGAAGTACTGTGCAACCGTTGAATACTGGTCGTCCAGTCCGGTTGGGGTTGTCAGGCCCGATAGATCTATCAACAGGATTCGCGTTTACAATACCGCTGTAAATATTAATTACCAAGCTACAGGGAAGTATGCCAGTGGTACAACTCAACGTAGAATATATTTTTCAGTTACTTGTGTCCATAGCGTAAAACATAAAATACATGTATTCTCATCCCGAAATATTTAGAGTTTAAAAGTGGGACTATATACTCACTTTTGTCTTGAAGATATGTAATTTCGACTTGGTCTCCGATTGATATCACGAACCTATCCATATATAATATATCAATACCTTTTCTTTTTAAACAATCGTCACATATATATACTTATAATACTTTTAATACTTTTAATAATTCCTTAGTCCGTAGTTAGCAGTCCGATGTTAGTAATTCAATTTTAATGGTTCATATTTAGTTGTTTAATAAACCCCCAATGAAATAAATAAAACCCCCATCGTATATGTATTGGTCGAGATTAATCTTGACCCATGGTACCGTGTTGTAAAATGACGTATTGTGTACATAAAGTACCGGTGTTGTCAAATGACGTGTTGCGTACGTTCATGAGGTCTTATGATTAATCTTCTCGTGTTGTTTACGGGTGGTCCTGAAATATATAAAATTAAATCATGAGTAAATATATATGAAATATCATATTAATTAGGAAAGATATGATTTATTTAATTTTTCTCCAATTATTTTCGTTGTTAAACAAGCTTTGGACACCCGATCTTATTTTAGTCGTAGTTTCTTCGTTACAACTCCGTTTTTGTTGATTCAACTTGCCATCTCCTTGGATCGAGTCAAAATTTAAGAATATGAACTGTAAATACCATGGTTTATATTCGTGATCACAGGTTATAGTCCATACTCTAGGTGAATCTTATGAAAGTAATCATTTTTGTCATAAAAACAACATTTAATGGTCATTTTTCTAAAAATACTTATACTTTGAATTAAACCATGAAATTTTTATGTGTTAACATATTCATAAGAAATATCATTTTTCCAGAACATGAACTTCTAAATCAAAGTTCAAGATGGTTTTTAATTATCCAACCCAAAACAGCCCCCGGTTACACTCCGACGCCGTAGATTCAGTTTTAAGGTGTTCTTTGTAAAAACAAGTTGTATCTTGTTAAGTTAGCATATCATTATGATATATTACAGGTCTTGAAGTGTTTTAAAAGTTAAGTTAGAAGGATCTATTTAGTTTGCGAATAAGTTTGAAATCATTCAAACTATGTTCTAGTTTATAAATTCTTATATAGATAACTATAAACATATGAATTGAACAAGAGTTGAAGTAGATTTTTTACCTTAAGTTTAAAATGTAAAGTTGCTGGAAAGAAGTAGTAAAATAAATTTGAGAGAGTTCTTGCAAGTGTGTGTGAAAATTGAAAGTAAAATTTGGAAAATGAATGTGTAAAAATGAGTTAAAAATGGTGCTTATTTATAGGCTTGAAAATTTGGTTTTTAGTGAAAATATCTAAGATAAGTTAAAATATATTATGTCATGAATGACATATTACACCAATAATTGAAGATTTCTATTGGTATATACCAATAGTAAATACTTCTAGAAGCTGTGTATAGTACGAGTATAATACGGGTATAAAATATATAAAGATGTTTCATGAATCATATATAATGACAAAGATGTCATTTTCCATGATAAAAGGTTGAAAATGATGTTTTCCTACTAGTATATTCCAATAGTAAATACATCTTAATACAATACATATATATTTATTTTAACTTAGAAGTTATAACGTCGTTAAGCTTTATATATATATATATATCGTTTCGAAGTCCTTAAGTTAGTAGTCCAATTTTATGTATATAATCCATTGTTAATATATTTAATGAGATACTTAATTATCATATATTCAAGATAGATATAATCCATATATATCCGTATATATACATAAGTATATAATTAATACAAGTTATGATGTTCGTGAATCGTCGGACAAATAGATGGTCAAAGGGTAACTAATCATCCGAATAACAATTTCAAACTTTCTAGACTCAACTTTAGGGTTTTTGCTTATCGTGTCGGAACCATATAGAGTTTAGGGTTTAAATTTGGTCGGAAATTTACGGGTCGTTACAAATATTAATTTAAATCGTTATATATATTTAATGAAATAAAATATAAATATCGTTATATTTATTATACTGGTTAAGTAATGAGTTGTCAAAAGTGATTCTAGATATTTATAAAAGTTATATACGTTTTAATAATAAAATTCTTTTTAAACTGAAAACGTCTTTGTACGTTTGAAAATAGATTAATAGAATATTATGGAAACCAATTCTCCACTAACTTTTGTCTAACTTTCGTAAATGACACTTTTTGTTTTTATTTATAAATAGCTTTACAAATTATTCTGAATATCGTTAAGAGGAATAGATTTTCTCAAATCATAGTAGACCTCTCAACAGAGACTTGTAATCATAATTCAATGTTTCTGATAATTCAATCATTTAATATATTTTTTTTTAATTTCGTCGAAAATCATATTGAAACAAATACGTTCGTGTAAAGTATTATACGTTTAATACTTTATTAATATTCTCAAGTTATAATATATATATATATATACATATACATATACATATACATATACATATCTATTTATATATAACGGTTCGTGAATCGTCGGAATTTGGTCGAGGTTATAATGAATGTATGAACACAGTTTAAAATTCTTGAGATTTAACTTAACAAACTTTGCTTATCGTGTCGGAATAATATAAAGATTAAAGTTTAAATTTGGTCGGAAATTTCCGGGTCGTCACAGTACCTACCCGTTAAAGAAATTTCGTCCCCGAAATTTGATAGAGGTCGTCATGACTAACAATGAGAATGTTATTATAACGATTATAGAGTTTTATCATGTTCAAGAAGAATGGATAAAATAATTTGATTACTCGAAGCGTGTGAGTGAAGTTATCGTAAATGAATGAAATAAGATAATAGTGATTCGTCGTATCTTTTGACGTCATCACGATTGATCTCCGAAAAGAAAATCTTTGTAATCTATATTGGATTTGATTATTCGGCGATTAAGGAAATTATGATCCTCTTCAAATTAATGCGATAATCCATTTTGATTTCTCGGTCGGATATTTCACTATAAATCCACCTCATTTGTTTTCTTACAACTCACACCTTCTCAACTCATATTTTAAAGTATTTGTCAATATGCTTCATCCAGTGCTGATTCTTGATATACTCCTCACTTTCATATCTGTCGCTCTTCTTTTTCATCTGCCTCCAGAAGAATCTATTTACTTCTACTATACTCTTGGTTTTATAGTGTTTTTAGTTCTCCCGTGTCTTTATATTGCTATATGCATTGATATATACAGTTTGTGATTTCTGGGTTGTTGTTGGGTTTTATATCTTCCCTTATATTTCAAAGTCCTTGCTTTTTCTATAATCATTATCATCCACAGTTAATGCTCTCTTTTATTTGCTATGATTTATACTCCCATTTCTAGTTCGGAGCTTTGTCCTTTCGTTTCTTCTTCTTGCGATTAAGCACCGCTTGTAATGGTCCAGAATTCGCAGATATAAATTTCGGAATGAACATTGTTAATGTTCTAGGAAGAAAATTGTAATGGCACGATCTTGACTTGTCAAATTACCAGAATACCTCAGAAAAGGCCGAATCATCAAGAAATATTTTCTTGATATTTAGAGATCGAAGAGAATACAAGAGTCGTGTAACATAGCACATGATGACGTTATGATCTGTGAATCATCATATTCCATTTAGAAACTCAGCATGAATTACTGTAATATAATCACGTTGATCAAGTGTCATTATATTATACTAACTCATGCTTCAGCTCCCAACACTTCTTCAAAAATATTCCTATTTTAAACTCGAATGTTTCAGAATTTAGAAACTAAAATAGTTTCTTTTATGATATAATACTGATAGAGCGAAGAGGTAAATGATTTTAGATAAGAATAATTATAAAAATATCTTCAGAAGTATGGATGATATTTATAATGAAAGATACGATGATATATTAGAATGTCTAATATCAGAGGATGATGAAGGATATTGTCCGCAGGGGTTTAGAGTCAGGAGCAAGGTATTCGTTAATGACTTCAGCAAGTACTGAACCATTTGGATTCTTTGAAGGCAGGTTCAGCCTTTGTGATTTGTCCACAGCCTCCTTCATACTTTGCTCAATCCGTTTTCCAGTTCCAAAGCTTCTCTTTTACTGAGCTTTGCCAATATACCATCCTTTATCATCCAACTTTTTACTGTTAAGGTCGTTTACAGTTTTTGCTGCTTCATCAGCATTTTTCAAAATTTCGAGAACTGGTTCGCAGTTTAGGGTGTTTTTCAGAAATTTCTCATTCAAAGAATGTAAGTCTTGGAGGTAGACGTTGTGTGTATATGTAATTGTTGATGTAGACATGCTGCGAGGTTTCAAAATACTGATTGCTGATTCTCAATAATTGGTATGGCAATTCTTGTTCTAAGGTACGAATGAGTATATGATAGGGTTTCGATAATTATAATGATTTTTTTTTTGGAAAGTCAAAGATCAGTGAAGTTGTTGGTAAGTTTATTGCTAATGTGGTGATTATAAACGATTCCCCGGTAACATTGGCGAAAGGGCAACGTATCTATCGAGGTTATAATAAGACTGTTTTGATTGAGAAGTCGAAGTTGACTTGCTGGAGTTGTGACAAAACTGTCTATTTTGAAACGGAATTGAAAAGTTATTTTAGCTAGTAAATGCCAAAGGGTCTAACATGGATACGTATCGAACTATGAATTGGGTTTTGAGAGTTTTTCAGGTGTATAACTGTGGGTAACATGTGGTTGGATCATCATCTCGATTGTTCCTTAGTTGAAGTGTCTTCAGGAATTTCGAAGGGTTTGAGCACATATTGTAATCGTTAATACATATGATGTTCTAACACAGTTTTGAAGTCAAAGTATAGCTTTTAAAGATATAGGAATCTAAGAGTGATGATACTGGTTATATTTCGAATTGAATTATTCGATTTCAAAATCAGAATATGTAATTGAATTTGAATGAGTATGATTGTTTTGATTTATATGAAAGAATGGATATTGTTGTGAAAGTAGGGATTATAGTTGATGATTGCTGAATCAGTTTTGAAAAATGTAATATAATAATTGTGAATTTATATATCTCTCGGGTATTACCTACCCGCTAAAAAAAATTTCACAATTAATATTTTGTACAAAAGAAGTTTATTACATTCTTTATGAAAATATATGTGTATATTTTCTTTAGATGTAATATAGATTTAATGAGTTAATATTAAATTAAACTCATTTGTTTTATGATTGGAACTAGAATTGAGTAATCCCTAAAACTTTATAAATTGCATAAGTATTTCTTTAATAATATTGAAATTATGAATCATTACTTTGTTATTTGTTGGTTTTCGTGAAATTCTTGTGAACTTCGCAAGGTACGAATGATGTTATTTGAAAAGTTTCGAGTACATCGATGATGAAAGTGTAAAATCAAACATATATTCGAATAATACACTTGATTTATTATGAATTGGATTTTTATTGAATTGAGACAGAGATTGTAATTAACGATGGTTAAGTTGCGGACGAAGGACGTACATCATTGCATATTTGTAATATGAATTAACTGAGTAGTTAAGATTCACACATAATAGCTTAGTACAGGAAGATTTATTATGGTTTAAAAATTTTTACATATAAAATATACATATAAATCTTTCGATTGGAAATGAGTTAATACTTCGTAACTCGTTGATACAATATATTTGTTGTTGATTCGTAATGATGCCCACAATGATTCTTGAACTGAGAGAGTTTGTGATGTTACAGGTGCTGTTGATTCTGACGATACTGACGGCACTGACTGTGTTGATGATGCTACGGTCCTGTTGATGCTGTTGGTAAAACAATTCTAGCTTGTAAATCGTACACCATTTTTGATCAAAGTTTCTACTCTACCATCTCCGTTCACTCATCCGATTTACGGTCATAATTAAATAATCTCTAAGATTTTGGAGATTACATAACTGCCGCAGAGATATCTCTTCAATGAAGTTTATGAATTAATACTTCATCGTTTGTTGTTGTTGATATTCCTGGATATTTACAGGGCGTATGACGTTGATGTTTGAGATACAGATTGTGATGTTGCAGTGTGAGATGTGGATGTTGTTGTTGGTGGTGGTGATGGTACTGTTGGTGTTGCTGATGGTGGTACTGTTTATGCTGCTGGTGCTGCTGCTGGTGTTTGTAACCTTTGCACCATATTCTCCAAAGCCACTACCCGAGCGCGAAGCTTGTTGACTTCTTCTATTACACCGGGGTGATTGTTGGTTCGAACGAGCGGATAAATAAAATCTAGAATTTGGTGTAGTATGTAATCGTGACGAGATACTCTAGAAATAAGAGAGAAAATGGTGTTTCGGATAGGTTCGCCGGTAAGTGCTTCAGGTTCTTCGCCAAGAGGGCAATGTGGTGGATGGAAGGGATCACCTTCTTCTTGTCTCCAATGATTAAGGAGGCTACGAACCCATCCCCAATTCATCCAGAATAGATGATGACTAATTGGTTGATCCATTCCGGTCACACTGCTTTCGGAACTTGAGTGGGATTCCATTTCGGAATCCGAGGGACTTGAACTAATGACGAATTCCATTTCATACGATTGAATAAAGAATTTTTCGATATGAAATGATTTTCCGGCAATCTGGTGGTATTCTAATTATATAGAGCAAAAGGTTTCGTAGATTACGGAGGAATTTACGGAATATGTCAGGCAAAGTTTACAGTAACAGATACGCTAAGATATGAATTAGCAGATACGCTAAGATATAAATTTTGTCTATACACTATTCATGCAATCAATGCAATAAGATGTGTCTAGACTAAGAATGATAAGCAGGTAATTTCCGACAAAAATGATGAGCAAAACTTTTAACATGCAGACACGGTCGAAGTCCAGACTCACTAATGCATCCTAACGACTATCAGTTAGACACACTAATGCAGACCTGGTTCGCTAAGACCACCGCTCTGATACCAACTGAAAGGACCCGTTCATATACATTATAAACGATTCACAGTAGTTGATTACATCGCGAGGTATTTGACCTCTATATGATACATTTTACAAACATTGCATTCATTTTTAAAAGACAAACTTTCTTTACAACGAAAGTTGACGGCATGCACACCATTTCATAATACATCCAACTATAATTGACATAATAATAATCTTGATGAACTCAATGACTCGAATGCAACGTCTTTCAAAATATGCCATGAATGACTCCAAGTAATATCCTTAAAATGAGCTAATGCAAAGCGGAAGATTTCTTTAATACCTGAGAATAAACATGCTTTAAAGTGTCAACCAAAAGGTTGGTGAGTTCATAGGTTTATCATAACAATCATTTCAACATATTAATAGACCACAAGATTTCCGTTTATAAATATATGTACACTCGCAAGTGTATACAAGTATTCTATAAGTTGTAGGCACCCGGTAACAAGCCTTAACGTTCATGTTTTACCCTCTGAAGTACACCAGATCAGGTGTGTTTAAAATAACCTCGAAGTACTAAAGCATCTCATAGTCAGGATGGGGTTTGTCAGGCCCAATAGATCTATCTTTAGGATTCACGCCTACCGTACATAGACAAGTAGTTTAATGTTACCAAGCTAAGGGTATATTTCTGGTTTAAACCCACGTAGAATTAGTTTTAGTACTTGTGCCTATTTCGTAAAACATTTATAAAAACAGCGCATGTAATCTCAGTCCCAAAAATATATATAAAAGGGAGCAAATGAAACTCACAATACTGTATTTCGTATAAAAATACATATAACGTCATTTAATAAGTGCAAGGTTGGTCTCGGATTCACGAACGTATCAATATTGAGATTCAATATTGCAGGAAAGTACGTAGACGCAACGGAGATGATAAATACTAGATTGACCTCACGAGCATACCCATGAACCATACCTATCACCTCCATAGCTATAACCCATAATTTCCTTAACTTCGACTCATTCAAAAAAACTATTTTGAAATCACTCGGACAGCACTCCGTCGTAATATTTTATGTATACTAATAATATCTTGAAATAATACAGAGCAAATATATATATATATATATATGAATATATATATATATATATATATATATATATATATGTATATATATATATATATATATATAAATCGATTGAGAGAGTTTAGAGAAATATATTTTCAAGTTTCTATGAAATAATGAAACCTATTGAATTCTATTTATAATAGATTTTTGAATTATTAAAGTGAATTATTAAAGTATGAATTATTAAAGTATGAATTATTAAAGTGAATTATTAAAGTATGAATTATTAAAGTGAATTATTAAAGTATGAATTATTAAAGTGAATTATTAAAGTTAAAGTAAAGTAAAAGTAAAGTAAAGGTAAAGTTAAAGTATAGTAAAAGTATAAAAACTATGTATGTATAATACGCGTATAAATATATATAATATTAATTTAAATCGTTATATATATTTAATGAAATAAAATATAAATATCGTTATATTTATTATACTGCTTAAGTAATGAGTTGTCAAAAGTGATTCTAGATATTTATAAAAGTTATATACATTTTAATAATAAAATTCTTTTTAAACTGAAAACGTCTTTGTACGTTTGAAAATAGATTAATAGAATATTATGGAAACCAATTCTCCACTAACTTTTGTCTAACTTTCGTAAATGAGACTTTTTTTTATTTATAAATAGCTTTACAAATTATTCTGAATATCGTTAAGAGGAATAGATTTTCTCAAATCATAGTAGACCTCTCAACAGAGACTTGTAATCATAATTCAATGTTTCTGATAATTCAATCATTTAATATATATTTTTTTAATTTTGTCGAAAATCATATTGAAACAAATACGTTCGTGTAAAGTATTATACGTTTAATACTTTATTAATATTCTCAAGTTATAATATATATATATATATATATATATATATATATATATATATATACATATACATATACATATCTATTTATATATAACGGTTCGTGAATCGTCGGAATTTGGTCGAGGTTATAATGAATGTATGAACACAGTTTAAAATTCTTGAGATTTAACTTAACAAACTTTGCTTATCGTGTCAGAATAATATAAAGATTAAAGTTTAAATTTGGTCAGAAATTTCCGGGTCGTCACAAATACGTTTTGGGGATTGGGATCTACAGGGATAGATCCAAGAAACTGATAGGTTTGAATCAAAGTGCATACATTGAAAAGATCTTGAAAAGGTTCAAGATGGAGAACTCTAAGAAAGGTTTGGTACATATTCAAAAGAGAACGCTTCTCAGTTCATCTCAGTGCCCTACCACGATAGATGAATAAGAGAGAATGAAGAAAGTCCCGTATGCATCTGTTATTGGGTCAATCATGTATGCAATGATATGCACTAGACCGGATGTGTCATGCGCTCTTAGCTTGACAAGTAGATACCAGAATAACCCAGGAAACAGTCATTGGATTGCGGTTAAAAGTATATTGAAATACCTTAGGTGGACTAAGGATATGTTTCTTATATACAGGTCTGGTGAGGAAGAACTCACTGTAAAAGGTTACGTGGACGAGAGTTTCCAAACTGATCGAGATGATTCTCGATCACAATCCGGTTATGTCTTCACATTGAATGGAGGTGCGGTCTCTTAGAAGAGTTCAAAACAGGATGTTGTTGCCTTATCCACTACAGAGTCAGAGTACATTACCACTTCATTGGCAGCTCAGGAAGCTGCATGGATGAAGAAATTCATCGACGACTTAGGAGTAGTCCTTTCCATTCAGGACCCTCTTGAGATCTTTTGTGACAACGAGGGTACGATTGCTCAAATCAAGTGATGTGGAACTAACTAACAAGACTCGAAAGATAACTTGGAGGCAAAGTTAAATTTAATTATTAGAGTTAATCTTTTGTTAAAGTTCTATTAATTTAGGCAACATATTACGGAGTATTAAAGTTTATCTATTAGTTAAATTATTTAGAGATAGTTTAGGATTATTAAGAGTCTATGTTGGTCTAGAGTCTAGGTCGGTGATCAATGCTTATCATTACTCTGTATTATCTATATATACTCCCCATATACACGTACCGATGGAGCACTTTGAATTAATAAAATTGTTTTGAGTTTTAATAACTCCTTTTTCATATTTACGTATTGTTTGCGTGAATATTATATCAATTAAGCACGTTGTTGTTTTAATTGTTTGTTGCGAAGAGCGTTTGTCTTTCAACGGATCCTTTGATCCTCATCAATTGGTATCAGAGCAATCGATCCACCCTATCATCATTCCGATTAGTTGGGTCTCTCCCACGTTTGGATCTTGATAGTTTATCTCATATCTTAATTCCGATTAGTTGGTCCCACGTTTGGATTTTGATATCCTATCTAAAAAAAGGTACTGTTCATCGCTACTGTTCACCGTCAGAAACGCGTCAGAAGGTACCGTTCATCGTCAGAAGTTACTGTTCATCCGTCGAAATTACTGTTCATCGCAAAAAAAAAACAATTTTTTTTCTTTTCTTGTTTCAATGGCCGGCGATAAGGGTAATCAAAGTCGCGATCTCACTATCGCTCTCAAAGAACTCAAGAACACGCTAGATATAGTTAACAAATCCAACGAGCGTGCAAAACAATGATGGCTTGAAGAAGAAATCCGAAGATCTACTTATGATGTACGACCTTGGAACGAATCACATCAATACTACCAATATGGATTATCTCAATACCACCAAAGCCCCATTTACTATGAACCACAATCCTACCATCAACCCTACTATCCACCACTGCCCTACTATGATCCATACTATCAGCCACAACTCTACCAGCAGATTCAACCTGTTAAGGAGAATCTCGATACAGATGAATTTTTTGATTCGATGAAAAGTTTAATAGCAAAGTTGAAAAAATCAGAATCAGATCATATAGAGAAGCGTGATAAAATAGCTGAGGAGAGTCAGGTTGAAGAAGAAAATGTGTCCTTGAATCCTGAAAAAGAAATTGTTTTAGAAGGGACGCAGAATGATATAGCTGTTGTTAGTGTTGAAGAAAGTAAAGAATCTGCAACACAAGATTCTGACTTGTTAGGTTCTGGTTTAAAAGAGGAGAATTTACCACTATCTAAAGTAGTCGCGGCTTCTGAAGGTATTCTTGATAAAGGTGAGGTTGTAGCAGTTTCAAAAGATGATGGAGACAAGAAAATATCATATTTTTATTTGAATAACTCCATGGATGCAAGCAAGAGGATTAATAAAGGCGATTTGTTCGTGTTTAAACCGGGCATTGAGAACTCGAGGTCGAGTTCTTTTCAAGAAGGGGAGAAGGGTCAAAGGGTTTTAGAGGATAAAATTGGTGTGTTTGCATTTGACCTGGGCATATTATTTTATTTGAGTTGCAATGTTCACCGAGTTGTCATTGATTGGTTTATCTTTGATCCAGGGATATCGTCTTGTTTGAGTTGGAACTCGAGGGCGAGTTCTTTTGAGGTGGGGAAGACTGATGTGGAACTAACTAACAAGACTCGAAAGATAACTTGGAGGCAAAGTTAAAGTTAATTATTAGAGTTAATCTTTTGTTAAAGTTCTATTAATTTAGGCAACATATTACGGATTATTAAAGTTTATCTATTAGTTGAATTATTTAGAGATAGTTTAGGATTATTAAGAGTCTATGTTGGTCTAGAGTCTAGGTCGGTGATCAATGCTTATCATTACTCCGTATTATCTATATATACTCCCCATATACACGTACCGATGGAGCACTTTGAATTAATAAAATTTTTTTGAGTTTTAATAACTCCTTTTTCATATTTACGTATTGTTTGTGTGAATATTATATCAATTAAGCACGTTGTTGTTTTAATTTTTTGTTGCAAAGAGCGTTTGTCTTTCAACGGATCCTTTGATCCTCATCATCAAGGAACCTCGTGCTCACCAAAAGACCCATCACATTGAGCGGAGATTCAACTACATAAGGGATGAAGTTGAAAAGGGAAAGATATGTATTCGCAAAGTTCATACAGATCTTAATATAGCGGATCCACTCACAAAGCTCTTACATGGTGCAAAATATCAAGGGCATGTTAGTGCATTAGGGCTTCGATATTCTAATGATTGGTCATGATCTGTTTTAAGTATTGTAATGGAACAAAATTGTTCAAACTCATTAATATAATTATGGTATCAATTTATTTTGAGTTATGTTCCTATTTTTCATATTTTATCCATGAATAAGCAATTATTCTAAATTCCGTAGTCGATCACAATTGTGGGAACAAGTGTGAGGTTTAGACTATTATGAACTTGGATTGGTATACATTCACGGGATGAATGTGGGGCAAGGTTGCAACCAAGGTTCATAGATATTTGTGGGATACAAATATTGAAAGACCCGCCCTCAAGATTTACTAAATGGAGCCTTTGTGGTTGATCACATGTAATCTTGAGTAAAGGCAAATATCATTGTATCCTCTGACCTGAGATACATATTGGGTTCGGATATTTATCGAGTATTGTGCCTTGATTCTTTACTTCGCTATTCTGAAATATGGTAGTTCATAAGGAAGAGCTCAGGTATAATGCAAGGTATATATTTAGGACGTATGTAATTAAGATGGAATTTGTCCCTCTTATTCGTTGAGAGTCAGATGTTTAAGGCCTGAAAAGTTAAATCTAGAAGAGAGTGACCACTCTGTATCTCTTGGATTTAACATGACATCTAGGATAAAAGGATACAATGAAAAGATTCACCTATTCATATTCGAGATGGGAACTCTAAAGGGATGATGTTATTGAATGGCACAAAGTCATAACATATTGGGGGTGATGGACGGTCGTTAGGTGGTATCCATCACTTGCATTAATTTCTTATGCTTCTCGTGCAAGTGGGAGATTGAAGGTATTTTGCATGCCCGAGAGACATATTAAATTAATGTGGCTAATGTGTTTTGATCCAAGTCGGGTCATACCCAATAACAAGCTTACCGAAACCTTATTCGTATTTGATCTTACCGATTGGATCATTGATTAAATACGCGACAGTTGAACTTTAAGAAAAATGGTTTTCTTAAATATTACTTGATGTGTATATATATAAATTATGGAATAATTTATATAATTTGGATTTAATTATTTATAGGTTAAATAATTAATAAATTTATGTTACATTTTATATAAATGGGTTTTATATAATAAAATGTACATAAATAAATATGGAAGTTTATAAAATAGTTTTATAAAAATTAATTCTTTTATAAAACTTATTTTATAATACAAATTTGGAAGTGGCATGGGAGTTTCACAAGCATGCTATTTTTAACTAGCTTTTAAGTGTTACTTCCAAAGATTCCATGGGATAAGTACCAAGACCTCTTGGAGACTTAAACACTTGAACATACACATGCAATACACATCAAAATACATAAAAACAATTGCACAAAAAACACCAAAAACCTGCTGTTTTTGGCCGTGAGTTTTGAAGAACAAAAGGGTGTTCTTGAGTTGATTTTGCTAGCCATTTTCAGTGTCATTAAATCCTAACCAAAGCTAGGGTGTTGGTGCACAATTTTGGGGTATAACTACTTGAGGTTTCATACATTTTGGAGCTCCATTCATCATCATCATCTTCATCATTTACTAGCAAGCTTGAAGTAGGTATAATCTCTTTACTTGCTTATAGTTTGTAAGTATATATCACAACTTGATCCTAATTGGGATTTAACTTTAATTGGTTAAAGATTAACAAGTTCTAAATGGTAATACATACAAGCTTCCACTTTAATTTGATTCTTAAAATGTTTTAAGTATTATGAAACTTGTTAAATCCCAACAAGTAATATTATTAACAATGATATAATAATAATGATTTTAATACTACTCTTATGTTCATACCCAAATTTAACAATGTAACTAATGCTTAATATTAATGCTAATCTTAATAATAATAATAATAACAATTTTTCTTATTTTAATGATACTAATATTCATAATATTAAGTTAGTATTATCAATCATTAACATACACGTAATCTTAATCGTAATATTTTATAATAACAATAGTGATACAATAATAATAATACAAATAATAATAATAGTGTTAATACTAATAATATTAATAAATGATATTAATTAGTAATATGATAATACTAGTAAGTAATAAGTAATAATATTAACATAACAATAATAATAACAATAATAATAACAATAATAATAATATTAATAGATATAATAATAATAATAATTATAAAGAATTACAACCTTTGAAGAAAAGCTAAAAAAGAACGCCACAGCCGGGTCTTGAACCCGAGACCTTTCGCATACGCGACACTCCTATAAACCTTCTGATCTGCCTTGTCTTTCTGTTTTAATTCCTGTTCTAAATTTAATTAACTTATTTTCTATTTCATCATCTTCTTCATTACTCAAATCAATCGAACCAAAATCAAATAACACATGTTTCCAGTAAATTAAAGTTTTTAATTATGACTTATAATCGAAACATAATCGACATGTGATAGTTGTTTTGATAAATCATATCATAAAAGAAAAAAAATAAAGAACCTGTTGAAAAAAAAAATACGTATATGAACATAAAATCAAAACTCGAATTTGAAAATGTTTTAGCTCAAAATTCCAGAATGAAATATGTTCTAAATCACCCTTAGAAACTTCTGAGACCAGTAATTACAACAGAAACATTGGATAAATCCTTAATTCGATATTAGAACATCGTTTGACCTTTTTATTTTGAAAACTTTGACTGTGAAATTTGAATTCGTTACGATGAATTGGGATTTGGTATTTTGTAGAAAATTGGAGTAAATGATTCTTAACACAACAGAAATTACACATTTTGAAAATCGATTTGAATTCGAGTTTTTCAGAAAAATATCCACAACAGAGTCGACGGGTCAGTTTTCCTTTAAATGTTTCTGTTTAAATTTGTTTGCAGTAATAGATGGACGTAATTGATAATGGGATTGATGAGTTGAATGATTTGGATTAACAAGTGTGTACATTTGTATTATAATCGATTAAGTCTTGACCGAAGGGATTTACCAGTATACAAAATAATATAAAAAAAATTTGGAAAATGACTTCAAACAGATTTTTATCCTCATCTGTTAGGAAACGAATCTTGTATGCTGGATTGGATTACGACATGCAACAATTTGGGGACAGGATCGTACTAGCTGAGAAGGAAAATCAGGAAAAAAAATAAAGCTGAAAGGGATATGGATTTCCCAAGTATATATATCTGGTTCTTTATAAAAATCAGTATTAGTAAATAAATAAATATATTAATAATAACATTATTACTAATAATATTAATTATATAAGTAATAACAACAATTAATAATGATAATTACCAATAACAAAAAAAATATTATTAATCATGTTGTATTATTTTTATGATAATATGATTTTAATAAAAATGGTAGTTATAACAATATTAATAATCTTAATAATAATTAAACTCATAATTTACTATTAATTATAATAATAATGATATTAATATCAATAATGTTATAAAATAATAATACTATGATAAGAATAACCATAGTAATACAATTAATAATGTAACCAATTACATGTAACAACTTTTTATGTTGATGTAATAAAATTACTGATATCTTAATATTTATTTTAATAAAAGTATTAATTATAATATTGTAACCATATTTTGATTATAATTTCATATATCATAATTCACTAATCATGTAATAGTTTAATAATTGTTAAAGGATATATAAAATTTAATATTTGTACCTTTTATATTATCGTATGCATATCAGATTTTATACATAACAATATTACTAATACAAACATTAATAACAATAATAATAATGATAGTAATGGTAGTAATATTAATATATCAATTTTATTCAAAATTGTAATTTCATGTAATACCATTTATTATTTTTATATTTTAATTCTAATGATTAAAGTATACTTTATTAATTTTTAAAATATTATAAATATTCTTATATTTATATTTGTATATATATATATATATATATTTACATCCGATTGTTCGTGAATCGTCGGGAATAGTCAAAGGTCAAATGTATACATGAACACAGTTCAATGTTTTTGAGACTTCACAGTACAGACTTTGCTTATCGTGTCAATTATAGATTAAGATGAAGTTTAAATTTGGTCGGAAATTTTCGGGTCGTCACAGGCAAGACGCAAGTCTCCTTGCGTCTTGCGAGGGCAACCTGACAATTTATTTTTTTTTGGGCTCCAGCGCATGTTTCTTCCTGGGAATGGGCATTTTGGCTATAATCCCAATCCAAAAACCTTTGATTTTTCTCACAAGCCTAACATCATATTTTTCCTTCAAACATACACCACCGCCACTATCACTTTCTTTATGCCATTATTTTTTTTTTGACATTTCATCAAACAACTTAGTTGCACTTTCATAATGAATGATAACTTCTTTACAAAATGAAAGCAAAATTATATCCTTCTTAGGAGTTCTTTGAATATGCACCTACAGCATATTGCACTTTCATTATATTGATTATAATTTATAATCAATATGAAATATTTTTACAAATTGTCATGTTCAAAGCATATGACATACTAAATTTCAAACCATGATCGAAAACTTCAAATCAAAAACCCTAGTAAGCAGGGATAGCAAAAATAATGAAAAAAAAATATATTACCTTTTTTACCGGGCATTAATTTACGTTGAATAAAATCCAACGATTTTGACTCTTTGTCTAATCGAAGGCTAGGCGATCTTCTTATACGGACTTTATATCCCGTAAATAAGATCTGACTTTTCGGCAAAGACCTACTCCAGAAAAGCGAACAAAATAAACAATGAAATTACCTGTACAATATCTCCAACATTACCATCCACTTACTGCATAATAACAACAATAATAATTATGATGCAATGAAATTGTAGTCTTGTAGAAGCTTTTGACAGTAAAAAATGATTCACAATCAATTTTTAAATTGTCTTAGCTCCTAATCACCATTAAACATAGTAATTGAATCAAAATCATGAGCAAATAACATTAGTTTAAAGAAATGAACACAAATATAAATTAGGGTTTTTAATTTTGTATACCTTCAAATATTATTTGAAACATGGATTCATGATACAGAAAATAAATCGAAATTTGTTAACATCAAGGTGAATCTCTTTACGAAATTACGAACCCTATAAATTGTGAAGGTGTTAGCATGTGCAATCGACAAACATGAAGATGGAGGATACCTGATTCAGACGCAGAAATAAATAAATGGCATCTGGACATTGCATCCGATTTTGAAGAACCCTAATTTGTTTATTGGAGAGGATACGCTTCGTGTGTTCCTTTTTTATGTTTGATTGATTAATGGAAATCGGAGAAAAGAAACAGGTAATGTATGAAGAAATATTTTCTAGATCGAGAGAGAAAGAAGTGAGAGGTCAGATCTAAAATATGATATGGGGCTGGCATGTTTTTGTTGATTATTGAAGAAAGGAGGTGAGGTTGAAGGTAAGGGAGAAAGCATGGTTGAACAGAAGAAGTGTCGGGAGATGTCGAGCTGAAGAAAAAAAAAGAAACCCTATAATTTTTTGTGGTTGAGAAGTGGGCAAAAGATGAGCAGTAGCCCATTGTGAGAGGAGGGGGACAGCTGGACCAATGGGAAGCCAAGAAAAGGGCGGTTGTTAGTATGTGTGTAATAAGGGTAAAAATATTATATGTCGAATATAGATGAAAATTTTAGAACTTAATAACATGGAGGTGATTTTCACACACCACTTTTTGATCCATCTACACTTTTGTCCAATAAACTTCCAGTTATACCCTTAATTTAATCTACAGAGTTGAACTTATATTATTATATTATTATTAGTTAATTCTTATACGTTTCCTATTTTTTTTAGTATCGATATTTATATACCAATATGAACTGCAAATTACAGTTTTTTCGTGATTTTTACAAACTCGTGCAATGCACGGGCTCAAAAACCTAGTTAAGGATATAATAGGTAATTAGGTGTAGATGTATCAAAAATTGGTGTGTGAGAATCACCTCCCTTTCTGAAATTATTTTTGAAACTACAACCCTCACATAAAAAAAACTCCGATGCCGCATTTGTTACATTGAGTTTTGACCGTTAACACGCCATCTATAGATATACGGGTGATATGAGTCAAGAGTAAATAGCACGTGGGGTTCCAAGTGTGCACATCACGTGATGAACAGTTAGCTGGGTGCAGTTTATTGCTTGTATTCAATCAACATAATAACAGAATAGTTGTTAGAGTGTAACTGGTTGTAACCGTTGATTTCTTAGCTATAAAGTAGTGATTAGCAATTGTAATAGAGATATCGAAATCAGTTGTAAATCTCTCTTATTCTCAATTCTGTCTTCTTTTACAATTCAATTGTAATAGCCCTAAATCAATAAACATTCAATTAAACTCCATTGTTCTTTCTTCAATTTAGAACTTTCAGGTTTAATTGATAGTTAACTCCGATCAATCGAT
This sequence comes from Rutidosis leptorrhynchoides, assembly GCF_046630445.1. Taxonomy (NCBI): domain Eukaryota; kingdom Viridiplantae; phylum Streptophyta; class Magnoliopsida; order Asterales; family Asteraceae; genus Rutidosis; species Rutidosis leptorrhynchoides. The sequence continues at coordinate 462,091,713 of NC_092334.1, forward strand.
CCAGGTTAACATATCAAATGGTATCATAGCTTCGATCTTGAAGCAATACGGTTCAATTCAACAATGGTGGCTAGTAATCGATCAAACGATGACGTCTTGCCGGAAGCAGCTTGAGTTCAAACTGCCATCGCTAATTTGACTTGTACTATTCAAGATATGGATGTAGAATTCATTACTCGAATTGATTCAGAGTTGGGACCAATCAATCATAAGATTGGTCATGTTGTACTTCAACAACAATATGTGACTATTGTTGGAACAAGGCTGAACAGGAAGGATGCACATGATGTGTTCGATGAAATGCCAACATCAAGAAATTATAAACATACGGGTACGGTTCAAGAATATTATGAAGCATTCAATTCTTTGTACAAAGACAGTGGTTTATATGAGTTGTATGTGATTGATCTTTTTGTTTGGGGATTAAAACCAGAAATTAAGGAAAATGTGAGCATGTTCAAACCCAAAACCCTTCATGATGCTTGTTGTTTAGCTAGGGTGCAAGAGCATGCCAACAATATCATAAAGAAATGAACTAGTTCACCATTGCTACCTATTCGTAGTAAGGTTTCAAATGAAGTGAATGAGGACACCAGTTGTTTGGTTAATATTGAAAAGTTAAGTGAAGTAGTGAACAACAAATGTTTTTTAGAATCACCACCTTCTTTAAGGAGTAAAGATTCAAGTGTCATAGAAAACTACACTGATATAGTTCTCGGGCCTGAAGATTTTACAACTAACTCATCTTATAGAGTTGATTTTTTGTAGCAAGGGTGATTGCACTCGAAATCTCAAGGGTGGACACAAAAGAAAGTCAATGATACACTTGTGGCCCAAGTGGAAGTCTAAAGTAGATTATTTTGACTATATTGTTGCATCTCATTATCAAAACAGATATAACCAGAAGTTGATTGTGAAAGTCAATTTAGTTTTCGATTTAAAGAATATATCTTGTTGTATGCTACTTCTCGAGTGCGTGTATAAGCGACTTGCTAGTGAATTTGTTCACGCTCTGAAGAAAATGTTGAATTTAAGGGTCAAGATGTTTTGGGCATGAGTAGAGGTGTAGCAGATCCAAAGCCAACAAAGCCAACTGTTATGAATGTTATGGTAGACAAATGGAGTGGAACTAAATTTTCTTTACATATAGTAGTGGTAACTGTCATAAGTATAGCTAGAAAAGTCATTGCATCACTGATTTGTAACATAAATATGGATATTGATAAAGAAGATGTTATAACCGCTGAAAATGGTTGGAATCATGACTTTGGCTTTGAAAATTTTTTTCGCATGGATGATGGTTTAGCTGGATACATGAAATTGTTTGTTTCTGTTCAGAATGTGGTGAAGGAAATTGGACTAACATATTAAAAGGAGATTTTAAGGGTGATGGAGCAGGTCTAGATTCTCACCGTTTTTCTCAGAATTGGAATAGTTTCACGAAGTTTGATAAAACAAATGTGAAGGCTGGATCACAACATTATTTTGAGGTACACTTAGCATATCAACGGACACTTAACATGGCTCTTGACCCTGGAGTGGATATCATGAAGGCTTCTTCTACCAAGTGTGTACATAAGAGACTTGATATTCAATTAGTTGCACCTGCACCTTTCAAGTTATTGGAATGGAAACTCATAAGTTACCTATTAGGCCTGCAGTTTATGAGTTGGTACAGTGGCAAAATGGTGACTTAGAGGATGCTACTTGGGAATCTTTGGATGAATTGATGGTTCGATTTCCAGAATATGATGTTTTTGGGCTATCATTCTTGAGGGCAAGAATGCTCTTAAGGGGAAGGGATTGATATGAGTCGAGTGAATAGCACGTGGGGTTCCAAGTGTGCACATCACGTGATGAACAGTTAGCTAGCTGGGTACAGTTTATTGCTTTTATTCAATCAACATAATAACAGAATAGTTGTTAGAGTGTAACTGGTTGTAACTGTTGATTTGTTAGCTATAAAGTAGTGATTAGCAATTGTAATAGGTATATCGAAATTAGTTGTAAATCTCTCTTCTTCTCAATTCTGTCTTCTTTTACAATTCAATTGTAATAGCCCTAAATCAATAAACATTCAATTAAACTCCATTGTTCTTTCTTCAAATTAAAACTTTCAGGTTTAATTGATAGTTAACTCCAATCAATCGATCCAAGTTAACGTATCAAATGGTATCAGAGCTTCGATCTTGAAGCAATACGATTCAATTCAACAATGGTGGCTAGTACTCGATCAAACGATGACGTCATGCCGGAAGCAGTTCAAGCTGCCATCGCTAATTTGACTCGTACTATTCAAGATATGGATGTAGAATTCAATACTCGTATTGATTCAGAGTTGAGACCAATCAATCAAAAGTTTGATAATGTTGTACTTCAACAACAATATGTGACTACTGTTGGAACAAGACTGAACAGGAAGGATGCACATAATTTGTTCGATGAAATGCCAACATCAAGAAATTATAAACATACATGTACGGTTCAAGAATATTATGAAGCATTCAATTCTTTGTATAAAGACAGTGGTTTAGATGAGTTGTATGTGATTAATCTTTTCGTTTGGGGATTAAAACCAGAAATTAAGGAAAATGTTAGCATGTTCAAACCCAAAACCCTTCATGATGCTTGTTGTTTAGCTAGGGTGCAAGAGCGTGCCAACAATATCATAAAGAAACGAACTAGTTCACCATTGCTACCTGATGTGCGTAGAGGTGTATACGAAATAGTTATATTTTACTACAAAATACTATTAAATACGATACAATTTTACACAAGTTATTTATTTATTTATAGAATGGATATACCTAAACCTTGCTACAACACTTATAGGCAGTGTACCTAATCGTACAGTAGTGTAGTTTTTAGTAAGTCCGGTTCGTTCCACAGGGAGCTAGCCAAGTTTAACGCTATATTTTTAAAACTATATTTGTATAAATATAAATATAAATATAAATATAAGTAGTATTATTATTATAAAAGGGGGTTTTTACTGTTTAATAACCGGTTTGTCGATTTTAAAACTTTAGTCGCAGTTAAAACCTAATGTAAAATTTTAAATATATAAAAGACTTAATTTAAAGCGTAAAGTAAATAACAATAATTAAAGTGCGATAAATTAAAGTGCGATAAATAAAATGACAATAAATAAAATTGCGATAATTAAAAAGTGTGATAATTAAAATGACAATAAATTAAAGTGCGATAACTAAAAGTGCAATTAAATATGAAATAAAGGAATTATGCTTATTTAAACTTCCGTAATCATGATGTGTGACGTGTTTATTTTAGTTTATTATCATGGGTTAATTGTCCTTTGTCCTGGATTATTCAATATATCCGTCTGGTTTTTGTCCATAACAGTCCATCAGTCATAAATATAAAGTGCGAGTGTCCTCGTCAAATTATCCTTATATCCGAAGTCAAATATTCCAACTAATTGGGGACTTAAACTATAATTACACCAATTTTTCTTGTATATAATTCACCCCTGTTTTAATAAGACCATTGACTATTAATCCATTCTCGTGTCCGGTTAAATGAACGATTATTAGTACTTATAAATATCCCGCCCATCGTGTCCGATCGAGTGTATGTGGTTATTTATATGTACGTCCAATTGTAATTTTTATATTAAATTAAAAAACTATCATTCAATTAAACAAATATAAAGATCATTAATAGCCCATAGTCTAATTTCCACAAGTGTCGTTCTTTTGTCCAAACCCCAATTATAGTACAAAGCCCAATTACCCCGTCTTTAATATTTAGCCCAACATCATGATTACTTCAATTTAAATAAGCATAATAATAACTTAGCTACGAGACATTAATTTAAAAAGGTTGAACATAACTTACAATGAGTAATAATAGCGTAGCGTTACACGGACAGAATTTCGACTTACACACTTACAACATTCGCTAACATACCCTTATTATTATTAAATTAAAATTAAAATTAAAATTAAAATTATAATATAAATATATATATATTACGTGAGATAGAGAGATAGAGAAAAGATGTATGAAATTCGACCAAAACAGCTAAATTTATAGGACCTGACCCAAAATTTGGGGCCATGCGATCGCATGAAATATAGGCATCCGATCGCATGGCCAGCTGGATCAGTTCACATGTGCTTATTTGCTAGTTTGCCGACGGTTTTAATATATAATATAATATATATATATATATAATTTTAAGAATTAATTATATATTATATTATATTCATGTGCATAGTTGACTTGTAATTTTTAGTCCGTTGCGTCGAGCGTTGAAAGTTGACTCTGGTCCCGGTTTCGGATTTTCGAACGTCCTTGCGTACAATTTAATATCTTGTACTTTGCGTTTCGCGTCTTGTACTCTTGTAATTTTGAGACGTTTCGCATCAATAATTTGAACCACTTTGATTGTTTTTTGTACTTTTGAGCTTTTTGGTCGTTTACGTCTTCAATTCGTCGAATCTGTCTTTTGTCTTCACCTTTTATTATTTAAACGAATATCACTTGTAAATAGAACAATTGCAAGTAAAAGCTTGTCTTTCTTGAGGGATAATGCTATGAAATATATGTTCATTTTTAGCATTATCAAATATTCCCACACTTGAGCGTTGCTTGTCCTCAAGCAATATAGTCTTGAAATAAAAATACTAGAATCACTTCTTTATTCTTCACACTTTGTACATCAGTGATTTCGATTTGGCGGTATAAACAATGATAGTAACGTTGTGGTTTACAGTCCCACATGACTATGAAAATTTAGATCCTTAAGGAAATTGGATCTTTATGAAAACATTTGATCTTTTGAAAATTAAATCTAGCTTTTACCCTAGATAAGTTTTCCGGAATAACTCTTCACCGGTGTTTGCAAATTGTTTTTGTGGGTTTTGTGGGTTTCAGATTTGAAAATTTTAGCTCAAAACTTGAGGTTTTGTGTCACCCACTTGCTAACCTTGTATTAGGAAAGAAACACGTCCAGTATACTTGTTCCATATATTACCTTTCGGTAAACTACCGTCCGGTTGTAAAGGAAAGCATTGAACAAGCAACTGTTAAGGCAATGTCTCGTGACATGCTTTTAATTATGGTCTATAACGTGTCGGATGCAATTACTATCCTTTGTAGGACCAATAGTAAAGATCACCCTATAGTTTTTCGGTCTGGCACAAGGTCCTATCTTCGACCATGCTATGCAACCACCGTTCTTACGGTTGACACCCGATTTGATTCAGGTGACCTAATGAATTCCAGGTGAATTCCTAGGATTTTACGTTCAATGATAATGAACGCATTGAAAATGGGTTTTAAGAAAACAAATCGGTTTGTAATTTTGATCAAAATATTTTCTCATTCAAGCTCGAGTTTAGATATCATCGAATTCCATGAGTTTGAATTCTCAATCTTTAAGGTCAATCTCAAGGATTGAGTAATATCAGGGTTAAAAGCTGATTTTTGATCTTTAAGGAGATTATCCTTTCTGGGGATCTGATTTATTAGTCTTATAAGCTATTTTGCACGGTGCCCCCCCCCCCCCATTGTACAATACTGATCCTCTCATGGTTAGGATAAGTCTAACCACTTGGCGACCCTGTTTGATGCTGTGGTCCGTGGATTTCCAGCTGATTTTCGAGAAAACTTTTCAAGGTTTTTCGTAGACTCTACAACTGGTCTGGATGATAACTTCCTGACCTAAATCAAGAAGCGCGTTTCTTTTTTGGAAGACTTTACTTCCTTTTAATGATGGAATTGATTCATCGTGTAGATTCATCTTTCTTTCAAATATATTACAATTTATCGGGTAAAACGGTTAATTTTGTCCAAAACAAAAGTATCTTCAATTATTTGTAAAAAAATATGTGATATATGTTTTAAATAACTTGGTAAATTTTTCCCACACTTGGCTTTTATTTTCCTTTCTTTGCCTTTATATTGTCCTCTATTCCATTTTAAATGAATTCTAACATTTTGGGTTGTTTCTCAATTTATGTCCTTTCTGAGGTAACAATAATTTCGGTGTTAACACCTAGTTTTATCGTTCATAAATATGTATAAACATGATTTTGAATTCATTTATTTGAAAATTTTGAAAAATTTTACTAGAATTGGGTAGTCAGTAAATAAGACTAGGGCTGTTCTTTATTATCAGAGAGCACTAGATTCTAATACAACTACTGCGTTACTAGTATTTTTAATGGTAACCAAGTGTATAAGTTAAAATTTTAAAAATCCGAAAGAATTTAACCTCTTCCCACACTTAAGATCTTGCAATGCCCTCATTTGCAAGAAATCAGTAACAATTTAAATTATTGAGGGTTATTAGCATAGAAAAATGATTAAATTTTACCAAAGTTTCCAAACATATTGGCGTTTGTTTGTTGAAAGATAAATGGTGCACATCATTTGTTTATTCCGTCTTGTTGTTACATCACATTTTTTTTTCGTTTTGTCATCAAAATTAGTAGCTTTTGCTGAACTTAATGCCAGTCTTTGAAAATGCGCTGTTTTACCCTATTGTGTACAATTGACAATATACATACATACAAATAATAACATGCATGGTAATTTGAAATGAGACTTAAAATCCCACTTTCAAATCAAATATGAAATATTAGTACAACATAATAAAAATGTTAAAACTTACATAAAAGTATCACAATATAATATGTTTAAACATAAATAAATAAAAATAATAAAAAGATAAAAATCATAGAAATCACCAACCGGAACTGTATCAATCTGGATAGGGGTTCCAGTTCATGTCGTCGGGCGGGTTTCATGGTTGGTTATAGGTGTACTGATAGGCCTGGTTAGGGTCGTAGAGAGTAAATGGTGGTCGCATATCGGGCTGGTGTGGAGGATAGTAAGCAGGTCGGGTCGGTACGTAGTTATCCTGAGGTGATAGCTGGCTCATGATCTGATGCTGATGATAGTGCCATCTATCATGTTGTCGTTGCCTAGAATGCTCGTACACATCCTGGGCGTGCCACTGCTCGTACCGACTATGTCTATCCTCATTTGTCATTTCTACCTCATCTATACGCTGGTAGACGTCAGTCATAGTCTCCCTAATGACATCCCTAATGTCATCCACTTCCTCAATTTCCTCATCTGAACCTCTCTCTACCTGTGGATGACGACCATCATATGGTACTGCCTGATTGCGTCTGCTCTTTAATACCTTAGCACCCTGATAGACCTTCAATCCTAAAGTATCATCTTGTTCCCTACATATCATAAGTGGACCCCCTTGATCCCTATCTATACCCAAATACTCTCCAATGAGAGTAACAAAAATACCTCCTCCTATTATTCCCCCGTCCTATATTCCTGCCACTACTTTGGACAGATAAAAACCAACACAGTAGGGGATATTAACAAAGCTTCTATTGTTTCGAATACACTTAAGGTAAAATAAGTCATTTAAGGTCATCTTCTCCTTGTTTTTACCTCTTTGTGTAATCGAATTAGCTAAAAATCTATGTATAATACGTAGCTCCGCTTTGTTAACATCTAAATAGGAGTGTCTTCCTCCCAGCGAAAAAACATTATAATTTGACATACGCCTCCAGACGGCGTTCGCGTCAAAATTCCTATCTACCCTTTAACCATGATAAATCAAATTCATACAATCAGATAGTAGTAATTCACCAGGAGTGTAAATCTGTAAAGCCCTGGCCATGTCCAGCATGGACATCCTGTACATCCTATGGCCAAGTATAAATCTAAGAAAACTTCTATCATCTAACCTAACTACATCCGTATTTAACGCTATAGTACTCATAAGCTCAACACACCATTCCTTATATACAGGCCTACGAATGGTGAATAAACGTTCCCAATCGAGAAAAGAAGAGCTGCCATACCTTTAGATCAGATGCAGTCTAACTGAGTTAACTAGTTGGACCCTTTCCAAAGGCTCCCAATCGATTACCCTCGGCACTTCTACATTTTTCGTTACCAGTTTGAATTTGTTACTTTGATATGTCGGGTAATCTCTCCAACTTTGATCACATCTCATATTAGGATGCAATTGTGCTTCATGAATCGTTGGGTGTTCTACTATCGGATGAATCGGAAATATTACGTAGGCATTAACATATTCTTGTTGCGGATCATAATATGGTACGTGTTGATCAGGTTGTTGTTGTTCCTGTTGTTGCTCCGGTTCATATTGCATTTCTGGTTCAGGTTCTGGAGCAGGTTGCCTAGATGATGATGATGCACCATCAGTATCGGTAAATCTCTGCAAAATACATTAAACACAAAATTTGTGCATCCAAATATGCATTAGTGTTAGCAAAATAACAACTTGAAACAATTACAATAACATGTTTAATCAAAATTAAACTTATACACATTTTCACAATTTTAACAATTCTACACTTTTTCAAATAATCATATATGAAAATGTTTACAAAGTTCATAAGCATTCAACTCAAATAACATGTTAAAATAACCATTACTAGCAATTAAACAAGTTTCAAATGGCATTTACATCAATTTAATCAAGTTCATGAATTTTAGACCTAAAAAGTCCACTTTAATTCTCAAAAATCATGTTTAGGATCAATGTTTGGATCATTTAGCTACCTAAACATGTTACACTACTTAATTTAGCAATAATTCATGAAAAAAATCGGCCATAACCTGTTTATATCAAAAAGCCCCAAATTGCTCAAGAACACAAACCCTATATTTCTAAAATTTTTGAAGTTTTTCGCTTCAAATCATGTTAAATAGCATCAATCTAGGTTATACATGCATAATATACTAACAATTTAACTCTAATTAAACTAAACATTAACAGAATCAAATTAGGTAAATTATAGCTCAAGAACACTAAAAATCAAATTTAAAGAGGTTTAGGGGTGTAATTGTTACCTTCTTTGAAAAACTTCTGAATAATTTCATGATTAGAGCGGATTATAGCAAGAAATATGGTTGAATTTGGTGAAAAATTGAAGATTTTAGGAGTTTATGTGTGTGTTTGCTCGTATGTGTGTGTGTAAAATGTGGAGAGCAGAAGCAGTTCGCTGCTCTTTTTGTTTCTGAGCTGATTTTTCACTCCATGCGACCGCATGGATTTTGTGAAGGAACCTCATGCGATCGCATGGGGTCTGTTATTTATTTATTTTTATTTTTTATAAAAACCTTTACTTAATAAAACATAAATTAATAAATTTTAAAAATTTGTTTCTTTTAGAATGAGGGCGTTTCGGATCATTGTCCTAGTCCGTCCCTCGACAAAATTTTAAAATTTGTTACTTTTTTAAGCATCGTTTTAAAAGCAAAGATTTTTGGATTTTTTAAATGTTTTTGGCATACTTTAATTCAATAAGATTAAAAATAGTGATAATAAAAGTTCTCGTCCCTCCCTTGGGTAAAGCAATTTCGGTTCAACGACCTAGTTTTCAACTCACGACGAATTTTGAATATCACATTTTTAACATAATGAAATAAAGTAAATTTTGTTTTTAAATTCCCACCAAACTTAAATTTAAAATGCATAAAATTAAAAATTCATTAATATACATACAAACTTATATTAAAAATATTAATTTTTCAAATATTTACAAACTTAAATATATTGATTTTAAAAAGTTTACAATATTAATTTAATATTTATATATTAATTTTAAAAACAAGGTAAAAATTAAAATAAAAAATCTTTTTGGTCTTTTATCTCACTTTAATCAATCAAATATATTCAAAAATATACGCCCCTCTTTTCGGTAAAGTAATTTCGGTTCCATAACCTAGTTTTACTCCTGACGAATTTTTGAAATATTTTGGGTTGATTGATTAAAGATATTTATACCTTAAGAATAAACGGTAAATTTCGCAGTGATGTAATAAATTTTTGTATAATATCAATAATTTCGGTTACGCATACCTAATTTTATTGAATACCAATTTAATACTTTATAGCGAACAATTCAGCGTTTATTATCAAAAGGTTAAAAGCAATAAAAATAAAAATAAAAACTGTACATACTTACCTATGAGAAAGAATTCTCAGAGACCTGCTTAAGCCGACTCATAGGAGAGTCGTGTGATTTGGTTTTCCATAGCTACGTAAGCATAACCTCGATTCTTCAATATCTTTTCTTCTAAACATATGAACGGTCCTTCTCTACATAGAGTAACAAATTCGGTATTTGAATATGTTTGATTATTTGAACATTTACCTTCGTGTGACCATTTTCCGCATTTATAACATCTTTCAAGGTGTCGCGCTCTTCTTTTTGTTGCGGATTTTGATTTTCCTTTACCAAAATGTATCTTATGATGATCTTTTCTGAGTTCTTTTCTTACTCCGTCCATTTTGCCTCTTATGAATGATACCAGTTCACTCGGAAGTGTGTCATTATTACGTTTAGTAATCATAGCGTGTAGCATTAGACCATGGTTCAGATCAAAGGAATTCTTCATCTCGTAAAACCTAAAAAAATAAAAATTCAGAATGGAGGGAGAAGACTAGTTCTTTAGGGTCTGCTAGGGAAAGACCATTCGGATTCCATTCTCGGAAACTACACGAAAACAGAATAACTAACTCTAACAGAAATATATATTACCCTAAAAAGATTCGAACCTTCCCACACTTAGTTAGCTGTGGTGTCGAAATTGTGATTAACTTCATCTTCAACTTCCATTAGATTATCTATGTAATGTTTAACTATGTGACCATTAACCTTAAATTCAATTCCATTTGAATTTATTAATTCTACTGTTCCGTATAGAAAATTTAACTATGAATGGTCCAGACCATCTTGATTTCAATTTTCCAAGAAATAGCTTGAATCGTTAATTGAAAAGAAGAACTCTGTCTCCTTCTTTAAATTCTTTTGAACTTCTGATTCTTTTATCATGCCATTTCTTCGTTCTTTCTTTATAGATTAACGAATTTTCGTATGCTTCATGTCTTAATTCTTCTAATTCGTTTAATTTACTTAACCGTAGACGTCTGGCATCATGTAAATCAAGATTACATGCCTTCAAAGCCCAAAATGATTTGTGTTCAATTTCTACTGGAAGGTGACATGCTTTTTCGTAAACGAGTTTAAAAGGTGTGGTTCCAATTGGAGTTTTGTAGGCTGTTAGGTGTGGTTCAAATTGGAGTTTTGTAGGCTGTTCTAAAAGCCCAGAGTGCATCCTCCAATTTCATGGTCCATTCCTTCGGATTTGATCCTACAGTTTTCTCTAAAATACGTTTTAAAGCTCGGTTGGTATTTTCAACTTGTCCACTTGTTTGTGGATGATAAGCGGTTGAGATTTTATGAGTTACTCCATATCTTTTGAGAACCTTTTCAAGTTGATTATTACAAAAATGAGTACCCCGATCACTTATTAAAGCTTTCGGTGTTCCGAACCTTGCAAAAAGACGTTTTAAAAAGTTGACTACAACTCGTGCATCGTTAGTTGGGAGAGCTTGTGCTTCCGCCCATTTAGATACATAATCAATGGCAACCAGAATGTAGAGATTATTATGAGATTTTGGAAATGGACCCATAAAGTCAATACCCCAAATGTCAAATACTTCACATACTTGAATGACATTTTGTGGCATTTCATCACGTTGACTTATTTTTCTGGCCCTTTGACAAGCATCGCAGGATTTGCAGAGAAGGTGTGCATCTTTGAAAATTGTAGGCCAATAGAATCCAGCATCGTAAACTTTTCTTGCTGTGAGTTGAGGCCCATAATGCCCTCCTGTTGGTCCTGTGTGACAATGGTTTAAGATTTGACTAGCTTCATCTCTGAATACACATCGGCGTATTATTCCATCGGGATAAATTTTAAACAGATGTGGATCTTCCCAGAAATAGTATTTTATATCACTAAAGAATTTCTTTCGTTTTTGGTACGACAACCCTTTTTTGAGGAATCCACATACTAAGTAGTTTGCATAGTCTGCAAACCATGGAATTTTATTATAATCTATCTTCAATAGATATTCATCAGGAAAGTTATCTTGTATGGCCGATTCATTTAGAACTTCTAATTCAGGATTTTCAAGACGAGAAAGATGATCAGCGGCGAGATTTTCTGCTCCCTTTTTATCTCGGATTTCAATATCGAACTCTTGTAAGAGTAAGATCCAACGGATTAATCTTGGTTTAGCATCTTGTTTTGAAAATATGTATCTAAGAGCAGAATGGTCGGTATAGACCACCGTTTTAGCTAGAACGAGATATGAACGAAATTTGTCAAAAGCAAAGACAATAGCAAGGAGTTCTTTTTCAGTAGTTGTGTAGTTCGTTTGTGCTCCTTGTAACGTCTTACTAGCGTAATAAATAGGTTGAAATCGTTTTTCAATCCTTTGTCCTAAAACGGCTCCCATTGCAAAATCACTTGCATCGCACATAAGTTCAAATGGTAGATTCCAATTTGGAGTTATCATGATCGGCGCATTAGTGAGTTTTTCTTTAAGAATATTAAAAGATTTGATGCATTCATCTGAAAAGATGAATGGAGCATCCTTTTCTAGGAGTTTATTCATAGGAGTGGCAATTTTAGAAAAATCTTTTATGAAACGTCGGTAAAAACCGGCATGCCCTAGAAAACTCCTAACTCCTCTAACATTTGTGAGGTGTGGAAGTTTAGCAATTACATCTACTTTAGCTCTATCCACTTCAATTCCTTCCTTTGAAATTTTATGACCAAGAACGATGCCTTCTTTAACCATGAAATGGCATTTCTCCCAATTAAGAACTAGATTTTATTGTTTGCATCTAATAAGCATTCGTTCAAGATTAACTAGACATATTTCAAAAGTATCACCGAAAACTGAAAAGTCATCCATGAAAACTTCCATGCATTCTTCTATCATGTCGTGAAAAATCGCCATCATGCACCTTTGAAAGGTTGCAGGGGCGTTGCAAAGTCCAAATGGCATGCGTTTGTAAGCAAAAGTACCATAAGGGCACGTGAACGTGGTTTTCTCTTGGTCCTCAGGTGCTATTGGGGAAAAACCATCAAGAAAACAATAGTAACTATTCCCGGCTAATCTTTCCAATATTTGATCAATGAAAGGTAAGGGAAAGTGATCTTTTCTGGTGGCGTCATTTAATTTTCTATAATCAATACAAACACGCCATCCTGTTACAGTCCTAGTTGGAATAAGCTCATTTTTTTCATTTGTGATGACAGTCATGCCACCCTTCTTAGGTACGCATTGAACTGGGCTTACCCATGGACTATCAGAGATTGGATAAATTAAACCTGCATCTAGCAGTTTAATAATTTCTTTCTTAACAACATCTTGCATATTTGGATTTAGTCTTCGTTGGCGTTGCACATACATTTTATGACCTTCTTCCATAAGGATTTTATATGTGCAATACGAAGGACTTATTCCTTTAATGTCATGAATCTTCCATGTAATAGCTGGTTTATGAGCTTTTAGCACAGAAATGAGTTGAGATTTTTCATTTGCAGTAGAGAAGACGATATTATTACAGGTAATTCAGATTCACCATGTAAATAAGCATATTCCAAATGGTTTGGAAGTGGCTTTAACTCTAATGTCGGTGGTTCTTCTATCGATGATTTGTATCGATATCTGTCTTCTTCTTTTAGCATTTGAATTTTTTCTGTTGTTGGTTCATATCCATTAGCCATGAGTGCGTCTAACATTTCAGTTTCATCAATTGGTTCAGTTCCTTCTCCTAAAGAATATTCTCCTGTTCCTTATAATTCTGGAAATTCTTCTAACAATTCTGCATGTGAATCTATAGTTTGAATATAATAACATGTATCATCTGCAGATTGCGGTTGTTGCATGGCTCTATCAACAGAAAAGGTAACACTCTCGTCCTCTATACTTAGGGTCAGTTTCTTACCAAACATGTCTATTATTGCTTTAGCCGTGTTTAAGAATGGTCTTCCTAATATGAGAGGAACTCGAGAATCTTCTTCCATGTCCAGAATAACAAAATCTACTGGAAAAACTAAAGTACCAAATTTAACTAGCATGTTCTCCATTATCCCTCTAGGATATTTTACTGATCGATCGGCTAGTTGTATGCTTATTCGTGTTGGTTTCAATTCTCCAAGGTCTAGTTTAGCGTATAGTGAATATGGCATTAAATTTATACTAGCACCTAAATCTGCCAATGCTTCTATTGAACTAAGACTACCCAGAAAACATGGAATTTTGAAACTTCCTGGATCAGAAAGTTTTTCTGGTATCTTATTCAATAGTACTGCAGAACAACTAGCATTCATAGTAACAGTCAAGATTTCTTCCATTTTCTTTCTATTAGTGATTAGATCTTTCAAGAATTTAGCATATCTTGGCATTCCTGATATCACATCAATGAAAGAAAGATTTACATTTATTTGTTTAAACATATCCAAGAATTTGGACTGCTCGGCTTCAAGTCTTTCTTTTCTCATTTTATTCGGGTAAGGAAGTGGGTTGGTATGGTTTAACATAAGGTTTTGCCTTAACTGTGCTATCTTCATTAACCTTTTCAACTACCGATTCTGTTTCCTTATCTTGATCAGGTTGTGGTTCTTGTGTAGAGGGAATAGTGTCATCAGAAATTACAGGCATTTCAGGTGGTTTAAGTGTAATACCACTTCTTGTGGTAATGGCTTTAGCCGTTTCATTCCGGGGGTTAGCATTTGTATCGCTAGGTAGACTTCCCGGTTTTATTTCACCTATCAACCTTGCTAGATGGCTCACTTCTTGTTCCAAATTTTGAATAGAAGCTTGTTGATTTCTAAATGCTTGAGCATTTTGTTCATTCGTTTGTTTCTGAGATGTGAAAAATTGCGTTTGAGATTCAACTAGCTTCGACATCATATCTTCTAAATTTGGCTTTTTATCATCGGTTTGTGGTGGTTTATTTTGAAAAATAGGTCTTTGCTGATTGTAAGTATTATTGGATATTTGTTGGTTGCTAGGACCTTGTTGGTTGTTGTATGGAACATTTCGGTTATAATTCTGGTTTTGATTGTAGATTGGTCTTGGCGGTTGATATGTAACAACCCAACATTGATTTACCAAAAACACGACACAAAAAAAAAAAATTCTGTGACTGCCCATCTGGACGGCGTCCAGAAATCGGGACGGCGTCCAGCCTTTACAACTGGGACGGCGTCCAAGGATTTGGGACGGCGTCCCAATGAACTAAAAAGTACTGATCAGTTTTTGTTTACACGCGAGCGAAAAACTCGCTCCCCGACACTTTTCAACGAAACCATTTTCACAATATGACATATTAAGTAAAACTAAGATATTGCTACCATAAAAACAAGTTTTAAAACCCCGGGCTCACAATGACCCGTTTTACAAATAAAGTAGCAGTTTCGACCCATTTATCTCTTTAGACGGATTAGAACTCTACAACCCAACCCGATACCAAGAGCATAATCCCGGGGACTACCAAAACCCCCATCCGCGTCCAATTATCCGAAAGCTACCCCATCAAGCCCAACCGCTCCTGCACGTCTAGTCTAACAACTAGCTAGCATCAATAACACAATACCTGTAAAAAGGTAAACAACGAGAGGGGTAAGCCGAGGCTTAGTGAATGCAATAATTATACACATACATATATAATATACCTACTTGCAAACACTTACTCACATACCGTATACATGCTAGCAACACAATTAGCTTATCATCACAATTACAAGCTATAACCTCCAATAATCAAGCTAGCATAACAAAAGCATATATAATATGAACAAATATAATATGCTTACGCTACAACACAAATAACCATGGTTAACCAATAGTACAAGGGAACGGCGCTCGCGAAAACGACATCGGTGTTCACAACATCCGTTAGGGCACTTAACACCTCGCACCACTAACCCCTAGGGTGGCACCTTAACACCTCGGCACATCACCCCGAGTGGCATCTTAACAGCTCGATGCAACACTCATTATTTTACGGAGTGGTGTCTTAACACCTCGACACTACACTCCTAGGTGGCATCTTAACACCTCGATGCTACACCCGAGTGGCATCTTAACACCTCGATGCTACACTCTTCACGTGAAACATGGCGTCTTAGCACCTCGACACTACACATTTCACGCTACAACAAATAGATACATTATATACCTACACATATAATTATTCCACTCACCTCGAATTGCCCGCACAAGTCATAAACGTAAATCGCCTCCAAAAGCAACCGAGCAAACCTTTTACCTATAATACGCATATAGATATACAAACAATCAACATACATTCTCTACGAGAGAATTCGACTTCAACACCCTTAACCAAGGGTTTACACCTATCACCACAAACCGCCCATTTAGACACATAAAGTGGACTTCACCAATTACCACTACGGGTGGTAATTCCGACCCATCCAACAAGTACAATTTAACCAAAATTGCTTATCATCCAATTAATCCAAAATTAAAGTCATTACCAAATTTGACCCATCTAAGTCAACCGATTTTGACATAAGTCCCAAAAACATCTTTAATCACTAACGGCTAGTGACTAACTTTCCAAAATACCATTTAACACTTGAATCAAACATTTATATACTTGGTTCATCAAATCTTGACCCATAACTTAGTTTGACACCGAATCAAGCTCACTTGACCCAAAATACCCATTCGACCCATTTTGACCTAGATTAGGGTTTACACCCAAAAATCAAGTCAATACAAGTGTTCTAAGGTTTAACTAACAATTCCATCAATTGAAACCCTAAGTCACCAATTCGGGTTTACATACATGAATCTTCCCCAAAAACCCCCAAACTTCACAATAAATGGGTTATAACTCTAACTAGCACAAACTTTAACTCAAACAATAATCTTAACAAAGAAATTCGGATTTAGAGCTTACCAACACTACCACCACGTAGCCGTGAACGAGGTGAACAACTTTAACTCTTGAGACCCGACCCGAATCACACTTCTTCTTCTCCAAATCCCCAACTCTCTCTCGCTAGAACCTCTCTCTCTCTCACTAGGGTTTGATGAGAGTGTTTGAGAAGGTGAAATGGGGATAAGAATGAGAGTGGATCAGTTTTAATGGCTCAAAACCGACCCCCAAGTGAAAAGACTCAAATACCCTCTTTTAAAACCTTTAAAACACAGCTGCTGGCCTGTCAGGCACTTTGGACGGCGTCCAAAATGGCCGGACGGCGTCCCACCCTTCATTCTTGGACGGCGTCCCAAAGTCTGGACGGAGTCCCAATGAACTGAGCCTGAAACTGAACTTGTTTTGGTCGTAACTTTCAAACCGTAGCTCCGTTTTTGATGAACCAAATATCGTTGGAAACATAATGAGATTTACTATCCAATGGTAAGGTTTTAGAACATCAACTCTAATTTTATTTGGGATCCAAATATACGCTTACATGCCTCGTATTTCGAATGACGCTCGAAATAATGTGTAACTGAAAAACGGGTGTTACAACTCTCCCCCACTTAAATTGGATCACGTCCTCGTGATCCGCACAAACACTAGAAGTTAAGCACTTTTCTCACGAACATTTTTGCTTCCAACGCGGAGTCACACAAGTAGTAAACTCATCCGAATCCTCGCTTCGTGCACTAACGCATCATAATACAACAACCGTACTTCACAATCGTCCTAAAAGAAGGACAATTCACCGGCAACCATCGTCGTCACACCTCACGATTCCTACAAAACACAACAAAGCCCGTCATCCATAACATCATCCGTGAATTCTAAGATCCCACCACACGCTAATGATCACTAGCGTGCACTACCGCAATAAACGATATCTCATGCACTCAACGTCCAGAATTTCCATTTAGGAAATACAAAAAAATACCACATTTTCCTCCAAGTTCTCACGGCTGCAACACGCAACAAGCGTCATCCATAACTATATCGCCCTATACGATCTTCTAAATTCACTACGCCGCGAACCAAGTCTTACATTAATCCAAATCGAGAAGGATTCATGCTTCCTTAAAATTTCGTACACATTCGGTTCATAACCGTACTACTCGACCGATCATTCCTGAATATTCTTTAGGCCAAGAACCAAACTCCCTCCGGCTCTACACCGGATCATTCCTTCAACGAAAAAATTTTAATAACCCCGCAATAACACTTAAGAAGCACCACTTTCCCGCCGATCGATCCACACACGACTATACGTCACTGGATTAACACGACTAAACCTTAGAACACTTGTATTGACCTAGATTAGGGTTTACACCCAAAAATCAAGTCAATACAAGTGTTCTAAGGTTTAACTAACAATTCCATCAATTGAAACCCTAAGTCACCAATTCGGGTTTACATACATGAATCTTCCCCAAAAACCCCCAAACTTCACAATAAATGGGTTATAACTCTAACTAGCACAAACTTTAACTCAAACAATAATCTTAACAAAGAAATTCGGATTTAGAGCTTACCAACACTACCACCACGTAGCCGTGAACGAGGTGAACAACTTTAACTCTTGAGACCCGACCCGAATCACACTTCTTCTTCTCCAAATCCCCAACTCTCTCTCGCTAGAACCTCTCTCTCTCACTAGGGTTTGATGAGAGTGTTTGAGAAGGTGAAATGGGGATAAGAATGAGAGTGGATCAGTTTTAATGGCTCAAAACTGACCCCCAAGTGAAAAGACTCAAATACCCTCTTTTAAAACCTTTAAAACACAGCTGCTGGCCTGTCAGGCACTTTGGACGGCGTCCAAAATGGCCGGACGGCGTCCCACCCTTCATTCTTGGACGGCGTCCCAAAGTCTGGACGGAGTCCCAATGAACTGAGCCTGAAACTGAACTTGTTTTGGTCGTAACTTTCAAACCGTAGCTCCGTTTTTGATGAACCAAATATCGTTGGAAACGTAATGAGATTTACTATCCAATGGTAAGGTTTTAGAACATCAACTCTAATTTTATTTGGGATCCAAATATACGCTTACATGCCTCATATTTCGAATGACGCTCGAAATAATGTGTAACTGAAAAACGGGTGTTACAACTCTCCCCCACTTAAATTGGATCACGTCCTCGTGATCCGCACAAACACTAGAAGTTAAGCACTTTTCTCACGAACATTTCCGCTTCCAACGCGGAGTCACACAAGTAGTAAACTCATCCGAATCCTCGCTTCGTGCACTAACGCATCATAATACAACAACCGTACTTCACAATCGTCCTAAAAGAAGGACAATTCACCGGCAACCATCGTCGTCACACCTCACGATTCCTACAAAACACAACAAAGCCCGTCATCCATAACATCATCCGTGAATTCTAAGATCCCACCACACGCTAATGATCACTAGCGTGCACTACCGCAATAAACGATATCTCATGCACTCAACGTCCAGAATTTCCATTTAGGAAATACGAAAAAATACCACATTTTCCTCCAAGTTCTCACGGCTGCAACACGCAACAAGCGTCATCCATAACTATATCGCCCTATGCGATCTTCTAAATTCACTACGCCGCGAACCAAGTCTTACATTAATCCAAATCGAGAAGGATTCATGCTTCCTTAATATTTCGTACTCATTCGGTTCATAACCGTACTACTCGACCGATCATTCCTGAATATTCTTTAGGCCAAGAACCAAACTCCCTCCGGCTCTACACCGGATCATTCCTTCAACGAAAAAATTTTAATAACCCCGCAATAACACTTAAGAAGCACCACTTTCCCGCCGATCGATCCACACACGACTATACGTCACTGGATTAACACGACTAAACCTTAGAACACTTGTATTGACCTAGATTAGGGTTTACACCCAAAAATCAAGTCAATACAAGTGTTCTAAGGTTTAACTAACAATTCCATCAATTGAAACCCTAAGTCACCAATTCGGGTTTACATACATGAATCTTCCCCAAAAACCCCCAAACTTCACAATAAATGGGTTATAACTCTAACTAGCACAAACTTTAACTCAAACAATAATCTTAACAAAGAAATTCGGATTTAGAGCTTACCAACACTACCACCACGTAGCCGTGAACGAGGTGAACAACTTTAACTCTTGAGACCCGACCCGAATCACACTTCTTCTTCTCCAAATCCCCAACTCTCTCTCGCTAGAACCTCTCTCTCTCTCACTAGGGTTTGATGAGAGTGTTTGAGAAGGTGAAATGGGGATAAGAATGAGAGTGGATCAGTTTTAATGGCTCAAAACCGACCTCCAAGTGAAAAGACTCAAATACCCTCTTTTAAAACCTTTAAAACACAGCTGCTGGCCTGTCAGGCACTTTGGACGGCGTCCAAAATGGCCGGACGGCGTCCCACCCTTCATTCTTGGACGGCGTCCCAAAGTCTGGACGGAGTCCCAATGAACTGAGCCTGAAACTGAACTTGTTTTGGTCGTAACTTTCAAACCGTAGCTCCGTTTTTGATGAACCAAATATCGTTGGAAACGTAATGAGATTTACTATCCAATGGTAAGGTTTTAGAACATCAACTCTAATTTTATTTGGGATCCAAATATACGCTTACATGCCTCGTATTTCGAATGACGCTCGAAATAATGTGTAACTGAAAAACGGGTGTTACAACTCTCCCCCACTTAAATTGGATCACGTCCTCGTGATCCGCACAAACACTAGAAGTTAAGCACTTTTCTCACGAACATTTCCGCTTCCAACGCGGAGTCACACAAGTAGTAAACTCATCCGAATCCTCGCTTCGTGCACTAACGCATCATAATACAACAACCGTACTTCACAATCGTCCTAAAAGAAGGACAATTCACCGGCAACCATCGTCGTCACACCTCACGATTCCTACAAAACACAACAAAGCCCATCATCCATAACATCATTCGTGAATTCTAAGATCCCACCACACGCTAATGATCACTAGCGTGCACTACCGCAATAAACGATATCTCATGCACTCAACGTCCAGAATTTCCATTTAGGAAATACGAAAAAATACCACATTTTCCTCCAAGTTCTCACGGCTGCAACACGCAACAAGCATCATCCATAACTATATCGCCCTATGAGATCGTCTAAATTCACTACGCCGCGAACCAAGTCTTACCTTAATGCAAATCGAGAAGGATTCATGCTTCCTTAAAATTTCGTACTCATTCGGTTCATAACCGTACTACTCGACCGATCATTCCTGAATATTCTTTAAGCCAAGAACCAAACTCCCTCCGGCTCTACACCGGATCATTCCTTCAACGAAAAAATTTTAATAACCCCGCAATAACACTTAAGAAGCACCACTTTCCCGCCGATCGATCCACACACGACTATACGTCACTGGATTAACACGACTAAACCTTAGAACACTTGTATTGACCTAGATTAGGGTTTACACCCAAAAATCAAGTCAATACAAGTGTTCTAAGGTTTAACTAACAATTCCATCAATTGAAACCCTAAGTCACCAATTCGGGTTTACATACATGAATCTTCCCCAAAACCCCCAAACTTCACAATAAATGGGTTATAACTCTAACTAGCACAAACTTTAACTCAAACAATAATCTTAACAAAGAAATTCGGATTTAGAGCTTACCAACACTACCACCGCCGTGAACGAGGTGAACAACTTTAACTCTTGAGACCCGACCCGAATCACACTTCTTCTTCTCCAAATCCCCAACTCTCTCTCGCTAGAACCTCTCTCTCTCACTAGGGTTTGATGAGAGTGTTTGAGAAGGTGAAATGGGGATAAGAATGAGAGTGGATCAGTTTTAATGGCTCAAAACTGGCCCCCAAGTGAAAAGACTCAAATACCCTCTTTTAAAACCTTTAAAACACAGCTGCTGGCCTGTCAGGCACTTTTGACGGCGTCCAAAATGGCCGGACGGCGTCCCACCCTTCATTCTTGGACGGCGTCCCAAAGTCTGGACGGAGTCCCAATGAACTGAGCCTGAAACTGAACTTGTTTTGGTCGTAACTTTCAAACCGTAGCTCCGTTTTTGATGAACCAAATATCGTTGGAAACGTAATGAGATTTACTATCCCATGGTAAGGTTTTAGAACATCAACTCTAATTTTATTTGGGATCCAAATATACGCTTACATGCCTCGTATTTCGAATGACGCTCGAAATAATGTGTAACTGAAAAACGGGTGTTACAATTCTCCCCCACTTAAATTGGATCACGTCCTCGTGATCCGCACAAACACTAGAAGTTAAGCACTTTTCTCACGAACATTTCCGCTTCCAACGCGGAGTCACACAAGTAGTAAACTCATCCGAATCCTCGCTTCGTGCACTAACACATCATAATACAACAACCGTACTTCACAATCGTCCTAAAAGAAGGACAATTCACCGGCAACCATCGTCGTCACACCTCACGATTCCTACAAAACACAACAAAGCCCGTCATCCATAACATCATCCGTGAATTCTAAGATCCCACCACACGCTAATGATCACTAGCGTGCACTACCGCAATAAACGATATCTCATGCACTCAACGTCCAGAATTTCCATTTAGGAAATACGAAAAAATAACACATTTTCCTCCAAGTTCTCACGGCTGCAACACGCAACAAGCGTCATCCATAACAATATCGCCCTATGCGATCTTCTAAATTCACTACGCCACGAACCAAGTCTTACATTAATCCAAATCAAGAAGGATTCATGCTTCCTTAAAATTTCGTACTCATTCGGTTCATAACCGTACTACTCGACCGATCATTCCTGAATATTCTTTAGGCCAAGAACCAAACTCCCTCCGGCTCTACACCGGATCATTCCTTCAACGAAAAAATTTTAATAACCCCGCAATAACACTTAAGAAGCACCACTTTCCCGCCGATCGATCCACACACGACTATACGTCACTGGATTAATCCAGGACGACAATAATACACCACGAATTAGAGGAAACATCAACACATCGTCATAGGGTTTCTCCTCTGAACCATACAATACGGCTTCCTAGTACTAGCATAGAAGCTATTCGTATACCAAAATCCCGTCAACGGCGAATCATCATCACAAAATTTCCGCAATTCGCCACACGACTCACAAAAATATTCACCACGCCGGGTGAACTTTCCTACCTAGACCGTCCGTTAAGGATGGTCTCAACATTTCAATGCAACTAACAGTCGCATCACTAAGGAGCACACTCTCGCAAACAAACAACATCTGCGTGTCTCGATGTGAGACAGTCAAAATCGACACTCTCCGCCTCACATTCGTCCATAAAGTGGAATAATCCACTGACAATCTTCACGATTG
Organism: Rutidosis leptorrhynchoides; assembly: GCF_046630445.1. Classification (NCBI taxonomy): domain Eukaryota; kingdom Viridiplantae; phylum Streptophyta; class Magnoliopsida; order Asterales; family Asteraceae; genus Rutidosis; species Rutidosis leptorrhynchoides. Next base: position 462,114,884 of record NC_092334.1, read on the forward strand.
CGTTTCCCGACAGGGAAAATACGATATTTTCCACGATATCGAACTCGTTCTCATTCAATTATACTGTCCGGGTTTCATGACAACCCAGATTTTTAACTACGGGAGCACTCGCAACGACACTTCATTCTCTCACTCCGGGATCTCAAACTTCACATTTGGTCTCATACCGCACATTGGTACTACACGACCACCTTACATAGGAAGTCTTACACTTCCTTCGATCCCATCATCACAATCTTCACGCATAACATTCTCGAGTTGTAACTCACAATCGTAAAGCACGATCTCGAGTCGACATTAGCAACCCGTCACTCTTCCTCGTTAGGAGCTCCGAATACCCATTGAGGCTTAGCACAGTACGCTCCAACATTTCACTATACATAACACCACTGGAGTTTTCCTCGGGCGGCAGTAAAAACTCCCCCACTTAGGATTTATCTCCCTATTCTCACCGCCAAGATGATAACATCCCGCGGAATTGTAATTCCACGTCACACCTGACCATTCTCACCGTTGGTCATAAACATCAATTCACCGCAAATTCGCTTTAGGCTCTCAGAGCCGACATGCACAATCACTTGAGACGTCGTACACGCGATGAAATCGCACCTTCATACCACAATTCACAACTAACTACCTTAATCGTTCGAAAAGCAAACTCCACCTAAGTCTTACATATGCCTCTAAGCCTAGGCATATGTCACGCCGCTTACTTAGTCGTGATTCTCAGTCAAGATCACCCGCCCTTCCACGCAACGAACTTTTTCAACAATTGCTCACTCTCATGGAGAAGAGTGACCAATTCCGACATCATAATTGCGTCCACCACAATGTCAACACTTCATCATATCCTTCGGACTAACCGACCATTAAGTCCGTCACCGGCTCACCGGTCATCTCTACCCGTCTATCACTTAAGAGCAACAAGATTCGCTCACCCGTCACTTCATAAGAAGTATTCGTCACAATGCCCTTAAACTTCGACTTTCGCAACCGTCGAATTACCATCACCCGTCGATCACTATTATAATCTCCGATGCTTCCAAGGGTATCTCACGGGCACCCTAAGCACAAAGTGATCACACCACTACCGGAGTTGAACATTACCCTAGCAGGTATAAAAAGGCACCTGACGCAGTGTCATGCAGACTCCCACCACAATCAAATGAATTTTAGAAAATCGATCTTTAGGTTCCATACACCCGATGTCACCCATCTCTCTATAATAATGACCCGAAGTCATACCTACCCGATAACCTTACGGTTTATTGTCTTATCGAAAGTTCCTAGCAATCACACGCTACCCACAGTTTCCACAAGGCCAAACGATATAGTCTAATGAGGCCCTTCATCTAACACAAGGAGATGCTCGGGGATACCAAGTCTTACACCCTTCTACATCTCGATAAAACCACTACTACAAGGGATATTCCATTAGGAATGTTGCCCTATAATCTACAACACACTAACGCAATCAACATTACACGGGTCCCACTCCCATGAGTTTAACGACCCGAAGACTCCTCGATTCGCCAATTCCAAGGCGACTCACAACAAGAATCCTAACACGATTCTCTAACCACACACTCTACCGAGTGTAACTCAAAACTACAATCATTAGACTTGTCGCATTCCATTATAGAATTCAAGTCCTCGTCGCACAAACGCAAATGTAAATCGATCTTCCTAGTTACGATGGGTAACTAAAACCAATAACAATCTCAATAATGCACCCACTACTTAGGGTGGCTAAGCACGCACCAAACTTGTGAGTTGGCTCACTCACTTAACTAACCGAATCCATCGTAACACTTCACGACTCGCAACGAACCCGATGCGACTACAAGCACATCACCCGAGACAACTATCACTTAGGAACCAATAAAGATTCCTCATTTATCCCGAATCTACCCCAACCATGCACGTTTCCTCCGTTCGGTACTCGTCATGTCATGCTTGATGTCAAGATACACATTCGTAATAATGGTGATCGGTCACTATTACAAATGCGTACCTTACCATTTCCACATGGTCACGCAAAGTACTTTACCCGGACTGACGCAACATTCACACAAAATAACACGCGATAACTCCTAGTACCCGAATGACCAAAGTCCTTACCGTGAACTTGATCACTCAAAACCGCCAAACATACGAATCTCCCCAATAGATTCATCCCTAGGATACCGCACAAAAGATACCTGTATATATACACCTATATACAACATAATAATAAATATACACAAGTACACCGCAATAACACGTCATCCTACAGCCTAGGTGACTATCAGTAAAACAACGTCCCCGTTCGCCTACTTACCTTAGGCACTAGCAATCTAAGGCACTAATTTAAACGCGAAATAAGGCCCCACATAATCCCACATTGGACAAGCACTAGTCCTAGTTTGTCACCTACTCTAAGGCACTAACAAATCTCAATCCGACCCGTACTCCTACAAGCCCTGTAAATAACGCACAATAGCCAATAAGTCTAAGACTAGGCACCTATCCCAAGGTCACCTAATTCCCTTAGACTATGCTCTGATACCACTTGTAACAACCCAACATTGATTTACCAAAAACACGACACACAAAAAAAAATTTCTGTGACTGCCCATCTGGACGGCGTCCAGAAATCGGGACGGCGTCCAGCCTTTACAACTGGGACGGCGTCCAAGGATTTGGGACGGCGTCCCAATGAACTAAAAAGTACTGATCAGTTTTTGTTTACACGCGAGCGAAAAACTCGCTCCCCGACACTTTTCAACGAAACCATTTTCACAATATGACATATTAAGTAAAACTAAGATATTGCCACCATAAAAACAAGTTTTACAACCCCGGGCTCACAATGACCCATTTTACAAATAAAGTAGCAGTTTCGACCCATTTATCTCTTTAGACGGATTAGAACTCTACAACCCAACCCGATACCAAGAGCATAATCCCGGGGACTACCAAAACCCCCATCCGCGTCCAATTATCCGAAAGCTACCCCATCAAGCCCAACCGCTCCTGCACGTCTAGTCTAACAACTAGCTAGCATCAATAACACAATACCTGTAAAAAGGTAAACAACGAGAGGGGTAAGCCGAGGCTTAGTGAATGCAATAATTATACACATACATATATAATATACCTACTTGCAAACACTTACTCACATACAGCATACATGCTAGCAACACAATTAGCTTATCATCACAATTACAAGCTATAACCTCCAATAATCAAGCTAGCATAACAAAAGCATATATAATATGAACAAATATAATATGCTTACGCTACAACACAAATAACCATGGTTAACCAATAGTACAAGGGAACGGCGCTCGCGAAAACGCCATCGGTGTTCACAACATCCGTTAGGGCACTTAACACCTCGCACCACTAACCCCTAGGGTGGCACCTTAACACCTCGTCACATCACCCCGAGTGGCATCTTAACACCTCGATGCAACACTCATTATTTTAAGGAGTGGTGTCTTAACACCTCGACACTACACTCCTAGGTGGCATCTTAACACCTCGATGCTACACCCGAGTGGCATCTTAACACCTCGATGCTACACCCGAGTGGCATCTTAACACCTCGATGCTACACTCTTCACGTGAAACATGGTGTCTTAGCACCTCGACACTACACATTTCACGCTACAACAAATAGATACATTATATACCTACACATATAATTATTCCACTCACCTCGAATTGCCCGCACAAGTCATAAACGTAAATCGCCTCCAAAAGCAACCGAGCAAACCTTTTACCTATAATACGCATATAGATATACAAACAATCAACATACATTCTCTACGAGAGAATTCGACTTCAACACCCTTAACCAAGGGTTTACACCTATCACCACAAACCACCCATTTAGACACATAAAGTGGACTTCACCAATTACCACTACGGGTGGTAATTCTGACCCATCCAACAAGTACAATTTAACCAAAATTGCTTATCATCCAATTAATCCAAAATTAAAGTCATTACCAAATTTGACCCATCTAAGTCAACCCATTTTGACATAAGTCCCAAAAACATCTTTAATCACTAACGGCTAGTGACTAACTTTCCAAAATACCATTTAACACTTGAATCAAACATTTATATACTTGGTTCATCAAATCTTGACCCATAACTTAGTTTGACACCGAATCAAGCTCACTTGACCCAAAATACCCATTCGACCCATTTTGACCTAGATTAGGGTTTACACCCAAAAATCAAGCCAATACAAGTGTTCTAAGGTTTAACTAACAATTCCATCAATTGAAACCCTAAGTCACCAATTCGGGTTTACATACATGAATCTTCCCCAAAAACCCCCAAACTTCACAATAAATGGGTTATAACTCTAACTAGCACAAACTTTAACTCAAACAATAATCTTAACAAAGAAATTCGGATTTAGAGCTTACCAACACTACCACCACGTAGCCGTGAACGAGGTGAACAACTTTAACTCTTGAGACCCGACCCGAATCACACTTCTTCTTCTCCAAATCCCCAACTCTCTCTCGCTAGAACCTCTCTCTCTCACTAGGGTTTGATGAGAGTGTTTGAGAAGGTGAAATGGGGATAAGAATGAGAGTGGATCAGTTTTAATGGCTCAAAACCGACCCCCAAGTGAAAAGACTCAAATACCCTCTTTTAAAACCTTTAAAACACAGCTGCTAGCCTGTCAGGCACTTTGGACGGCGTCCAAAATGGCCGGACGGCGTCCCACCCTTCATTCTTGGACGGCGTCCCAAAGTCTGGACGGAGTCCCAATGAACTGAGCCTGAAACTGAACTTGTTTTGGTCGTAACTTTCAAACCGTAGCTCCGTTTTTGATGAACCAAATATCGTTGGAAACGTAATGAGATTTAATATCCAATGGTAAGGTTCTAGAACATCAACTCTAATTTTATTTGGGATCCAAATATACGCTTACATGCCTCGTATTTCGAATGACGCTCGAAATAATGTGTAACGACCCGGAAATTTCCGATCAAATTTAAACCCTAAGCTTTATATATTTCCGACACGATAAGCAAAAATCTGTAAATTTGAGTCTAGAAAGTTTGAAATCTGTATTCGGATAATTAGTTATTCTTTGACCATGTCTGACGATTCACGAACTTTAATATGTATATAAACATATATCAATATAAGTATACATGTAATTTGTTATAATAATGTTGCTATAATTTTAAAATTTTTATTTAGAAAATAATACAAATTATTTTTATATCAGTAGTAATATCATTTCTAATATTATTATAAGTAGTGTTATTACTAGTATTAGTTATAATATTAGTGATACCGTATTTATTAGGATTTTTATTAACATTATCATTTTTAGCATCATCATTATTATTTATTATTATTATTATAATTAATATATTTATTAGTATTATTATTGATATTATTATCATTATTATTAGTTATCATTAATAATACAATTATTATTATTTACACTAAAAATTAATATTATTATGAATTAATATTGTTATTACTATTATTATTATAAATATTATTATTATTACTATTATTATTTTCAATAATGTTAAATATTATTAGTATTGTTATTATATATTATTAGTTATTAATTATTAATTATTAATATAAAATAAATAAAATAAAATAAAAACGTATAGATCTGCTATAAAGTCACGGGTCTGCTTCTATTATTTAGGTGTTTTATTTTTCTTCTTTCTTTTTGGTTCTTTCCTGATTTCTTCTCCCTGATCGTGAATCACTGTCGACCCAAACATCCCTGCAAACAATCGACAATCATCTCATGTTATAATTCGATTTCTTTTCACCCTTGTATTGATTAAACTTCAAACAGAAAAGAGGCAAGAACACACCGGTATCTCTGTTTCTTATTTTTTTAGCAATTAATCAAATTCGATTCAAAATTTAAAAAGTGTTGATGCAAGATTGTTAGCAATCGTTTAGCTGAACTATCTGTGGAATTTCGAGTCCTAACTCGTTCTATCAAACCTCAAGTTTCGAAGTCTGAGTTTTGATAAAAAAAAAGCCAACCGATTGATAATCTTAAAATTTTGAATTCGTTATTGTATTTTATATTAAACCGAAGTTTCGGAAAGTTTTTAATGGTGATTTAAAATCCTTTTTGTGTTATAAGCTTAATCTATTACATCCTACAAATCTAAATTGGGTTTTGAGTTCAATCGAGCTGTAACAGCTCTTTTTCTTTTTATTTTATTTTCAAGTAGTTGTTAATTAAACTAAGAAATCTTTAAATCGTTTCTGTTTCATATCCTAACAATTAATAAATTTAATTGTTATAACATGGGTGAGTTTCTGGGTCGCCTGGTTAACCGAAGGAAGAAGAAGGAGGATAGGAACTGTTTAAGTAGATGTAGTATGAGAATAATTTCAGAAAATAAGAAGTGGTGGAGTGGTTTAAGTGATGTGTTGGTTAACGGGTGGTCACGGGTTCGAGTCCCGGCCCTGACAGATAATTTTTTTTTTATATACTCCAAGGGTAATTTTCTTGTTTAGCACTTATTACTATTATTATTATTATTATTATTATTATTATTATTATTATTATTATTATCATTATTATTATTATTATTATTATTATTATTATGAAAAATTATAAAATTATTATTAACATTATGATTAGTATTTTATGATTATTAGTATTAGTGCAAGCATTAAAAAAATGAGTATCATTATTAATATTTATATAAGTAATATTATTAACCTTATCATTGTTATTTTAAGAAATCATTATTAATGAATTATTTCTAAAATTATTATTATTAGTAATAAAATAGTTATTTTTATAGTTAATAATAATATCAGCATTATTATTATTATCACTAACACTAAAAGTATCACCATTTTTTTTAAAAAAAAAATTTATTATTTTATTAAAAATTTGTATTATCATAAAAGTCTTATCATTATTACTAACATTATAAAATATTAATTACATAAATTTTACCTAACCTAACTCTATTATTACTTTTATAACAAGTAAGATATATAGAATAAACATATGTAAGTTACTAATGTAATAAAAAAATAAAAATAAATAATAACTAATAATATATAAATTTGTTCGATTTTGAGTATATGTGTTAATGTATATATATATATGATATAGGTTCGTGAATCTGAGGCCCAACTCTACACATATTTAATGATGATATATGTATTTTTACTACAAAATACATTAGGTGAGTATATAGTCCCTTTTAAACTCTAAATATTTTTGGGCTGAGAATACATGCACTGTTTTTATAAATGATTTACGTTATGGACACAAGTGATCAAAAATAAATTCTACGTTGAGTTGTACCATGGCATATTTCTTTATACTTGGTAGCTAATATTTACGTGAGGAGCGTAAACGCGAATCCTGTTGATAGATCTATCGGGCCTGACAACCCCAACCGGACTGGACGACCAGTATTCAACGGTTGCACAGTACTTCGTTTTGTGACTACACTTGGTACAGTGTAGTAAGATTTCATATTAAAGGGAATATGCGACGTGATTAATTGTTAAGTATGGTTACCAAGTGCTCAACCACTTAGAATATTTTTATTAGAATGTTTACATATGAAATCTTGTGGTCCATAGTTATAACGCTGCTAACATCAAACCTATATATCTCACCAACTTTATGTTGACTTTTTAAAGCATGTTTATTCTCAGGTACGAATTAAGTCTTCCGCTGTGCATTAGCTCATGTTAAAGACATTACTTGGAGTCGATCATCGCAATGGAACCAAATGTTGAAGATATCGTCCGGATGGATAAGGACGGGTCTTTACAGGTGGTATCAGAGCGTTGGTCTTAGTGAACCAGGCCTTGCATTAGTGTGTCTAACTGATAGTTGTTAAGATACATTAGTGAGTCTGGACTTCGACCGTGTCTACATGTCAAAAAGTTTTGCTTATCATTCTAGTCGGAAATCATCTGCTTATTATCCTTAGGAATTGCCTGCTTAGTATTCTTAAGTCTAGACACGTCTTACTGCATTTAGTGCATCGATAGTGTATAGACAAAAATTTGTATCCTAGCATATCTGTTGCTATAGACATTGCCTGACGAATTTCAAAGATTCTCCGCAAATCACGGGATTGTGAGTATTATAAATACATATGTAAGTTATGTATTGAAGAATATCAAACCCAACTCCTATAATTTATCCCAAACCAAAAATTCATTCCTCGACTATACAAGATGAACTCCGCGTCCAGTTCAAATTCCTCCGACTCCGACAGCTACGCTGATATGGATTTTCATTCGGGCTTCGAAGGCAGCGTCACTGGAATGGATCAACCAATTTCCCATCATCTATTCTGGATGAATTGGGGATGGGTTCGTAATGTGCTAAATTATTGGAGACAATAAGAAGGTGATCCCTTTCACCCACCGAATTGCCCTATTGACGACGAACCTGAAGCACTTACCGGCGAACCTGTTCGAGAAACCATTTTCTCTCTCATATCTCGAGTATCTCGTCACGATTATATCATATCCCATATTTCGGATCTTGTTCATTCACTCACCCCAACCGCCAATCATCCTGGTGTACTAGCAGAAATTAACGAACTTCGCGCTCGTGTGACGAATTTGGAGAACACGGTGCGAAGATTACAAACATCAGTAGCAGCACCAGCAGCATAATCTGTATCATCATCATCAACGCCGACAATACTCTTGTAAATCTCAACATCACGATCTGTATCTTGGATATCAACATCACGCGCCTCAATATCATCATCTGTACTTCAAGTATAATCATCGTTCTACGAATCATTCTACATCGATTATCTTAGCTCGACATGGCGATTATGTAATTTCTAAAGTTTTAGAGATTATGTAATCTAGTATTAATGGTAAATCAAATGAGTTTAATATCTTATTGACTCATTAAAATCCCTGATTACATCTGAAGAAAATATATATGCAAATATATATTTTCATAAAGATTGTAATTAAAATTCTTTTGTACAAACTGTTAATGGTGAAAATATTTTAACGGGTAGGTAATACCCGAGGAATATTTAGATTTCACATTAATCAGCTACACGGTACATTCTTCGACTCTGATTCAACAGTCAATCACTATTCTACTTGTATCCATAGATATACGTATTCGTTCACCACAGAATCCATTTTCGTTCAATTTCATATTTGGATTTTGACCTATCAGAATCCAACAAGTGGCATAATGAAGAAAACATTGGACAAAATAAAATTTGTTAGAAACAAACGAATTAACTAATTGAAATTTTGTTAAGAATCCACGCTAACTGTTCCAGCTAACTGTTCCTAGCTAACTGATTACATTTTATTTATCGCAATTTAATTATCGCAATTTTATTTATCGTCATTTAATTTCTGTTATTTACTTTACGCATTTAATTTATCGTCATTTAATTCCTGTTATTTATTTTTACGCACTTTAAATAACGGGACACGTATACAAGGTTTCGACTTATCATATTGACCCATCTATATATATATTTCGGAACAACCGTAGACACTCTATATGTGAAGGTGGGAGTTGGCTATACAGGGTCGGAGTTGATTCCAAAATATATATATACTTTGAGTTGTGATCGACACCGAGACCGGTACACGGGTCACGATACATATTATGTAATTCGAATATTATATATATCTAATTTATATATGAATCTATTGAACCATTGGACAATCGGACTATTGGAGTGCTAACTTTGGACAATTAAAATGAATTAAAATATTGATTATAACATATGAAACTAAACAATTCTTCAAGTTTGCCACTTGATTTCATCTTAAACCTCTTTTGTACCTCGACAATTACAATCCGCGTTCAAATCTTTTCATAATTCTTGAAAACACCTCGATCGGAAGAATGAACCAGCCGCACTTCATCTACGGAAGAGAAGATTTATGCAACAGAGAAGCTCTTGGAACCTGAGTAAACGTTTAACACATATCTGTGCTAGTTCCTTTGGCGTTATTATTACCCAAAATAGCTTTGCAATTCCTTTCCAAATTAAGCCAAATTTTGTCACAGCTCCAGCAGAACCACTTCGACCTTTCATCCGAATAAAGTCTTATTATAACTTTGATAAATACGATTAGCTTTCCTCATCGTTACCGGAGAACCTTTTATATTCCACCATATTACCATCAGCGTTTAATCATCTAAAAACACAATCCTTTCGAAACCACTTTGGTTTGATAACCGATGACCCAGATCCGTTAATTTTGAAAATGCTGACGAAGCAGCATGTTGTAGATGGTTTTAATGGCCAAAAGTTGATAACAAAGAAGGAAGTGTTAGGAACACTCAATAGAAAATTTAGCACCGAAAAGTGGATTATGCGAGACTATGAAGGAAACCGTGAACAAATCACAAAGAATAAGTTTGACTTCAAAGAATCCAAATGATTCAGTGCCGGCTGAAACCGTTAGTAAGAACCCTACTCCTTATTCTAAACCTTTTCAGATGATATTCTTCATCATCATCTTATCTTAGATATTATAAGATATCTTCATATCTTCCGTTAACATATTCTCCATATTTCTGGAGATATTTTCATAACTATTCCTATCTGAGATCATTTGTCACTCCGTAATATCTGCGTTACAATATAAAAGAAACTGTATTAGTTTCTAAATTCTGAAACGTTCGAGTTAAAATATGAATGTTTTGAAGTAGTGTTGGGAACTGAGGCATGAATTAGTATAATATAATGACACTTGATCAACGTCATTATATTACAGTAATACATGTTGAGTTTCTAATGGAATGTGATGATTCACAGTACCATCATCATGTGCCATGTTACACGGCTCTTACATTCTAATCAATCTCCAAACATATTAAGAACATATTATCTTGATAGTTCTATCTTTTCCAGGATATTCTGGTATTTTGACAAATCAAAATCGTGCCATTACCATTTCTTTCTAAAAGCATTAGCTATGTTCATTCCAAATTTCATACCTACGAATTCTGGACCATTACTCGCTTGACTCGAAGTCGGGAAAGGAAAACAAAAGCATGAGGCTTTGAAGAATATAAAAGCCGATAACAACCCTCAGAAATTACAAACCGTGTATATCAATACGTATTGCAATGTAAAGACACGGGAAAATTAAAAACATTATAATTCCGAGAAAAGGATAGAATATGTGAGTTGTGGAAATAAGGAAGAGAAGGAAATGAATATATAGCAAAATATTCGACAGAGAAATCGAAACAGATCGCCGCACTAAATCAAAGAAGATCCTGATTGCTGAAGAACCAAATCTTATTATGTAAAATTTTCTTTAAATCCCGGAAATCAATCCTAATCACGTCATCGGTTAAAACAATTCCATATTCACTCATTTTATTCTTTTGTGTTAGCTTCACTCGTGCGCTTCACAGGATCGAATCATTTTATCCATATTTTCCAATAATGATAAACTCTATTATCACCTCATATTCGTCATAAAAACATTCCTATTGTTATTTATGACAACCTCTACCAAATTTCGGGGACGAAATTTCTTTAACGGGTGGATACTGTAACGACCCGGAAATTTCCGATCAAATTTAAACCCTAAGCTTTATATATTTCCGACACGATAAGCAAAAATCTGTAAATTTGAGTCTAGAAAGTTTGAAATCTGTATTCGGATAATTAGTTATTCTTTGACCATGTCTGACGATTCATGAACTTTAATATGTATATAAACATATATCAATATAAGTATACATGTAATTTGTTATAATAATGTTGCTATAATTTTAAAATTTTTATTTAGAAAATAATACAAATTATTTTTATATCAGTAGTAATATCATTTCTAATATTATTATAAGTAGTGTTATTACTAGTATTAGTTATAATATTAGTGATACCGTATTTATTAGGATTTTTATTAACATTATCATTTTTAGCATCATCATTATTATTTATTATTATTATTATAATTAATATATTTATTAGTATTATTATTGATATTATTATCATTATTATTAGTTATCATTAATAATACAATTATTATTATTTACACTAAAAATTAATATTATTATGAATTAATATTGTTATTACTATTATTATTATAAATATTATTATTATTACTATTATTATTTTCAATAATGTTAAATATTATTAGTATTGTTATTATATATTATTAGTTATTAATTATTAATTATTAATATAAAATAAATAAAATAAAATAAAAACGTATAGATCTGCTATAAAGTCACGGGTCTGCTTCTATTATTTAGGTGTTTTATTTTTCTTCTTTCTTTTTGGTTCTTTCCTGATTTCTTCTCCCTGATCGTGAATCACTGTCGACCCAAACATCCCTGCAAACAATCGACAATCATCTCATGTTATAATTCGATTTCTTTTCACCCTTGTATTGATTAAACTTCAAACAGAAAAGAGGCAAGAACACACCGGTATCTCTGTTTCTTATTTTTTAGCAATTAATCAAATTCGATTCAAAATTTAAAAAGTGTTGATGCAAGATTGTTAGCAATCATTTAGCTGAACTATCTGTGGAATTTCGAGTCCTAACTCGTTCTATCAAACCTCAAGTTTCGAAGTCTGAGTTTTGATAAAAAAAAGCCAACCGATTGATAATCTTAAAATTTTGAATTCGTTATTGTATTTTATATTAAACCGAAGTTTCGGAAAGTTTTTAATGGTGATTTAAAATCCTTTTTGTGTTATAAGCTTAATCTATTACATCCTACAAATCTAAATTGGGTTTTGAGTTCAATCGAGCTGTAACAGCTCTTTTTCTTTTTATTTTATTTTCAAGTAGTTGTTAATTAAACTAAGAAATCTTTAAATCGTTTCTGTTTCATATCCTAACAATTAATAAATTTAATTGTTATAACATGGGTGAGTTTCTGGGTCGCCTGGTTAACCGAAGGAAGAAGAAGGAGGATAGGAACTGTTTAAGTAGATGTAGTATGAGAATAATTTCAGAAAATAAGAAGTGGTGGAGTGGTTTAAGTGATGTGTTGGTTAACGGGTGGTCACGGGTTCGAGTCCCGGCCCTGACAGATAATTTTTTTTTTTATATACTCCAAGGGTAATTTTCTTGTTTAGCACTTATTACTATTATTATTATTATTATTATTATTATTATTATTATTATTATTATTATTATTATTATTATCATTATTATTATTATTATTATTATTATTATTATGAAAAATTATAAAATTATTATTAACATTATGATTAGTATTTTATGATTATTAGTATTAGTGCAAGCATTAAAAAAATGAGTATCATTATTAATATTTATATAAGTAATATTATTAACCTTATCATTGTTATTTTAAGAAATCATTATTAATGAATTATTTCTAAAATTATTATTATTAGTAATAAAATAGTTATTTTTATAGTTAATAATAATATCAGCATTATTATTATTATCACTAACACTAAAAGTATCACCATTTTTTTTAAAAAAAAAATTTATTATTTTATTAAAAATTTGTATTATCATAAAAGTCTTATCATTATTACTAACATTATAAAATATTAATTACATAAATTTTACCTAACCTAACTCTATTATTACTTTTATAACAAGTAAGATATATAGAATAAACATATGTAAGTTACTAATGTAATAAAAAAATAAAAATAAATAATAACTAATAATATATAAATTTGTTCGATTTTGAGTATATGTGTTAATGTATATATATATATGATATAGGTTCGTGAATCTGAGGCCCAACTCTACACATATTTAATGATGATATATGTATTTTTACTACAAAATACATTAGGTGAGTATATAGTCCCTTTTAAACTCTAAATATTTTTGGGCTGAGAATACATGCACTGTTTTTATAAATGATTTACGTTATGGACACAAGTGATCAAAAATAAATTCTACGTTGAGTTGTACCATGGCATATTTCTTTATACTTGGTAGCTAATATTTACGTGAGGAGCGTAAACGCGAATCCTGTTGATAGATCTATCGGGCCTGACAACCCCAACCGGACTGGACGACCAGTATTCAACGGTTGCACAGTACTTCGTTTTGTGACTACACTTGGTACAGTGTAGTAAGATTTCATATTAAAGGGAATATGCGACGTGATTAATTGTTAAGTATGGTTACCAAGTGCTCAACCACTTAGAATATTTTTATTAGAATGTTTACATATGAAATCTTGTGGTCCATAGTTATAACGCTGCTAACATCAAACCTATATATCTCACCAACTTTATGTTGACTTTTTAAAGCATGTTTATTCTCAGGTACGAATTAAGTCTTCCGCTGTGCATTAGCTCATGTTAAAGACATTACTTGGAGTCGATCATCGCAATGGAACCAAATGTTGAAGATATCGTCCGGATGGATAAGGACGGGTCTTTACATAATGTGTAACTGAAAAATGGGTGTTACATGATAATTATTCTGATAATTATTTCCAGGCATTTGGTTCATGTATGAAACATTCTCTCTTTGTTCCATTGTTTGTTCAATAATGAGACAATATTTTGTCAAATGTGGTCCTCCACACTGCTCACAACTAATTCGTATTGAGTGAATATCTTTAGTCATTTTTTCCATTCGTCTCTCGACAGCATCCATCTTTGCGGAAATGGAATCAAAGTCTTGGCTAGAATCTGCTCTAGCCGCTTTAGATGATCTAACGATATCTTTTTCTGGATGCCACTCATGTGAGTTGGAAGCAGTGTTATCAATAATTTTGTAAGCTTCAGTTGGTGTTTTCTTCATAATGGAACCACCAGCTGCTATATCGTTGTCTTTTCGTGTAGTGATGTCGCATCCTTGGTAGAATATTTGTACTATTTGATAAGTGTCTAAACCATGTTGTGGACATCCTCTTAATAACTTTCCAAATATTGTCCTCGCCTCATATAAAGTTTCATTTGGCTTTTGCGTGAACGTAACAATTTCTCCTTGAAGTCTTACGGCTTTAGATGCCGGAAAGAATTGTTTAAGAAAATTTTCAACTAAAACATCCCATGTATCAATCGCCCCTTCAGGTAACGATTCTAACCAATCTTTGGCTTCTCCCTTTAAAGTCCAGGGAAATAACATGAGATATATCTGTTCATCCTCCACTTCTCTTATTTTAAATAGAGTATAGATCCTATTAAAGGTACAAAGATGTTCGTTTGGATCTTCCTTCGGCGCACCACTAAATTGGCATTAATTAGTTACCATGTGTAGGATTTGTCCTCTGATTTCATAATCTGGCGCATTAATGTCTGGTTGAGTAATTGCGTGACCTTGGCCAGTGCGTTTAGCTCTCATTCGGTCTTTCATACTTAGAGGTTCCAGATTTTCCATGATTGAATTTGTTGAATCTGAATCACTAGAGGATTCTGATTTAATGGTTTGTTCCTCGACAATCTCTGTTTGAATGATTGGTGGTTCCGGAGGAAAGATTAATGGTTCAGGATCTCTGAATTGTCCCTGAATATCTTCCGGATTCTCAATTGTGAGGTCGGGTTCAAAAAATGGATTATCGAAAATTTGAATTGGAGTACTTGGTCGACTGGATGACGATTCTAAAGAAAAATCAACGGCGACAATATTGGCTAGATGTCTTGATCGAGTTACAGGTGGTGAACGTATAAAAGGTGGTGAACGTTTGGCTCGGTGCATTCACTGAATATCCTATTAGTTATAAAAGATAAAAATTATATAAGTTATCAAATTAATAGACTTTTCTGATTTTGCTCACGTTTCGAATAGCCAATAGATGCAGCAGGTAGCCAGGACCCTTTAAATCGGAAGCCCACAACTCGCCACTAACAAATCCAACTATTACGAACCAGAAAATTTTGGATGTCTATAAATTTAACCACTTAAAATAAATTTTCGTTGAAATTTAAAGAAATTTTAGAGAAGAAATAGAAAATTCTATGTCCTAAAAACTAGAGCGTCTAAAAATAAGAAAGAAAAAGAGCGCGTCAAAAAACGTCGAAAAATAAAAGGTCGAAAAATAATAAAAAGAACGTAGCGCGTCAAAACTTAAAAGTCTAAAAACTAAGAATTGAAAGTTGCGTCTAAAAATATTAAAGCTTAAAAGAAATACTATATCCAAAACGGCAATAAATTAAAAAGTACTAAAATCTAAAAATGGCGTCGCAAAATTCTAAAGCACTTAAATCTTAGTCTAAAGAAAAAATACTTAAGGGATTTTACGGCAAAACCTAAAAATCTAGAAATAAAAATAACTAGGGCAAATACTACACTTAAAACTAAATAAGAACGAAAAACATACAATTTACGAATAATTAAAAAGATATGAAATATAAAAAGTGATAAAATAACTTATTTTTATAAAAATGTTATTTTTATATTTATTTTATAAAAGTATTAATTTTTATATATTAATAAAACTAATTAAACTTAAAATACAAAAATAATAAAACTAAAACTTAATTATTATTATAATTAACCCTAATTAGGGTTTATATTAATTATAATTAAATTATACTCCGTAATTAATGCAGTACCAAGTTCAGACCAGCGTGTCAGGGCTGCTCATGCGATCGCATGAGTTTTATTCACACGGGCCATGCGATTGCATGACTTCTGGATCCAGCTCTGATCTTGGGCTGCTACAGTACCGGGCCGTAAACTTTTATATATATATTTTTTCTGTTTTAATATTTATATAAAATATTTATATAAATGAAATAAAAACTTATATTTTTACAAACTAAAAATAGAAATAAAAATACTTTATAATTTATATATTTTGAACAATTCTTAAAAATAAATATATTTTATTTTTCTTTTTATATTTTTGTATTTTTTTAATATTTAAAACGTATTTTTACAAAAGTAAATTAAAAATCTTTTTTTTTTATATATAGCGTTGCGCTTTCGGCGTTTAAGCAGTTACCCGGCAGCGGCGCCAAAAATACTTGATGTGCGTAGAGGTGTATACGAAATAGTTATATTTTTACTACAAAATACTATTAAATACGATACAATTTTACACAAGTTATTTATTTATTTATAGAATGGATATACCTAAACCTTGCTACAACACTTATAGGCAGTGTACCTAATCGTACAGTAGTGTAGTTTTTAGTAAGTCCGGTTCGTTCCACAGGGAGTTAGCCAAGTTTAACGCTATATTTTTAAAACTATATTTGTATAAATATAAATATAAATATAAGTAGTATTATTATTATAAAAGGGGGTTTTTACCGTTTAATGACCGGTTTGTCGATTTTAAAACTTTAGTCGCAGTTAAAACCTAATGTAAAATTTTAAATATATAAAAGACTTAATTTAAAGCGTAAAGTAAATAACAATAATTAAAGTGCGATAAATTAAAGTGCGATAAATAAAATGATAATAAATAAAATTGCGATAATTAAAAAGTGCGATAATTAAAATGACAATAAATTAAAGTGCGATAATTAAAAGTGCAATTAAATATGAAATAAAGGAATTATGCTTATTTAAACTTCCGTAATCATGATGTTTGACGTGTTGATTTTAGTTTATTACCATGGGTTAATTGTCCTTTGTCCTGGATTATTCAATATATCCGTCTGGTTTTTGTCCATAACAGTCCATCAGTCATAAATATAAAGTGCGAGTGTCCTCGTCAATTTATCCTTATATCCGAAGTCAAATATTCCAACTAATTGGGGACTTAAACTATAATTACACCAATTTTCCTTGTATATAATTCACCCCTGTTTTAATAAGTCCATTGACTATTAATCCATTCTCGTATCCGGTTAAATGAACGATTATTAATACTTATAAATATCCCGCCCATCGTGTCCGATCGAGTTTATGTGGTTATTTATAGGTACGTCCAATTGTAATTTTTATATTAAATTAACGAACTATCATTCAATTAAACAAATATAAAGATCATTAATAGCTCATAGTCTAATTTCCACAAGTGTCGTTCTTTTGTCCAAACCCCAATTATGGTACAAAGCCCAATTACCCCGTCTTTAATATTTAGCCCAACATCATGATTACTTCAATTTAAATAAGCATAATAATAACTTAGCTACGAGACATTAATTTAAAAAGGTTGAACATAACTTACAATGAGTAATAATAGCATAGCGTTACACGGACAGAATTTCGACTTACACACTTACAACATTCGCTAACATACCCTTATTATTATTAAATTAAAATTATAATATATATATATATATATATATATATATATATATATATATATATATATATATATATATTACGTGAGATAGAGAGATAGAGAAAAGATGTATGAAATTCGACCAAAACTGCGAAATTTATAGGACCTGACCCAAAATTTGAGGCCATGCGATCGCATGAAATATAGGCATCCTGGCCATGCGATCGCATGGCCAGCTGGATCAGTTTACATGTGCTTGTTTGCTAGTTTGCCGACGGTTTTAATATATAATATAATATATATATAATTTTAAGAATTAATTATATATTATATTATATTCATGTGCATAGTTGACTTGTAATTTTTAGTCCGTTGCGTCGAGCGTTGAAAGTTGACTCTGGTCCCGGTTCCGGATTTTCGAACGTCCTTGCGTACAATTTAATATCTTGTATTTTGCGTTTCGCGTCTTGTACTCTTGTAATTTTGAGACGTTTCTCATCAATAATTTGAACCACTTTGATTGTATTTTGTACTTTTGAGCTTTTTGGTCGTTTGCGTCTTCAATTCGTCGAATCTGTCTTTTGTCTTCACCTTTTATTATTTAAACGAATATCACTTGTAAATAGAACAATTGCAACTAAAAGCTTGTCTTTCTTGAGGAATAATGCTATGAAATATATGTTCGTTTTTAGCATTATCACTACCTATTCGTAGTAAGGTTTCAAATGAAGTGAATGTGGACACCAGTTGGTTAATATTGAAAAGTTAAGTGAAGTAGTGAACAAAAAATGTTTTTTAGAATCGCCACCTTCTTTAAGGGGTAAAGATTAAAGTGTCATAGAAAACTACACTGATATAGTTCTCGGGCCTGAAGATTCACCAGCTCAGATATTACAACTAACTCATCTTATAGAGTTGATTTTTGGTAGCGAGGGTGATTGCACTCGAAATCTCAAGGGTCGACACAAAAGAAAGTCAATGATACACTTGTGGGCCAAGTGGAAGTCTAAAGTAGATTATTTCGACTATATTGTTGCATCTCATTACCAAAACATATATAACCAGAAGTTGATTGTGAAAGTCAATTTAGTTTCCGATTTAACGAATATATCTTGTTGTATGCTACTTCTCGAGTGCGTGTATAAGCGACTTGCTAGTGAATTTGTTCACGCTCTGAAGAAAATGCTGAATTTAAGGGTCAAGATGTTTTGGGCATGAGTAGAGGTGTAGCAGATCCAAAGCCAACTGTTATGAATGTTATGGTAGACAAATGGAGTGGAACTAAATTTTCTTTACATATAGTAGTGGTAACTGTCATAAGTATAGCTAGAAAAGTCATTGCTTCACTGATTTGTAACATAAATATGGATATTGATAAAGAAGATGTTATAACAGCTGAAAATGGTTGGAATCATGACTTTGGCTTTGAAATTTTTTTTCGCATGGATGATGGTTTAGCTGGATACATGAAATTGTTTGTTTCTGTTCAGAATGTGGTGAAGGAAATTGGACTAACATATTAAAAGGAGATTTTAAGGGTGATGGAGCAGGTTCACAGTTTTTTCAGAATTGGAATAATTTCACGAAGTGTGATCAAACAAATGTGAAGGCTGGATCACAACATTATTTTGAGGTACACTTAGCATATCAACGGACACTTAACATGGCTCTTGACCCTGGAGTGGATATCATGAAGGCTTCTTCTACCAAGTGTGTACATAAGAGACTTGATATTCAATTAGTTGCACCTGCACCTTTCAAGTTTTTGGAACGGAAACTCAAAAGTTACCTATTAGGCCTGCAGTTTATGAGTTGGTACAGTGGCAACATGGTGACTTAGAGGATGCTACTTGGGAATCTTTGGATGAATTGATGGTTCGATTTCCAGAATATGATGTTTTTGGGCTATCATTCTTGAGGACAAGAATGCTCTTTTGAGATTATGTTTTATGTTTTCAATGACATCATTTCTTGCAGATATATACCTGGCCACTGTGCCAGGTCTAGCTTGATTTTTCATATGAATCAAATGACTTAGAGCATATCTTGCAAGAGAAGCTATATCAAATCTTGAAATATCAGCAACATTTTCTAACATGGAAATGGCTCACGTCCTCCATCTCAAACTTTGTCGGACATTGGTCATGTCCTCAATCTCGGATATGGGTCATGTCCTCAATCTCAGATATGGGCCATGTCCTCGATCTCGGATATCTCGAATATGGGCCATGTTCTTAATCTCGGATATGGGTCATGTCCACCATTAAAGGTAAATCGTCCAGTTTGGTCATGGGACATGTCCTCCATCTTGATTATGGGACATTTCCTCCATCTTGGTCATGCCATGTCCACTAACATGGAAATGGCTCACGTCCTCCATCTCGAACACTGTCGGACATGGGTCATGTCTTTAATCTCGGACATGGGGAATGTCCACCATTTTAGACATGTGCATGTCTTCCGTCTCGGTCATCCTCCATTTCGGTCATCCTCCATTTCGGTCATCCTCCATCTCGGTCATCCTCCATCTCGGTCATGAGTCATGTCACCTCGGTCATGGGTCGTGTCCTCCTCCACCTCGGTCATGGGCCGTGTCCTCCTCCACCGCGGACATGGGCTGTGTCCTCCACCGCATTGGACATGGTTTGTGTCCTCCTCCACCTAACCACGTCCTCTATCTCGGTCACGCGCCATGTCCACCACCTCGGACACGGGCTGTTTCCACCACCTCGCGCAAACCGAGGAGTTTTTATTATCAAACTGAAAGCATTAGAAATAAGAATCGAGCCTTGAGTATTGATACAAAATGACTTCTTAATAGATAACCAAGATAGGCACAAAAGATTACAGAGGTGGGGAAAAGAGTGTTTACACGCTACAAACATTCATTAGCTACTTAATACTGCATTCAACAACGGTATTATACTAGTTTATGGAAGATCAACTTCTTACAATTAGAAGTCTTTGTGTTTGCTTCCTGTTATTATTGTTTGTTTAACTGATTTTTCCTCCGAAGTGCACATGTATAATTTGAGCACGTAATAATTCCCTTCCCTTAAAATACTCTTGTCCTTCGAAGTGCACATGTATAATCTTTATAATTTGGTGTTCTTAATGATTATATTATCTTTTAATATTACTTTTTACCTTGTATGATGCAGCTATGAGGTGGTGTCATTCTCGATTGGCAAGGTGATTATCTTTTAAATGCAAGTTACAAAACATCAGAACGAGGCGGCTATCTGTTCCAGGTTAGTTCATATGCACACTGTGCTAAGCATGATATCATTAATTGCTTTATGTACAAAATGCTCTTGTCACATCTTGTCACATCTTGGAAGAAATTTACAAAGTTGTCCCTGGTGGATGCCTCGTATGTTCCCTGAGCTATAAGGTTTTTTTAGAAAGAGAAAATTGGGCGGTTGGTCCATGTGGTTTACATGAAATGGGGTGTTTGGTCCCTGAACTTCATTTTCGGGGTTGGTGGTCCCTGTTATTTTCAATACACGTGTGGTTGGTCCCTGACAGGGACAAACTACACATGTTTTGAACTTTCATTTTCGGGGTTGTTGGTCCCTGACAGGACCAACCACACGTGTTTTAAAAATCACAGGGACCAACAACTCCGAAAATGAAGTTCAGGGACCAAACACCTCATTTCATGTAAACCACAGGGACCAATCGCCCAATTTTCTCTTTTAGAAATTGCGCAGTCCTTGGTCTCAAATAAGCCAAAGCCAGTGGTCTCGCTTAACGCACATAAGTTCGTTTTTTTCGAGGTTGTGCCTTTTGTTATGTATATTATACCAGAGATGAAACAATAGGTGTTTAAATAAGGTGGCAAAACGAGTGGGTCAATAAATGTGTTAAAAATATGGTGGGTCAATTAATGTGGTAAGCTGTTGGACATGTCCTCCATATAGCACACAGGTAGTTTCCTCCATATTCTCCATGCTAAGCCCTTCATATCGGACACATGCCATGTCCTCCATATCGGACACATGCCATGTTCTTCTGGAACGGGCCAGGTCCCCATCTCAAACATGAGCCATATACATGGCAGAAATAAAATAATAGAATAAGACTTCTTAACGGAAAAGGCGATCCATCTTATGTTCAATATGGACATTTCATCCAAAGAATAGAAAATGCTCTCATCTAGGACATTCCATGTCCTTCATCTCGGACATGAGCTATGTCCATGTCCTCTAACATATCTTTTAACATGGACATGGGCCATGTCCATGTCCTCTGTCTGGAACATGGACAATGTCTTCAAATTTGGTCATGAGCTATGTCCTCAAATTTGGTCGTGACCGTTCGGGACGCGTGTCGTGTCGCGTCCTCGGTATTGGAAACGCGTGCCAAGTCCCACGTCCGGGCCAGGTCTCTCGTCTCGGACATGGGCCCGCTCCCATGCCATATAACTTGGACATGAGCTATGAAGCCATGTCTCGTCTCGAGACGGAGGACTACATGGTCCTCCAACTATGAGTTTAGGACATGAGGCATTTCCTCTATCTTGGACCAACTTGTAACACCGTTCATCTATTTTTTTATCACGGCGGAAAAATATATTTAAACTATTAAATATTAAAGCATATTAGTGTCATACAACCACATTTACCAGTGTTACGTTTACAAACATTCATCAAAAAGTATCAATACAAATACAAAACATTAGAGTTATAATAGGTGTGTCAAACATATTAAGATCGAAATCTAACTTCTCCCGTCCTGAGCATAAAGCACCTAACTTCTAACCTGGAGGGGAGAAGATGTGGAGGATTAGCACGAAGTTAAGTTAATATCACTATAAAGTCCCAAGTCCAACCTCAATCTAAATCATATAACACATACAAAGTATCTTAAGAGGATTGACGGGTTGGCCTGACCTGCAAACCATAGCTGATCGGGCAAGTGTTTACCGATAGTTCTTACTACTAACTCACAAATATAGCCTTCCTGGCGCAACACATGCGTCATTTGAACTATATTACTCAGACTGTTATAGTTGGACCCAACCTACTCGGTCGAAAGTTGACCTCTTCCATCCAACAATACTAAGACGGTAAACACGATGCACATATTAACATACTCACAATATATACAATAACAGTATAATCATTCACATATTAACATACTCACAATACATATCATATTATGAGTTTGTATACTTTTCCAAATCATGTCCTATCAGTAAAATAACTCGAGAAAACGAGCCATAGACATAGCAGAAATAAAATAACTGAAAAAGACCTCTTAATAGAAAATGCGATCCATATTCTCTTCAATATGGACATTTCATCCAAAGAATAGAAAATGCCCCCATTTAGGACATGCCGGACATGAGCTACGTCCATGTCCTCTAACATGTCTTCTAACATGGACATGGTCCATGCCCATGTCCTCCATATGGAACATGGGGCATGTCTTCAAATTCGGTCATGGTCTATGTCCTCAAATTTAGTCATGGGTCATGCCCTGAAATTTGGCCGTGGCTATTTCGAACGCGCGTCGTGTTTTCCATCTTGGAAACGCGAGCCAGATCTCACGTCCGGGCCTGGACTCCCGTCTCGGACGTGGTCCAGGTCCCACGTCCAAGGCTAGGTCTCTCGTTTTGGACATGGGCCCGCTCCCATGCCATAACTTGGACATGAGCCCATGTCTCGTCTCGAGACGGAGGACTGCATGTCCTTCAACTAGGACAAGAGGCATTTCCACCATCTTGGACTAACTTGTGACACTGTTCATCTATTTTTTATATCACGACGGAATAATATATTCAAACTATTAAATATTAAAGCATATTAGTGTCATACAACCACATTTACCGGTGTTACGTTTACAAACATTCATCAAAAAGTATCAATACAAATACAAAACATTAGAGTTATAACAGGTGTGTCAAACATATTAAGATTGAACTCTAACTTCTCCCATCCTGAGCATAAAGCACCTAACGTGTAACCTGGAGGGGAGAACATGTGGAGGATTAGCACGAAGTTAAGTGAATATCACTATAAAGTCCCAAGTCCAACCTTAGACTAACTTGTAACACTGTTCATCTATTTTTTATGTCACGACGGAATAATATATTCAAACTATTAAATATTAAAGCATATTAGTGTCATACAACCACATTTACCAGTGTTACGTTTACAAACATTCATCAAAAAGTATAAATACAAATACAAAACATTAGAGCTATAACAGGTGTGTTAAACATATTAAGATCGAAATATAACTTCTCCCATCCTGAGCATAAAGCACCTAGCCTGTAACCTAGAGGGGAGAAGATGTGGAGGATTAGCACGAAGTTAAGTGAATATCACTATAAAGTCCCAAGTCCAACCTCAATCTAAATCATATAACACATATGTAAAGTATCTCAAGAGGACCGGCGGGGTGGCCTGACCTGCAACCCAAAGCTGATCGGGCTAGAGTATACTGATAATCCTTACTACTGACTCACTAATATAGCCTTCCTGGCGCAACATATGCGTCATTTGAACTATATTGCTCAGACAGTTTAGACCCAACCTATCCGGTCGAAAGTTGACCTCTTCCATCCGACAATACCAAGACGGTAAACACAATGCACATATTCACATACTCACGGTATATACAATAACGGTATATACAATAACAGTATAATCATGCAATCAGTGACTTAAGCTGTTACTATTTAACAATATCCGTAAGGATAGTCTCACTCACCTCATAATAACAGCAAGAACTCATAAGTTTAATATTACCGAGCCTTCTTTTTGTCATTACCACCTAAGAATATCATATTCTGAGTTTGTATACCTTTCCAAATCATGTCCTATCAGTAAAACAACACGAGCCATAGACATGGCAGAAATAAAATAACTGAAAAAGACCTCCTAATAGAAAATGCGATCCATCTTCTCTTCAATATGGACATTTCATCCAAAGAATAGAAAATGCCCCCATCATATCGGACATGAGCTACGTCCATGTCCTATAACATGTCTTCTAACATGGACATGGCCCATGCCCATGTCCCCATCTGGAACATGGGGCATGCCTTCAAATTCGGTCATGGTCTATGTCCTCAAATTTAGTCATGAGTCATGTCCTCAAATTTGGTCATGGCTGTTTCAAACTCGCGTCGTGTCTTCCGTCTTAGAAACGCGAGTCAGGTCTCACGTCCGGGCCTGGTCCCCCATCTTGGACGTGATCCAGGTCCCACGTCCAAGGATAGGTCTCTCGTTTTGGACATGGGCCCGTTCCCATGCCATCTAACTTGGACATGAGCCATGAGCCCATGTCTCGTCTCGAGACGGAGGAGTGCATGTCCTTCAACTAGGACATGAGGCATTTCCTCCATCTTGGACTAACTTGTAACACTGTTCATATATTTTTTATATCACCACGAAATAATATATTCAAACTATTAAATATTATAGCATATTAGTGTCATACAACCACATTTACCAGTGTTACGTTTACAAACATTCATCAAAAAGTATCAATACAAATACAAAACATTAGAGTTATAACAGAGTTATAATAGGTGTGTCAAACATATTATAAATATACTAATTGCCTACCCAAACTTTGTGGTTCCATCGAGGTGAAAACGACACCTCCACAAAATTTAGAAAATCACTCCCTTAACCATATGGTCCAAACTGCAATTTCTTCAGGGGAATAAACTGTAAATTATTATTTTATTAAAACACTTAACCAAACTTCACCAACATTTTTATCTGGCCGTATCTTCCCGCTCACCGCGCAATAAATTTTTTCGACATCACCATTCAACTCGAAATAATTTTGCGAACACAAAAGAACCGGGTACACGTGAAACATACGCTAATTAAAAACGCTCAATATTTCAGATTACCTTTCAAGCATACCCCACATTCAGAAACGCGCTTTTGATTTTTTAATTACATAACGCGACGTTAAATGAGTATGCAACCCGAAAGGCCCCAACGCGCGGGCAGACCGGGGTCTTGTTAAGATCAAATCTAACTTCTCCCGTCCCGAGTATAAAGCACCTAATCTGTAACCTGGAGGGGAGAAGATGTGAATATCACTATGAAGTCCCAAGTCCAACCTCAATCTAAATCATATAACACATAACAGAAGTATCTCAACAGAATCGGCAGCCTGGCCTGATCTTCAACCCATAGCTGATCGGGCTAGAGTTTACCGATAAACCTTACTACTAACTCATTAATATAGCCTTCATGGCGCAACACATGCGTCATTTGAACTATATTACTCAGACAGTAACAATTAGACCCAACTAATCCGGTCGAAAGTTGA
Source organism: Rutidosis leptorrhynchoides (assembly GCF_046630445.1). Taxonomy (NCBI): domain Eukaryota; kingdom Viridiplantae; phylum Streptophyta; class Magnoliopsida; order Asterales; family Asteraceae; genus Rutidosis; species Rutidosis leptorrhynchoides. The sequence goes on from NC_092334.1 coordinate 462,141,324, forward strand.
CCTCTTCCATCCGACAATACCAAGACGGTAAACACAATACACATATTCACATACTCACAGTATATACAATAACAATATGATTATGCAATCAGTGACTTAACCTGACTTAACCTGTTACTATTTAACAATATCCGTAAAGAGAGTCTCATATTAATCTGATAACAGCAAGAACTCACAAGTCTATTATTACCGCGCCTATTTTTTGCCATGATCACCTAAGAATATCATATTTTGAGTTTGTATACTATTCCAAATCATGTCCTATCTGTAAAACAGTTTAAAAGACACTTAAACCTCATATGGGTCAAGATTGCACAATATCCATAAGGATAGTCCAACTCACATGATAACAACAAGAACACTAAGAAGTCTAATATAATTGTGCCTTCGCTTTGCCATTATCACATTACATGACGAGAATATCATATTTTGAGTTTGTATACCTTGTTGAATCATGTTTTACTAGTGAAACAGTTTATAAGACACTTTGGGTTAAGATTGCACCTAATCGATACTGCCATCATTCATAGGGTGAAGCCAGGAATCTGTGGTCATGGTGTCGTTCCTAACCCCAATACTTTTAATAATCTTTACCGAATGTCTGTTGTTTGTTCCCATGAGGAGGTTTACTTTCGACTTCGGTGCATGACTCTAAGTCGGTTACATGGTTATCATAATGAAAATGAATTATGTTGGTTACATGATATTGTTCAAAATGATACTCTATTTGAGTAATATCATTAAATTATTTGAATACAAGAATTAATTCATTTATTAAAGTTTAAGAAATTGATCATATAATTTTACAAATATTTTATGGACAGCGATCAATTCAATTCAATTGATAGTAACTTTTATATTGATTTAAATAACCGGTCCATCAGCTATTTGTGTGTTAACTTGGTGATGTGTAATATGCAATGCATGAATGCTGGGTCTAGTGAAAGATGTATAATGACTCAATTATCAACTCAACCAACGCGAGGTTGATAATTGAACACAACATCTTATATGCCTATTATTTTGGTGTTCCTAAAAAGTTTTATTTAATTTTCAATCTATGTCAGCTTCTACCTCAACTTCTAACACGGATTACTTATACAGAATTGAACCCTTAAGTGGTACTAACTTCTCAACACGGAGAGATCAAGTGAAACTTACTCTCGGAGTTATGGATCTCGATCATGTGCTTCGTACTAATCCTCCTGCCCCACTTACTGATGCTAGTACATCAGATCAAAAACGTGTTTATGAACATTGGAAGTGATCTAACCGTATGTCGCTCATGATCATTAAGAACTCCATATCCGTTGCTATCTAAGGAACCATTCCTGACTCTGAAGAACAATTTAAAGGGACTTCAAAAGCCAATGTAAGTACTTTGATCCTCAAAATGTTGACTACCAAGTATGATGGCGTTAGTGGTGTACGTGACCATATTATGATGATGAGTGATATGACAAACAAACTAAAAGGCATGAACATGGAAATCAGTGAAGGTTTTTTAGTTTATTTCATTATGACATTTCTCCCTACGTCGTTTGGTCCTTTCAAGATCAATTATAATACGCAAAAGAAGAAATTGACAATGAGTGAATTGATTGTCATGTGTGTGCAAGAGAAAGAACACCTTAAAGTAGAAAAACCTGATGTCGCTCACATTACTACTACAAACTCCATAAAGAGAAAGGGTTCATGGAAGGGTAAGGGTTCAAGTGGAGATATTCTTACATTACATAAAGTCGAGAAAATAGGTGCAAATACTAGCTCATTCAAAGGCGGTCCAAAATGCAAATTTTGCCGTAAGAATGTGCATATTCAAAGGGACTGTCTGAAATTCAAGAAATAATTAGCAAAGAAAGGTATATTTGAATCTTTTATGATTAATGGAACTTTTAATATTAATGTCCCTATTAATTCATGGTGGATTGACTCTGGATCCATGGTACACATTGCTAATTCTTACAGAACGGTTAAAGTCGGGACAACGAACGGTTAAAGTTGGGAATGGAGTTGATTTAAATGTTGAACTTGTAGGAACCCTTTCATTAATTTTGGAAGGTGACTTTTGTTTAAATCTTTATGAAACTCTTTATGTACCGAGCATGACCCGAAACTTAATATCTGTATCTAAACTAATTATTGATGACTTTCTATTTACGTTTGGATACAATAAAGTGTATATTATATTAAATTCCCGTGTTGTTGGAACTTGTTGTCTTGAGGGAATTCTTTTTCAATAATGTTTAGATAACCAATTTTCAGAATCTCTATTATCATATAACGTTAATGATGATGAGATTCAAAATAGGAGAAACGTGACACGATAACTAGACTCGTGGAAGATGAAATTTTACCTCATCTTGATTTCTATGATTTTGAAAATGTGTAGATTGCATAAAGGGAAAAATGTTCAAAAGAAATAAGAAAGGTGCCACACGAAGTACCAAATTATTAGAACTAGTACATATTGATATATGTGGACCTTTTTCTTTCGGGCATTAGTGGTCATAAATCATTCATTACCTTCATTGACGATTACTCGCGTTACATGTACCTGTTCTTAATTAATGAAAAATACGAATCATTTGAAATGTTAAAAACATTTAAAGCGGAAGCTGAAAATCATCTTGAATGGAAAATTAAAGTGGTCAGATCAGATAGGGGAGGTGAATAATCTGGTAGACATACATATGTTGGTCAAGCTCCTAGGTCTTTCTTTGACTTTTGCAAGGATCATGGGATCATTAACCAATATACCATGCCGAGTACCCCTTAGCAAAATGGTGTTGCTGAGATGAGAAATCGCACCCTTATGGACATGGTTCGTAGTATGTTAGCAACTTCAAACCTTCTTGAATTTCTTTGGACTAAGGCATTGAAAACGGCTGTTCACATCCTTAACAGAGTTCCTTCAAAAAATGTCCCGAAAACACCATATGAAATTTGAACAGGAAGGAAACCTAGCTTACGATATCTACGAGTTTGGGGATGTCCGGCCGAAGCAAAATATACAATCCTCAATCACGAAAACTGTACTTAAAAACCATTAGTTGCTTCGTCATTGGATACTCAGAACGATCAAACGGTTACCGATTTATTGCCCGTCTCACACTACCAGAATTGTCGACACACGCCATGATGAATTTCTTGAGAATGCTAACAACAGTGGGAGACGTTCATTTAGAAGAATTGAACTTCAAAAGGCTCGAGATGACACATCTATAATTCATGTGCCCATCCCGATTAATACGCCACTTGACTCGAATGATCACTTAACTTCTCATGATCATCTAAATAATGTCGAGGAAAATGAACCTAACCCCGTGAATAATGTTGAACCACGAATTTTGACGATTACTATACCTATTTGAATGAGGCTGATTTTTGACTTAGGGAAATTCAATGACCCTGATTCATATGAAGAATCCATTACTTATGACCAATCTGCTCATTGGAGGGGAAGCAATGAATGATAAGTTGAACTCAATGAGCAAAAAATGACTTTTGAAAACTTGTTGAACTACCAAAAGGTGCAAAAACCCGTTGGATGCAAGTGATTCTTTAAGACTAAACTTGACCCAAATGGAAATGTCGAGCGTTACAAAGCTCGTTTGGTTGCGAAAAGGTATACTAAAAAAGAGGGCATTGATTACAAGGAAATGTTTTCTCCTGCATCGAGAAAAGACTCCCTAAGGATCGTAATGGCCTTAGTAGCTCATTTTGACTTGGAGTTACACTAAATGGATGTCAAAATGACATTTCTTAATGGAGATTTACATGAAGATGTGTTCATGGCTCAACCTAAAGGATTTATATCTGAAGGCCGAGAACATTTAGTAATGATACCGCAACCCGCATGCGTACCCCATATGTATGCGGGCACCCACTATTGTGCGTATGCGTGTGCTCATGTGCGTTATGCGGTATGCGGGTTCGTATCTAATGCCTTTGTTCCCGGTACAGCGATTACTTGGCTATCAAGTAAATATCTTTTCCATAATTACATCCGTGATTCGGGGGAGTTCGTTATGGAAAGGATTGCCATTATCTCGGATGGTTCTAGAATTAGGGTTTGCCTATATATACAAACCCTAACTATCATTCTAAACATCATCACATTACGTAACTACCATCTACCACACGTCTTACGTAATTAAGCATCATTCTCCGTCTCTTCAAGGTTAACAGGTTAGTTCTTCATTAAACTAGCACCTACAACCTTATTTGGGGCCTTCTGATCAGCGACCGCTATCGAAGGTGGACTTAATCACTTGGCCACCCCGCCGACATCGTCATGTCAGCCAGGGTTATTCACGGTAGCCGGACCGGAGAGCCTTGTTCTAAGATCCTTAAACCCCACCAACGTATGGAGCAGGCATGTTAAACCCTATGGTGAAAACATGCATGATCAAGTGGTGCTTTCATTGAGAGCCAAATTAGTTCAAGACCGTTTAATTGCTTTTTCTTTTAAAAGGTTTTGAATTATAATGGTTATTATTCACGAAATATATTTTTGAATTTTTTCTTTTAACAGTATCATGACTTCCGGGGACTCGTCGGAACGTACTCAAACGGATAATCAAAACACACCATCTGGCAGTCAGCATACGCAGGCTATGACTACAGGGGCGGGATACGCGCCTTATCTTCCACCTGTATCCGGTGAGCCTTTTCAGAGGTATAAGCCGATATATCCAGATGGGATTACACCGCCAAGGGCAAACTCGCCAGTTACCACCACGCGGTTGGATTTTTCCGCAGTGGATCCAAGGGTCATCTTGGTAGGCACTAGCGGTGAAACAGTAGGCCCGCACGTAGTATGCTGCGGCCAGGTACCTATTTATAGTACCACGGTTTCAATCCCTCTGCAGACACAGAGTGTGCAGCAGAATTCATCGTTTACACCGCTGCAACCTTGGCAACCACCACGTCCAATTTCGCAGTTTTTGACTCCTGCGGATGCGCAGGCATTACTTAATAGTTGGGGGTTCGGTGTCATTCCGGATGCCAATTCTCACTGGACGCCGATAACCGCAGAACAGCAAAGCACTGCGCATACGGTTGGGCTTATAGCGGCATATCCTCAGGTCTCGCAGGCATCTGCGCTACAGGTTTCGGCACCTTTTCAGATACCCGTATACTCTGCGCCTGCAAGCCTGCCTTCTTTTCCAAATCAGCCTTGGCTGTATCCGCAGACGCCAGGGCAGCCATGGCAAAATATTCAGGGGCAGGCGAATCTCGCAGGCCAATTTATGCAGGCGGCACCTCCCGACATGGTTCACCTGTTTTCACAACCTGATTTTGTTCAGGATATGATGAGGCGTTTCTTCGCAGGGCTCAAAGGTGACCCGGTTAAACCACCTTTTGAGCTACCAACAACTTTTGATAAGTTTCCTCCGCATATAGCTACATATCCGTTTCCATCTGCGCCAAAGATACCTCATACGTTAGGTACTTACAATGGCTTAACTGATCCAGATGACTTCTTACAGCTTTTTGAAGGCGCAATGCGCACTCAAGGTTGGGTGGATCCGGTTGCGCGTCAGATATTTCCAATGACACTGCAGGGTATTGCTCGTGAATGGTTTAATAAGCTGCCGGCGGGTAGTATAGCCGAGTTTATGGACCTGCGGACGAAATTCTTGCTGCAATATCAGAATCAGGGGCCACGCAAACGCACTCATATTGAATGTCATGATATTGTGCAGAAATCCAAGGAATCTTTGGGTGAATTTCTCACAAGATATACTAATGAGTGTCTGCGCATACCAGATCTCAAACCAGAGCAACAGATTTCCGGACTCATACATGGTATAAACTCAGAACGTCATCCAACACTGGTAAGGCGTCTGCGCCATACAGTCCCAACAACTTATGCTGAGGCGCTTAATGAATGCCACGACTATATGCGGAGTGGCGAAGATAATGATATCCCAACAGCTAGCTCACTCAACGAGAGGAAGGACGACGATGATCATTCGCACGATCAAAATCGTGGTAACAACTCTCGCGGAAGGTATCCTAGAGGCGGTCCTATCAGGAATGATAAAGGGAAATCAAGTGGCAATTATCGAAACAATAATCAGCGAGGCATCAATAACCAGAACTATGCGCTGCTTAAAAGTTTGTCTAAAATGCCAAAAGAAATTTTGGCAACCGAACCGGTATGCGCAACCTTTGCGGTTCCAACTCCGCTTACAGAATTTGGTAAGCGGGATAAAACAAAGTATTGCGAATTCCATGACGACTACGGGCATGACACTAATCGATGCAAAAACTTGATGGAACGAGTGCTCGAGGCACTACGCACAGGTAAATTGGATCACCTAAAACCACCTAAGAAGGACAAGGGAAAATTCGCAGAGGAAGGTTCGAAGGCTAAAACTTTCGCATGGCAAAAAGTTGATAAAGCAAAAAACGCGGACTTAACCATTAATATGGTTGACGCAGAGAAAGTTAGCCAGAGGAGAAAATACAATGATCATCATGACTGGGAACTTCTCCCAATCATGTTTCCTCCTGTAATGTCAATCGACACAGTTAACGAGCCCATTATCATCAAGTGTCGTATCCCTACTTGCGGAGTACAAATTAAACGCATGCATGTTGACACCGGGAGTGGCGTCGACATTATGTACGAACATTGCTATCGTTTCCTTCCTGCAGAAGTTAAGACGCAGCTACGCCGGTCTGATGTTACGTTATCTGGGTTCTCCGGAGAAAGCTCATGGCCGATAGGGCGGATAGAGCTGATGGTAGAGCTTGCGGATGACAGGAATCCGCAGATGGTCAGACATGATTTGGTTGATTTTTATGTGGTCCGATCGACTTCGTGTTATAACGCGCTGCTAGGAAGAAACTTCATACGGCGTTTTAACATTATACCATCAGTGGTGCATGGCTTGATTAAGTTTCCTACAGTGGGAGGCGTTGCCACGATTGTGTCACATCAAAAAACTGAGTTGTGTGGCTCAGTTGTGCCTATAAGCACTCCCAGCGTGGGGGAACAACTCGCAAACTGTGCGGTCATAGCGAATCGTTTACATCCGGATAAGCGAATTAAAATCGGCGCAGGTTTGTCAGCTGAAACCAAGGCTAAGCTACATGGAATATTATCCGCAAACGCAGATGTTTTCGCGTGGCGCGAATCAGACATGACTGGGGTTCCGCGAGATATTGCGGAACATAAATTGAATGTTAATCCATCACTCACGCCCGTTAGGCAAAAGAAGCGGCATATGGCTCTTGAACGCAGTGATTGGTTGTGCGCAGAAGTAGATAACCTAGTCAAAGCAAACATCTTGCGGGAAGTGCTCTATCAGACATGGGTTGCTAATCCGGTGTTGGTGAAAAAGGCTGACGGTAAGTGGCGGATGTGTGTTGATTTTAAGGATATTAATAAAGCATGTCCCAAGGACAACTATCCTCTCCCGGAGATAGATTGGAAGGTGGAATCACTGTCAGGTTTTCGGTACAAGTGTTTTCTAGATGCATACAAGGGTTATCACCAAATCTTAATGGCTGCGGAAGATGAGGACAAAACTGCATTTCATACGCCGCAAGGTATGTACTGTTATAAGAAGATGCCCTTCGGATTAAAAAACGCAGGCGCAACCTATCAGCGCGTAATTGATGCGGCATTCAAACACCAAATTGGCAGGAATCTTGAAGTGTACGTTGACGACTTGGTAATTAAGAGCAACACTGAAGAATAAATGCTCGCGGACATCCTAGAAACGTTTGCGTCTCTACGCAGAATAAACATGAAGCTTAACCCGCTCAAGTGTAGTTTTGGGGAAGAGGAAGGCAAGTTTCTAGGTCATGTGGTGACAGCGAATCAAGGCAAATCCCAAAAAGATTGAAGCCATTGATAGTTTGCCATCTCCGAAAACAAAGAAAGACGTGCAGAGTCTAACCGGGAAGCTTGCGGCGATCACACGGTTTTTGTCGAAGGCCGCGGAGCGACAATTGCCATTCTTCAATACTTTGAAGAATTGCTTAAAGAAAAAAGACTTTGTATGGACTCAGGAGGCGGAATCAGCTTTTCAAAAGATGAAGAGGGTGCTCGCAGAATTACCAACACTCACCGCGCCAGTAACAGGAGAAACGCTTATGTTGTACCTTGCGGCATCAAAAGAAGCAATCAGCTCGGTCCTTATCGCAGACCGCAGAAAGGTAATCTACTTATATTTACATTATTTATTTCACAGAAATTTAACACTGAGGTTTTCTCAGACGCAAATAACGGTCTACTTCGTGAGCAAGACGCTGACATCAAGCGAAGTAAACTATTCACCAATAGAAAAGCTAGTATATGCGCTGGTCCATACGGCGTGGCGTTTGCGCCGATATTTTCAAGCACATCCAATTGTGGTTCTAACTGATCAACCAATCAAACAGGTTGGTACATGCAAAATTTGCGGCAATGTTCGGGGTTACCACATTGATTAATGCAATCATTTTTCTTTCAGGTGTTGTACAAGCCTGAGATTTCTGGCCGAATGGCTAAATGGGCAGTCGAGTTTGGAGAGCATGAAATAAATTTTTCTTCGCGAAGCGCAGTTAAGGGTCAAATACTTGCGGATTACCTTGCAGAGTTACCTGCGGATGTCGAGGCATCAGCAGAACATCAAGATACGCCTGCACCAACTTTGTCACCATGGGAGTTATATACCGATGGTGCTCGCAGCGCAGCTGGCGCGGGTGCGGGTGTAATTTTAACTGGTCCAGACAGTGAAGAGCATACATATGCGCTACGGTTTAATTTTTCTGTTACGATCAACGAAGCAGAATACGAGGCTCTGTTAGCGGGTATGCGTATTGCGCATAAATTGAATGTTAAAATTCTGCACGCTTTTGTGGATTCAAAGCTGGTATGTAGTCAAGTCAGCGGGAACTTTGAAGCACACGACATTGCCATGCAGCAATATTTATCGCTTGTTCATAACCTCGCTGACCAGTTTGAAGCTTTTCAAATCTCCCACGTAATGCGGGGGCAAAATAAGAAAGCGGATGCGCTTAGCAAATTGGCTGCTTTGGCTTTTGATCATCTGGGGAAGAAAGTTCTTATAGAAGAACTGCATGCGAAATCCATTGTTATGATGCCTTTGGTAGCACATGTTGAGGAATCTAGCTCAACATGGATGACACCTATTATTGCTTTCCTGCGGGACGGCACATCACCTGCGGATTCCGTTGATGCGAAGAAGGTCCGCATCAAGGCACCACTGTATGCCCTTGAGGGTGATGTCCTATATCGAAAAAATTATTTAGGGCCGTACTTAAGATGTATTGGTCCGAAAGAGGCAGAGGAGGTTATACGCGAGGTGCATGAGGGTGCATGTGCTCTTCATTCGGGGCACAGGTCTATTGTGTCAAAAATTATGCGGCTAGGTTATTATTGGCCCACAATGTACGCAGATACTGCGCGAATAGTTAAGCAATGTGAATGCTGCCAAATACATGCACCTATTAGCAGGGCACCTGCGCATCCAATGATACCAGTCTCCTCACCATGGCCATTCTGCAAATGGGCAATTGACATAGTCGGACCATTTCCAAAAGGCCGAGGAAACATCAAATTCTTGATTGTTGCAATCGATTATTTCACGAAGTGGGTTGAAGCGCGACCGCTGGCAACAATTTCGGGAAAAAGGGTGCGAAACTTTGTATGGGAAGACATTGTTTGTCGATTCGGCATACCAAACGAAATCGTTAGTGATAACGGTACACAGTTTGCGGGGGATCCTTTTCGTAGTTGGTGCGCAGAGCTTAATATTAAGCAAACTTTTACTTCCGTTGCGCATCCGCAGGCGAATGGCCAGTGCGAAGTCACCAACCGGGATATAGTGGCCGGAATCAAAGCTAGATTGGGCCATGGCAGAGTTGGCTGGGTGGATGAACTACCAAAAGTTTTGTGGGCACATAGAACAACGCCGAAAGCAAGCACTGGCGAAACTCCGTTCAGTTTGGTTTACGGGTCAGAAGCTGTTGTGCCCGCAGAAATTGGGGTACCAACGTTCCGCATACAGAATTTTGACGAACAAAATAACTCAGAAGCTTTGCGGGAAAATCTTAATCTGCTTGAAGAACGCAGACTCTCTGCGGCGGTAAACGAAGCCAATAACAAGAAGAAAATTGCAAAGTACTACAATCAGCGTGTGCGTTCGCGCTCTTATAAGTGCGGGGACTTAGTTTGGCGTCAGAATGACGCAAGTCATGCGGAGGATACTGGGAAATTGGGCCCCCGCTGGGAAGGTCCGTATAGGGTAGCAAAAGCAAGCAACACCGGGGCATACCATCTCGAGACATTAGATGGAAAACCTGTGAAACGCACTTGGCACGCGACATTGTTGAAAAAAGTTATATGTAGCTGGATGGACCTGATCACTCCAATTTATTTTAGCACATTATTTTTTCTATGTATTTTCTGTCCGTTTGGATGTGTCGCGGTTGTAATCATTATTAATGCCAATTGAATATTTACTCGCGCATACTTTTATTGTTTATTTCTTTTTGTATGCGGTTCCTGCCTACTTAAGGGGTGTCCTCTAGCCCCCGTGCGGCAGAAGCCTGTTTGGTTACAAGGCTAGACATTAACGGCAGGTGAAGGGAATTGGTTTTCCCCTAGCCAAGCGCCACGCAGACTAGATGGCTGCTAAGTCGACTTAAAAATACAAGCATTGGTTTGCTTGTGCGTAATTACTCTCGCATTGGTTTGCGTGAGGAACTCTTAAGCATAAAAGCATTGGTTTGTTTTTAGTTGCGTTGCTTACCATACAGCTAAAGTGCACCTCTAGCACATGACAAAGCAATAACGCAGTAGCTTTTGAGTCTAAGTTGTTTAAGGTAAAATTGCTAAAATGTTGGTTTATTTTACGCAGTACCTGCTTATGCGCATGTGTTTTGGTTAACTGTGCACATAGGCATGCGGTTCATCTTTTGTTTTGATTCGCGATATATAAACAATTAATAGATAACGCATGCATAACACAATAATGCATAATATAAACTAATGGTATTACAAATAAATCGTTTCAAGTGTCTGCCCAACACGGGACTTAGGGCCCAAAAATTGTATTTACAATTGCCTTCCTGAACACAGGACTTGCGGCGCAAACAAATACAAGCTAACACTAATAATCCTTCTTGAGGAACCCGTCAACCGACATAGTCGGGTCCGCAGCAAAAGCATTGATCAGGGGGATTGGGATGGCTGTGATGGCTTCTTCCGCCTCCATTACCACCGCAGCCGTACCCTCCTTTACCTTCTTTTGTACGATGTCAGGGTACGGCGGTGTCAAACCGCAAGCTTGGATCACCTCCAGCACTGCCTTGTTGATTTCGTGGTCCTTCACCGCTTCAACGTAGGCGTTAAACTTGTCGGATACGGGCCCGGAATCCATCACCTTCTGCGCAATGGTAGGAAGGGCTGATGTCAAAGCTAAGGGATACGAAATAGTTTATATTTTACTAGGAAAAACTATTAAATATGCTACAATTTTACACAAGATATTTATTTATTTATAGAATGGATATACTTAAACCTTGCTACAACACTTATAGGCAGTGTACCTAATCGTACAGTAGTGTAGTCTTTAGTAAGTCCGGTTCGTTCCACAGGGAATCTTTTTTAAGCAAAGCTCAACGCTATATTAGTTTACTTTTATAAAAATACAAATATATATATATATATATAAGTAATATTATTATTATAAAGGGGGGTTTTTACCGTTTAATGACCGGTTTGTCGATTTTAAAACTTTAGTCGCAGTTAAAACCAAATGTAAAATATTAAGACTTAAATTAAAGCGTAAAGTAAATAACGATAATGAAATTGCGAATAATAAAAGTGCGATAAAATGAACTTGCGATAATTAAAAAGTACGATAATTAAAAGTGCAATTAAATACAATAACAATAAATAAAAATGCGATAATTAGAAGTGCAATTAAATATAAAATAAATGAAATTAAATATGAAATAAAAGAATTATGCTTATTTAAACTTCCGTAATCATGATGTTTGACGTGTTGATTTTAGTTTTATGCCCATGGGTTAATTGTCCTTTGTCCTGGATTATTTAATATGTCCGTCTGGTTTTTGTCCATAACAGTCCATCAGTCATAAATATAAAGTGCGAGTGTCCTCGTCAAATTATCCTTATACCCGAAGTTAAATATTCCAACTAATTGGGGACTTAAACTGTAACAAGATTTTAATACTTTGTTTAATAATTACACCAGGATGTCGACTGAGTGTAACCCAAGGTTTTAATATTTTGTTATCAATTATACTAAGTGTCCTTTGTACATAATTTCACCCCTGTTTTAATTATTCTAGTGGCTATTAATCCATTCCCGTGTCCGGTTAAATGAACGATTATTCGTACATATAAATACCCCGCCCATCGTGTCCGATTGAGTGTATATGGTAATTTATAGGGACGCCTAATTGTAAATCTTTATATTAACATTAACAAACTATCATTTAGTTAAACAAATATAAAGCCCATTAATAGCTCATAGTCTAATTTCCACAAGTGTCGTTCTTTTGTCCAAACCCCAATTATGATACAAAGCCCAATTACCCAATTTTAGTAATTAGCCCAACATCATGATTACTTCGTTTTAAATAAGCATAATAATAACTTAGCTACGAGACATTAATATAAAAAGGTTGAACATAACTTACAATGATTAAAAATAGCGTAGCGTTACACGGACAGAATTTCGACTTACACCCTTACAACATTCGCTAACATACCCTTATTATTAGAATTATAATTAAAATTAAAATTAAAATATAAATATAAATTTTTACGTAGTATTATAAGAGAAGAAGAAAAAGATGATGAAAATGATCAGAATTCGGTTTGCTTTATAGGGAGTTTCAAAACTGGGGGCTCCGCGACTCGCGGCCTTTTTGGCCTTCAAACTCCGCGAGTCGCGGAGTTTGCTTTTACAGCTCAGAGGAGTTTGGCTCTTTGTTTACCGACGGTTTATAATATATATAATATATATATATAAATAATATAATTAATTATATATTATATTATATTTATATACATAGTTAACTTGTAATTTTTAGTCCGTTGCGTCGAGCGTTGAGAGTTGACTCTGGTCCCGGTTCCGAATTTTCGAACGTCCTTGTGTACAATTTAATATCTTGTACTTTGCGTTTTGAATCTTGTACTCTTGTAATTTCGAGACGTTTCTTATCAATAATTGGAACCTTTTTGATTGTCTTTTGTACTTTTGAGCTTTTTGGTCGTTTGCGTCTTCAATTCGTCGAATCTGTCTTTTGTCTTCACCTTTTATTATTTAAACGAATATCACTTGTAAATAGAACAATTGCAACTAAAAGCTTGTCTTTCTTGAGGAATAATGCTATGAAATATATGTTCGTTTTTAGCATTATCAAATATTCCCACACTTGAGCGTTGCTTGTCCTCAAGCAATATCGTCTTGAGATACTAGAATCACTTCTTTATTCTTCACACTTTGTACATCAGTGATTTCTATATGGCGGTATAAACAATGGTAGTAACGATATGGTTTACAGTCCCACATGACTATAAAAATTTAGATCCATTAAGGAAATTGGATCTTTATGAAAACATTTGATCTTTTGAAAATTAAATCTAGTTTTTACCCTAGATAAGTTTTCCGGAATAACCCTTTACCGGTGTTTGCAAAATATTTTTGTGGGTTTGGTGGGTTTCAGATTTGAAAATTTTAGCTCAAAACTTATGGTTTTGTGTCACCCACTTGCTAACCTTGTATTTGGAAAGCAACACGTCCAGTTTACTTGTCCCGTATATTACCTTTCGGTAAACTACCGTCCGGTTGTAAAGGAAAGCGTTGAACAAGCAACTGTTAAGGCAATGTCCCCTGACATGCTTTTAATTATGGTCTATAACGTGTCGGACGCAATTACTATCCTTGGTAGGAGCAATAGTAAAGCTCACCCTTATAATTTTTCGATCTGGCACAAGGTCCTGTCTTTGACCATGCTATGCAACCACCGTTCTTACGGTTGACACCCGATTTAGTTCAGGTGACCTAATGAATTCCAGGTGAATTCCTAGGATTTTACGTTCAATGGTAATGAACGCATTGAAAATAGGGTTTTCAGAAAACAAATCGGTTTATAATTTTGATCAAAATATTTTCTCGTTCAAGCTCGAGTTTTAGATATCATTGAATTCCATGAGTTTGAATTCTCAATCTTTAAGGTCAATCTCTAGGATTGAGTAATATCAGTCTTAAAAGCTGATTTTTAATCTTTAAGGAGATTATCCTTTCTGGGGATCTGATTCATTAGTCTTATCCAGCTAATTTGCATGGCGCCCCCCCATTGTACGAGATAAATCCTTCTCATGGTTAGGATAAATCTGACCACTTGGCGACCCTGTTTAATGCTGAGGTCCGTGGATTTCCTGCTGATTTTAGTGATGACTTTTCTAGATTTTTCGTCAACCTACAGCTGGTCTGGACGACAACTTCATGACCTAAATCAAGAAGCGCGTTTCTTTTTCGGAAGACTTTACTTCCTTTTAATGATGGAATTGATTCATCGTGTAGATCCATCTCTTCTTTTCTTTCATCGGGTAAAACAGTTTAGTTTAGTCCAAAGCAAAAGTATTTTCAGTTATTTGTTACAGATATATGTGACATATGTTTAAGATAACTTGGTAAATTTTCCCACACTTGACTTTTATTTTCCTTTTTATCGTTCTCTATTCCATTTTAAATGAATTTTAACATTTTGGTTTGTTTCTCAATTTATGTCCTTTCCGAGGTAACAATAATTTCGGTGTTAAAACCTAGTTTTATCGTTCATAAATATGTATAAACATGATTTTGAGTTCATTTAATTGAAAATTTTGAAAAATTTTACTAGAATTGGGTAGTCAGTATATAAGACTAGGGATGTTCTTTATTATCAGAGAGCACTAGATTCTAATACAACTACTGCTTTACTAGTATTTTTAATGGTAACCAAGTGTATAAAGTAAAAAATTTTAAAATCCGAAAGAATTTAACCCCTTCCCACACTTAAGATCTTGCAATGCCCTCATTTGCAAGAAATCAGTAATTATTTAAATTATTGAGGGTGATTTGTGTGAAAATGATTAAATTTTTACCAAAGTTTCCAAATATATTGGCGTTTGTTTGCTGAATGATAAATGGTGCACATCATTTGTTCATTCCGTCTTGTTGTTATTTCACATATATTTTGCATCTTGTCGTCAAAATTAGTTGCTTTTGCTGAACTTAATGCCAGTCTTTGAAAATGCGTTGTTTTACCCTGTTGTTTACATAAGATCAACTGCAAACATATATACATATTTTTGAAGTTTGGTATATTACCCCACATTCAAAAATTATTAAAATCTAAGAATAAAAGTTAGATAATTATAAAAATGATTACAATATTAACAAAAGTATTTAACGTATCAATAATTACAAATTAAAAAAAATAAATAAAACTAAGTATACTAGGGATGATATTGGTACCAATAGGGGTTCCAGGCATAACCATAGGTGCTATAGAATGCTTCGGCAGGGTTATACGTAGGATATGGTGGCTGCATCTCTATAGACCAAGGAGGGAAGATGGGTTTCGGTGTAGGAATATAGTTTCTACCTATATGTTGGCAATGAGCTATGATTTGGTTCTGATGAACTTGCCAATCTTCAAATGCTCTCTGTCTAGCATTTTCGTATTCCTGAGAAGCTATAAACCTTTGCATTTCTTGCATCTCATTCCCCCCTCCTACATTACCTTGCTGTTGGTTTCTCTCCACCTGTGGATGTCTACCATGGTATCGTACTGCGGCGTTATTTCGCCTCTTCAAAACTTTCGCACCATGGTATACATTTAAACCTATAGTATAGCGGGGTTCTGGTTCTTCTACTAATAATCCCCCCCGACTTATATCCACACCGAGATATTCACCAATCAAAGTAATAAAAATACCACCTCCTATTATGCTATGCGGTCGCATCCCCCGAACCATAGCTGATAAATAATAACCCACACAATATGGTATACTTACAGCGCTTTGTGGGTCTCGAATACACATATGTTAAAACAAATCATGTTCATTTACTTTTTCCTTGTTCTTACCCCTTTGTGTAATCGAATTGGCTAAAAACCTATGAATCACTCTTAATTCGGCTCTATCTATATCCAAATAAGAGTAATTTCCCCCTTTGAAACGGTGATGGCTTGTCATTTGACTCCACACACCGTGTGTATCAAAATTTTCATCTATCTTTCTACCGTTTAGTATCAACCCTCTACAATCGGCAGATGCTAACTCCTCAGGCGTATATATACGTAAAGCCTGAACCATGTCTAGTAAAGACATGTGGCGCATCGAACCGCCTAACAAAAATCTAATAAAAGAACGATCGGTTAAACTAGCTACCCGATCATTCAACTCTATACTACACAACAATTCTTCACACCATACTTTATATACAGGTCTACGCATGGTGAATAAACGTACCCAGTCATTAAAAGTAGAATTACCATACCTCTGTACAAGTAATTCCCTAATTGGCCCGGCCAATTCTACAACTTCTAAGGGTCCCCATTCTATGACCCTCGGTACCTCAACAACCTTAGAATGAAGAGTATGCAAACCCCTTTGATATTTTGGATAATCTATCCAAAGTCTGTCAAATCTCAAGTTCGGGTGCAACTCTTCCAAGTGCATATCGGAAAAGGTCATGACTGGATGAGGTATATCCTGCTTGTAGTAGTTATCCACCTCCTGTTGTTCCGCATTCTCAGCAGGAGCATTGCGGGCTTGGGATGAAGATTCACCCCTTTCAGTCTGCAAAACACATCAAACACAAATTTTGTGCATACAAATATGCATTAGTGTCAGCAAAATCATCAATCAAAATAATTACAATGACATTATCAATTTATATCAAACTTAAGCTCATTTTCACATTTTTATCAAATCTACACTTTTTCAAATAAGCATATACGAAAATGTTCGCCAAGTTCATAAGCATTCAATTCAAATAACATGTCAAAATAATCATTACTAGCAATTAAACAAGTCTCAAATGGCATTATCTTTCAAAAATCAAGTTCATGAATTTTAGACTTGAAAAAGTCCACTTTAATTCTCAAAATCATGTTTAGGCTCAAAGTTTGGATCATTTAACTACCTAGACATGTTACACTACTCAATTTAGCAACAATTCATGACAAAAATCGGCCATAACCTGTTTATATCAAAAAGCCCCAAATTTGCTCAAGAACACAAACCCTAGATTACTCAAAAATTGAAGTTTAAGGCTTCTAATCATGTTAAACAGCATCAATCTAGGTTATACAAGCATAATACATAAACAATTTAATCATAATTACACTAAAAAGCATCAAAATCAAATTGGGGAAAAAATTGCTCAAGAACACCAAATTTCGGATTAAATGGTGTTTAGGTGTAGAAATTTACCGTTTTTCTTGAGTAATTCCTAGATAGCATCCTTCTAAACATGATTTTAGTAAAAGATTTGGTGATTAACGGTTAAAAATTGTGATTTTGGGGGTGTTTTTGGGTGTATTTTCGGAGTGTTTTTCGCTGTGTTTTTGAGTTGGGGGTGTGGACTGATCAGTTTGCAGCTCTTTATTTTTTTTCTTATTTCCGGTCCTCCCGCGACTCGCGGTGAATAACCCTTCAAACTCCGCGAGTCGCGGAGTTTGATATATATATATTTTTTTTTTATAATCATTAACTTATGAAACAATTAAGTACTTAATTTTAAAATTTTGTTTCCCTTGTTATTTAGGACGAGGTCGTTTCGGATTGATGTCCTAATCCGTCCCTCGACAAAATTTTAAAATTTGTCTTTTTGTAGCGATTGTTTTAAAAGCTAAGATTTTTGGGGTTTTTTAATGTTTTTGGCATACTTTAATTCAATGAGATTAAAAATAATGATAATAAAAGTTCTCGTCCCTCTCTCGGGTAAAGCAATTTCGGTTCAAAGACCTAGTCTTCAACTTACGACGAATTTTAAAAATCATATTTTTAACTTAATGAGATAAAGTAAATTTTTGTTTTTAAATTCACACAATTGAAATATAAAATTCAAAATTAATATTAAAAATTCACACCAAACTTAAAATTTGAAATGCATAAAATTAAAAATTCATATTTTAAAAATTCACACCAAACTTAATTTAAAAATTCATATTATAAATTCATACCAAACTTATATTAATTTTTCAAATATTTACAATTTTAAAAATATTGTTTTTACAAAATTTACAATATTAATTTAAGATTTAAATATTAATTTTAAAAACATGGTAAAAATAAAATTAAAATTCTTTTTGTCTTTTTATCCCACTTTAATCAATCAAATATTATCAAAAATATGCGCCCCTCTTTTCGGTAAAGTAATTTCGGTTCCAAGACCTAATTTAACTCATGACGAATTTTTGAAATATTTTGTGTTGATTGATTAAAGATATTTATACCTTAAGAATAAACGTTAAATTTCGCAGTGATGTAATAAATTTTTGAATGATATCAATAATTTCGGTCGCCAAACCTAATTTTATTCAATACCAATTTAATACTTTTTAGCGAACAAATTAGCGTTTATTATCAAAAGGTTAAAAATAAAAATAAAAACTGTACAGACATACCTGTGAAATACATTTCTTAGTTATATGATCTATCCCATTCATAAGATAGTCGGTTTAATTGGTTTTCCATGGCTACATAGGCGTAACCTCGAGCATTCAGTGTCTTTTCTTCTAAACATATGAACGGTCCGTCTCTACATAAAGTAACAAATTCGGTATTTGAATAGGTTTGATTATTTGAACATTTACCTCCATGTGACCATTTTCCGCATTTGTGACATCGTTCTAGGTGTCGTGCTCTTCTTTTCGCTGCGGATTTTGATTTTCCTTTACCAAATTGTAACTTATTATCTTCGCATCTGGATTCTTTTCTAACTCCGTCCATTCTTTCTCTGATTACTGATACTAATTCACTCGGTAGTATGTCATTATTACGTTTAGTGATCAAAGCGTGTAGCATTAGACCATGGTTTAGTTCACAGGCAGTCTTCATTTCGTAAAAACCTAAAAAAAATAAAAATTCAGAATGGGGGGAGAAGACTAGTTCTTTAGGGTCTGCTAGGGAAAGACCATTCGGGTTCCATTTTCGAGAACTACACGAAAACAGACAATCTAACTCTAACAGAAATACATATTATCCTTTAAAGACTTGATTCTCCCCACACTTAGTTAGCTGTGGTGTCGAAATTGTGATTAACTTCGTTGTCGACTTCCATCGGACCATGTATGTAATGTTTAACTCTGTGACCATTAACTTTAAATTCAATCCCATTTGAATTTATTAATTCTATCGTTCCGTATGGGAAAACTCTTTTGACTATGAATGGTCCAGACCATCTTGATTTCAATTTTCCAGGAAATAGCTTGAATCGTGAATTGAAAAGAAGAACTCTGTCTCCTTCTTTAAATTCTTTTGAACTTCTGATTCTTTTATCATGCCATTTCTTCGTTCTTTCTTTATAGATTAACGAATTTTCGTATGCTTCATGTCTTAATTCTTCTAATTCGTTTAGTTGACTTAATCGTAGACGTCCGGCTTCATGTAAATCAAGATTACATGTCTTCAAAGCCCAAAATGCTTTGTGTTCAATTTCTACTGGAAGATGACATGCTTTTCCATAAACAAGTCTAAAAGGTGTGGTTCCAATTGGAGTTTTGTAGGCTGTTCTAAAAGCCCATAGTGCATCCTCCAATTTAATGGACCATTCCTTCGGATTTGATCCTACGGTTTTCTCTAGAATACGTTTTAAAGCTCGGTTGGTATTTTCAACTTGTCCACTTGTTTGTGGATGATATGCGGTGGAGATTTTATGAGTTACTCCATATCTTTTAAGAACTTTCTCAAGTTGATTATTACAGAAATGAGTACCCCGATCACTTATTAAAGCTTTCGGTGTTCCAAACCTTGCAAAAAGACGTTTTAAAAAGTTGACTACGACTCGTGCATCGTTAGTTGGGAGAGCTTGTGCTTCCGCCCATTTAGATACATAATCAATGGCTACGAGTATATATAGATTATTATGAGATTTTGGAAATGGACCCATAAAGTCAATACCCCAAATGTCAAATACTTCACATACTTGGATGACATTTTGTGGCATTTCATCACGTTGACTTATTTTTCCGGCCCTTTGACATGCATCACAGGATTTGCAAAGAAGGTGTGCGTCTTTGTACATTGTAGGCCAATAGAATCCAGCTTCATAAACTTTTCTTGCTGTTAGTTGAGGCCCATAATGCCCTCTGTTGGTCCTGTGTGACAATGGTTTAATATTTTACTAGCTTCATCTCCAAATACACATCGGCGTATTATTCCATCGGGACAACTTTTAAACAGATGTGGATCTTCCCAAAAATAGTGTTTTATATCACTGAAGAATTTCTTTCGTCTTTGGTATGATAATCCTTTTTCAAGGAATCCACAAACTAAGTAGTTTGCATAGTCTGCAAACCATGGGATTTCTTTATAATCTATCTTCAATAGATATTCATCAGGAAAGTTGTCTTGTATGGCCGATTCATTTAGAACTTCTAATTCGGGATTTTCAAGACGAGAAAGATGATCAGCGGCGAGATTTTCTGCTCCTCTTTTATCTCGGATTTCAATATCAAACTCTTGTAAGAGTAAGATCCAACGGATTAATCTTGGTTTAGCATCTTGTTTTGAAAATAAGTATCTAAGAGCAGAATGGTCGGTATAGACCACTGTTTTTGCTAGAACGAGATATGATCGAAATTTGTCAAAAGCAAAGACAATAGCAAGGAGTTCTTTTTCAGTAGTTGTATAGTTCGTTTGTGCTCCTTGTAATGTCTTACTAGCATAATATATAGGTTGAAATCGTTTTTCAATCCTTTGTCCTAAAACGGCTCCCATTGCAAAATCACTTGCATCGCACATTAGTTCAAATGGTAGATTCCAATTTGGTGTTATCATGATCGGCGCATTAGTGAGTTTCTCTTTAAGAATATTAAAAGATTTGATACACTCATCTGAAAAGATGAATGGCGCATCCTTTTCTAGGAGTTTATTCATAGGAGTGGCAATTTTAGAAAAATCTTTTATGAAACGTCGGTAAAAACCGGCATGCCCTAGAAAACTCCTAACTCCTCTAACATTGGTGGGATGTGGAAGTTTAGCAATTACATCTACTTTAGCTCTATCCACTTCAATTCCTTCTTTTGAAATTTTATGTCCAAGAACGATGCCTTCTTTAACCATGAAATGACATTTCTCCCAATTAAGTACTAGATTTGATTGTTCGCATCTAAGAAGCATTCGTTCCAGATTAACTAGACATGATTCAAATGTATCACCGAAGACTGAAAAGTCATCCATGAATACTTCCATGCATTCTTCTATCATGTCGTGAAAAATCGCCATCATACACCTTTGAAAGGTTGCAGGGGCGTTGCAAAGTCCAAATGGCATGCGTTTGTAAGCAAAAGTACCATAGGGGCACGTGAATGTGGTTTTCTCTTGATCCTCGGGTGCTATTGGAATTTGAAAATATCCGGAAAATCCATCTAGAAAACAATAGTAACTATTTTCGGCTAATCTTTCCAACATTTGATCTATGAAAGGTAAGGGAAAGTGATCTTTTCTGGTGGCGTCATTTAATTTTCTATAATCAATACATACACGCCATCCTGTTACAGTTCTAGTAGGAATAAGCTCATTTTTCTCATTTGTAATGACAGTCATGCCACCCTTCTTAGGCACGCATTGAACTGGGCTTACCCATGGACTATCAGAGATTGGATAAATTAGACCTGCGTCTAGCAGTTTAATAATCTCTTTCTTAACTACATCTTGCATATTAGGATTTAGTCTTCGTTGGCGTTGCACATACGTTTTATGACCTTCTTCCATAAGGATTTTATGTGTGCAATACGAAGGACTTATTCCTTTAATATCATGAATCTTCAATGCAATGGCTGGTTTATGAGCTTTCAACACAGAAATGAGTTGTGATTTCTCATTTTCAGTAAGAGAAGACGATATTATTACAGGTAATTCAGATTCACCATGTAAATAAGCGTATTCCAAATGGTTTGGAAGTGGTTTTAACTCTAATTTCGGGGGTTCTTCTATCGATGATTTGTATCGATATCTGTCTTCTTCTTTTAGCATTTGAATTTCTTCTGTTGTTGGTTCATATCCATTAGCTATAAGTGTAGCTAACATTTCAGCTTCATCAATTGGTTCATTACCTTCCCCTAAAGAACATTCTCCTGTTCCTTGTAATTCTGTAAATTCTTCTAATAATTCTGCATATGCATCTATAGTTTGAATATAATAACATGTATCATCTGCAGATTGTGGTTGTTGCATTGCTCTATCAACTGAAAAGGTAACACTCTCGTCCTCTATACTTAGGGTCAGTTTCTTACCGAACACGTCTATCATTGCTTTAGCCGTGTTTAAGAATGGTCTTCCTAATATGAGAGGAACTTGAGAATCTTCTTCCATGTCCAGAACAACAAAATCTACTGGAAATACTAAAGTACCAACTTTAACTAGCATGTTCTCCATTATCCCTCTAGGATATTTTATTGATCTATCGGCTAGTTGTATGCTTATTCTGGTTGGTTTCAATTCTCCAAGGTCTAGTTTAGCGTATAGTGAATACGGCATTAGATTTATACTAGCACCTAAGTCTGCCAATGCTTCTATTGAACTAAGACTACCCAGAAAACATGGAATTGTGAAACTTCCTGGATCAGATAGTTTTTCTGGTATCTTATTCAACAGTACTGCTGAACAATTAGCATTCATAGTAACAGCCGAGAGTTCTTCCATTTTCTTTCTATTTGAGATTAGATCTTTCAAGAATTTAGCATATCTAGGCATTCCTGAAATCACATCAATGAAAGGAAGATTTACATTTATCTGTTTAAACATATCCAAAAATTTGGATTGCTCGGCTTCAAGTTTTTCTTTCTTCATTTTACTCGGGTAAGGAAGTGGTGGTTGGTATGGTTTAACATAAGGTTTAGCCTTAGCTGTATTATCTTCATTAATCTTTTCAACTACCGGTTCTTTTTCCTTATCTTGATCAGGTTGTGGTTCTCGTAGAGTAGGAATAGCTTCATCAGAAGTTACAGGTATTTCAGGTGGTTTAAGCGTTGTACCACTTCTTGTGGTAATGGCTTTAGCTGTTTCATTTCGGGGGTTAGCATTTGTATCACTAGGTAGACTTCCCGGTTTTCTTTCACCTATTAATCTTGCTAGGTTACTTACTTCTTGTTCCAGATTTTGAATAGAAGCTTGTTGATTTCTAAATGCTTGAGCATTTTGTTCATTGGTTTGTTTCTGAGAGGTGAAAAACTGCGTTTGAGTTTCAACTAGCTTCGTCATCATATCTTCTAAATTCGGCTTTTTATCATCGGTTTGTTGTGGTGGTTTGTTTTGAAAATTAGGTCTTTGCTGGTTGTAAGTATTATTGGATACTTGTTGATTGCTAGGACCTTGTTGGTTGTTGTATGGAATATTTCGGTTATAATTTTGGTTTTGATTGTAAATCGGTCTTGGCGGTTGATAATTATTCTGATAATTATTTCCAGGCCTTTGGTTTATGTATGAAATATTCTCTCTTTGTTCCATTGTTAATTCAATACTGAGACAATCTTTTGTCAAATGTGGTCCTCCACACTGCTCACAACTAATTCGTATTGAGTGAATATCTTTAGTCATCTTTTCCATTCGTCTCTCCACAGCATCTATCTTTGCGGAAATGGAATCTAAGTCATGGCTAGAATCGGCTCTAGCTGCTTTAGATGATCTAATGATATCTTTTTCTTGGTGCCACTCATGTGAGTGGGAAGCAGTGTTATCAATAATTTTGTAAGCATCAGTTTCGGTTTTCTTCATAATAGAACCACCAGCTGCTATATCTATGTCTTTCCTTGTAGTGATGTCGCATCCTTGGTAGAATATTTGTACTATTTGACAGGTGTCTAAACCATGTTGCGGACATCCTCTTAACAACTTTCCATATCTTGTCCATGCCTCATATAGAGTTTCATTCGGTTTCTGTGTGAACGTAACAATTTCTGCTTGAAGTCTTACGGCTTTAGATGCAGGAAAGAATTGTTTAAGAAATTTTTCAACTAAAACGTCCCATGTATCAATCGCCCCTTCAGGTAACGATTCCAACCAATCTTTGGCTTCTCCCTTTAAAGTCCAGGGAAATAACATGAGATATATCTGTTCATCCTCAACTTCTCGGATTTTAAATAGTGTGCAGATTCTATTAAAGGTACGTAGATGTTCATTTGGATCTTCCTTCGGTGCACCACTAAATTGGCATTGATTAGTCACCATGTGTAGAATTTGTCCTTTGATTTCATAATCTGGCGCATTAATGTCTGGATGAGTAATTGCGTGACCTTGGCCAGTGCGTTTAGCTCTCATTCGGTCTTCCATACTTAAAGGTTCCAGATTCTCCATAGTTGAATTTGTTGAATCGGAATCACTAAATGATTCTGATTTAATGGTTC
This sequence comes from Rutidosis leptorrhynchoides, assembly GCF_046630445.1. Lineage (NCBI taxonomy): Eukaryota > Viridiplantae > Streptophyta > Magnoliopsida > Asterales > Asteraceae > Rutidosis > Rutidosis leptorrhynchoides. Next base: position 462,165,948 of record NC_092334.1, read on the forward strand.
GTTCCTCAACAATCTCTGTTTGAATGATTGGTGGTTCCGGGGGAAAGTTTAATGGTTCAGGATCTACGAACCGTTCCTGAATATTCTCTGGATTCTCAATTGTGAGGTTGGGTTCAAAAAATGGATTATCGGAAATTTGAACTGAAGTACTTGGTCGACTGGATGACGATTCTAAAGAAAAATCAACGGCGGTTATATTTGCTAAATGTCTTGATCTAGTTACAGGTGGTGAACGTACAAAAGGTGGTGAACGTCTTGCTCGGTGCATTCACTGAATATCCTATTAGTTTTTAAAAAGGAAAGAAAAATTATAATAAGTTATCCAATTAATAGACTTTTCTGATTTTGCCCACGTTTCGAATAGCCAAAAGATGCAGCAGAGGGGCAGGATTCGTTTGGTCTCAATATAATTGAGGACTGTTTGGCTCCAATAACCCGGTCCACGTACAAATCCAACTATTACTACGAACCAGAAAATTTTGATGTCTATTAATTTAACCACTTAAAATAAATTTTCGTAATTTTAAGAAATTTAGAGAAGAAGTAGAATAAAAATCTATGTCCTAAAACTAGAATAGCGAGAAATAAGAAAGAAAAAGAGTTCGTCGAAAAAGGTCGAAAAAGAAAAATGGTTGAAAAATAAAAGGTGACGAAAAAAAAAAATAAAAGAAACTTATAAAACTTAAAAATACTTTACTAACCTAACCTTATTACTACAACTAACTTAAAATTATAATCGCAAATTGAGATTACTAATTGGAATGATAATTGATACATAGGTAAAAGTCGTCTAAAAATATTAAAGCTTACAGGAAAAACTAAATCCCAAATGGAAATAACTTAAAAAGAAACTAAAACTTAAAAAGGCGTCGCAAAATTCTAAAGCACCTAAATCTTAGTCTAAAGAAAAAGCACTTAAGGAATTCTACGGCAAAGCTTAAAAATCTAGGAGTAAAAATGACTATGGCAAAAACTAAGTTTAAAACTAAATATGAGCTAAAAATACAAAAGTTACGCTAAAGAGATTAAAAAGGGACAAAATATAAAAATATACAAAAAGTTATAAAAATTACAAATATTATTTTTATATTATTTATTTAATAAAACTACTAATTTTACAATTTAATTAAACTAATTTAACTAAAATATAAATTAAATAAAACTTAAATTAAAAATAAACTTAATTATAATAATAATAATAATTAGGGTTAATAATAATAATAATAATTAATAATCCGTAATAAATGCTGAATTAGGGTTTTGTCGCCTGTCAGAAAATCTCCGCGAGTCGCGGTAATCAATGCAGCAAACCCCGCGAGTCGCGGGGTTCAGAAATTCAGATCTGAAACAGTTTAAAATTTACGCGTTTTTTTTTATTTTCTGCTTTCTGTTTTTTATATAAATAAAAGATATTTAAATAAAACTTATATTTTTATAAACTAAAATAAAAATAAAGAAACTTATAAAACTTTTAACAAACTCTTAAAAATATATAAATTTTTGTTTTTTTTTTCTTTTTATATTTTCGAATATTCAAAACGTATTTTTACAAAAGCGAATTTTAATAAAAGTAAACTAAAAATCTTTTTTTTTTTTATATTAGCGTTGCGCTTCCGGCTTTTAAGAGAGTTCCCCGGCAGCGGCGCCAAAAATACTTGATGTCAAAGCTAAGGGATACGAAATAGTTTATATTTTACTAGGAAAAACTATTAAATATGCTACAATTTTACACAAGATATTTATTTATTTATAGAATGGATATACTTAAACCTTGCTACAACACTTATAGGCAGTGTACCTAATCGTACAGTAGTGTAGTCTTTAGTAAGTCCGGTTCGTTCCACAGGGAATCTTTTTTAAGCAAAGCTCAACGCTATATTAGTTTACTTTTATAAAAATACAAATATATATATATATAAGTAATATTATTATTATAAAGGGGGGTTTTTACCGTTTAATGACCGGTTTGTCGATTTTAAAACTTTAGTCGCAGTTAAAACCAAATGTAAAATATTAAGACTTAAATTAAAGCGTAAAGTAAATAACGATAATGAAATTGCGAATAATAAAAGTGCGATAAAATGAACTTGCGATAATTAAAAAGTACGATAATTAAAAGTGCAATTAAATACAATAACAATAAATAAAAATGCGATAATTAGAAGTGCAATTAAATATAAAATAAAGGAAATTAAATATGAAATAAAAGAATTATGCTTATTTAAACTTCCGTAATCATGATGTTTGACGTGTTGATTTTAGTTTTATGCCCATGGGTTAATTGTCCTTTGTCCTGGATTATTTAATATGTCCGTCTGGTTTTTGTCCATAACAGTCCATCAGTCATAAATATAAAGTGCGAGTGTCCTCGTCAAATTATCCTTATACCCGAAGTTAAATATTCCAACTAATTGGGGACTTAAACTGTAACAAGATTTTAATACTTTGTTTAATAATTACACCAGGATGTCGACTGAGTGTAACCCAAGGTTTTAATATTTTGTTATCAATTATACTAAGTGTCCTTTGTACATAATTTCACCCCTGTTTTAATTATTCTAGTGGCTATTAATCCATTCCCGTGTCCGGTTAAATGAACGATTATTCGTACATATAAATACCCCGCCCATCGTGTCCGATTGAGTGTATATGGTAATTTATAGGGACGCCTAATTGTAAATCTTTATATTAACATTAACAAACTATCATTTAGTTAAACAAATATAAAGCCCATTAATAGCTCATAGTCTAATTTCCACAAGTGTCGTTCTTTTGTCCAAACCCCAATTATGGTACAAAGCCCAATTACCCAATTTTAGTAATTAGCCCAACATCATGATTACTTCGTTTTAAATAAGCATAATAATAACTTAGCTACGAGACATTAATATAAAAAGGTTGAACATAACTTACAATGATTAAAAATAGCGTAGCGTTACACGGACAGAATTTCGACTTACACCCTTACAACATTCGCTAACATACCCTTATTATTAGAATTATAATTAAAATTAAAATTAAAATTAAAATATAAATATAAATTTTTACGTAGTATTATAAGAGAAGAAGAAAAAGATGATGAAAATGATCAGAATTCGGTTTGCTTTATAGGGAGTTTCAAAACTGGGGGCTCCGCGACTCGCGGCCTTTTTGGCCTTCAAACTCCGCGAGTCGCGGAGTTTGCTTTTATAGCTCAGAGGAGTTTGGCTCTTTGTTTACCGACGGTTTATAATATATATATAATATATATATAAATAATATAATTAATTATATATTATATTATATTTATATACATAGTTAACTTGTAATTTTTAGTCCGTTGCGTCGAGCGTTGAGAGTTGACTCTGGTCCCGGTTCCGAATTTTCGAACGTCCTTGTGTACAATTTAATATCTTGTACTTTGCGTTTTGAATCTTGTACTCTTGTAATTTCGAGACGTTTCTTATCAATAATTGGAACCTTTTTGATTGTCTTTTGTACTTTTGAGCTTTTTGGTCGTTTGCGTCTTCAATTCGTCGAATCTGTCTTTTGTCTTCACCTTTTATTATTTAAACGAATATCACTTGTAAATAGAACAATTGCAACTAAAAGCTTGTCTTTCTTGAGGAATAATGCTATGAAATATATGTTCGTTTTTAGCATTATCAAGGGCGGTGCGAAGCTTTGATAAGTCCGCCTCTGCCAGTTCGCGGCATGTCACCGCGTCATCCTTCTCCCTGTTCACCCTTTCCAGCTCCACCCGCAGACGCTCAGTCTCCCCCTTAGCTTGGTCAACCGCACCAACCAGCTCGCGGTTTTTCTTCCTTTCCTCAATCAGGGCGGTTTTTGTTTCCGCCGCAGTCGCCTCCGCCGCTTTGCGCGCCTCCTCTGCGGCATCCCTGTCTTTCTTAACCTGATCAACCCCCGCTTGCAGCAGCCCTAATTCTGTTTCTTTCCGCACGGCCACTTGATACAGGTTAGTGGAACGGAGGGCTTGATCCGCAACCATGCCAAAAAAGACAAGGCCGTTTTGAATGAAGGCGTTGAGCGCCTGATTAAATGGCAGTGCGGCTAGTTGGTTGCGGAACTCAGCCGGGAAGATTTGTTGGAGGAAGGCGGATTGCTCTGCGGCGTTTTCCGCCGATGACTGGGTGAGTTGCGCCAGGTTCGCCAATCGGAAACTGCCGTGTGGCGGGGTTGGTGTAGACTCAGAGTCAAGGTGTATCGTCTTGTCCTTTGACTCGGCGGTAGCTTCAAGGTCCGGATTGACCCGCGGTGGGGTGTGATGCGTCTCTTCAGCATGCTCTGCGTATTAATAAATGGTTAAATACATGAAAAACTTAAGTATGCGGTATGCGCGATGGGGGAACGCTTACCAGAAGATGGGGGAGGTAGATCCGCTGAGCGGGGCTCGATGGGAACGAAGTTGTCGTTCCGCTTATCCTCCCTCTGCTTGGGAGTGAGTTTCTTCTTCTTCTGTTGGGGTTGGGAGGCTTCGGCGGCCTTGCGCTTATTACCGGAGGTGGCAGGTGCATTCTCGCCAACATTCTCCTGCTCCAACTGCTCATTCACATTCTGCTTGCGGAAGGAAATGCCCGCAATCTCCTCTGCAGTCAGTACTTTCTTCATCTTCATCTCTGCAAACATGTACGCATGCGTTAGCATATATAAATAGCAAACTGTTATGTTAGTACGTGATCATACTATTCCTACCCTTTCCATCCGGTCCGACTATGGCTGGACGCACATCTTCCCATGGCCAGTGTGCGGAGATCTTCCCTAACCGCAACATTACGTTCCCGTATGACCGGTGCACCAGCTGTGCGTTAGCGCACTCCGCCAATAGCTTTGTTTTCTCGTCATCAAGGACCGGGGTTTTGTTCACATCCTTCTCCACCTTCTCGCACCATATAAGCGTTTGCGAAAAATTGGTACCAACTACAGTTTGGTCAATGTAAAAGAACGTTTCTTTCCAGTTACCCGCATTCGACTTTGGGGTTTTTGTGAAATTTTGTCGGGCGAAGAAGGTGAACCAGGATTTGTGGTGATTGGCCAAGCGGTATAGATGACAGAAAACTTTGACAAGCGGTACCTTGTTGAGTGCGACGCACCACATCTCAAACAGTACTATTTTACCTATGGCATAAGGGTGTAGTTGCCCTAATCCCACTCTGAAGTGGTCTAGTACGCCTAGGAAGAAGTCGGAGGGGGGAACCCTAAAGTTGCTGTGCTTGAACGCATGTTCGTAGATGGCCACCTTCTTCTCCGGTGGCTCGTGAGCACGCTGATTAGACAAGGGTGGCACCGGATTGTACTTCGCTAACGGTGGGTATTGTTTGACTAAGTAATCAATGTGTTTCTGCTCTATAATCGATCTAACACTATCTACATAGGTCTCGTTAGCCTTAGTCATTTTCTATAGAGTGGTTGGAGAATTACTAACCTTTAGACGGTGGCCGGAGTATTTAGGATTTGATCGGAATTGAATATAGCAGCGTATTAGGGAAGCTTGGAGCTGAAAAATGGAAATGTGTGTGAATTGGGGCTATTTATAGTGAAGATTTGGAGTCATGGGGTGGAATGGTGTGATCGTGGCTGTACACGTGTTACGCGATCAACGGGTTGCATTTTCAGTGCGCGCGTGGATGTCAGTTGGGTATTGTTACCTATGAGCGCGTGGCTGACACGCGCCTGCCAACTGCCACTTTACGTCTTGTCAGCCGAATGGGCTTCTGCGACAGTGACAGGCATTAAATGACCTCGAAACGCACGCGGAACATTGAATGCTAGCCGTTTTCTTGTTTTTCCGCTTAATAGTTTAATATCATATGTCTTGCGCCATATAACATCAAACTGGGGGGACATAATGATACCGCAACCCGCATGCGCACCCCATATGTATGCGGGCACCCACTATTGTGCGTATGCGTGTGCTCATGTGCGTTATGCGGTATGCGGGTTCGTATCTAATGCCTTTGTTCCCGGTACAGCGATTACTTGGCTATCAAGTAAATATCTTTTCCATAATTACATCCGTGATTCGGGGGAGTTCGTTATGGAAAGGATTGTCATTATCTCGGATGGTTCTAGAATTAGGGTTTGCCTATATATACAAACCCTAACTATCATTCTAAACATCATCACATTACGTAACTACCATCTGCCACACGTCTTACGTAATTAAGCATCATTCTCCGTCTCTTCAAGGTTAACAGGTTAGTTCTTCATTAAACTAGCACCTACAACCTTATTTGGGGCCTTCTGATCAGCGACCGCTATCGAAGGTGGACTTAATCACTTGGCCACCCCGCCGACATCGTCATGTCAGCCAGGGTTATTCACGGTAGACGGACCGGAGAGCCTTGTTCTAAGATCCTTAAACCCCACCAACGTATTGAGCAGGCATGTTAAACCCTATGGTGAAAACATGCATGATCATTTAGTTTTTAAACTCAAGAAATCTATTTATGGGCTTGAGCGAGCTTCTCGTCAGTGGTACTTAAAATTAGATGAAGTAATGAAGAACACAACTTCATCAAAAATCAGGTAGATCAATGTGTGTACCTCTAGATGA